>NC_133324.1:479896981-480616981 GCF_042186555.1 Aquarana catesbeiana | reverse complement strand
ATGCATTTATATAACAAACAATATGTGTGTGTGTTTGTGTGTATGTATGTGTGTGTAGTCTTAAGGCACAATGCATTGATATAACAAACAATATATGTATATGTGTTTGTGTGTGGAGAGAGAGAGAGAGAGAGAGAGAGAGAGATGCATTAAGTATTTTGTTTTTTTATATAAATTAATTGTGCTTTACGATTTTACACAAACGCACACACATACATATATCTAATTATATATATGTAAAGATGCATATTAGTATTTTATTATATACATTAATTGTGCATTATGAATATATATCTATATCTATCTATAGATATAGATATCTATATATCTATAGATCTCTCTTTCTCTCTCTCTCTCTCAGATCGATCTATCTCTCTAAATATAGATATATATCTATATATATAGATATATAGCTATACATTTATATATCTATCTATATATATATATATATATATATATATATATATATATATATATATATATATATATATATATATATATATATCTACACATATAGATATATATGTGAATATATATGTATATATAGATATACTGTATATCTATAAATAGATAGATAGATATAGATACAGATCTATATCTATCTATCTATCTATCTATCTATCTATCTATCTATCTATCTATCTATCTATCTATCTATCTATCTATCTATCTATCTATCTAATTTTTATATCTATATATCTATACATATATAAATAATGTGTGTGTGTGTAAAATGATACTGCACAATGTATCTATATAACAAACAGAGTATGTGTGTATGCGTGTATTCAATAATTAGCACCAAAATTGTATCTAGCAAACAAAATAGCAATAATCATTCATAAAGAATGTATATACCAAACACCATAGTGCACTTTTAGCGCACCACGCAGGACTACTTGTGATTGGTCCTCTAGCAGTCACATCATAAATCAGTTTTCATGTAGCTATTATTGATTATTGGCTGTAAAGAAATGTAGGTAGGTACTCCTTACCTGCTCTGCCAGTCCTTGGAGCCGCGTAGTTTTTGTCTAGTTCCATTCTGATTTTTCACGACTTGTTGATGGGGACAGAGTAAAAAAAAAAAAAAAAAAAAGTTTCTAGTTTTTTTGTTGTAGTTTTTTTTCTGCCCTCTTCCCCCCTTTCTTGTGGCCTGAGGGGGCTCCTCACAGCCTGGAATAATTCAAGCCTTCCGCTCCCTGTCGTGCTTTTTGCAGCTGATCACTGAGCTGAAACTAAACGTTTTAGGAGAGGGAGGTTTAAAAAAAAAAAAAAATCCCTCCGAAGGAACCGTGAAATGATTAAGGAACTAAAGGAGTCTAGTGTCCCTGTGAGATCATGTCCTGTTCTAGAAAACAGCACAAGATGTCTCTAGATGCAACTAAAAGCCCCAGACTTCTGTTCTGTACTAAAGAGGGAATGAAAACTTTCAGCTTCAGCCTTCAAACACCCCTGATCACTTCCTTACCCACACTATAGGACTGTACAATTAGATTATTTGTATTTCCTTACTGTAACTCTCCTCGTTTCTAGTATTAATAGAGGCTTTGCAATCTTTATAATAATTATTTGTGAACAGGATACGACTATACTAATACATCACCAAATAAATCATAACAACTCATATCAAATAAAAATATAAAATAACAACATATAAAGTCCATAAATTCCAGTGAACAAATAAATATATAAAGTTCATGTGAATCCAAGTAGATTTTTGCAGTGCAACTTCAACTTAATCAGATGTGCAGTATAAAGTGCCAAGTGCCAAGATAAACATCAATGCAAAATTGGTGTTCCCCTCTGTGTGCCCTCTCACTCACCAGAGATCCTGGGCTCCCATAACAGAAGTCAGATGCCCTTTTTGAGAGGGTGGCTGGACTTAGTAGTCCCACTGGCTGTATCACTGCGGCTTGTGTTGTCCTCACTGAGCCATCAGAAATCCCAGAATCCCATTGGGAAGTGTGCAAACATTACGAGGACTGCTGGGCTCTGTGGCCCCACAGGCTGTAACTCCTGCTACAAAAGGTTTTGTCCTCATCGAACCTCCAGGGATGGGTACAAATGGCAAAAGAATCAATATAGCGTAATTCTGTATATTTTATTTTATAAGATCCAAAATTCCAGGTAATCCACTCATATTAAAACATTTAAAACAATGTAAAACCGGAGCCGGAAGTAGCCGGCCGGAAATGATGTCACCACCTGTGGTCACCTGACCAGTTTCGCCCCACCCACGGGTCGTTTTCAAAGGATTATTCTCATCATCTTCATCATTATCATCATTATTGTTATTTAAGAATAAAACTATGTACCTTGAACCTTGATGGTGTGAAAGTATTATATGAATACCAGGGGTTAGTTTTAAATGGTATCTGTCTTGAACTAGGTAACAATTATAAGCTGCTCAGGGTTTGGGCTTAATTCTAGCCTTTCTCTGTGAGCTTTCATGCATTTTTACATGCGTTATCAGCAGATTAAACAGGTGACACTTTAGCCAATTAATTGTCACCTTAGCACATCTAAAGTTAAATGACACTATTGAATTTATTTGTAATATGAGGGGCTCGAGTTTAAAATGACACTCTCACCTTGTCTATTCAGGACAAGGTGATTGTGTCTCCTGATAAATCCCCCCAGCATGATATGCTCATCCATCTGCACTCCTTTACTGCCTCCCAGGTCTGTTGGAGCTCTTGTTCTGTTGCTCTAATGACAAAGATATAGGGAAGCTTGTGTCCTTTCCCTTATGTGACAATGCTTGTGCCTGGATGGCCAATAGTCAAGTCCAAAAGCTGTCACTGGGAGGGCAGTGCTGTCATGCATAAACTCTGAGAGTATCCAACAAAATAGATTACACAGAGTGGTCTCCTGCTGTTAGGAAAAAAAGTGGAAAGATAGCACTGGACCAGTAGGTTTTTTTTACTGTTATTGTTATCTAAAGGTATTAGGGTTGGTGTAAATGATCTGATTCCTGGGCAGGTGGCTTCTATACCACAGAGGCTCTCCCCAGTCTCCTTGGATTGTAGTGTAATGTAAGAAGGGTTGAAATTTAGAGCCATGTCACTGCTAAGAGGTCCAGATACAATTTTATTCCATTAAAGGTCAGGAGTACAGATTAATAAATAGCCAACGTGTTTCAGGGGTCTATGTGCCCCCTTCATCAGGGCTAGAAAGAACATACGAAGATTATCATGTCAATCTGACATCAATACAATGTCCCCTACCGCGGGGTCATAATTAAAACCAGTCAATAGTAATGAGAGTGTCAAAATAATTACATAAAAAAGAGAACAGATTATTATTATTTTCCTTATTTTTGTTCAGCGCTCATGTTCTCTTTTTTATGTAATTATTTTGACACTCTCATTACTTTTGGCTGTTTGGTTTTAATTATGACCCCCTGGAGGGGACATTGCATTGATGCCAGATTGACATTATCATCTTCTTATGTTCATTCTAGCCCTGATGAAGGTGGCACGCAGACCCCCAAAACACGTTAACTACTCTTGATCTGTACCCCTGACCTTTAATGGAATAAAGTTGTATCTGGACCACTTATCAATGGCATGGCGCTTACATTTCAACCCTTCCTGCTGTAAGGAGGCAGCAAAGAGTGTATAGGTAAGTATATCTTGCTGGGTGTTGTGAGGCCCTGTCACTCTGCCTTGAATGAGCAGATAGAACTGGAGTTAATTTACTAAAACTGGAAAGTGCAAAATTTGGTGCAGCTCTGCATAAAAGCCAATCAGCATCCATGTTTTTGTCAAAACTTAACTGAACAAGCTGAAGTTAGAAGCTGGTTGGCTATCATGCACCACTGCACAAGCTTTTTCACTCTCCAATTTTAGTAAATCAACTCCGCTGTCTATTGAAATCTACCCACAGATATTGGAAGGTAGTGGGATAATCCAGTTGCTACTGTCATTTCAAGCTGCATCAGCCAAGTATGTATGAGAACATATCCACAGGGCTGGCTATATCTAGGGGAACAAGAGAAATCATTGTGAAAATTTATTCCAGATGACTGATTTATTAAGTTTGCCAAAAGTTACTTGTGAGGTTGTCTACTGCCCATAGACACCTGTTGCCTGTTCCAGCAATAATTAGCTCAATTGGATGGTGATCATCTTATGTCAACAATAGGTTCCTACTCTGGGGGGACCTTGCCTGATTCCCACCACTCTCCCTTGAGCACTTACTTCCCTACAAAATTCTGCAGGGCACACTAAGCATATAGGTGCTGGCAAAAGATCCTCAATGGCTGACAGGGACATTGCTTATGAGCAGTGACCTTGCCCCATGCTTTCCACACATCTTTAGCTATATCATTGGCTCATGTCTGTGGGCTGGTTACATTTTCTTAAGGGCCATATGGCTATTGGTTATGTCTTTGCTGCTATTTTCCTAAAATGGAAAAAGAAAGCTATGTCCACTAAGATTTGTAATGAAAATTATGGCATATTAAAAGATAAAAGGTAGACTTGCAATGCTTTTTGTTCTTTTTAGCCACTTCTTTACAACCTGTTTGATCATTCTGTCTCTCCTTTTTATTCAATTACAGGAGTACAAGTTTATTTTTACTAGCCAGAAAATTGTGTTCATTTCATAACTGAGCGGTAGCAAAATAAATTCATTCTAGTCAACTTAACTGGACATATTTTGGTAAAGTTGAACCCCAGGCAGATAATAAAAAAGGGAGTGGACCACTTTTAATGTATGCATATATCACTGCAGCTAAAAAAAAAGTTGCTTTGTTTTTATGGGGCGTGGCCTACGCAAATGTGGGCAGGCATGCATAGCTCACCTGGGCTCCTCCATCCTGAAAATAGACCGTAGTGTCCTGTGAAGGTGCCTGAGAATAGTGCACCTTCGGCTGGCAAGAGACATGTGGAGAAGCGGTGTCCCGAGAGACTGTTAATGATGAAGCGGGCAGCAGTGGTAAGTAGTTCTGGGCTATCCCAGTCCTGCCTGACAGGCAGTAAAGCATCTGGGATCTGGGGAATATGGTTTGTAACTAGCTTACAACATGCACGTGCAATGGTTATTTTGGCCACTAAAAGGATGAAAGATATGGGAGTGCGCAGATGTCTGGGGATCTCCTCCAGAAGATCACTGAACAATCCTGTTTTAGCCCTTCTAGGTATATTTTGTCCGGTCATGGAGTAGATTAGGTTAAACATTCTAATCCAGAACCGTCGGACCTTCGGGCAGGACCACCAGACATGGTACATATTTCCCTCCTGTCCGCATCCCCGAAAGCACAGGGAAGAGGTACCAGGGTATATCTTTGCTAGCTTAGGAAATTGAACTTTTAAAAGGCACAGTCAAGAAACAAAATGATAGATTAGAGGACTTTGAAAACCGGCTGAGGAGAAACAATGTTCGCATAATTGGATTACCAGAGAAAAGCGAGGGGAATAATATGAGACACTTTCTGGAAAAATTGTTTTGGGAGGTTTTTGGGAGGGAAGAACTTTCTCCTTTATTTGCGATAAAAAGGGCTCATAGAGTCCCGCAGAAAATGTCTGCCTCGGGAGGGATGCCAAGATCAGTGACTGAGACTTTTTTTTTTAAGGACATAATAATATTGCGAAAGGCAAGAGAAATGAAGGCTGTAATGTTTAATGGGGTGAAAATCTCATTCTTTCCTGACTTCTCTGCAGAAGTGCAGAGAAGAAGAGTGAGATTTGTAGCTATCAAGTGGCGGCTGCAACAGTTAAATGTGCAATATGCAATGTTATACCCAGCATGATTGAGAGTCGTAGCAAATGGGGCGGTCCATTTTTTTTATACACTTGATGCAGCCGCCGCTTGGTTAGAAAGAAATGAGCAATCTATACAGTATTGGTAAAGTTTTGATGTAGAAAATATAGGGACATAAGGTCACACCTCATATCCTTTTTTGGTACTATATTTTTTTTTAGGTGCACCAGAAAAGAGTTATGAATTAGAAGGTGTAATTGTTTAGATAGTCATAGGTGTTTAGGCACTGACACATGTTATTTTTGATAGGAAAATATTCTGATATTTACACAAGTAGATTTTGGGTGTCATGGATGCGCTGCGCATAGCTCTGCAACTGATCACAGGCACACAGGCTCACTGAGACGTGTTCCAGGCTCACAGACATCCAGCGGTGAACAGACTTGCGCCGAAGCGCATGCGCCTATGCAGATTGTGGAGATCGTGCACGCGTGCATGTTGACGCTGCCTTGGTGCCCAGTGACGTTTAAAAGGGGATTCCCTTGTATGGATCCTTGCTGTTTGATCTGCAGCTTATCCTGTGACCTGATCCTGAACCCGCATCTGATCCCGTACTTATCTGGCTTCCTGACCTCGCTGCTGTCTACAGTACTGACCTTTGGCTTGCCTTGACCTTGCTCTGTCTATCTGTTTGCCTGACCTCCTGTTATCAACCCTGCCTGAACTCTGATCATTCTCTGCCTGCCGCTTCTGCCTGATTGATCCGCTGTTTATGACCTGGCTAGTCTGACCCTGCCTGCTGTCCTGCATCTGTGTGTATCTGCATCTGCTGCCCCTCAGTGTACCTGCATCCACAGCAATCAAGTCTGTTCCTGTCTCTGTCAGCTGACATCATCTCCAGCCAAGTGAACCCTGCAGGCACTCATACCTCACTGTGCTCCGATGATCACTATCCCCACTCCAGTGATCCCGGAGACAGGGCTGTACGAGAAGTCTCCCTCTGCACGTCAGGCTCACCTCCAAGGTACGTGTCATTGGGGTCACAATCAATGCCCCCAGGAGGGCTTGGGAGGTGGGGGGGAGGGGGGGAGATGGAGGGAGGTGGGAGGGGGTGTGTTTTTTTCCCGTTTCAGAGAAGTTGGCATAAAAAAAGTAGATTCACTTAATTGGTATAGAAAGAAAAAAGTTTTACGAGCAATGTGCACTGGAATTTAGATATGAGTGGGTGTTGAAAAATTTGGGTAAAAATTTACAGACACAGAGCAAAAAATGTAGAGGTTGGGTTAAAGAGAATCAGTTCTTGAGCTTAGGTATATATATATATATATATATATATATATATATATATATATATATATATATATATATATATATATATACACATTTGTACACAAACTTGGGGGCTTATAACTTATATACACAAAAAAAATACTTTTGTTTTCGTGAGGGGACGTGAGGGGACTGGGTGACTCAGTAAAAAAAGCAGCTCTACTTAAAGCTGCCTCAATTTTTTAGGGTATCAGTTCTTTGTCTACAAGAGACACATTTGATAAAATAAGCAGCGTCCTGCCTAAAATGTATTGAGTTCTCTCGGCAGTACAATTCCGTACATACCTCATATTCAAGAGGAACAAGTATTTTATTACATAAGACTGTGTAATTTTCATGTAAGCAAGTAAAGATAGATGGAGAGGGAAGATTTATATTTATATACTGCATGTTGGCAGAGCAGCCACTTGTACTTGTGAGTGTGTATATACCTCCTCCGTTTAAATTAGAAGTGATTAAGAATGTGTTGGAATTTATGGTTGATAAACCAAGGGTCCCTGTTCTGATAGTGGGAGATTTTAATATTGTGATGAATATGCAGGTTGGCAGGTTCCCTTTGGGAAAAAAGATCAGAACAGACTCTGTATACATCACTGTATAGGATATGTAAAGAAACAGGTTTAAGGGATATTTGGTGTGAACGCCATACAGTAGCACAAATTTTTCCATGCTATTCTGGTACACGTTCTTCACTCTCTAGGATCGACATGGCAATAGGGAATGATACTCTTAACACATTGGTAACAGATATTAGATATGAGGCTAGAGGACTGTCGGACCACTCCCCTTTAGTCCTGACATTAGGATTGGGAAAATGGCAGGGAGGGAGAGAATGGAGAATTAATCCCTTCTGGTTGCAGTTAATCACTCCCAAACAACATAAGTTAGATATGCTCCGGAATTTTCTGGAGCACATTAGAACTTTAGCAACACAGGGTATGGTATGGGATACTCTCAAAGCTTATTTGAGAGGAATCCTAAACCAGCAGATCTCTAGGAGGAAGAAATATACTAAGGATTGGGAGTTGGAAATAATGGGTAAAGTGACTGATATGAAAAAAGTATATGTAGAAGACCCATCGTCAGATAATCTACCTAAATGGACTGAGGCACAACAACTACATCGAATACTGTCCCTCAAGAAAGCTGAGAATAGAAGGTTCTTTTTAAAACAAGCCCACTATGAGGAGGGAGAAAATACTGGGCACATGTTGGCCTTTCTGGCAAGGTCTCAAGGTTCCTTTACATCTTCCATAATGTCCATTAAGACCTGTGCTGGAAGAGCGACCACGTGCCCAGCAGAAATAATAAATGTTTTCAAGGATAACTACTTTGATCTGTATAAGTCCAAGGTGGGAGAGGTAGATAGAGAAATGGAGGAGTTTATATAGGGGGTGACCATTCCACATCTGTCAAAGGAAGATAGGGTATCATTAGAAGCACCAATTACTATTGAGGAACTACAAAATGCGGTACTGAAATCAGCTAACCATAAAACCAGGACCGTATGGATTACCAAATGAGATCTATAGGGAATATGGAGAGATAATGTTGCCAGAGTTATTGGAGGTGTTAAATGGGGCACTAGAAAAGGGAGAATTAACGGTATCCATGACAGAGGCTACGATTATAAAAATACCAAAAGAGGGGAAGGACCTAACTCAACCTGCATCATATAGTCTCCGAAGGGAGGGGATCATGCTCTGCTTCAGTATGTCACAGTACATGTTAGCATTCATGGTTCCCTCAATGAACTGTAGCTCCCCAGTGCTGGCAGCACTCATGCAGCCCCAGACCATGACACTCCCACCACCATGCTTGACTGCTTGACTGTAGGCAAGATACCCTTGTCTTTGTAATCCTCACCTGGTTGCCGCCACACATGCTTGATACCATCTGAACCAAATAAGTTTATCTTGGTCTCATCAGACCACAGGGCATGGTTCCAGTAATTCATGTCCTTAGTCTGCTTGTCTTTAGCAAACTGCAGGCTTTCTTGTGCATCATCTTTAGAAGAGGCTTCCTTCTGGGACGACAGCCATGCAGACCAATTTGATGCAGTGTGCGGCGTATGGTCTGAGCACTGACAGGCTGACCCCCCACCCCTTCAACCTCTGTAGCAATGCTGGTAGCACTCATACGTCCATTTCCAAAAGACAACCTCTGGATATATAACGCTGAGCATGTGCACTCAACTTCTTTGGTTGACCATGGCGAGGCCTGTTTTGAGTGGAACCTGTCCTGTTAAACCACTGTATGGTCCTGGACAGCGTGCTTCAGCTCAGTTTCAGGGTTGTGGCAATCTTCTTATATCCTAGGCCATCTTTATGTAGAGCAACAATTATTTTTTCAGATCCTCAGAAAGTTCTTTGCCATGAGGTGCCATGTTGAACTTCCAGTGACCAGTATGAGAGCGATAACACCAAATTTAACACACCTGCTCCCCTTTCACACCTGAGACCTTGTAACACTAACGAGTCACATGACACCGGGGAGGGAAAATGGCTAATTGGGCCCAATTTGGACATTTTCACTTAGGGGTGTACTCACTTTTGTTGCCAGCAGTTTAGACATTAATGGCTGTGTATCATGTACCTGATCGGAGGCTGAAATGCTGGGAGGGCTTCTATTGCGACTAAGTGCAGAGCGCCCCCTGAAGGTGGCACAGGGAGAGCTATACCCAAAGCAGCAGAGGTTGCTGGCTGCGGCAGGCTGAGGTGGAGGAGAGAAGTCCACTGGTGGGTAGCTGACGAGCAGAGTAGACTGCTAGGCAGGGGTACCTCGGAAGTACCAGATGAGATCGAGCAGCAGGGAGAACCAGAAGCAGAGTCAGGAGCCAGGCTGGAGTTCATACACAGGATAGCCAGCAGTAGCAAAGTCAATGGAACAAGCCGTGGTTCATACACAGGGCAGCAGATCAGAGTAGAGTAAACAGGAACAAGCCAGGGGTCAAGCTGGAGTCAACACAGATCAGACGGGTAAAGGCAAGCCGGGTTGTTAGCAGGTAATCCAAGACAAACAGGAACAGGAACTCAGGAATACATAAGAAGCTGAAGATCATGCAGCAGCTGGTGACTGCAGCAGCAGGCTTTAAATAGGACACTGGCGTCTGGAGTCTCTCATGTATTGCGTGCGCTTTGGCGTGTGCTTTTGCGCGCGTGCACACTGGCGAATATACCGTCCTGGCCATTCTCGCCCATGCACGCACGCGCATGCACATTAGCATTGGAAAATTCATATTTGTAGATCCGTGATTCTGCTGGCCATTGATGCCAGTTCTCCTGCGGGTTGGTCCTGACACTGTGTGTTGACTTATTTTGAGGGGTCAGCAAATTCACACTGTTATACAAGCTGTACACTCACTACTTTACATTGTAGCAAAGTGTCATTTCTTCAGTGTTGTCACATGAAAAAGATAGAATAAAATATTTACAAAAATGTGCGGGGTGTACTCACTTTTGTGAGATACTGTAGATACTGGGAAGGTATTGGATAAAATAAATTCAGTTTTTGGAACAAACTTAATGTGTGTATTGGGATATATGGAGCAGAGTGTAGGATCCGGGGCCATACGTACAGCAATTTTGAGATTTTTATATCAAGCTAGAAAGGCAATTACCTGGAAATGGTTAGACATTAGACCACCAATTATAAGGGACTGATTGAGAATGGTTAATAACAGAATAATAAGAGAAAAACTGGCCTATATGAGAAAGGGAGGTAAAAAGTAGATTTGAAAAGATATGGAAAGTATGGATAGTAACCCCAGGACTGATGCCCGAGATGATGATTCTTTAGAAAGCTTATTTTGGAAAGGTACTCATCATAAATGAAACGGGAAGTGGCGGGCGGGGGATTGGGGGGGTGGGAAGGATGAATATGCATTTTTGAATTGTTTTTTATTGTCTTTTGTATGTAAAAAAAAATGTTGTCTATTGGAAAAAGTGAAAATAAAGCTAAATTTAAAAAAAGAAAAAATACATGCATATATTGGGGGAGATTAACTAAAATTGGAGAACACAGAATCTGGTGCAGCTGTGCGTACTAACCAATCATCTTCTAACTTAAGCTTATTCAATTAAGCTTTGACAATAAAACCTGGAAGCTGATTGGCTTCTATGCAGAGCTGCACCTGATTCTGTGTGCATCCGTTTTAGTAAATCTCCCCCAATGTGTTCAGTCTCTTGTAATCTTCTGTACTGTAGCTTGCAGTCTTGGCTATGAAAGGGCAGCACTTGGGGACAGTCGAGTGTCTTTCATTGGCATCTGCTGACAAAGAATATGCTGACAGGAGGAGAGAATATAGAGATGACCTAATCAGTCTACTGCTGCTCCTTCACAGTCCAATCAGAGGCTGGAGTGAGGAAAAAGACACCTTGTAATGCTTAACTGTAGCAAAGAAGATCAGTTCACTAGGATTGTTGTGCTATATGTCATTGCTGTTTATATTCAAGAACTGGATGGACAGAAGAGAAAATCCTTGGTCAGGTAAGATAACTCCCATATACATTATGTACTTAAGAGTATATGTAAAGGCTTTTTTTAATCTACAGCTCCCATAGCAAAAAGCATGTTGTTGGTTTTTGGCTGTACAGATATTTTTTTGTAACCATTTCCTATTACAATTATGTTGCTTTGTTTGTTGCTTGCTGTAAAGCATATGGGATTTTAATAACACTATGTTATTTATTAATTTTAAATTACCTAATTGTTTTATGGCAAGAATAAACTGAAATTCAAAGCAAGTTTATCAATGTTGTATGCATGTGTTGGAGAAGAGGGGATTCAGTAGAGAGACTGATACCTGCAGCTGGAGACACTGGGTAATGGAAGGGCAAATTAGTGGTTGTGGGGGATGCAGCAAAAATATGATGAAAATTAATTGACCATTTAGTTTAAAAAGGAATTTTTAATTTAATTTCAATATTAAAAATACAGAAGGCAGAATTAACATCTGTAGTAATTAATATATATTACAGAAACCTAAACTGCAACAAATTTCACTGCAAAAGAAGGTATAAAGTGTTCCTTTAACAAAACACAAAAGTGTCTTATTCTTACTAGATTCCCTAATCTTCTTTAACAATCACCTATGCGGTTCATTCATCAAAGTAAACTGCCACTATGGATCCAGATAACGGGATTAAGTATATAAATCCTACACATAGCAGCAACCTCTTTTACCCAAGTTGTGCAAGTATTTTCCTGAGACTACTTCCATGCATTACCTAACATACACTATATCTATATCAATCTACAATTTTATTGGTGTATATACAGTACTAACTTGAGAATAAGATTCATAAGGAGTTGCTGAGGAATGTGGCTGAGCAGGGATAAGCATTGGAATTTTATAGCTAATGTGTGTGAAAAATAGAAAATAAAACCCTTATTTATCCAAGACTTATTTTTACTATAAGAGAGTAGGCTTGGAAACAAACTCTTTGAAAACAAATACTGTGTATGGGGAAAAAGTAGCATTTCATGTAAAAAAAAAACACCTTACCAACTGCTAAGCATGTTGGTGTGGGTTTGGGGTTGTGTGGCAGACAATGGACCATGAAACAATGAACATGTAGATGGAATCCACTAAATATCAGCAAATTCTGGATGCTATTGTGAAACAGTCAGCCAAGAAGCTAAAACTGAAAAAGGGGACAGCTTCTACTACAAGGCAATGAATGATCCTAATCATGCTTTCAAAGCCACCATGTGCTACTTGAAGAAAAGTAAGACAAAGGATTTAGAATGGCCATTACAGTCCTTGAATCAAACATCATTGAAAATCCGTGGGTAGGATACTAAAGTACATGTACAATTAAAGCTTGTTTTTTTTTTTTTTTTTAAATAATGTAATAAAGGTTTTCATACTGAGTCTTGCTGGGAAAAATTCCCTTTACTTCCTGTCTTGGAGACGCAACGGGAAGTGAGAGAAAATCTCAATCCTCACTTCTTGTTCTCATAACAACTCTAAAATTGACTTTCTGTTTCTATGACAATGGTCCCTGGGACAAATAGAGAGGACAATTTCCCCAGTTGGGAAACAAGCCACAAAAAAACATGATGTGCATGAATAATAGAAGAAATATTTCAGAATTAGAAGTGTTCTGCAAGGAAGAGTGGGCAAAAAAAATCCTATAACAAGAATTGAATGACTGCAAATACACTATATTGTCAAAAGTATTGCGACACCTGCCTTTACACGCACATGAACTTTAATGGCATCCCAGTCTTAGCCAGTAGGATTCAATATTGAGTTGGCCCACCCTTTGCAGCTATAACAGCTTCAACTCCTCTGGGAAAGCTGTCCACAAGGTTTAGGAGTGTTTCTATGGGAATTAATTTTTTACCATTCTTTTGGAAGCATTTGTGAGGTCAGGCACTGATGTTGGACAAGAAGGCCTGGCTTGCAGTCTCCGCTCTAATTTATCCCAAAGGTGTTCTAACGGGTTGAGGTCAGGACTCTGTGCAGGCCAGTCAAGTTCCTCCACCCCAAACTTGCTCATCCATGTCTTTATGGACCAGTCATTTTGGAACAGGAAGCAGCCAAACTGTTCCCACAAAGTTTGGAGCATGAAGTTGTCCAAAATGTCTTAGTGAGCTGACGCCTTAAGAGTTCCCTTCATCCCAACCCCTGAGAAACAACCCCACGCCATAATCCCCCCTCCACCAAATGATTTGGACCAGTGCACAAAGCAAGGTCCATAAAGACATGGATGAGTGAGTTTGGGGTGGAGGAACTTGACTGGCCTGCCTCAACCTGATAGAACACCTTTGGGATGAATTAGAGCAAAGACAGCGAGCCAGGCTTTCCCATCCAACATCGGTGCCTGACCTCACAAATGCGCTTCTGGAAGAATGGTCAAACATTGTAATAGACACACTCCTAAACCTTGTGGACAGCCTTCCCAGAAGAGTTGAAGCTGGTATAGCTGCAAAGGGTGGGCCAATATTGAACCCTACAGACTAAGACTGGGATGCCAGTTTAGTGCATGTTCGTGTAAAGGCATGTGTCCCAATACTTTTGACAATATAGTATATGTATTTTTAACACACAGCTTTCTGCAGTATTATGCTTGCTACTTCAAATACAAAACGAACTAAATATGTAATTTGGCGGGGAGTTCCCAGACGTTATCTTACAACTGTATACATTAGTATATTAAGTATGATATACACACTATTTGAATTAGAAAATGTATAACTTTTGTATTGTATATAGTATCATCCAATCACATAGGAAAGATAAAGAACATTACTCCTGTAACACTAGGTTATTTCCATTGCCCAAGGGAACGATTACTACTATTCCTAAAACAAAATAATTAAACATCAAAAATCACATAAAATAAATATAGGTTTGTACAGCAACAGATTGTCATGAAACATGTATAATAATAAGATAAGACCTTATATGCATAACCCAAAGCAATATGCTAGAAAATTCAATTGCACATATTTTCAGTCTCCTTGGGGACCCTATAGTGAATCCAGGGTTTTAAAGAGATTTTGTACATGATCCTAGAGCAATGTTAAGTTATATGAGATCCATTCAGCAACCTATTCATTTAAGGAGACTCCTGTGCATGGGTGAATATTTAATCCCTACAAGGGATGGCATTTTTTCCACCAAATACAGATATGAAAATCATAATTATGCAATTAAGCCAGAGGGAATTATTATTTTTGACTGATAGAGTTACATAAGTGCTGCAGTCCAATAGGGAAAACAGTGCCACATCCAAAAAACACATTATAATCTATGGTTTCTGTTCTAACCATGTAAGGTATTACAAGCAAATATTAATGGTTTTGGTGTTACAGGTTTTTACATGCTGTTTGCTCTATAAACCATTCAGTATAAAATGGGTCAGTCATATAGAAGGCACCTTAAAGTGTTTTTTACCCCAGTATTTCATATTCCTGATATGTGCCTGCTGTACCATGTACTTGTATGAGAAAGTATCCTGTTCTCTATGTATTGCTTCCTTTGTGTGAAATCCATGGTGTTCCTGGTAGTCCCTCTGCTTTCCTATTAATAACTGACAACACTAAACAGGTGAACAATCCGTCGTCAGTTCACTAGCTATGCTGGGAACACAGCGTGCTCTCCTCTAATAATCAGACTTATCAAAAAACACTCCTTGCATAGCCTTTCACTGGGAAGTTCAGTGTTCTGCTGTTTCTCTTCCCCCCAGCTTTTATGCAGCTGAGAACAGAGGGAATGTGATAGTTTATAAAAGAAAAAGGAGAAAATTGAATTTATAATGTTATTCATACTTATAAACAAATGATTTGCTTTTCATTTAAATTTTAAACTGAATGGGTTGTTTTACAAGGTTCACAGTCACTTTAAAATGTATGAATGAAGTGATGTCAGTGGGTTATAAAGGCCATATTAGCACTATAGTTTGGCTTCTTAAGACCATAACAGCCTCAGAATGGCTGTCTAAAGTTGTAATTTCAATTGATCTTGCTTATTGAACAAATATGAAATAGCAGGGCTGATTTACTAAAGGATCTGAGATATTCACTCAATAAATTGTAGTTGTGTTCACGTTGAATATTCAGTCCTGTGCAGAGAAAAGTAGGGGTATAGCCAAATCTATTTTAAAAATCACATGGAATTTATTTGTGTATTTTTTGGGGCAGTAAAATACGAATTCCCAGCCACTTGCTGGGGAGTCGGATATATAAAATACCTGTCTTCCATTCCCTAACTTTTCTGGAAGTTAGTTTGCCTCATCTGGCAACTGCCCATAGCCGGTGAGGGGAAGTGGGGAATGCATAACCCATAACCCCGCACCCTCATTGCACACTGGAGCGTGAATAAAGTGTTTGCCATACGGGGGTAGGGGATTGCATTGTGGGGGGGGGGGGGTGTCAGGAGGACAGTGTGGTGGGGAGGCAGCAAAATGCACCGACTCAATTTGGGGCTTGGGGATACATTTGTAATAAATCTCTGACATTTTTGTAGTTTCTCTGACCAGCATGGAACTGTGGTTAGATTTTTTATTTTAGGGGGGTCATTCCTATAATATAATGTATAACATAAACATAAATTGCTGTTGTCAGTCACTGTGGAATGTATACTTTCATTATTTCTGGTGTATATGGTATTGCACGGAGGGGGATGGGGGAAAGGGAGAACATGGCAAGTTTTATTTTTACCTTTTTATTGTATTTCTATGGCAGTTAGGCCCTTTGAGTGTTAGCTACACTTCATTTTGCAATTTTGTTTATTTGTTTTTGTGTTTTCCACAGGTTTTGTACTCTTTTTGTACATTTGCATCTTTTGTTATATACACTTTCAAAACTTTAGGGTTTGTTCACATCAGAACACGAAGCAGGCAAATGCAGTGCACTTGCGAGCACCAAATTGCAAAGTACCCCAGTACCATGCGATTTGGTGAGGTATGCTTTTTAAAAGTAGTGCATGCACTACTTTCTCTGCATTCTGGTGAGATTTCAGCCCATTGTAATGAATGGGCTCCAAAATCGCAACGCAGAGGAATGTGCAGGACTCGCACAGGAATGCATGCCTCGTTGTGGCAAGATAGCTGTAACTTACTATCTCAATAGAATTGGCAGAAAATGATTTGACACAAATGACATCTTGCAAATCATAGGAAGCTTTAATTCAAAACTTGTGCATACTTACAGATGAACATCAAAAACATTCATAGCTTCAGCAGAATGCACTACATGTGTTGAATGGAGGCTAAGGCATAATGAAGAAGGTTGGGACTAACGGTATAGAGCAGGGGTCCTCAAACTTTTTAAACAGGGGGCCAGTTCACGGTCACTCAGACTGTTGGGGGGCTGGACTGTAGTTTAAAAAAATATGAACACATTCCTATGCACACACCTTATTTGTAGTGAAAAAAAAACTATTAAATATTTAAAATAAAGAACAATTTTAATCAACATAAACGTATTAGTATTTTCACAGACTCCCCTCATCACAGAACCCCCCCTCCCATCACAGATCCCCCCCTCATCACAGAAGCCCCTCCCCATCACAGACCCCCCTCATGACAGAACCCCCCTCCCCATCAAAGACTCCACTCCATCACAGATCCTCCATCACAGATTCCCCCCTCAAAAAGCCCCCATATCAGGTCCCCCCATATCACAAAGCCCCCCCATAACAGACCCGCATCACAGAGCCCCCCATCACAAATCCCCCATCACAAAGCCCCCCATCACAAACTCCTCCCATAACAGATCCCCTCATCACAGACTCCCCCCATAACAGGCTCCCCCATCACAGATCCCCCATCACAGACTCTCCCCATAACAGATCCCCCCATTACAGATTCTCCCAATCACAGAGCCCCCCATAACAGACTCACCCCATCACAGATCCCCCATAACAGACTCCCCCCATAACAGATCCCCCCATAACAGACTCCCCCATCACAGATTCCCCAATAACCATCTCCCCCATAACAGACTCCCCATCACAGATCCCCCTATCACAGATCCCACATAATAGAATCCCCCATAACAGACCTCCCCATCACAGACTCCCCCATCACAGACTCAACCAATAACAGATCCCCCATCACAGACTCCTCCATAACAGATCCCCAATTATAGATCCCTCCAATCACAGATCCCCAATAACAGACTCAACCCATCGATATTACTCTGCCGCCCCTCTATAACATCACAGCACTCCCCCTCTCCTCTGCTACCTTAATCACACAAGACCCTCCCCATCACAGACCCCCCTCATGACAGAACCCCCCTCCCCATCAAAGACTCCACTCCATCACAGATCCTCCATCACAGATTCCCCCCTCAAAAAGCCCCCATATCAGGTCCCCCCATATCACAAAGCCCCCCCATAACAGACCCGCATCACAGAGCCCCCCATCACAAATCCCCCATCACAAAGCCCCCCATCACAAACTCCTCCCATAACAGATCCCCTCATCACAGACTCCCCCCATAACAGGCTCCCCCATCACAGATCCCCCATCACAGACTCTCCCCATAACAGATCCCCCCATTACAGATTCTCCCAATCACAGAGCCCCCCATAACAGACTCACCCCATCACAGATCCCCCATAACAGACTCCCCCCATAACAGATCCCCCCATAACAGACTCCCCCATCACAGATTCCCCAATAACCATCTCCCCCCATAACAGACTCCCCATCAGAGATCCCCCCATCACAGATCCCACATAATAGAATCCCCCATAACAGACCTCCCCATCACAGACTCCCCCATCACAGACTCAACCAATAACAGATCCCCCATCACAGACTCCTCCATAACAGATCCCCAATTATAGATCCCTCCAATCACAGATCCCCAATAACAGACTCAACCCATCGATATTACTCTGCCGCCCCTCTATAACATCACAGCACTCCCCCTCTCCTCTGCTACCTTAATCACACAAGACGCGAAGCCTGGCAGGTCCGGACAAAGGACGGGACTTTGTAAGTTAAAGGAAGATGATTGATTGCTGGGACCGCCCCACTGCCTAGTAGCCAATCACCCGCTTCTTAACTCAAAAGGTCCCAAAAGGTCCCACCCTTTGTCCGGACCTGTCATGTTTCTCATCTTGTGTGATAAAGGTAGTAGAGGGGAGGGGGATTGCTGCAATGTTGCTCTAGAGGCAGGTGAAAAAAACATCAAACGCCTGTAGAATCAACGTTTTTTAAGTTCAGAATGCATGGAACCTAAAACTTGTAAAGTCATTACTGGTGTTTTCAAGATGGCACAGAATACAGTTTATGAGTCTTTTGAATCTTTGGAGTCTTTGAATCATTCTTCAGAGGGGAAGACAGCAACATGCACCAGTCCTTCTTACCTCCCTGGGGAAGGCAACAATATGAACCAGTCATTATTACCTCCCCTTGAATCAAGTTGTTGGTTTAGAAGATGAATCATCCTCATTGGTGAGAGTTCCTTTGCAGATTTGCCATCCACGATACTCTTGGTGGTCCTTAGCATTAGTTGCAAAATGATGAACAACATAGACAAGTCTTGAGATAGCTTGCACAATGGAAGACCACTTTGAAATGCATTCAAAACATTGAGAACTCAACCTTGTCTTTGACTTCACAGAGGTGCTGAGTGTAATTGTATTAGCTCTAACTTCCTTGTCAGATTCAGGATCAACCAGTTCAAATGTAAAAGCAGTGTGAATTGTGATGGGGTCATCATTCAAGAAGTCAGGTGGGGATGATCATGAAATGTCCAGAAATGCAACAGCTGGTACTGCATGGCCGCTGTGAGCAGCTGGGTTGTGATCCGCTGGGCACATAGTGCCATTGATCGGGATTTGCAAACCTTCTGGTACGTTCTACCCTGTTACTGACATACACATAGAACTGTTTTGGTTGATTGTGTATGTATCCCAATACTATCTTGTTGTTTGTGTAAAAGTAAAAAGAGTCTATTTCACATTTTATAAGCTCAACAATTTCAGCTATTTTGACTGCACAGGGTTGAGACCTTGGAATGGCATGTGCTGGGTTTGGAACAACAATTGTGGAAAAACTACTGCGCAACCACAATTAATGCAGTGAAAATTAATTAAGTGAATGGTAGCAGCCAGAATTGACATGTTTTCCCACACCCCAAAGCAAAATGAATAAAAATAAATAGCAGGGCTACCTTATTAAACAAAAATACATGATTACATATCAACAGTGATGGTGACTCATCTAAGATAAAATACCAGTATTTAAACAGTCATAGAAACACTAAAAGAAATAAAAAAAAAAACATTTTTAATACATTTTAAACATGCGATTGCACATTTGCAATAATGGTGACACCCTCCTACAAAAAAAAACAGTAATGTGCTTGTAAATTAATTATAAGCCAAGTGTGCTTTCTGGTTGTAGTAAGGTCCCAATGATGTTAAATACACCACTTATCATCAAACAACATTTAAGTCCATAAGCATACTGTGCTGTAAAATCAATGCACATATAAATATAATGTGTTCTTAAAAAAAACACTTTCTTTATCATTAAATGACTGAACATGTAATTTGTAACTTGTAACGCAGCACATGAAATTGGATCAACACTTTGAAATGGCCGCCTCTCCTCCTGGTATACTGTTTTAAGTGGAATTATTAATGGCTAGCTCTACTCCTAATGCACCCAGTTGGATCAATTACTTCAGGTTAGGTATGCATCAACAAATAAAAACTTAATTGTGTAGATTGTAAAAATAATACATTTATTAAAAGCCCCAAAAATGTGCACAAAATCCGGTGCACATAGAACAGCAGATAAAACAGATACTGGCCAGTTAAGGAGCTGAAAGATTGGCTTCACCTCTCCTATTGTTGTTAACGTCACTTCCGGTGATAGCCGGCGAGCTGTCATTTTGTTGGGGACCAACTGTGCTAAGTGTAATGTCGCCATATTTTTGGTTGGAAATTTATAATGAAGCACAGCACCAACTTCCATGTGCTGCAACATACTATTTATGATCCCCAGAAGCATTCATGGGCCCCATTAATAAACGTAACTCATAAAGTCCACAAGTCGCAAGCATATTAACCCTTTATTGGTAAATAAAGGTGTGTGTTGCTGATCTTTTTTTCTGACACATTCTTAAAGCGGAGTTCTACCCAAAAGTGGAACTTCCACTTATCTGATTCCGCCGTGCTACATTTGGCACCTTTCGGGGGGAGGGGGGAGCGGGTACCTGTTTTTGACAGATACCCTGTCCCCACTTCCATCAGAAGTTCGGCCCCCTCCTCCTCCCTCCTCTTTCTCCTGCTGCCAGGCCAGTAAGAGAGTGGAGCAGTAGGAACCCGGCTGTGAAGCCTCAAGTTCTGTTACTGGCAATGGCGGCGGCAGCACCTAACAGCCGATGGAAACATCGGCTGGGGTGCTGCCATTGCTGGGTTCCAAGACAGGTAAGTGTCCTAATATTAAAAGTCAGCAGCTATAGTATGTGTAGCTGCTGACTTTTAATTTTTGGAGGGGGGGGGGCAGAACACCGCTTTAAGCTAAACATAAAATCCTATCCTAACATAATAAAATCAAACAATAAATAGAGATGTAAAGATAAAATGATAAATATAATAATATTTCATGGCCTTCCAGTGCCCCTTTGTACTTCTCAATGCCCCAGAACAACATACCAGCCAGGTTTCAGTTGTGTACCATCCTAAAATGTTTTGAAAGATGATTTGTGTATCCTGTTTGAAATATTGAAAACATGTTCCTACATATGCCTGGATAATTCTCATTTCTGTGCGACCTACATACTGTAGGCCGCAGGGACATTGCATACTATAAATTACACCTTCAGTACACAGATCAATGTATAATTGGCATCCGCATTTTGAGTCATTACACACTATTATAGAACATGAGGATGCCAGTCAGGCAGTGAAATTGGCACTAAAGATAGATGAAAGTTTAGGTAGTAGACAGCAGAAATACATCAAGCATTGCCTTAGTTTTTGTTTAGATCACAATTTCTTTTGGTACAATGGGAAGTACTATATGCAAGTAAGAAGCATCTCTATGAGGGCATGTTTTTACATAGTTACATAGTTAGTCTGGTTGAAAAAAGAAACAAGTCCATCTAGTTCAACCAATATAAAGGGAAAAAAAATAATTATACAATCAAATATAAAAAAATTCTATACCCACAGTTGATCCAGAGGAAGGCAAAAACCCCTAGCAAAGCATGATCCAATTTGCTGCAGGAGGGAAAAAAATCTTTCCTGATCCCCCAAGAAGCAATCATATAATCCCTGGATCAACTTTACCTAAAAATGTTAGTATCCAGTTATATTATGTAGATTTAGGAAGGAATCCATGCCTTTTTTTGAAAGCAATCTAACAAGCTGGCCAGAACCAGCTTTTGAGGGAGTTTATTCCACATTTTCACAGCTCATATGCCCCGTACACACGGTCGGATTTTCCGATGGAAAATGTCCGATCAGAGCATGTTGTCGGAAATTCCGACCGTGTGTGGGCTCCATCGGACATTTTCCATCGGATTTTCTGACACACAAAGTTGGAGAGCAGGAGATAAAATTTTCCGACAACAAAATCCGTTGTCGGAAATTCCGATCGTGTGTACACAAATCCGACGGACAAAGTGCCATGCATGCTCAGAATAAATAAAGAGATGAAAGCTATTGGCCACTGCCCCGTTTATAGTCCCGACGTACGTGTTTTATGTCACCACGTTTAGAACGATCGGATTTTCCGACAACTTTGTGTGACCGTGTGTATGCAAGACAAGTTTGAGCCAACATCCGTCTGAAAAAATCCTAGGAATTTGTTGTCGGAATGTCTGAACAAAGTCCGACCGTGTGTACGGGGCATTAGAATCACTCCTTTACACAGTAATCAATGCATTTTTATAGCATTGATCGCTGTATAAATGACAATGGTCCCAAAATAGTGTCAAAAATTTCCGATTTTGTTGTCGGAATGTCCGAACAAAGTCCGACCGTGTGTACGGGGCATTACTGTAAAGTAACCTTTCTGTATTTGGAGATTAAACAATTTCTTTTGGTACAATGGAGATTAAACCTCTTTTCCTCCTCAGGTTAGTGTACATCTAGAGGTTTAATTTTTATGGATAATACATTTTAAGGATAAAACACTATGTTTGGTGGCTTCCCTCTCTTTATGTACAGGTAAATGGAGACATCCAGGAATGATGCAGCAGATTGAGAAGTTTCTGTGAAATCCTATGATCTGGAACATTTTTAGTTATCTGAGAGGCACACAAGCCTACATAGATCATATTTAAAAGTGTGGTCATATATATCAACTTAGAGCACATCTGGTGGATGCAGCACAAGTCCCGGATTTGTTTGTGAGCACTACTTGTGGGAATCATTTATATTTATGGACTTTTTTTAGGGACTATAATTTGTTATTTATTATTGTTATTGTTGTGTTATTATTTATTTATTTCATGGTCTTTTTGATATAAGATATATTTACAATATTGATTCTGGATATTTTAGGGATATTTCGCACATTTTTGGGTTTATGTGCTTTTTTGATGATGGTGAAGTGCGGCACAGGTCATCTTTTATAGACCTGCCTTGGTAAGCACTTTGCAAAACAGGTATTACCAAACTGTGACATGTTTGTGTTTTCAGACTTTGGATGCACAGCTGCATGCATCACAAAGTTATTTACTTTGACTGGTGTGCTAAGATCAAGGCCCCTTTCACACGGACCGTTCAGGTCTGCCTGTCAGTTTTGATGGCGGACCTGAACGGGCGCTCCATGTTAGAGAGACATGTCCGCTGACATCAGACCCCGTCCAATCCGCTAAAAGCAGACGGATGGCCCTACGTCCGGATCCGTCACTGGCGGATTGGATCGGGTAAGATCTGATGAAAACGGACATGCTGTCCGTTTTCATCCGATCCCTCCATAGGCAGCAGCGGCGCCTGACAAGCCCCTCCCCGCTCAGTGAGCAGAGAGGGACCTGTCATCCGATGGCTCAGCGGAGATCAACGGAGAGATCTCCCGCTGAGCCGGCGGACCGAGGCGGGCTCCGTGGAAGTGGAGTCCGCCTCGTGTGAATGAGGGCTAAATGATTTTGGGAGGTATAGTGGGGCGAAGGCATTCATGCCTGACACTGGCTCAGTGTTGATTGCCATGTTGGGTTGCAGCACTGGAGCAGTGTACTTGGTAGGAGGTAACTGACTAGCCTCATGGTAAGATGTATTATCTGTATACCGGTGTCTACGGTTGGATGCAGTGCAAAAGAGTGTCTGCTGCTGTTACATCCTTCACTTTCACTAGATTGCTCTAAAACCTTTAACCATTTGCCGCCTGGAAGATTTACGCCCCTTCATGAACAGGCCATTTTTTTGTGATACGGCACTGTGTTATTTTAATTGACAATTGCGCGGTCATAGAACGCTGAACATAAATTAAATTTGTATCCTTTTTCCCCACAATCAGTGCTTTCTTTTTGTGGTATTTGATCACCTCTGTATTTTAAATTTTTTGCTCTTTAACTGCTTGCAGACCAGCGCACGCCGATGTACGTTGGCAGAATGGCGCTGGTAGGCAAAAGGGCGTACAGGTATGTCCCCTTTAAGAAGCGGTGTCGCGGGTCCCGGGGGCTCGATGTCCACGGGGTGCCTGCGATCGTGTCACGGAGAGGAAGAACGGGGAGATGCTTTTGCAAACAAAGCATTTCCCCCGTTCTGCCTAGTGACAGGACAGAGATCACAGCTCTCTGTCATCGAGAGCAGTGATCACTGTCCTGTGTGTTAAAGCCCAGCCCCATCACAGTAATGCCCCGTACAAACGGTCGGATTTTCCGACGGAAAATGTGTGATAGGACCTTGTTGTCAGAAATTCCGACCGTGTGTGGGCTCATCACACATTTTCCATCGGATTTTCCGACACACAAAGTTTGAGAGCAGGATATAAAATTTTCCGACAACAAAATCCGTTGTCGGAAATTCCGATCGTGTGTACACAAATCCGACGGACAAAGTGCCATGTATGCTCAGAATAAATAAAGAGATGAAAGCTATTGGCCACTGCCCCGTTTATAGTCCCGACGTACGTGTTTTACGTCACCACGTTTAGAACGATCGGATTTTCCGACAACTTTGTGTGACCGTGTGTATGCAAGACAAGTTTGAGCCAACATCCGTCTGAAAAATTCCTAGGATTTTGTGGTCGGAATGTCTGAACAAAGTCCGACCGTTTGTATGGGGTATTAGAATCACTCCTTTACACAGTAATCATTGCATTTTTATAGCATTGATCGCTGTATAAATGACAATGGTCCCAAAATAGTGTAAAAAATTTCCGATGTGTGCGCCATAATGTTACAGTCCCGATAAAAATCGCAGATTGCCGCCATTACTAATAAAAATAAATAAATAAATAAATTGCCATAAAACTATCCCCTATTTTATGGACGCTATAAATGTTGCGCAAAACAATCAATATACACTTATTGCAATTTTTTTTTGCCAAGAATATGTAGAAGTATACCACTATGCCGAATTGAAAAAAGTGCTCTGGTCAGGAAGTGGTTAACCACTTCAGCCCGGGAGGATTTGGCTGCTCAATGACCAGAGCACTTTTTGCGATTTGGCACTGCGTCTCTTTAACTGACAATTGCGCGATCATGCGACGTTGTACCCAAACAAAATTTACATCCTTTTTTTCCCACAAATAGAGCTTTCTTTTGGTGGTATTTGATCACCTCTGTGGTTTTTATGCACTGTAAACAAAAAAGTGCAACAATTTTGAAAAAAAAAGCAATATTTTTTACTTTTTGCTATAATAAATATCCCCCAAAAATATATAAAAAAAACTTTCTTTTCCTCAGTTTAGGCCGATATGTATTCTTCTACATATTTTTGGTAAAAAAAATTGCAATAGGCGTATATTGATTGGTTTGTGCAAAATTTATAGCGTTTAAGTGTGTCCTAGGGAGTGATTCTAACTGTGATGGGGCTGGGCTTCAACACACAGGACAGTGATCACTGCTCTCAATGACAGAGAGCTGTGATCACTGTCCTGTCACTAGGCAGAACAGGGAAATGCTTTGTTTACAAAAGCATCTTCCGGTTCTTTCATCTCCATGACACAATCGCGGGCACCTGGCGGACATCGCAACACCGCTTGTTAAAGGGGACATACCTGTACGCTCTTTTGCTTACCAGTGCCATTTTGCCGACGTAAATCGGCATGCGCTGGTCGGCAAGCAGTTAAACAAAAAAATGACAATTTTGAAAAAAAAAATAATATTTTGCTATAAAACATATCCAATAAAAAAAAATTGAATAAATCAAAATTTTTCATAAATTTAGGCCAATATGTATTCTGCTACATGTTTTTGTTGAAAAAATTCCAATAACTCCAATAATTCCATATATTGATTGGTTTGCGCTAAAGTTATAGCGTCTATAAACTATGTGATAAATGCTGGAATCTTTATTTATTTTTATTTTTTTTAAGTATCTTGCCAGCTGCACACAGGGTGGATGTGGATCACCAATCAAGCAGTCAGCCATCACGAGGGATGAGAAGACTGCTGTGGGGCTAAGCTCAGACCCACCTTATGGAGGTATATAATTGGCAGCGACTCCAGCTCTCACACCTGCTCTCACAGAGCTAGCAAGAGACCAAATCAGGATGGGGGAGGGCCGCAATATATTTCCGAGGCACCGCCTTCTATTTCAGGCAAAAAACTTTTGATTGATTAGTGATCCACATCCACCCTGTGTGCACCTTACAAGATACTTTTATGTAAGTGTATCTAAATAAAGTGTTACTTGCTTTTACTATCACACTGACCCGGTGCCCTCTTTCTGCTGTTTTTGTTAGTGCTAAAAATATGCACTGTCACTATACTAATGACACCGGCTAAGAAGGGGTTAAACATCTAGGGTGATCAAAGGGTTAAATGTGAGCCTAGCTAGTGTTTGTGTGTTTACTACGTGCTGTTTTTACTAAGGGATGTGGTGGATTTAATCCCCAGCTATGCAGGGAATCAAAATCCACCACATCCCTGCTGACAGAACAGAGCTCTGCCTTGTTTACATAGGTAGAGCTCTGTTCTGTGTCTCTTCTCACTGATCAGCAATGGATGTTCCCTGGCACCTGCTGGTCAGCTTGTGCTGTGTCTAATCATAGCACAGCCGTGCACGCCCCCTACCCGGAAGTGCTGGATCACCTACTAGGTACGTGATCTGGCACAGGACAGCCAGTCTGCTGTCACACTCTTATGTGAGGCAATCTGCAAGCTGTTAACCATGCTTTCACCTCTGCTTCCATCTGTGCTTTCTTGCGCACAGCTTTTGGTTCAATCTCTGCTTTCTTTTGGGCAAAGAATGCCTGAATTTTAGAAGCTTCAGCATCGACACAAGCCTTAAAATGATTGTAAAGCCATAATTATTTTTTAAATAACAAACATGGTATACTTACCTGCACTGGTTTTGCACAGAGCAGCCCTGAGCTTCCTCTTTTTGGGTCACCCGCTGGTGCTCCTGGCTCCTTCCCCCTGCCGAGTGCTTACCATAATAAGCCACTTGCTATGGGGCAATCATGTGGGCTCGCTCTTGAGGTGGCTCTGTGTGTCCATAGCAGACAAGGAAAACACTTAGTTAAAGTGATATTAAAGTCACG
Organism: Aquarana catesbeiana; assembly: GCF_042186555.1. Taxonomy (NCBI): domain Eukaryota; kingdom Metazoa; phylum Chordata; class Amphibia; order Anura; family Ranidae; genus Aquarana; species Aquarana catesbeiana. The sequence continues at coordinate 480,589,808 of NC_133324.1, read as the reverse complement.
TCACGGCTTAACTGCGATGCATACTAGCACATTATGCAATGGTCTTACAGCTGTTTTTTTGTTTTATTTTTAACCAACTGCGGTTTACTACCGCTTTAGGATATTTAACATACTGTAGTTCTTCATCCTAAATACTGATATCTTAGATGTGGTAATACCTTGATGAAGGAGAAGATGAAGTGATGAAGGGAGATTAGTCATCGAGCTGTCATGAGTACATCAGATAATTTACAGTAGAAAATCAGGTTTTGGCCTCTGTCATACTTCAGGCAAGTGAAGAGAGGAAGTGGTTATAATGTTAAAATTCCTTCTGCTTTTGACAACTTACCAACATTGAAAACCACCCCTTCTGATGCATTTTATTTCAATCTCTGATAATTTAACAAAAAAAAGCTGCACAAAAGCTTAATCACAGAATATTGAAGATAATCAGTCAACATGAATAAACAACGGGTGTCCCTTGCGCTACTGTGAATAACCGTTGAAGGTACCTATGTGCAAAGCTAGATAATGATAATCTAAATAATTGCTGCAAAACCTGATGGTGTTCACAATAACACACAGTAAATAGTGAAGAAATTAAGTGATTGATCGCAAAATTAGAAAATCACATAAAACCATTGTAATAAAATCCACTGATGAATAAATGATGCAACAAAAACATGTGCAATGGTATTAAAGTGCAAGTGCTAGCACATTATAGAACTTATAAAAAATGCCAGTGAATAAAGTGACAGTGTATAGCATAAATATTAAATCATTTCATAAACGTGTGAAGAGGAAGACACGTCGTAACGCGTAGGAAGTGGCCAGAATCAGACGCACACTAGGAGGAGACATGAGAGGGCGCTGGGAACACCACAGATTCAGTGTTTTTCTATTTTGCCTGTTTTTACTTTTTAACTGTTATGCCCTGTACACACGGTCGGACATTGATCGGACATTCCGACAAAAAAATCCTTGGATCTTTTCCGACGGATGTTGGCTCAAACTTGTTTTGCATACACACAGTCGCACAAAGTTGTCGGAATTTCAGAACGCCAAGAATGCGGTCACGTACACCACGTACGACGAGACTATAAAAGGGAAGTCCAGTACCAAGCGCGGCACCCTTTGGGCTCCTTTTGCTAATCTTGTGTTAGTAAAAGTTTGGTGAGAGACGATTCGCGCTTTTTCAGACTTGTGGTTTTCAGATCGTATTTGTGCTTGTGGGTTTGTATCTGTCCTTCAGTGCATGCAGCGAGTTACCTTTGACTTGTCATTGTGTTCTTGTTCGTTTGTTACTGATTTTCAGGTCGCTCTTCACAGGCCTTGCTGTTCTTCAGTGTGTTCTGCTACTCCGTTCTGACCAGCCAACCGTTTTCTAGCCATGTTGCATATACGTACTCATCGTAGAGTTCGTGCTGTGCGGGGACCAAGGACCAATGGACCAAGAATTGGTTGCTCCAACGTGACCAGTTCTGTCATATGCCTTTGCTCCGTGAGATCGTGAGAATAATCCTGATGATTTCAGGAACTTTCTCTGGATGACGGACCCCGTATTTCACCATTGGTTGGATTTGCTGACCCCCTATATCAGCAGGCAGGATACCTGCATGAGGCAAGCCATCACTCCAGAGGAGAGGCTAGTCACCACCCTGCGGTACTTGGTGACGGGGAGAAGCCTGCAGGACCTCAAGTTCTTGACAGGCATCTCCCCCAGGCTCTGGGGATCATTATCCCAGAGACCTGTTCTGCCATCATCCAGGTCCTGCAGAAGGACTATATTAGGGTAAAATTTTTATCCTTTAACATCACATTTTTTTGTATTTAATGTTTTATAATATATTGTTTTAATTTCCTCATTCCCTAAATACCATGACTGTAATATGCTGTGAATGTCCCCTTTGTCCTCATGCATGCTGGATTTTTATGTAATTTTTTTTGTCCTTCATACATATTTGCCTTCACTAACCTCCCCAGCATGCTCTCCTGGGCCTATATTCACCTCGTGTAGTCACTTAACAATGTATTTTGTCAACTCCATAGTAGTGCTTTACCCTAAACACCCCCTAAAATGTGTAAAATTGTGATTTGTGCTTTAAATTCAGGCAGAGTGCCAGAGGCTTTTTTTTTGGGTCCCAAAATCATTTGGAACCCTCCCTTCCCCCAATCTATCCTCAATCCTCTATCTGCTGACTTTGCCAAACCCATACACACTATACCCACCTCTTTTGTGGTCACATTTATGGATGAATTCCACAAAGCATGTAGTGCAAGGGCCTGCCTGACTACTTTCAAATGGTACTGTTTAATTTTTTTGTATCCTATTATTATCTTGATAGGTAATAGCAGAAAGTAAAAATGTGCTAAAGTGTGTACAGTGTGTATTTATATCTTTGTATTATGACACTTCTTACCTGTCCAGTGGGCTGCCAATAGTGTAAAGTAAGGAGGGGCTGGCCAAAGTAATACACATTATTTAGGCATTCATCTCTCAATGAAGTCGAGAGGGTTACCTGTCCAAAACATCCCCCCCCCATAAATTTTTTTAAATGGCCCATGAGAGGGGGGGAATCTGATAGGTGGACCTTATACCTTTGTCTTTAAATACTCCCAAAAATAAATGTTATACTGATGTTGGCCAAGAATGTTTGTGTCTAATCTGCTTTCCATGTTTATGTGCAAAATGATTAATTTTTCTTTCTTGTTTGACTCCACAGTTTCCTTCCAACCCACAGAAATGGCAGACTGTGGCCTCCCACTTTGCCCAGCGGTGGGACTTTCCTAACTGTGGAGGGGCAATTGATGGGAAACACGTCCACATCATCCCACCACCCAACTCGGGGTCATACTATTACAACTACAAAGGGTTCAATTGTATTGTGATGTTGGCGGTGGTGTCAACTACTTACGGGTTCCTGTATGTTGACGTGGGGAAGAATGACCAGATGACAGATGGTGGAGTCATTGCCCACACGGAGTTCTACAGGCATCTCCAGAATGGCAGCTTGGACTTGCCACCTCCAGAAGACATTACGGAAGGACTCCCATTCGTCTTCGTTGCGGATGAAGCGTTTGCGCTGGGGGACCATCTTATGCGGCCATTCCCTATGAGGACCTGGACCAGAGGGTTTTTAATTACCGGCTGGCCATAGCCAGAAGAGTGGTGGAGAACACGTTTGGAATAATGGCCAGCCGGTTCCGCCTATTTCTTACACCGATACACATGGCGGAGTATAAACTCAATCACATCATCCTGGCTTGCTGTGTTCTCCACAACTGTTTAAGGAGAAATTCTGTGAACTATGCTGGCTCAGTTGGGCCTGAAGCCTGAACTAATCTCAATGAACCAACCCTGACGGCGCTTGAAGCTGGCCGTCCTGGCTTGCCCCCTCAGAGTGCCCGCGAGATCCGTATAAGATACATGGAATACTTTGCGGTTAGGGGGGCCATCAATATGCCAGGCAATGTCTGAGACATTTTTTAAATAAAAACATTTTTAAAACTGAACAAATATTTGCTTACATTTACTGCTTGTGTTTCTTTTAGCTGACCATGACTGCAATTTGGGGAGTCCTGAAAATGGCATGATTGTGTAAAATTAAAAAGCACTGTTGGGTGTTATTTACTAAAGGCGAAGACACTTTGCACTACAAGTGCACTTGAGACTGCACTGAAACTGCACTTGTAGTGCAAAGTGGATTTGCCCTTAGGAAAACACCCCATTGTCACTGAAAACACCAATTTTCCCACAAAAAAATGTTTATGAGCATTAAAAGAAGAAGCCACACATTGTTGATTATCAATCTTTTTAATACAAGCACAATCACATGTGCATTTATAAAAGGTTTTTAAAACAAACCAACATGTTTGTTGTATAACAAAGTTTTAGGTCACATTAATAAAAGTAGAAATGGCATTTTAAGGTAAAACAGGCAGGTTTAAAACCAACAAGAAATACACAAATCTGGAACTTACAAAGTTCAACTTTTGTAGAAATTGAAGGCAATATCAGACATCAGTATTTTTAAACTGTGTTTGATATTGCGTTCAGCAGATGGGGTGAAGTCACCCCTGGAAAAGCCAAATTTGGAAGCTGCACAAAAATTCCCGAATGTCAACATGTACTAGCTGCCATCATGGGGGATCAATGGGCGTGTTTTGTGGGTGCAACCCCTTCCTCTCAGCTACTTTATTATTGAGGAAGGGGTTGCACCCCCAAAACGCATACATTGATCTCTCGTGATGGCAGATAGCACATGTTGACACACTGTGTGCATCTTCAAAATTTGGCTTTTCCAGAATATGTTAAAAAATGTGAAAAAAGTTTTCGGGAAAAAAAGGCCAAAAAATTAGGGATTTGGAGGGGTTTTAAACTCTCCCTAAAACATCAATGATGTTCTTCATTTTGTTTTGAACATCATTGATGTTTTGCTTGATGTTTTCCAAGTCCCTATTACACCTCATGATCTCCCCGATCACGATCTGGGCACTTTCACTGGTGAAATGACCTTCTCCACAACATCACGATCACCTAAAAATATAGAAACAAAAACACACCATGTATTATAAATATGACGGCATCCATCTCTTACCTGAGCCTGTGGTTGCAGACACTCACCTGTTGTGATGACAATTTTGATAACGTCTCCTCCTCCTCCTCCTGTTGGCTTTGTGGGATTTCCCCTTCTCCCTGAGGTGGGGGGTCCGTGGTCTCCTCTGATGAGTGGAGTCCTTCAAGTCTTTTCCCCCTATTTAAAAAAAAAAGGTATACTTAGCACACAGATATTTTATGGCAGAAATAGGAATATGAAACATTGCTTGGAAGTGGGGTACAATTGTCTGTTTTGGCAGAGTTGCAAGATGAAGAAATATTTTTTTCCTTTGTCAAGCTTGAATACTTACCTGTTTTGTGCAAGCTTCACAGATGGAGTCACCCCTATATTATCCACTGGAGCAGCTGTGTGGGCCCCCTAATAAAAAGGGTGTTCTTTTGTCCCACACTAGTGCTCCAGCGTCCAGATGTGTAAACAGCTGCTGAGTGTCCTCTCCTTACACAGAATCTACTTTGTATTTCATTCTAGTTACAAACCCATCTAGACACCAAAATTATTTTAAGAGAAGTAGGCCAGAAAAAATGTATTGAACTGCATCTGGACAAAACATGGTGTTTTCTAGGCCGAACGAACAATGTTCCTTACGAACGAATAATATGTCCATGAACATGAAAGTTACCTTTTTAAACTGTACAAGAGTAAAGAAAAGCACATGAAGCAGCACGAACTTAACAAAAATAACGAATAGGAACACAGGACAACTACTTACTTTTTTGCAGCACTCTCCTGATCCTTCTATACTGATCGTACTCCCTTAATTTGAGGTCCGACCACCGATTCCTCAGTTGATCCTTGGATCGTCGTACCCCAAAATTTCTGTGCAGACTCTTCACAACTTTAGCCATGATCTTGGCCTTTCTGACATTGGGGTTGGGGTAAGGTCCATACTTCCCGTCATAGTCGGCCCTCTTCAGTATGTCGACCATCTCCAACATCTCCACACAGGCCATATTTGATGCCTTAAATCATCTCCTCCGGGATCGTGACGTTTCTGGCTCCGAGCTTTCCTCCTCCTCGTTGTTGTAATTATCACGCACCTGCTGTGTCTCCGCCATGTGCTCTTCCCCCACTGCGCCTAACGAGAAGGGGCGGGGAATAGACTAGAAAGAACACCAGAGGCGGGCAGAGTTTCACGCATGCGCAGTGTATATAAAGCGTAACACGCGTGCGTTGTACATACGATCTGTGAGCAGAGGAAGGAGTATAGGAAGCGCCGATTGTGATAACGAAGGTAACATTTAAACTTGGGCCTATACTGCTTAGAGATTGAGGCCTATATTGGGACAAGATTAGGACAGTTTAGCCTGACATTAGGGATTGGCTTGTGTTGTGTCTTGCAGAGAAAATGGATATATTGAAGGATCAGGACTTTATCCCCATATTCATTGATCTGATCAGGGAGCTGCCCTGTCTGTGGCAGGTAAACCACCCACATTATAAGAATCAAACATAGAGGAAGGCAGTGCTGGATCAATTGCTGGAATTTGTGAAGCCGGTGATCCCCACGGCAGACATCACCTATTGAAGGCCCTAATTGGTGGCATGAGGAGCACTTATCTAAGGGAGTGGAAGAAGGTCCAGGATTCCCTGAGATCATGTGCTGCAGATGACATTTATCTCCCCAGGCTGTGGTACTATGACAGACTACATTTTCTGGCAGGTCAGACTGAACCCAGGCCAGCACTCTCCAGTCTTCCTTCCATGCTTCCTTTCCCCCCAGCTGAGGCTTCTGACGTTCAACCTGGGCCTTCCAGGCAGCAACATGTGGAGGTGCCCAGCTTGAGCCAGGTATAGCATTCTTCTAAATATTTCTGGTTGTCAAATTAATGATGTTAAATCTATGTTAGTTTGGAGTAGTAATTTCTGATTGTGAATGATGAACCAAAAACTAAAATGATGTCCCTTTGTCATACACAGGAAAGTCTCAGCCAGGAGGTGGCCGGGCCGAGAAGGCTGCCCGATACCCAGCTCCCTCCCCTCTGCCTTCAAAGAAAAAGTGGCAGGAAGAGGAGTAACCTGGAGGAGGCAGCAATTGGCCTATTTTGGAAGGCTACTGAGGCCCTCAGAACACTCCACAGTGTTGAAGAGGACTTTGCAGACCTAACAGCATGCAAAATGCTGCAGATGGAGGAGGGCCAACGACTCTTATGTGAGTTTCTCATTTTAGAAGCACTAAATAAGGGGTTGAGAGGCCAACTCACATGCCAAAGCCACATTTGTGCCACATGGTCCTCCTCCTCCTCCAGGCCTCCTCCTCCTCCTCCAGGTCATACTCCTCCTCCTGCCACACCTCCAACACCAGAGCCACAGCCGGGAAGGAAGCATGTAAGGAAGACCAGAGAGTGATGGCCCTGGGTTCAGTCTGGTCTGACAAAAGATGCAGGCTCTTGTATGACCACAGCCTGGGAACATACATGTCATCTGCTGCTGTTCCTGATCTCTTGGACTTCTGGACCAGATTGTACTCCCTTATATATGGACTCCTCAGGCCACCAATTTTGCAGGAAAATAGTTGATGTGTGCCCTGGGGGCCAAAGGCTTCGCCAATTTCTAATGTTTATCCAGCGTTGCCACCCTCTTTGTTTGGTTATGAGCCCTTAATAAAGGAATTTTTTGTTCAATTATACTTGCCTATGTGTGTTTTCCTTCAAAAAGGACAGTTCGTTTGTGAGGAGGCAGGTACATTTCAAAAATACAATGTCAAATTAACAAGAGACACCAACACCAAGCAATCTCCTTGAGATTAAATAATACAAGATAATAATGGTGTTGTGGTAACTTGACACACAAAACACACCCAAAAATATTCTGGAGTAACAAAAAAAAAAGATAAATAAAATACAAGATCAGGCTTAAAAAAAAGCCTAAAAAAAATTATTTAATCTAAAAACATCCCAAAAAGATTATTTTTTCGGGAGATGTGAAAAATAAAAATATTATATTGATGAAATCACGAGAAATAATAAAGAAATCAGTTTGTGAGAACTCTGTGTGAATATGAGCAGCAAAACAACTTCATTCTTCTAGCATTATAAAGAAGAAGAGAGTGCGCTGCATTAAACAATTTAAAACATTGCAGCGTGACGAAAGTGCTATATCCATTCCGAACGCTAATTTTACCAGATCGAGCAGTTCCGTTTCGGAATTTCTTCTGAGCATGCGTGGCACTTTGTGCGTCGGAATTGTCCACACACGATCGGAATTGACGCGATTGGATTTTGTTGTTGGAAAATTTTATAGCCTGCTTTCAAACTTTGTGTGTCGGAAAATCCAATGGAAAAAGTCGGATGGAGCCCACACACGGGCGGAATTTCCGACAACAAGCTCCGATCGCACATTTTCCGTCAGAAAATCCGACTGTGTGTACAGGGCATAAGAGTCCACTTTTATGGCACTAAATAAATCAACCAAAGCCTTTTTAAACATACTACACTAGTGGAGGCTTCTTTTCTCTCTTCCTTCCCCCATATATGCTGTGGTGACACCGGAGTGATCCAGGATATATCTGCAGAAGATTTGAAGGGGAGAAACATCAAAGGCTCTACCTATGGTGTATATGCACACATTAGGATCCAGATAGAAGAACGTGGATAACACCTATTATTATTATTATGAATACCATATACCATACATCATTAAGGTGAGAGTTCTGTGAGACCACAGACCGAGAGAGAATATATGGAACTTTATATGGATAACACCACTTACCTAACTTAACACATGTACCAAATTATTAATTTGGAATTTCCTGCAAATTTATCAATCCCACTTGGAAGATCTATATACACATCTTTTTAACCTTTCATAGACTTTATTCATTATTTTCTACGTTTGGACTGTGTAGTACATTTTCATCTTGTTGTTTATTTTTCTATCACTTTTTTAATGTTACTCCACTTCGGATGGAGACACGTTTATAAAATTATTTAAGATTTATGCTATACACTGTCACTTTATTCACTGGCATTTTTTATAAGTTCTATAATGTGCTAGCACTTGCACTTTACTACCATTGCACATGTATTTTGTTGCATCATTTATTCATCAGTGGATTTTAATTAGTCAACATGACCAGGCCCTGTATTATTTTGTAACATTACTGTTTTTGGGGTGGGTGCATTCTTGTCATAATGTGAAAGCTTATACAGAAAAAATGCAAACTATGTAACACAAATGGAAATTGAAGCACCACACTACTGCTAAGTAGTCTGGATGCAAATATATTCCTATAAATGTCAGGGGGACAGCTTAAAAAGTGGTAACATCTTTCAAGAGTCCAAGAGTCTATTCGCATTGTTGTCAATCAAGCCCTGATTAACTATGCTTTATCCCCTTCGTGACCAGAGCATTTTTTGCTATTCCACACTGTGCTACTTTAACTGGCAATTACTCGGTTATGCAACACTGTACACAAATGAAATTTGTACAATTTTTTTCACACAACTAGAGCTTTCTTAGGGCTCTTTCACACGGGGATCCGTATGTCCGTTTTTCATCCTTCCGTTTTCGGATGAAAAACGGACATACATGTATCCCTATGGAGCGTCGGATGTCAGCGGTGACATGTCCGCTGACATCCGACGCCGCTCCGATCCGAAAAGTGTAACGGAGGAAAAACCTACTTTTCCATCCGTTTTCGGATCGGATCGGGTGACGACGGACACTACGGTCCGTCATCATCCGATCCCCCATAGGGGAGAGCGGCGCTCTGACAGGTCCGTAGCTGCACAGCGTGCAGCGATGGACCTGTCATCTTTCTGCTCAGCGGGGATCGGCGGAGCGATCCCCGCTGAGCCAGCGGGTGTTCACGGGGCGGATCATCACTGATCCGCCCCGTGTGAAAGAGCCCTTATGGTGATATTTAATCACCACTTTTTGCTATGTAAAAGAGAAAATACCAAAACTTAAAAAAAAACAGGTTTTTGTTAGTTTATGTTTGAATTTTTTTCAAATGAATACTCTTTCTTCATAAATTTGGGTCAAAATGTATTTTACTACATTTCTTTGGTAAAAATAACCCAAACTGAGGTATATTATTTAGTCTGTGTGAAAGTTATAGAGCCTACAAACTATGGTATATATACAGGTGTATCGTAAAAAATGTGAATATCATCAAAAAGTTACTTCATTTCAGTAATTAAATTCAAAAAGTTAAACTCGTATATTATATAGATTTGTTACACACAGAGTGATATATTTCTTTCTTTTAATTTTGAAAACCCAATATTCAGTATCTCCGAAAATTAGAATATTGTGAAAAAGTTCAATATTATAGATCCATAGGGGTTTATTTACTAAAAGCAACTCCACTTTGCACTAATCAGCAAATTAACTCAAAACACATGTAAACGTTTCCTGAGTGTTTACATGGTCTCTCAGTCTGGTTCAGTAGGTTACACTATTTTTTCTCAACCATTTTTCAGTCAAGGCACTCTTTAAAATTCCGTACAATCTCGAGGCACCCCATTCTAAAATTTAAAAACAAAACAAATAGTTTTACATAATGCTGCAGCAATCACACACGTAGTACACCCAATTTTAGAGGAGATTATTCTTCCAATGCAAACACACCTTTGCACACTGGTACTGCTTAGTATTCCAATGTTTCTCTTCTCCCTCAGTTTCTATCCCTCATTCAGCTAATGTGACCCCCGAGCTAATGGAGAGGGGCAGGGGAGGGACAAACGAGGATGCTGTGCAAGTGCTCAACATCCTCCTTATCAACCGATAAAGTCATTGGTTGTTAGAACACTACAGGCTGGAAAGTTGTAATGGTGTACAATGAAAACTTGTGGCTTTATGTAACTAATAGGCAGGCTTAATCCACCCACTGGCTTGTATACAATTTTGGGGCAATTTCTAAGCATTTTGCCAAGGCACCCCTGAAGACAGTTGAAGGCACCCTGGTTGAAAAAGGCTGGGTTTCACAATCATGGGGAAGACTGCTGACTTGATAATTGTCCAGAAGACAGTCATTGACACCCTCCATGAGGAGGGTAAGTCACAAAAGTTCATTACTAAAGAAGCGGGCTGTTCACAGAGTGCTGTATCTAAGCATAATAATGGAAGGTTGAGTGGAAAGTAAAAGTGTGGTAGAAAAAGGTGCACAAGCAACAGGGATAACCGCAGCCTTGAGAGGATTGTGAAGCAAAGGCCATTCAAAAATTTGGGGGAGATTTACAAGGAGTGGACTATGGCTGGGGTCAGTGCTTCAAGAGCCACCACACACAACTGTTGCATTCCTTGTGTTAAGCCACTCCTGAACCAGAGAAAATATCCAAAGCTTCTTACCCGGGCTAAGGAGAAAAAGCATTGGCTATTGCTCAGTGGTCTAAAGTCCTCTTTTCAGATGAAAGTAAGTTTTGCATTACATTTGGAAATCAAGGTCCCAGAGTCTGGAGGAAGAGTGGAAAGGCACAGAATCCATGTTCCATGAGGTCCAGTGTGAAGTTTCCACAGTTGATTTGGGGAGCCATGTCATCTGCTGGTGTTGGTCCACTGTGTTTTATCAAGTCCAAAGTCAGCACAGCCCTCTACCAGGAAATTCTAGAGCACTTCATGCTTCCCTTTGCTGACCAGCTTTATGGAGATGTTGATTTCATTTTCCAGCAGGACTTGGCACCTGCCCACACTGCCAAAAGTACCAATACCTGGTTTAATGATCATGGTATCACTGTGCTTGATTGGCCAGCAAACGTGCCTGACCTAAACCTCATACAGCATCTGTGGGGTATTGTCAAGAGGAAGATGAGAGACACCAGACCCAACAATGCAGATGAGCTAAAGGCCACTATCAAAGGAACCTGGGCTTCCATAACACCTCAGCAGTGCCACAGGCTGATCGCCTCTATGCCACACTGTATTGATGCAGCAATTCATACAAAAGGAGCCCCGACCAAGTATTAAATGCATACTATACTGTACATAGATATACTTTTCAGTAAGCCAACATTTATGTATTAAAAATCCTTATTTTATTTTTTCTGAGATACTGAATTCTGAGTTTTCGTTAGCTGTAAGCCATAATCTTTAAAATTGAAAAATAAAAGAAAGAATTGTTTGAAATATATCACTCTGTGTGTAATAAATTTATATAAATACGTGTTTCACTTTTTGAATTGAATTACTGAAATAAATTAACTTTTTGATGATATTCTAATTTTTTTAGATGCACCTGTATATTTTAAAATTAATCAGTCCTGATGTAATGAAGGCCTGTCTCATTTCTTGAGGCCCTAAAATACCAGGACAGTACAAATAGCTCTGGCAAGTGGTTAAGGGGGTGCTCCTGGACCCCCAAATGCATTGGATACTATTTGAATTGTCTTCCTGACTTTTATTGGAATAAGCAGTGGTGTGGCTATTCAATTTCCATTTTTTTACATTATACTACTAGCCAAGGAGCCTGTGGAGATCCTCTGGGGTGTAGAAGCTGCCTGCCCAGGAACCAAATTATTTACATCAACATCAATACATTAACAACTTGCCGACCGACTCACACGATATACGTTGGAAAAGTGCCACATTCCCGCAAAACGACTATGGGTACGTCGTCCCTTTAAGAGCCACCAGAGGTGCGCACTACACGGCGGGGGACCTCATGCGCGTGGCTGGCGAGTGCGATCACGGTCACGAGAACCAGAATGGGGATCTGTGTGTGTAAACACACAAATCCCTGTTCTGTCAGGGCAGAGAAGACAGGTCATTTGTTCCTAATAAGTAGGAACAGCGATATGTCTCCTCCCCCAGTCAGTCCCATCCCCCCACATTAAGAAACACTCACGAAGGAACACATTTAACCCCTTGATCATCCCCTAGTGTTAACCCCTTCCCTACCAGTGACATTTACACAGTAATCAGTGCATTTTTATAGCACTGATCGCTGTATAAGTGTCAATGGTCCCAAAAATGTGTCCAAAGTTCGCTGCAATGTCGCAGTACCGCAAAAAAATCACAGATCACTGCCATTACTAGTAAACACACAAATCCCTGTTCTGTCAGGGCAGAGAAGACAGATCATTTGTTCCTAATAAGTAGGAACAGCTATATGTCTCCTCCCCCAGTCAGTCCCATCCCCCCACAATAAGAAACACTCACGAAGGAACACATTTAACCTCTTGATCGTCCCCTAGTGTTAACCCCTTCCCTACCAGTGACATTTACACAGTAATCAGGGCATTTTTATAGCACTGATCGCTGTATGAATGTCAATGGTCCCAAAAATGTGTCCAAAGTTTGCTGCAATGTCGCAGTACCGCAAAAAAATCACAGATCACTGCCATTACTAGTAAAAATAAAAAAAATAATAAAAATGCCCAAAAAACTGCCATAAACCTTTCCCATAGTTTGTAGACCCTATAACTTGTGCGCAAACCAATCAATAAACGCTTATTGCAATTTTTTTTACCAAAAATATGTAGAAAAATATATATTGGCCTCAACTGATGAAGAAATTTGTTTTTTAAAAACATATTTGGCCATATTTATTATAGCAAAAAGTAAAAAAATATTGTTTTTTTTCAAAATTGTCGCTCTTTTTTTGTTTATAGCGCAAAAAATAAAAACCGCAGAGGTGATCAAATACCACCAAAAGAAAGCTCTTTTTGTGGGAAAAAATGGATGTCAATTTTGTTTGGGTAAAGTGTCGCACGTCTGCGCAATTGTCAGTTAATGCGACTCAGTGCCGTATTGCAAAAAATGGCTTGATCATTAAGCAGGAAAAACTTCCGGTCTGTAAGTGGTTAAGAAAGCAATACAAGTGAAATAACCTTATGGGGCCAGTTCTATTTTTCCACTTTCCACTACATACACATTATGGCACATGTGCCAACTAACTTGCCCTAATCCAGCTATACAATACCACTGTTCCCCCTCATTGCTCCATTGCCACCATTGCCATCTTCTGCTTGCCTTCTTATGCCATTAAGCAGTCACTGATGACATAACTCCTGCACATTCTTACAGATACCCATGAATGTACCTGGGGTGTCAACTGCACTGTGCATGTGCCACAGGCAGTGTGTGCAACATAAAATTGTTAGGATTAACTGTAGGATTTTTTTGTAGAAGAGAATTTGCATGTCTCTTATGCCAAAAATCTACCTTCTTACAGTTTTTTTCATTTAAACTTGGACTTTAGTTCAGCTTTAACCTCTGCAGGAGGACATTACTTTACCTGAATTATTTTTTGTTTGTGACAGATGCCCTTTAAAGCGAAATAAAAAGATGAGCTCCAAGCAGCCAGCATATTGGTTGATTTAAGTACCAGAGTTAAGTTGGGCAGACCATGGCAAAATCTTAGTTTATGTTGAAAAAAGGTAAAGCATTAATATCTTTGATTTAATAAGTGTTATAGGCTCATTACAATATTGTTGTTTTAAAAATCGCAGTTATTCTTTAAATCTAAGTCATGAAAGATCCAGGAGGTGCAATGATCTGATCAAAAAATGTCATGTCTCAATGCCTTCTGTTTGTGATGGAATATTTTTTGCTAATATTATTCATATATTATTCATCACACACCATACAATTCCAGAAAGAAACACTTAAGCCATACAAAGGATATGTATTTTTTTTGCAAGTGGAATATATTTTAAAAACCTAGAGTATATATGGGCACCATTTCATCGTCATTTCCTAACTAACCAAAGGCTTTTCATTTCATCAAATGCTTACTTTGAAAAGTTTATGCTCATCTTTACAAAGTGAATGTTAGTAAGTAAGGAGAAACCAGTATTCATTTTGAATACCAATACATGTGCGAGAGAAATAAAAAAAAAAAAAAATTATTCCTACTGCATGATTGGTTGATTGAAGTGAGCGTTTCGTCCTCAAAGACTTCTGCTGGGGTAGGGGACTTTGAGGACGAAACGCGTCGGGGTCTTATGCATTTACCCCTACCATCACTCACTGCACAACCCTTTTAAAAAATTTTGCCATTTTTTACTACTTTGAGCCCAGTTTTTACCGCCCAATTTTTGTAATTAATTGCAAAATTTCCTTCTTTTTTAACAAACGTTGTTACGTTTGTGAAAGATTTACACTATGTGGAAGTTTTTTCCTTCTCTTTGCCCATCTACACGATAACGGTTGCTGATGGAACCTCTCTCACCGTCTGAGGATTGAGACAGCCCTGGGACCCCAGCGGAGTCGTACCAAGGAGATACCTCTAGATGACATCTGTCGAGCTATATTGAGCTGGAAGCGTGCTATCCGGAGTTACCAGGGGAGATTATATCCAAGACCATCTCACGGGTTTACAGCCCCACACCGTTTGACGGTACAAGCTCGTTTGACTCACCGCCAAGGGCTTGTGAGTCCACCTTATCTGGTAAGGGCATTGCACACCTATTTTCTTTGAGCCAATATCACCATATTAAGGAAGGATTGACCTATGTGCAAGGATACGGCCAACATCTTCTGTTTTGACATACTTAAAAGGACTGCCTGCACCTAGAGTGATATGAAACAATCCAAAATTATTCCATCATTTGGTGGTGGACTCTAAGAGTCATCCTTATATTCATTACCCTGATGGACTTTTAATTTCATATTTGTTTGTCTATTTATAGGGTTGTAGGAGCAGTACTACACATCATTGTGTTACTCCCAATACTTGGGTAGAGTCCCAATACTTAAGTAGAGTTATCTTATCCAATATTGATTCACCGGATATCACCTTATTGTTTTCAATCATTGTTGACATTAAGTTTGAGTTTTTTTATTACACATGTAATTTATCACTACACATGCGATTTTTACCATTGTTTATTTTGGTTTTAAGATATTTTAGGTGGGGAAGCTATTATCCCTGTATACACTCCTAGGATCATCACTAGGTATATGTCCCTGTATACACTCCTAGGATCATCACTTGGTATATGTATGGGGATTACCACCTTACAATTCTCACTTCACCAAAGATTTCTTTGCACATACCCCGGGACTGTGCACATTTACTTATCACTTTTGGTATTAAAACCTTTTCTGAATATATCACCGTTTAGCGCCACACTTTATTATTTTCTCACACATTTACAAGGGTCAGGTTGTTGTGTTGGCTGCTGCTTTTTTAGGAGTTGGCGCAAATCTTTTTTTTTTTATAAATCTTCTCCTGTGTGCTGGTCTTCTGCTGTGTTCATTGGCTGATATGCCACTCCTGCACCATCATTCCAGCGCACAGAGACTGGCCCAGAGGAAAAAAAAGAAAAGAATGAAGGCATTTTTTTCTACATATTTTCAAATGTAAAGGAACCACCATATGTAATACATAATAAAATGATATATTATTATATATAAAACAGAATGCAAAATGGAATTCTATTGTTACCATATTGTGTATTGTAAATACTTACTATACATGTAACACACCCCCAGAAGACTAAGACAAATCTGTATCCAAAGTTATAGGTGACCATAAGGGTCCACTGTGAAGATAAAAGATATATCAATTTAGAATGTATGTTATTCATTATTAGTACACATCCTTAAGTATATTTGGCTGACAGATTATAATAATGTGTGCACCTCAATCTCTTTGTTCAAACCCCCTGGTAGAAGGGTGTTGAGGGAATAAATCCAATATGTTTCCTGCTGGTATAAACGTTTAAAACGTTCAGCCACAGGTATTGTCCTAGGGATGGCCTCAATGCCCCAGACCCTAAGGCCAGATGTAGATTTCTGATGTTGCTCTAGAAAATGTCTCGGAACACTATGCCTTTCACAACCTTCTTCGATGAAGCGTCTGTGTTCACCAAATCTCTTGTGTAGGGTGCGAATTGTTCTACCCACGTAGAGCAGCCCACATGGGCATGTCAGGCAATATACTACGTTCTCACTAGAACAATTATAGAATTTTTTTAAGGTATATGTCTTTCCTTTAGCAATAAAAGTTTTTTGGCCATGCTGAATTGGCACACAAGGTACAGTTTTTTCTTACATTGATACATGCCTACTAATGGGATGAGGGGAGTATTTTGTACATTGGCATGACAAGTATCTTTAATTTTACTGGGTGCAACTCTACTTTTTATGTTTTTGACTTTGCGATAGGATATTTGGGCCTTTGGGTGAGGAATGTTTCCAAGAAGGGGTCCTCAAGTATTATATACCAGTGTTTTCATAGAATATTCTCCACTTTTTTGACCATGAAATTTGGTGGTAAAACACATGGGTTGTGTTGTACTGGGTTCAACAGATTACTGGGAAAACCGGATACCCTTTTTCTAAGATTTTTTAGTAAGGAGTTCACCATGTGCACAGTAGATTTTATCCCTAGTACAATTGATGCAAATCCTACAGAATTGGCTTCTAGCGATATTACTTATCCACCTGGGATGATGGCAACTTTGGAAGTGGATAAAAGTTTTGCCAGCTGTAGGTTTTCCAAAGTTTTTCGCATTTACAGTATCTTTTGACCATTGTAGCATAATTCAAGATCCAAACAGGCTAAGATGTTAGGATCAAGGACATGGTTGAAGGAAAGTCCTAAGGAGTTTTGATTACAATGATGGCAAAAATATCCACTGTCTCAGCAGGGTCGCCCCATATGATCACTATGTCATTGAATGTTTACTCGCTACATTTTTTTAAAACTGTTTAAAGTCCTTTTTTACTAGTTGGGCATATACCCTTTGTGCACCAGAACTCTCTAATCATCTTTTTACAAAAGAGACATTACATTTCTCTTCTGCAATAAAAGCCTACCTGCTCGCTGCTTGTTATAGCAGAAATAAAGAAAAATGTAATAAAGAAGTAGTGAAAGACTAAAATGAAGCTGTTCTCAATTTCAATCATGTGTCACGAGAAAAAGGATTTTTTGCTTACATAGGATTGGGTGATTGAAGTGAACACAGCTTCATCTTATTCTCTAAGCTTACTGAACATTTATTTTGTAAGTGAATACTCTCTATCCAAATTAGTAAATCAATCCCAATCAACTTTTCTGTAAAGGCATGTCTGCCAGAGTGGGCTGGTAAGCAAATGGAACACATGCACATGTATGTTACAGAGAAAGACTGGGGCTTCAATGAATAAAGTTTGTGAAGCAGAACTTTTTAATGTTGGTGGATGTAAACATATCCAGACATAAGTATGTCCCTTTAAACACACACACACATATAACTATCACCACATGCGATTCTAACATTTAAAAAAAACGTTTGTATCACTTGCTGCCATGCCCATTCAGGAATGTAACAGATTTTACACTATAATTACTTTTTCTAGCTGGAGCATTCAAAGATTCAGACTCATTTAGGTAGAGTTCACCTGGTCTTTGGTACAGTGCAGAGGTTGGATCACTTAAAGATTATGGTATCTATTTATTAAACAGTGGTAAAGCACTAGTGATAAGATCACCGGCATTTTCATTGTAAATAGTTCTCCTCTGAGTGCTGGTTTATGTAGTAGTTTAGACCACTTCTCTGATGAAGAGAAGCGTTCTACAAACCCTCAGGAGAACTGAGATTGCCGGCTGTGATCTCGCAAGATTACAGTAACATGAATGAAAAAATAAAACACCATTCACATTATCTAACATTTCCTAATAAAAGTAAAAATTTTAATAAGTTAAAGCCCCCTATTGACAATTAACAAACACCTTATAACTATTCAACATTATACATTTTAATATTTAAACAATAATCAGACATCTGTTTTTTCATTATTAATAGTGTATAGTTGAACCGGCATCTGCCATGCAGCTATACACCATTCATAACTTTAAAAATAAATAGAAATAAATCATTCAAATTTTAAATATAAAAATAAGAATATTCAATAATTAAACAAAATACAAAAAGGCCCTGTTCACATTATGTGAAATTGTGGGCAAATTCACAGTGGTTCTGCTTGTGATTCTAAATAGCGCCAAAATATGTGACACGTGTTTGGGTGCCATTATTCTTAAAGACACCAGAAACACGATACGATTCTGCCTTGTGCAGCAATTGCAGCAAAATGTGCGTTTAGAAATTGCGTTTAACCTGCTTCTCATGAAGCACAAATACACATAGAGCAGCCCATTGAAGTGAATGCATGACATGTGAAATCATGGAAGAATTGCACTTTGAAAATAGCAAGCGAGGATGTTTGTCCCAAATACACGATATGTGAACAAGGCCTCAATGAAATACCCCCAAAAAAGAAATAGAAACAGTCCATGAGTTAGAAACATATCTTAAGGTTAAAAAAAGAAGACAACTTTATAAAAACATGTTTATATATATATATATATATATATATATATATATATATATATATATATATATATATATATATATATATATATACACACAGTGCCTTGCAAAAGTATTCCCCCCCCCTTGGCTTTTTCCGTATTTTGTTGCCCCACAGCCTGGAATTAACATGGATTGCTTGAGGATTTGTATCATTTAATTATTGTGAAGCAAACATCAAATAGGACAAAATAACAGAAAAAGTCAATGTGAATAACTATTCACTCCCCTAAAGTCAATACTTTGTAGAGCCACCTTCTGCAGCTATCACAGCTCCAAGTCCCTTTGGATAAGTTTCTATGAGCTTGCCACATCTTACCACTGGGATTTTTGCCCATTCCTCCTTGCAAAACTGCTCCAGCTCCTTCAAGTTGGATGGTTTGCACTTGTGAACAGCAATCTTTAAGTCTGACCACAGGTTTTCTATTGGATTGAGGTCTGGGCTTTGACTAGGCCATTCCAACACATTTACATGTTTCCCCTTAAACCACTCAAGTGTTGCTTTAGCAGTGTGTTTGGGGTCATTGTCCTGCTGGAAGGTGAACCTTCATCCTAGCCTCAAATCACACACAGAGTGGTACAGGTTTTGCTCAAGAATATCCCTGTATTTAGCACCATCCATCTTTCCCTCAACTCTGACCAGTTTCCCAGTCCCGACTGCTGAAAAACATCCCCACAGCATGATGCTGCCACCCCCATGTTTCACTGTGGGGATGGTGTTCTTTGGGTAATGTGATGTGTTGGGTTTGCGCCAGACATAGCGTTTTCTTTGATAACCAAAAAGTTAAATTTTAGTCTCATCAGACCGGAGCACTTTCCTCCATACATTTTGTGAGTCTCTTACATGCCTTTTTCTCAAACTCAAAACGTGCCTTTTTGTTTTTTGCTGAAGGTAATGGCTTTCTTCTGGCCACTCGGCCATAAAGCCCAACTCTATGGAGCGTACGGCTTATTGTCCTCCTATGTACAGATACTCCAGTCTCTGCTGTGGAACTCTGTAGCTCCTCCAGGGTTACCTTAGGTCTCTGTGCTGCCTCTCTGATTAATGCCCTCCTTGCCTGGTCCGTGAGTTTTGGTGTGCAGCCGTCTTTTGGCAGGTTTGTTGTTGTGCCATGTTCTTTCAATTTGGTTATGATAGATTTGATGGTGCTGCTAGGAATATTGGGATATTTGGATATTTTTTATAACCTAACCCTGACTTATACTTCTCAACAACATTGTCCCTTACTTGTTTGGAGAGTTCCATGGTCTTCATGGCAGTGTTTGGTTAGTGGTGCCTCTTGCTTAGGTGTTGCAGCCTCTGGGGCCTTTGAAAAAGGTGTGTATATAACACTTAGATTGCACACAGGTGGACATCATTTCACTAATTATGTGACTTCTGAAGGTAATTGGTTGCACCGGAGCTTTTAATGGGCTTCATAACAAAGGGGGTGAATACATACGCACATGCCAAATATCAGTTTTTTATTTCTGAAAAATAGTTTTATGTATATATTTTTCTAATTTTACTTCACCAACTTAGACTATTGTGTTCTGATCCATCACATATAATTCAGATTAAAAAAACATTGAACTAAAGGCTGTAATGTAACAAAATTGGTAAAAAGCCAGGGGGGTGAATACTTTTGCAAGGCACTGTATATATACACTAAGTTTCTAACCTGTGTGTGTGTGTGATGTGGTGGGAGGGGGTTTGGGGCTGATGTAATTTTTCACTGTTGGAAGTCAATAAACTTCCTCCTTCCTCCTGAATTCTCAGGCTTATTTTCTCCTCTCTCCCCGATTCTCCACCTCTGGGCTGGAGAAGCTGGAAGAGAGAATTTTCACAGAGATTGCCAGTAAGGTGCTGAGATCGCACCTTCATAAACTGTCTGTTTTTGTTACTGTGAATGACAGCATCTGTGCTGAGATGATCAGCAGAGAACATTCCGCTGATCATCTCAGTTACATATACTGCTAATGATTTGAGATGAGCTGTGATCATCAGGATCACAGCTCATCTCACTTTCATAAACAGACACCCAAGTTCAGTCTGAGTCTTATGTTGCAGGAGTCACTGGCCCTCAGTAAATAGTTCTCAATAATCTTTAGTAGCTGATAGTAAAACAAGAATCCCAACCCGCTTGTGCAGCTATTTTTTCTTGTCTCTGTACAGGGTGTTGCAGACGTAACCCCACCCAATCAAGGAAGTGTTTTATAATGCCCAGTGGAAAAACCCTGAATTCCAACTGTCCTGGGTAAGTCTATATTACTATAGGACAATATTCTACAATACAAAAATAAGCATATCTGTCATGGATCTGCCACCTAAGGTTATAACTTAGTCCAGGCTGATTTTAGTGATTGGCAACAGGCTGCCTTATTTAAACACCTCAGCAGCTCTGTGTCCTTGCTGTTTGATCTGCAGCTCTGTGTATCTGTTTCCTGAAGATCTGATATCTGCTCCTGTTTAACCCGGCTTGTTTTGAGACTGTTCCTGTTATCCGCCTGCATCTGACCCTTGGCTTGTTTGACGATTCCTCCTGCCTGTTCCTCTTGTACCTTTGTTGCCAGCCTGATTATCGACCCGGCCTGCCTGACGTTCCAAGACTATCCATCCAGTCTGCTGATCCATCCTGTCTGCTCACCTGTCTGCTGATCCATCCAGTCTGCTGATCCATCCAGTCTGCTCACCTGTCTGCTTATCCATCCAGTCTGCTCACCTGCCTGCTGATCCATCCAGTCTGCTCACCTGCCTGCTGATCCATCCAGTCTGCTCACCTGTCTGCTGATCCATCCAGTCTGCTCACCTGTCTGCTGATCCATCCAGTTTGCTCACCTGTCTGCTGATCCATCCAGTCTGCTCACCTGTCTGCTGATCCATCCAGCCTGCTGGTCCTGTCTGCTGTGCCGGCCATCTGACCCATCTGCTGTTGATCCTGCCAGGCACTCATACCATTCTGCACTCCCGTGCCACCTGTCTGCTCTACCAGGGGTCGCGAGTCAGATACGTAAGGGAGGCCTTCCTCTGCACTATCGGGCTCATCAGTCAAGTACATGAGAACTTGACAGTATCAAACAGCCATGTCTGAGCCCGAGCGAGGAACCTCCCCCATGGAAGAACTGTGCCGACACCTGGCGGGTTTGACACAAGCTGTTAAAGATCTACAAGAGGGATATACTCGGCTGGAAGAACGAGTTCAAATTCTGTCATCTCCCGCCAACCCTCAAAGCGCTACCTCAGCTGGTATCTCATCCGCACCTTCATTAGTGATGTTACCACCAGAACCAAGGGTACCCACGCCCGAAAGATTTGCGGGTGAACGTAGCAAATACAGAGCCTTTCGTAATGCTTGTGAACTCTATTTTGCCCTACAGCCCAGCACCTTTTTTCTGGAAGCAACTAAAGTGGGTTTCGTTATCTCCCTGTTGACCGGTGAACCCCAAGTCTGGGCACATCGCCTGCCGGAACAAAAGGCCGAATCGTTAACCACTTCAGCCCCGGAAGGATTTACCCCCTTCCTGACCAGAGCACTTTTTACAATTTGGCACTGCGTCGCTTTAACTGCTAATTGCGCGGTCATGCAATGCTGTACCCAATCGAAATTTGCGTCCTTTTCTTCCCACAAATAGAGCTTTCTTTTGATGGTATTTGATCACCTCTGCCGTTTTTATTTTTTGCGCTATAAACGGAAAAAGACTGAAAATTTTGAAAAAAAAATGATATTTTCTACTTTTTGTTATAAAAAAAATCCAATAAACTAAATTTTAGTCATACATTTAGGCCAAAATGTATTCGGCCACATGTCTTTGGTAAAAAAAATGTCAATAAGCGTATATTTATTGGTTTGCGCAAAAGTTATAGCGTCTACAAACTAGGGTACATTTTCTGGAATTTACACAGCTTTTAGTTTATGACTGCCTATGTCATTTCTTGAGGTGCTAAAATGGCAGGGCAGTACAAACCCCCCCAAATGACCCCATTTTGGAAAGTAGACACCCCAAGGAAATTGCTGAGAGGCATGTTGAGCCCATTGAATATTTATTTTTTTTGTCCCAAGTGATTGAATAATGACAAAAAAAAAAAAATTTACAAAAAGTTGTCACTAAATGATATATTGCTCACACAGGCCATGGGCATATGTGGAATTGCACCCCAAAATACATTCAGCTGCTTCTCCTGAGTACGGGGATACCACATGTGTGGCACTTTTTAGGAGCCTAGCCGTGTACGGGGCCCCGAAAACCAATCACCGCCTTCAGGATTTCTAAGGGCGTACATTTTTGATTTCACTCCTCACTACCTATCACAGTTTTGAAGGCCATAAAATGCCAAGATGGCACAAACCCCCCCCAAATGACCCCATTTTGGAAAGTAGACACCCCAAGCTATTTGCTGAGAGGCATGGTGAGTATTTTGCAGCTCTCATTTGTTTTTGAAAATGAAGAAAGACCAGAAAAAAATTTTTTTTTTTCTTTTTTCAATTTTCAAAACTTTGTGACAAAAAGTGAGGTCTGCAAAATACTCACTATACCTCTCAGCAAATAGCTTGGGGTGTCTACTTTCCAAAATTGGGTCATTTGGGGGGGTTTTGTGCCACCTGGGCATTCCATGGCCTCCGAAACTGTGATAGGCAGTGAAGAGTGAAATCAAAAATTTACGGCCTTAGAAAGCCTGAAGGCGGTGCTTGGTTTTCGGGGTCCCGTGCGCGGATAGGCTCCCAAAAAGTCCCACACATGTGGTACCCCCGTACTCAGGAGAAGCAACAGAATTTATTTTGGGGTGTAATTTCACAAATCCCCATGGCATGTTTGAGCAATATAACATTTAGTGACAACTTTGTGCAAAAAAAAAAAAAAATTTGTCTCTTTCCCGCAACTTGTGTCACAATATAAAATATTCCATGGACTCGACATGACTCTCAGCAAATAGCTTGGGGTTTCTACTTTCCAAAATGGGGTCATTTTGGGGGGGGTTGAACTGTGCTGGCATTTTATGCACAACATTTAGAAGCTTATGTCACACATCACCAACTCTTCTAACCACTTGAAGACAAAGCCCTTTCTGACACTTTTTGATTACATGAAAAAATTATTTTTTTTTGCAAGAAAATTACTTTGAACCCCCAAACATTATATATTATTTTAAAGCAAATGCCCTGCAGATTAAAATGGTGGGTGTTTCATTTTTTTTTTTCACACAGTAATTGCGCAGTGATTTTTCAAACGCATTTTATGTGGAAAAAACACACTTTTTTAAATTTTAATGCACTAAAACACACTATATTGCCCAAATGTTTGATGAAATAAAAAAGATGATCTTAGGCCGAGTACATGGATACCAAACATGACATGCTTTAAAATTGCGCACAAACGTGCAGTGGCAACAAAATTAATACATTTTTAAAAGCCTTTAAAAGCCTTTACAGGTTACCACTTTAGATTTACAGAGGAGGTCTACTGCTAAAATTACTGCCCTCGATCTGACCTTCGCGGTGATACCTCACATGCATGGTGCAATTGCTGTTTACATTTGACGCCAGACCGCCGCTTGCGTTCGCCTTAGCGCGAGAGCAGGGGGGACAGGGGTGCTTTTTTTTTTTTTTTTTTTCTTTATTATTTTTTTGCTTTTTTATCTTATTTTTAAACTTTTCCTTTCATTTTTTTTTTAAATCATTTTTATTGTTATCTCAGGGAATGTAAATATCCCCTATGATAGCAATAGGTAGTGACAGGTACTCTTTTTTGAAAAAATTGGGGTCTATTAGACCCTAGATCTCTCCTCTGCCCTCAAAGCATCTGACCACACCAAGATCGGTGTGATAAAATGCTTCCCCAATTTCCCAATGGAGCTGTTTACATCCGGCGAAATCTAAGTCATAAAATGCTCGTAGCTTCCGGTTTCTTAGGCCATAGAGATGTTTGGAGCCACTCTGGTCTCTGATCAGCTCTATGGTCAGCTGGCTGAATCACCGGCTGCATTCTCAGGTTCCCTGTTGAGACAGGAGAGCCAGAGAAAAACACGGAAGACGGTGGGGGGGGGGGCATTCCCTCCCACTGCTTGTAAAAGCAGTCTAGAGGCTAATTAGCCGCTAGGATTGCTTTTACATGAAAGCCGACCGCTGGCTAAAAAGAATGATACCAAGATGATACCTAAACCTGCAGGCATCATTCTGGTATAACCACTCAAAGTCGTGAATGGCGTACCTGAAGACAAAAAAATGGTTAACAATAAAGCACAGTAAACGGTACAGTATAAAAAATTGCATACCTGAAAAGCAAACATGATAAAACATAATAACAATAAAACATTGCAGAATATAATACAGTAAAAAAGAGCAGAACAATAGAGAGAGAATAGAGAGAGAGAGAACAATGAAACGACAACTATTTTTTTTATTTTTGTTTGTGTTTTTTTTTTTTTTACACTTTTTTTTGTAACTGTAACTTTTATAACTGTAACCGGTTCCAGGTTCGGGTCTCTCAAAATGCGATGGCATCTTGGGAGACCCTGTGAAAGTGTGCCTAGTCTGTGCAATGCTGTACCCTACGCTAATACTCAACTAGTGAATGGTAGCATTCAAAACATTCACCAATGCAAAGACCAGGATTGTCAGGACAGGAGGGACAATAATAGCGGGTGTCACGCCTATATCCGCGCTTGCTGCAGACACAACATCTTTTTTGGGGGGGTTTGTTGGGTAGGGGTACTCGGGAGGACATATAAATGCCTCTCATGCAGCCGACTGCATTTGGTTGGGGATGTGAATGGGGGAAGTACGGGCACTGCAGAAGCGGTGGGTTCCCAATTAGGATTGGCGAATGCAGCAGGAAGGGCATTATGGGCACGACGGGCCTATGTTTGTCTTTTTGGTGACAGCGGGACACTACTTGTGCTTGCCACCTCACCAGCTTGAACTGCACTTATGGGACTCGCCACGTCACCAAGTGTTACTGCAGTGCTGGTTTGACTACGACCGGGGTGTACTAGGCCGCTGGTGCTTGCCAGTTCACCAAAACGCTACAAAAAAAAGTGACAGTGATCGATCGATACTGCACTTGGGTGGGCTGGGCTGGGCCGGGGCGGAGGGGCAAAACGCAGGTGCTAGCAGGTATCTGGGCTGATCCCGCTAACACTGCATTTTGGGAACCCTAAACTGCTGGGGACGCTAGTATAGATCTGATCGGATCAGATATTGATCCGATCAGATACTATACCACTAAGGGAGGCGTATGCTGCGTGCGTGGGTGTTAGCGGTACTGGCACTAACCTGACGCTGCCTGGGGCTGGTGCTTGCCAGTTCACCAAAATGCTACCAAAAAAACTGTTAGCGATCGCAGGGATCAGGCCTGACTCTGCGAACGCTGCAGTTATGCGTTTAGTGTTTTGTAAGTGACAGTGATCGATCGATACTGCACTTGGGTGGGCTGGGCTGGGCCGGGCGGAGGGGAAAAACGCAGGTGCTAGCAGGTATCTGTACTGATCCCGCTAACACTGCGTTTTTGGGAACCCTAAACTGCTGGGGACGCTAGTATAGATCTGATCGGATCAGATATTGATGCGTTCAGATACTATACCACTAAGGGAGGTGTACGGTGCGTGTACGGTGCGTGCGTGGGTGTTCGCGGTACTGGCGCTAATCTGACGCTGCCTGGGGCGACGCATATCACCGCCGGGCGATCAGGGGGCTAAACCTTTATTAGGTAATAAACGGCGGGTGCCCTGACACTATAAAAAATAAACGAACTAACCAGCGTCACCCGTAACAGTTATACGGTGATCAGTGGTAAAAGGGTTAACTAGGGGGCAATCAAGGGGTTAAAACATTTATTAGATAGTATATGGGGGTCCCTGTCGCTATAAAACGCTGATGGCGAACCTAAATATTTACGTTCCTAACTAGCGTCACCAGTGACACTAATACAGCGATCAGAAAAATGATCGCTTAGCGACACTGGTGACGGGGGGTGATCAAGGGGTTAAAACTTTATTAGGGGGGGTTAGGGGGGTACCCTAGACCTACAGGGGGCTAACACTCACTGTCCCACCACTGCTAACTGTCACAAACTGACACTATGCAGTAATCAGGGAAAAAAAAAAAAAAAAAAAAAAACCTGCTTGGTGTCAGTTTGTGACTGGGGGGGTGATTGGGGGGGATCGGGGGGCGATCGGGGGTGTTTAGTGTGCCTGGCATGTTCTACTATGTTGTGTGTGAGTGTTGGTGCACTTACATGTCATCTCTCCTCGGCGCTGGAACGGAAACTGCCCAGCCGAGGAGAGATGACATCACATCCTCTGCCTCTGTGTACTATACAGAGGCAGGGGATGTTTCTCATTGGCTGGGAGCGATCGCGAGGGGGGGGCCACGATCGGATGGTCTCCCCCTCGTCTCTCATTGCTCCCAACCAAATGCCGACCGCCGATGGCACCGGGGGGGGGTCCAATCGGACCCCCCGCCCGCGGGAAGGCAATCACGTATATAGACGTGAGGCGATCGGCAAGTGGTTAAACAACCTCACCACATTCTTTGTCGCTATGTCACAACTTTATGAGGACCCCAGCAGACTGCCACTGCTGAGGCCGCATTAAATGCACTTCAGCAAGGCCGCAGAGCGGAAGAGGACTACGTGGCCAAGTTCAGGCGTTGGAGTTCTGATACCAGTTGGAATGATGCGGCCCTTCGTTACCAATTTCGAAGGGACTATCTGATCCTCTAAAGGATGAACTGGCACGAGTAGGGATACCCCAATCTCTGGACGAACTTATTATTTTGTCAATTCAGATTGACCAACGTCTAAGGGAACGTCACTTCGAAAGATCCATAGGTCAATATCGGCCAACTTGGATGCTACCTAAAGTTCCCAGTTTCTCCAGCCAGACTCCTTCCGCTCCAGTTGCTCTGGATTCCTCCGAGCCCATGCAGTTAGGTTTGCTTCGTCCCTCTCTCACCATGGAGGAATGACAGCGCAGGCATTATGTGAGGTCTTGTCCTGCAAAGATGCCTAAGTGCCTTTCAATCTCTTCAATGCATGTTCCTGTCTTACCTAACCAAGCCTCTCACTTTGCTCTCCCCATCATGTTACAGCTCACAGGAAAGAGTATCCAGGTATCTGTCATAATTGATTTCAGAGCCTGCAGCTGTTTCATAGGCTTGACGTTTGCAGCCAAACACCTCATTTCACTTCAACCAAAGACCCGGAGACTAGCCGTACATCTTGCTGATGGCTCTGTCATTAAATCTGGCCCGGTCACACAGGAGACTGTCCCTTTGCTGGCTATCATTGCTTCCCATCACCAAGAGTTTTTACGCCTGGATGCCATTTCATCACCTCTGTTCCCCATCATCTTTGGTATACCCTGGCTGCAGGCCCATAATCCCCACATCAACTGGGCCACTGGAGAAATCAAATTTTCATTCAAGTTATTGCCAGCAACATTGCCTGCAAGAGACCTCAGTCAACCCTTCACCCTTACTCTGCCTTGACACAGATCCTGAATTACGCCAATCAATCCCAGTGGCATACCACGATTTTCTGGACGTGTTCAGTAAGAAGGGTGCAGAGACCCTTCCTCCCCATAGATCCTACAATTGCCCTATTGAACTGTTACCAGGGGCTGAGGTCCCCTTCGGAAGGATTTTCCCTTTAACCGAGCTTGAGTTGGGCACGCTGAAGGACTATATTGATGACAACCTTAAGAAAGGATTTATTCGCCCATCTACTTCTCCGGCAGGCGCAGGCATCTTCTTTGTTGAAAAGAAGGACCATTCACTATGCCCCTGCGTAGACTATCGAAAATTAAACAAGATTACTGCCAAAAACCGTTACCCACTGCCTCTTGTGCCCGAACTGTTTCAGAGACTGGGAACCGCAGTCATCTTCACTAAACTGGATCTCCGGGGAGCATACAACCTAATCCGTATTCGAGAAGGAGACGAGTGGAAGACGGCTTTTCGTACCCGATTCGGGTACTTCGAATACCTAGTCATGCCTTTTGGGTTATGCAACGCGCCAGCCACCTTTCAGCACTTTGTCAATGACATTTTTCATGATTATCTGGACTTGTACGTCATTGTGTACCTGGATGACATCCTGATTTTCTCCTCCACAGTAGATGACCACGGAAAGGCATGTCCGGAATGTGCTATCCCGACTCCGGCAGCATGGCCTCTACGCCAAACCGGAGAAGTGCGAATTTGAACTTCAGTGTATCCAGTTCTTAGGCCTGATAATCACTGTTGAAGGCATCAAGATGGACCCCCAGAAAGTCACCGCCATCTTAGATTGGCCAGCTCCTGTGGACAAGAAGGGGGTTCAGTGCTTCATTGGGTTTGCCAACTTCTACCGGAAGTTTATTAGGGGGTTCTCTGCTATTATTGCCCAAATTACTGAACTAACTAAACAAGGAACCCGATTCCTCTGGTCTCCCAAAGCGCAATCGGCATTTGAAGCCCTCAAAAAACTGTTCACTTCAGCCTCCATCTTGAAGCACCCTGACCCTGCCTTACCATTTGTTCTTGAAGTTGACGCCTCGGAAGTTGCAGTAGGGGCTGTGCTGTCTCAACGGCAAGGACCTAAAGCCCTACTTTACCCAGTTGCTTTCTTTTCCCGCAAATTATCTACAGCGGAAAGAAATTATGATGTGGGAGACTGTGAGCTTTTGGCCATCAAGGCCGCATTAGAAGAATGGCGTTACTTACTTGAAGGTGCAGCACATCCCATTCTGGTCTATACGGAACACAAGAATTTAGAATATCTGAGAACAGCAAAGAGATTAAAACCACGGCAGGCAAGGTGGGCACTTTTTTTCTCTAGATTCTCATTCCATATAATGTACAGGCCAGGGTCGAAGAATACAAAACCAGATGCACTCTCACGTATGTTCAACGACTCTGAGAGGTCCACACTTCCAGACACCATCCTTCCCTCAGGAAACTTTCTCATACTACAGGAGAATCTGCTATCCCGAATCAAACAGGCTTCTGCTGAGGTTGCTTCATCTTCTGAAACCAGCTTACAGGCACAGGATGGCCTGATGTGGCACGAAGGTAAAATTGTTGTACCTAAGGACTTAAGGGTGGCAGTATTGGAGCTCTGTCATGACCACAAGCTGGCTGGGCACTTTGGTGTCCTGAAGATGGCCGAACTGGTACAACGCACATTCTGGTGGCCTCAGGTTGTAGATGACTGTAAGAGTTATGTGGAGTCTTGTACTACTTGCTTCCGAAGCAAGAACAGCAAGGTAAAAGCCTGGGGTTTACTGAAGCCATTGCCCGTTCCAGAGAGACCCTGGAAAATGATCTCAATGGACTTCATTGTGGAACTCCCTCCGGCAGAGGGTTTTTCTACCATCTTCGTGGTGGTGGACAGGTTGTCCAAAATGGCCCATTTTTTGCCCATGAAAGGAACACCCTCAGCTGTGGAAACTGCAAAAATATTCATCAAAGAAATTGTAAGGCTCCATGGAGTCCCAGCCAACATTGTGTCTGACCAGGGTGTCCAGTTCACCTCCAAGTTTTGGAAAGCTCTGTGTGGGTCCCTTGAGATCGAATTGGCCTTCTCCTCCGCATACCACCCTCAGACGAACAGGCAAACGGAAAGAACCAATCAGACCCTGGAGCAGTACCTCCTTTGCTTTTCTTCGTTTTCACAAGATGACTGGGTCGCTTTACTCACCATTGCCGAGTTCGCTTATAATAACTCTTCCCATTCTGCCATCAAACAAACTCAATTTTTTGCTAATTACGGCTATCACCCGTCCTTCCTGCCTAGTACCATACCTGAATGCTCAATCCCTGCAGTCTCTGAAACGATAGATTTCTTCTCTAAAAACAACAAACTATTACAAGAGACCATGGCCAAAACACAAGAGTACAATAAAAAGATGTTTGACAGGAAAAAACGAGGAGAACTAATTCTGGAACCTGGCAACCAGGTATGGTTGTCTACAGTGAACTTGAAAATGGTTTGCCCCTCAAGAAAATTGGGCCCTAAGTTTATGGGCACCTTCCCTGTAAAGAGAAAGATCAATGATGTAGCTTATGAGCTGGAATTACCTGATTCACTTAAAGTTCACCCCATCTTCCATGTGACTCTTTTGAAATCTGCTGTTCCGAATCCCTTCCCCGAACGAAGTAGTGGTCCACCGGAGCCTGTAATAGTCAATGGAGAGGAGGAATTTGAGGTGGAGGCAATCTTGGATTGTAGAAGGAGGTACAATCAGGTTCTAATTAAATGGAAGGGGTATGGGCCGGAAAATAATTCTTGGGAGCCTGAAAGCAATATTCATGCTAAAGAACTAATGCAATCCTTCAAGAGATCCCATGATGTGAAGTTGGCCCAATTGGGCATCCGGAGGCTGCCCTTTAGGAGGGGGCAATGTCATGGATGTGCCACCTAAGGGTTAACTTAGTCCAGGCTGATTTCAGTGATTGGCAACCAGTTGTGGATCGGCTCGGCTCCACAGCTCGGCTCCACATCGTTTGAGGGTTTACGTTCCAGGTGGACATCATATTACGTGGTCTGGGTGTGGGGATCGCTGGTTAGACTCTAGTTACTCTATTACCCTTACTTTATAATTGGCCTTAATAGGTTATCTCCTAAAAAAGTGCAATGCACTCTGGTGATCTTTGATCTCTTTAACCGTTAAAGTAAATGTCCATCTCTCCAGGGTTTCCCACCCCTTATTTAGTTTATCACAAAGGAAAACAATTTTTTTTGTTTACTAATATGCATATGTATTTGTTAAGTAGAATGATAAAATAGTTTAATATCAATTACAATAATTAATTATTTTTAACAAAATTGTAATGACATGTTTTTATTTTCATAGTAAATAGTCAATTTTATTTAAGATAAACATCATGCAATACAATTGTATCAGACCGATACAAAAGTTATTCTGTTGAATTCAAAAATCCTGTTTTGCCCCCTTCTGTGAAGCTCTGTACACTTTGAAACACATTGGCATACTGTACCGTTATAGGGAAGAATATTCTATGTAAGTGAAAGTGAATTTTCACAAAGCAGAATGCATGGTTCTGAGCCAAGTCCGAGCATGTATCCGCATACTGTAGCTGTTGCTGCTGTTACATCAGAGTAAAGTCTCCCTGCCCTATTGTCAGAGATTGAGTTAATGAAAGACTATATTAAATCATGCTGTAAATGTTTATTTCAAGCAATGCATAAATAAATTGCATCATTGTATACGTGTCACTGTTATCTATTTAAAATTATGTGTTTTGTTGTCTATAGACTAGCTGAACAACCTTTACTCTGATCTCCTTTGCTACATATTTCCTAGGTCCATAATAAATGACTAGATCATGCCAGCCCATATGTTCTGTGGTAAAAGTTTTTTCTGCATTCTAACCAATATTGATCATTTAAATGGCATTCCTCTCATCAATGTTATGCAATTTAAGGATCATTATTTAAATCAATACAGTTTACCAATACATGTATTCAGAGTTCTGAAAAAAAAGTATTTTTCTTTATTTAGGGGAGAAAACAATGTTATATACTTTTGATATCAGAAAAGGTATTTTATATTTGTTGTTGTTTCTGTCTTATTTTTAATGACTGCACGCCTTAAGTTTCTTATCCTTGAGAAAAATAGAATTTTTAAAACAAAAATAAAAAATACCCAGTTTAAAATGATATTCTTAGAGAAGCTTGTTCAGCTTAATCTGTTTCCTAGGAAGATCTGATTAATTTTAAAATATTCATGCTGGTCTAAAACCTTACTTGTTCCACAGGGCAGCTAACCCACCCACGTTTTCCTATCTGCTATTACAGCTGAACTGGATATCAAAATAGTTTCTTAATCTATGACCTTATTTTTTTCTCTGTGCAAAATAGGGGGATGCTCCAGTGATTGCCATTTCAGGAAATCGAAAAAGGCCAAGGTAGTAAAATTAGCAATAGGGGACCCTACAAGAAATCAGTTATTTGGTACACTCATGCAAAATATTCTCTTTTCATGCAGAAATAGGTATGAGCTATTGTGTGACCAGTGAAGTGAAAAGCACAAATAAAAACAAAGTGTCATTACAGTGAGGAGATCCAAACAGGGTTACGGACCACAAACTTTGTTGATATTATATTAATTTATGTATTTCTTTGAATCTGTGTGTATCGATCTATATATAGTGTATATATATATATATATATATATATATATATATATATATATATATATATATATTTATCTTGATGTAAGCTTTGTTTCCACATCACATCTTCATTACCGCTAAGAAGACTTTTGTGTGCCAGCTTTCAGCTGTTCTAGCCCTGTGATTTTAATTACACAACAAATTTGAACTACCAATTATTGTGTAGTATTCTTGTATAGGAATATTGATACCAACTAGATGTTTGGGAAAAATTAAACTGGGGAGGCACAAATAATTTTCAGCAGGCTGGAAAACAATTTGTATCATTCATTTTGCAATAAATTGTTCGAGAAGAGAACTTTATAAAAACTAATTTGCAGCTTCTATGGCTGCAGTGAGAATGGCTATTTCCTGTGTCTGTAATGTGCACTTTTATTCGAATTAACTTTTCCCATTGAGAGAACCATTGCATTGGTGGGCTACAATGTTTTATTTGTATTTGTATGTGTATAAATAAAACTCTATTTTATACACATGTACAGAACAAAAACAATCTTAAAAAAACAATAATGCAATTACATGACTTACAATGCAAATATTCTTATTCGATTTTGGAAATATATATTTTCCCTTTCCTCAAAATGAGCCCATTAACACCATTTTCTTTAAAATCCACCACAACTCACTGACTCCCTGAGGCATAAAATGCAATTATTCTAATCCTCTTTGTTCCTTTAATATTTTACAGTTTTCCATCCACCTGTGGCATGTCCAGATCAAATGTGTGTATTTTTGTGACTTTTTCTTTGTCGACAGAACCTTCGTGTAAACAAAACTGTTCTCTTCAAATAAATGTAAATGTAGTGTGTACCATTGTCTCCCCTGGTCGCTACACTTCACTTAGATATTTGAGCACATGCCTGAGTAAGTCTAGTTAATGCATAGAAATTCTCGCACTATAACAAATTTGTTTTTTTTCTTTTTTTGGCGATTTCCCCTGTATTGTGACTCCGTGTCAGCGTTCAACCATTTGTTCTCTGATCTAACTCCCTCCTCTCTTACCCTTGAAGTCAAGCCCTCTCTCTGTGAATAGAAGAATAGGTCTGAAAACTACAAAGATCAAATGACTTACTGAGCATTTCTTTTTGCTTTCAGAGGACAAAAAAACAGCTTTATTAAATTGCTTATTATTCATTTCACAGTTTTCCTTAAACAGATTACAATATTTTCTTGTTAACAGATTAGTGTATTTAGAAAAAAAAATACATGGTAAAAAATAAACTATATAGATATGTGTGTAAGTTATTTAGAGGGTAAAACTGGGTCATCACTCACATGATAAACTTCCTTTCATTTTTACAACACCAACAGATCCCCTGACATTCTACTCTAGACATTTTTTATACAACCTGAAATTCATTGACTCCTCAGACATTGCAAGGCACCTAGGCTCTAAGGCAGCAAAGCAGCAACACAGAATTATACTCCTTTCACCATGCTTCACAGTAAGGATGATGATTTAGTGCTGGTAGGCAGTGTTAAAGTATAACTTAAAAAACTTTTTTTTTTGGGTAGAGTGGAGATGGATTAGAACACCTGTCAGTTTTTATTGCTATCTGTGCCGTTAGGGAAATTTGCCTTCTCTATTTGTCCCATTTACCCCGATCATTGAAAGTGAATGTAAAAGAAAATCCCAATTTTGGGTTGTCCCCAGAAAAGTAATAGAGGGGATGTCTTCCAATGGGGACACTATTTCTGCTGACCAGGGGGACCCCAAGAAATTCCCTTGGACAGGAAATGAAGCTAAATCTCCTCAATGGGACACAGATGGTGAAAAAAAAATCTGACAGGTTATAACCCTCCCTTACTCTATCCAAAATGGAAAAAAGGTTTGCCTACAGTTCTACTTTAAGTTTTTGTTTCAAGAGCAGAGATTTTTTTTGTGATGAACATCCATGGATACTATTCTTGGTCTGTGTTTTTTTTTTATGATCTTTTAATGTTGTGCAAAAAAATTATATTTAAAGGATTTTTTTTTAAAATGTACAGTTTTCCTTTACATGTCAATGTTTGCTCAAAAGTATTTATAGATAAAGGAGGCGTAAATTAGAAGGGTTGAGGCACCACTTTTATGGATTCAGTGTTTTTCTTGTAGTAGTAGAATGATAACAAAGATGATGATAAATGGCAAGAGTCCTTTACCTTGTTAATCAAGGTTATTTTGAAATCTGTTAAATGATGATAAGAGACACTGTTACACTGATATTTATAGGATGCCTACTTTTAGAGAAAATAGCAATGTTGCTGTTTTTTTTTCCATTTTTCAATTTCTGCCAGGCCCCAAACAGCTGGACGCATGAGCCTTGAGACAATATTCAAGAGCTCCTCTACAAAATCCCCTGAAATCTCTTTTTTTCAGGCCATTTTGTACTTTAGCAAAATTATTTTGTAAAAGGAAGCTAACCAAGACTGGGCGCCCCACATATTTCCTAAGTGCTAACAATTAGTTTTTTTTCACAAATTGTATGCAGATGCTACAGATAAATACATATATGGTTGGCCATTTAAATGGTAGGGTTGATTTATTAAAAAAGCTAAGCACCTTCACCAAATAAATTGTAGCAATTAGTAATGTTCCCAATGTTCAAATAGAATAAGTAAAATAGAATTTGCTTTTCACATAATTGGATAATTGAAGTGAATCTTCACTCAATTTATTGAGTAAAAATTCTCAACTTTAGTAATTCAGCTATTACACCTACATTTCATTGCTCTAATGGTTAATAAAAGAAATGTAATAAAGGAAAAAGACAATTTTAATGTTAGTTGTGTTTTGGTGCTGGCAAACACAACTTCATATGAAAAACTAGCAAGAGATTTCAATTCTTATCAGAAGATAAATTAAATATAAAAAAGGATTTAAGCCAACGTAGACCATGACTACTCTTTAAATTAACATCACGTAAAATAAAACTAAGTGTAAGACAGGCTTGCTAAGAAATATGAAAATAATGGGGAAAAGCTATTATTATAGTATGCTTGTGTAATTATGACATATGCTTTTGAGTACGTATTAATATTTTTAATGATCGCTTTCAGAAAGATTTGTCTGTATAGATTTTCCATGACTGCAAATGACCTGTGGGGAATTCTACAATAAAATAAATCTGTATACTACAGTATCTTATGTAATGTTTGGTATTTTAACAGAAAGAGTCTTGAGTGGTCAAATAAAATTGTTACTTGTTCTTCCTTGTGCCTTATCCTAACTATACATGCACAAAGGAAAACGTGATGCTGACATTATGCCAATGTCTGAAATGTCTGAAAAAAACATTTGTAGCTTCATGGCAATTAAGTCTCTAGTACTTTAGTCTTCTAATTTTCTATTTCTATTGATGCTTGGAAAAGGCAATGTTTAAAGTATATCTAAAGCCTTTTTTTAATTAGTTTTGGATACAGTAGAAAAAAATGTTTTTATTTTTCTGCTCTGTTGAGGAGATTTCCCTTTACTTCCTGCCTGAATATCTCTCTCGAAAGTTAAAGAGAATTGAAATCCCCTTTTAGAAAGTTGACAGAGAAACAAGTATCCTCATTTGAAGATTTCAACTCATTTCCTCTTCTGGTGACAAGTATATATTTTTAGATTTCCCATTATTTTCTGTCCTGGTGACAATATTTGTTAAGACAAACAGGGGGTACAGATAACAATAAAAACCTGGCACAGGAGAAAGCCAGCACATCAACTTGAAGTAAAAGGTGACATTTTGCTGAAGTCCCACATCAGTAGAGAAGCCACCAATGCTTTAGGGGTACACAGACCCTCTTTATCAAAGTGACAGGAGAGACCAAGGACCTGTGTACCCTTGATAAAAAAAAGCCTGCATACCTTCAAAATATTGGTGGTTTCCGTACTGATATGGGACTTCACTGTACAATTCCAGTGTCTGGAATTGTACAGTGCCTCCATTCACCTACCCCTACCAAGCAAGTCTCATAGAGATGAGTAGAGGAAGGGCAGGAGTAATATATATATATATATATATATATATATATATATATATATATATATATATATATATAATGGTGCCACTGGTAATTGATGGAATGTAAAGAGATGCACAGATCAATATTATTAATATATCTCAACCAAAATTTAAAAAAATGCATACAAAACATCCTACTACGAATATCTTATCCACCTCTCTTGTTTAAGATCCTCTTTAAGTTCCATCACTGGCATTATAGACTATATATGTCTCCTGCCCTGCCCCTTTTCACCTTTATGATTAAGCCCCACATTGTAGGTGAAACGCATCAGAGAGGAGGGTTTAGCTTCTGGGCCTTAGCATGAGCACTTTCCTGGCTTTTGGCACCTGGTCTCTCTAGAGGGTGACTTGGCTTTTGGGTTTCTGAGCGGCGCACACAACTTCTTTTGTGCTTCTCTTTTTTGTCATGGAGATAGGCCATTACAGTGCACTTTGACCTTTGTAAAATATGTACAATGTTATGACTCTACAATAATCACACGACCAGTCTAATATTAGCCATAGAAAATAATGTATTACATTCTCCCCTAAGATGTATTTTCCAGTTCAGAAACTATAAAGATTTTGAGCCTCATTTAGTAAACAATATGTGTGCACACCATCACATTGATGTGTACAAGAAGTAGCTTGAACAATGTTTACAGTATTTACTATATGCCCGTGATAAATGCATGACAATTGTGATATACTAAGGACTAGGACACCTCGTAGATAATGATATGATCCCTAAAGTTTCTGGGGCAATTTGACATCTATTAGCTATTTTGCATGTGCAGAAAATTACAGCATGAAGTATGTACTGATATCACTAACGTTAACTGTGAAAAAACTACTGACATCAAAACTGCCATGGTCTATGCTGCACAAAGGGTACCCCAGTATACATAACAATACTGGGGTATAGGAGTTCAGGCTTTGATCATGGCAAGTGAGCGCTTACAATTTCATACACTACTGGTTACAAATGGCGGTTCTAATGATAAACACTTGTACATACTGCACAACCAGAGCTGCCTAATTTGCTCTGATAGCATGGCATTTTGACACTTTGAATTTTTTGCTTTGTTTAGCACTTTAGCAGTCATGCAGTTTCGCACATTGTTTATGTTTATTTCCATCTAAAGAAGATGTAAATCCTAAATGGATGACACTTAGTTTGCTAAAATGGTGTCTATAATTAACATTTAATGTTCTTTTCTTTTGGGAAACACTGTTTGTACCTTTGTTGCATCTTAGTGCTGGTGATTTCCTTCAGTATCCTTAAAGCCACTTTTGGTCTACATGCATGCTCTCCAGAAGTAGCTGCCTGTCATTGTTCAAGGTGGGCTTCCTGGTGGGGACAATGGTGGAACATGCCTGCACAATGAGCTGCCATACAGCTGCTAATAGTCTCCACCAGAAGAAAATATCAGAGAGTGACAAGTCAGGGGAGTACCTAGAAGACAGCAAGAGAGTTTTGCCACTCCATAACATGAAGCGTTTGACTATGGATGTTCTTAGCAGGATCACCAGGTATTTTTTTTAAATAAAGCTGTAGGTTTAAAAAAATATAAAAAAAATACCTTTAAACACACATTTATCAGTGCACCTTCAAAGGTCATAGGCTGCAAAGCAATTCTATGCACACTACAAACAGAGATATACGCATCAAAAATGCATGCACATTTTAGCAGATTAGTCAAAGGATTGCGATTGCTCATTGCGCGTTTATCTGCACATTAATGCAAACCTGTACTAATCTTCCTAATGATATTTCCCTGTTCATGTGCATTTCTTTTAGTAAATCAGGCTCATTGTCAGAATTGCCATTCTTTACACAATGGTCTAACATTAATATGGCATTATTGAGAGGCAATGAGACAGTTACAGAAAGGAGGATGTGGGGATTCTGGGATAAATGTTGCTGTGGTTAAAAGGGGGGAAAAATAAAGTTTTCCAGCTTAGAAAAATGCTTATTGCAAGATATGTTTTCTTTCGAACATTTTATTAATTTTCCATTTTATACATTTTTTATGTTTTTTTTTCTCTAATAAATGTAAGAACCTTATTGTGATTTGTGGAATATTTTCATACATCTACCACTATGTTTTAATATATTTGTTAATAAAAAAAAATATTGATGTTTTTAATTTTTAAATGTGCTACCCTGTGCTGAATTTAAGACATCCTTACAGTTTTGCATAATTTTCTTATTATTTCCTTGTAACATTTTGAGTATGAGACTGTTATTTAAAGTTTGCCCGTATTCCACTGTGGGTGTTCACAACAAGTAAATAATGGGTGTTACAAAAAATCTTTACCTCTAAAGTAATAAAAATATCTTTTGGCCGTTTGTGTTTCTCTTCTGACCCCCAACAGGTGTCTGAGCATCACATTCACTTTCACCGCCAAACAGGAAATAGCAGCAGCTGGGCATGCTATAAGAATGAATTAAATAGGATGTTATTCAACAGGTTTGTATCGCACAGCATAAAGAGTGGAACCCTCTGGGAACACATGGGTTAAAAATAATTACATCTGTGCACACTAAAGAAAAACATCAAAGCAAACTATTTCTGTATACACTTTATGTGAAACATGAAGGTGTTTGCTACATTAGCCACTCTGGCACCAAGTATGATATAATTACCATTACGATTATTACTACTATAAACTCAGCTTGCCCTTCTGACAATATAAAATCAACACCTGAGTTCCATCAACTGTTAAAATAGGAAGAATGAAATATTACTAGCCAATGTTGGAGCATAAAATGTGCTGTCATGTGTGCAGCCATATAACCAAGCATAAAGACACAGCATGGCTGGCACAGCAGGAGCAACAGGAAAGTGTTTAAGACAGCACATCATAAAATCTCCAGAGATCATTTTGTTACGGATAAAACGTGGAAAAATAGGACAGGATAATCATCAGTACTTGAGGTCTGATTTAGTGAAGAAGTTGTTTTTAGTGTAACCTTTGCTCACTTTAAATACCCAAACAAGTTAAAGGGAAATTCCATTTTTTTATCACCTTGAACTTGTTTGGATATTTAATGTGAACAGAGGCCAGGATAAGACTACTATATTAGTAAATCTGCATTTTTGTCTACAATAATAATGTACTATTAGAAAAATGTTCAAATCCTCACATTCTGACTGCAACAAGGTCTAACGTAGTTAATAATAATTGACAAAATATTTTGTAAACATTTTACCAACAATGATCTATTTTGAGATTGCTACTTTTTAGGTGTAATAAAGAGCATAAAACATTACAACAAAAACTCTGGAGTCATTATCTTTTTGTGAAAATGTGTTTATGTACTAAAAATACAAAACAAGTGAACATAGTGAATAAGCAAGAGAAATGTACATACTCGAAAAAGAACATAAAAAATAATGGAGAGGCTTATAAGTAAAATATAGTGGGGGTGATTTACTAATGGAGTACATGTTCTTAGCAAGGTGAATGGTCACTTGGCT
Organism: Aquarana catesbeiana; assembly: GCF_042186555.1. Taxonomy (NCBI): domain Eukaryota; kingdom Metazoa; phylum Chordata; class Amphibia; order Anura; family Ranidae; genus Aquarana; species Aquarana catesbeiana. The sequence goes on along the minus strand of NC_133324.1, from coordinate 480,549,367 downwards.
TAGTGAAAAAAGTGAAGCTGTGTTCACTCCTAATACCTAATTATGTGCAAGGGAAAGTTGAAAACAAACAGGATTTGGCTTAGAGTATGATTGGATGGTTAAAGTACACAAAACTTTATTCACTACGTTAAGCGAAACTTTTCAAATGCCTTAGTAAATCTGTCCCAAATAATCTTATCTACAATACTACTTAAGGTATGAGTAAGTAAACATATCTCATTGCAGTTGACAATATATTAATGGGTCAATGGGCATGCAGAATATAGGAATGTGAAAATGAAATGGTTCTAGATATTTAAGGGTATGCTAAATTTCATTAACATTACCTACCACTTTTCTATTACTTTTTTTAATGCGGATTCAGGTCTCAAAATGTGTTTCGCCAAGAGTTCCATTTTAGAGACATTACATTCAAATATTTTGGTGTACCCTATGCCTAACTTAAATTGCATTAAAACCGAACTAAACTTAAATTTGAAAAAATTGTTAGCAAGCAGAGTTTTATAGCAAAAAAAACATACAAAAAGACATACAGAGGGAAAACTTCCTGATGCAATTTTTTCTAATTGTACACTGACTGCTGTGCAAGTGCAGCTTAGCGGACAATCCCAGGTTGAGTAGAAGCTGGGTGCTGGGTCAATATAGCTTCCAAACACACATATTGAAATTGCTTTATCCCTGGCTTCCCCACGACTGAAGACAGGGGGGTTTGATCCACTAAAGCAGTAGAGCGTGCTCATTTTCAAAGTGAATTTTCATTTTAGTGAATTAGGTAAAACAATGTGGAAATAAATTTTGCAAAGAATTAGCAATCATATGCAGGAAAAAAATTTTAAAAATGGTTGATGGTTTGCACAAGATTGGATGATTAAAGTCAACATAACTTCACCTCATTCACTGAGCTAAGTGAATTTTCTCTTTGCAAAGTGATTTTTTTTTCTCGGCAGAGTGAATGAGGGGAATTTATGTTCTACTCATTTAGTAAATCAGGGTCAATAGGTTACTGTACACTACACAAACAGTGAGATAAACAGAGCATCTGCAGAATGCAAGTCTGAGAATTGTTTCTGTTATTATGTTACATATCGCACACTGTTAGGCTCCAAGAATATAGAGTTCCACTGCATACCAATTTTATGCAGTAAACCTGCATAAAAAAGAATAATCAAACTAGATTTTTTTTCTGCATTGGCATGAATACAGAGGAAACAGTACACCTGTCCAGACTCTTGTTTACTATTTTAGTAAATATACCAACTCACTGTAGTTCCTAATAAGCCAGTGTTTTTTTCTTAGGCTAGTTAGTTCTCTACCTTTATGCACCACAGTCCTCCTGTAATCTGATAATGCACACAACGGAAGCAGTTCTATTATTCCTTACCTTTAAGAAAAATATACTTCTATTATACCTTTTCTTTTTTGTGCAAGACACAGAATGATTGAGGAAATGAGAAAGGATTAGAACCTCCGCTAGCCTTAAATTGCTGTCTATCGCCAATGCAGAGATTTACTGTTCCAATGTCCACTGTCGCTGGTAAATATCTCCAACAGGTTTAAAACAATAAAAAAAAGATTAGGTATATATCCTTCTCCAGTCTACTAAAAGAGGAGCTCCTGGCTCCTCTCAAAAAATAAAAGTCAGCAGCTACAAATACTGTAGCTGCTGACTTTTAATATGAGGACAGGGATCCAGCAGTGTCCTCACCCAAACCGATTCTTCAATCGGCTTCAGGTTCAGGCGCCGGCATCTCTAGTAAGGGAAACAGGAAGTGAAGCCTTGTGGCTTCACAGCCTGTTTCCTACTGCACATGCGTGAGTCACGCTGCACCTTGTGAATGGTCCTGTAGTCTTTTGAGACCTGTGATGTATCCCAGAAGACTCCAGGGGTATGGGGGGGGGGGGAAAGCCTCCAGCTCAGATCACCATGGCAATCTGAGCTGGTAGTGGGAAAGGGTCCCCCCTCCCCCCCAAGAAAAGCGCCAAATGTGGCAGTGGAGGTGGAAGGGTGCAAACAAGAGGATCTTCTCCTTTTGGGTGGAGCTCTGCTTTTAATACATGTTTATGTATTATGTATATTTTTTTAATTGTTCCCATAAGATACATTTCCCACATTTCCTGTGGTCAGTGGGACAAGATGAAAGGGTAAATATCCAACTGCAATAAAAACCGATTTTTTTAACTCTTTCAATAAAAAAGTTTACCACATATAAGGACTGGTAATCTGCAGAACATTAAATTTTTGTTCTTGATGCAATTTAAAGCGTTTGTTAACCCCCCCCCCCAAAAAAAAACAGATCCTGTTCCCTTAAAGCATGTTGTACAGCACAGTGCTTGTTTTGTGTTCTTTGCCCCCCTGTAACACCTAAAAAACCTGGCTGATCCTACCTGGCTATACAATATATCAGGGCTGCTGAGCCCTGACACCGTGGTCAGCGTACATTCCTCCGTCATCTGCAGCCCTGCTCTCCTGTGTCTGTGTCTCCTCTGTCCTCCTCCCCCTCCCTGCCCCCTACCCCCGCTCCTGCTGCTCTCATATCTGCTACTAAATGCTGTAATCCCCTCTGTACCATAATTATAAGTGTCCCTATGCCTGTGTTATGTAAAAAATCTGCCGGATTGTACTTATATGAGCGCGGCTCCCTGGCGCTCAGCTGATGGTCGGCTCTCACTCTCCTCTCTTCCCCTCCTCCCCGGCTGACATCAGCGGGAGGGCTTGGCGAGATAAGAGAGCTGACAGTCAGCTGAGCACCAGGAGCCATGCTCATATAGGTACAATACGGCAGATTTTTTGGGGCCGGGTCAGGCCTCCGTGTCTGAATGGACACAGGGAGCTGTGATTCAGCTCGGGTCCCCCCATAGCAAGCTGCTTGCTGGGGGGCACTGAACAGCAGGGAGGGGCCAGGAGCACAGAAAAGGGACACAAGAAGAGGAGGATCCAGGCTGCTCTGTGCAAATCCACTGCAATAGAGCAGGTAAGTATAACAGGTTTGTTATTTTTATAGGAAAAAAACTTTACAATCACTTTATTGTTTGAGATTAATGTTTAGGATTACTGGGTTAAGGTCCTTAAGATTCCAAATTTTGCAATGAATCTTCACTAGATGTGCATTTTACTTTTAGTTAAACATTATCCTAGCCTTCCCTTTTGCCTTGATAAAAAAAATCTAATGTTAATTTTAGGGTTTCATATATAAGAAAACTGAAGGATAGGTTGAAGAATGCAATATATTTCTAGTATAACATTAATATATCATATGATTTCAAAGGCAATAGAAAGACAGGCTTCGTAATTGGGTAATTATCACACAATAACAAAGTTTACATAAAGTAAAAAGAAAAAGTAAATATGAATATATTTAAATAAAAGAGAACAGAAAGCAGAAATCATATGACTGCTGATTAAAAAAAGCAGCACAAGCAGAGTAAGATGCATATTCTTTGCAATACATTGCACTCAAAAATGTAACTGCAGTTTATTTGTATATTATATACACTGCACAGCCATAATTTTATGGCCACTGACAGGTTAAGTGAATAACATTCATTATCTTAGTACAATGGCATCTTAAAGTCTGTGGAATATCTTAGGCAATATGTAAGCATGTTGTCCATGAAGTTGATGTGTTGAAAGTCAAAAAATGGTCATCGCAGTTTGTTGTGTACGGGCTTGTGTAGCTGCAGACCAGTCAGAGTGCCCATGCTGACCTGTGTTCACAGCCAAAAGCACATACAATGGGCACGTGAGCATCAGAACTGGACCATAGAGCAATGGAAAAAGATGGCCTGGTCTGATGAATCATGCTTTCCTTTACATCATGTGGATGGCTGGGTGGGTATGCACCGCTTACTTGGGGATGAGATGACACCAGGATTCATGATGGGAAGAAGGCAAGCCAGTGGAGGCAGTGTGATGCTTTGGGCAATGTTCTGCTTCAAAAACTTGGTCCTGCCATTCAAGTGCATGTGACTTGAACACGTACCACCTACCTAAACATTGTTGCTGACCAAGTACACCCCTTCATCAAAAAGGTATTCCCTGAAAGCAGTGGCCTCTTTGAGCAAAATTATGCATCCTGCCACGCTGCAAAAATGGTTCAAGAATGGTTAACCTCCCTGGCGGTATGATTATTTCAGATTTTAGGTGCTGAAAGCGGTACAATTATTTTGCACAGAAATTTGGCGTTTTATATTGTGGGCCTGTAATTCTTAGGAATAACTCACTTAAATCTGTCCAAACAAGAGTCTAGTCGACATCCCGGGTATGATAAAGTTTGAAAAACGAAATAAAAAATTATAATATAATAAATAACTATAAATAATTATAACAAATAATAATATAATAATAATAAAAATTATTCAATATTGTAATCAAATCAAAAACACTGAAATTTGCTCAGTTGCAGAATTGTCACTTTCGTTACTTTTAGTGTTTGATGACGGATTTTCCCACAAATCAATATCACTCAATTCTGCAAGCGATTCTAATTTATTATCGCTGTTTTCTAGCTGCTCTAAAGCCACTTTTGATGTAAAGGGACAGTTTTGGTTGCTATGGACAATCTCCAGTATCCAGGCAGAAAGAACAGTATTTATAATATAAAACTGCATGCAGCACACTGGACAGACCACTAAGGACAAAGGGGATGTGTAATTATTTGATACAGTACTGTAATCTGTAAGATTACAGTATACTGTATCTATACTGTGTGTTTCACTTTTTGAATTTGCCGCCGAACTCCGTCCCCGTGCGTTGCAACGCTCGCAGGGAACGGAGTTTGGCACTGTGAATCGAGCGAGACTCGGCGGCTCGCCGATCACAGCGGAGAGACATCGCAGGATCCAGGGGACAAGGTAAGTAAACTCTTCCTGGATCCTGCAATGCGATCCCGAGTCTGGCTCGGGGATACCGCTTTTGGTATTGAAAATCCACCCCGAGCCAGACTCGGGAATACCGCCAGGGGGGTTAAAGAACACAACAACGAGTTTGAGGTATTGACTTGGCCTCTAAATTTTCTGCAGTTCTCAATCCAATTGGGCATCTGTGGGATGTGCTGGAAAAACAAGTTTGATCCAGCGAGGCCCCACCTTGCAATTTACAGGACTATAAGGATCTGCTACTAATGGCTTGGTGCAAGATACAACAGCATACCTTCAGAGGTCTAGTGGTGTCCACGCCTTAAAGGGCCAGGGCTGTTTTGGTGGCAAAAAGGGGCTGTTTGGTGGCAAAAGGGGGCCCTATCCAATATTAGGTGAGTGGTCACAACGTTATGGCTGATTGGTGTATGCATAACATGATCCGTGAAGGTAACATTTTGGGCGATTTTAGATGCTCATGTCATTTTTTTTAGTATTTATCCAGGCATCCATATATGGTATAGATGTACCGGTACACATTTTTATATTAGAAAGATATTTAACCACTTACCAACCGGCCCATAGCCGAATGACGGCTGCAGGGCGGTTGGATAACTCTGGGTGGACGTACTATGACGTCCTCCCAGAATTCCCCTCTCGCGCGCCCCCTGGGGCGCGCACCCGAACACATCCGTGACCGCCGGGTCCAGAGGACCCGGCGCATCACGGATCCCGGTAAATGGCCGCTGATCGCGGCCGTTTACCATGTGATCGAGCCGTCAAATGACGGCGCGATCACATGTAAACAGACCGGCGTCATCTGATGACGCCGGTTCCTCTCCTCCCCTCCTGTGTACCGATCGGTACACTGTGAGCGGGGAGGGGGATGTATGGATGTCTGCAGCGCTGTGGGCTGTATGTGCAGTGCCCACAGCGCTGCACAGAGACATCCATCCATCCATGCTCAGCCATCCCTCACTACTAATGCTGTGCAATACTCTGCAATACCAGCACAATACTCTGCAATGCTGTGCAATACTCTGCAATACCCCCACAATACTCTGCAATGCTGTGCAATACTCTGCAATACCCCCACAATACTCTGCAATGCTGTGTAATACTCTGCAATACTCTGCAATGCTGTGCAATACTCTGCAATACCCCCACAATACTCTGCAATACCCCCACAATACTCTGCAATACCCCCACAATACTCTGCAATGCTGTGCAATACTCTGCAATACCCCCACAATACTCTGCAATACCCCCACAATACTCTGCAATACTCTGCAATGCCCCCACAATACTCTGCAATGCTGTGCAATACTCTGCAATGCCCCCACAATACTCTGCAATGCCCCCGCCATACTCTGCAATGCCCCCGCCATACTCTGCAATGCTCCCCGCCATACTCTGCAATGCCCCCCGCCATACTCTGCCATGCCCCCGCCATACTCCGCAATACCCCGCCATACTCCGCCATACCCCGCCATACTCCGCCATACCCCGCCATACTCCGCCATACCCCGCAATACCCCGCCATACTCCGCAATACCCTGCCATACCCCGCCATACTCCGCCATACCCCACAATACCCCGCCATACTCCGCCATACCCCGCAATACCCCGCCATACTCCGCAATACCCTGCCATACTCCGCCATACCCCGCGATACCCCACAATACCCCGCCATACTCCGCAATACCCCGCCATACTCCGCAATACCCCGCCATACCCTGCCATGCTGAGCCATGCTCAGCTGTACTCGGCCTCTGTATGTGGCCAGGCTGTGGAAGTCTCACACATGGGGTATCGCCGTACTCAGGAGGAGCAGGAGAATCTATTTTGGGGTGTCATTTTTGGCATGTACATGTTATGTGGTAGAAATATTGTATAAATGGACAACTTTGTGTTAAAAAAAAAAAAAGCGTTTTAACCACTTCCCGCCCGCTGGCCGTCATACAACGTCCTTGACTTTGTGCGGAGATATCTGAATGATGGTTGCAGCTACAGGCATCATTCAGATATCAGCTTTTTCAGCCGGCGATTCCCTACACCATGAGAACAATCATAGCAGCTGTTCCACTGCTTGATCGTTCTTACGGGAGGCGAGAGGGGACGTCCCCCCTTCCCGCCGCCTTGCGGTGCTTCTACTGACTCACCGCTACGATCGAAGCCAGGATCTTTTTTTTTTTTTTTTAATTTCAGGCTTCCCAGCCTAGAGGTGAGATGTGGGGTCTTATTGACCCCATATCTCACTGTAAAGAGGACCTGTCATGCCATATTCCTATTACAAGGATGTTTATATTCCTTGTAATAGGAATAAAAGTGGTCAAAAATTTTTTTTTTTGGAAAAAAGCATCAAACTACAATAAATAAAGTAAAATGAACAATTAAAAAAAAAAAAATTTTTTTAAAGCGCCCCTGTCCCTCGCATGCAGAAGCGAACGCATACGTAAGTCCCGCCCACATATGAAAACGGTGTTCAAACCACACATGTGAGGTATCGCTGCGATCGGTAGAGCGAGAGCAAAAATTTTGGCCCTAGACCTCCTCTGTAACTCAAAACATGTAACCAGTAAAAAATTTTAAAGCGTCGCCTATGGGGATTTTTGAGTAGCAAAGTTTGGCGCCATTCCACAAGCGCGTGCAATTTTGAAGGGTGACATGTTGGGTATCTATTTACTCGGCGTAACTTCATCTTTCACATTATGCAAAAACATTGGGCTAACTTTACTGTTTTGGTTTTTGTAAAGCACAAAACATTTTTTTTTCCAAAAAAAAACGCGTTAAAAAAATTGCTGCGCAAATACCGTGCGAGATAAAAAGTTGCAACGACCGCCATTGTATTCTCTAGGGTCTTTGCTAAAAAAACATATATAATGTTTTGGGGTTCTAAGTAATTTTCTAGCTAATAAATGATGATTTTTACATGTAGGAGAGAAATGTCAGAATTGGCCTGGGTGCTCCAGAACGCCTGAAAGGGGCTCCCCTGCATGTTGGGCCTCTGTATGTGGCCACGCTGTGTAAAAGTCTCACACATGTGGTATCACCATACTCGGGAGTAATAGCAGAATGTGTTTTGGGGTGTAATTTGTGGTATGCATATGCGGTCTGTGAGAAATACCCTGCTAATATGACAATTTTGTGGAAAAAAAAAAAAGTAAAAAAAAAACTTGATTTTGCAAAGAATTGTGGGAAAAAATGACAACTTCAAAAAACTCACCATGCATCTTTCTAAATACCTTGGAATGTCTTCTTTCCAAAAAGGGGTCATTTGGGGGGTATTTGTACTTTTCTGGCATGTTAGGGTCTCAAGAAATTAGATAGGCCGTCAGTAATTCAGGTGTGATCAATTTTCAGATATGCGCACCATAGCTTTTGGACTCTATAACTTTCAAAAAGACCAAATAATATCCACCGATTTGGGTTATTTTTACCAAAGATATGTAGCAGTATAAATTTTGGCCAAAATATATGAAGAAACATTACTAATTTGCAAAATATTATAACAGAAATGAAGAAAAATGTATTTTTTTACAGATTTTTCGGTCTTTTTTCTTTTACGGCGCAAAAAATAAAGAACCCAGCAGTGATTAAATACCACCAAAAGAAAGCTCTATTTGTGTGAAAAAAAGGACAAAAATTTCATAAAGATACAGTGTTGCATGACTGAGTAATTGTCATTCAAAATGTGAGAGCACCAAAAGCTGAAAATTGGTCTGGTTAGGAAGGGGGTTTAAGTGCCCAGTTGTCAAGTGGTTAAAAGATATTGGCCTCCGTTCCCAAAAACATGATGTAGGGTATATTTTCATTAATGTGTGATATTTGCCTATTCTTTTTATATTACTTTATGTTTATTGTATAGCAGTATAGTACATAGTGCCTTCCAAAATTTTCTTGAATAAGGTTGAGTTGTTTCTTCATTGCAAGTTGATAATAAGGGAGCAACTAAACATGTTATTTTTCCATAAAGTAGCATTATTAACATTGAGTACAAAAAAAACATTGGTGCTGCGCAATGCAATTTTCAGTGTTTTGTCTGCAGATGTGCCTCCTGTATACTTGTATATAATTTTTGTGGGACTGACATTTGGGTACCTTCAAAAGTAAAAAAAAAAAAAATTACCAATGCATTATTGCTATCTTGTCCATTATATTATTAAGTGCAAAGAGCCAACCAAATTTTTCACAGCCATCTGTACTTTTGTCAGGGATTGGATTTCTGGCACTATAGTTCACCATGTGAAGATACTGAAGTCCTGACTGTGGAAGAGATTCTGTCACAAAAGGTTTTGTTTGTACAAGTGCTTTGGGTGGGTTTACCTGTATCTCATCTCTATTATTAGGTTAGCTGACTGAGGTCAATCAATGGGAACCTGATTTTATAAAGTTTGTGCAAGCTCAACTGTAGCATATACAAAGTCATATAATTTTAAGAAATGGATGTGCTCTTCCAGGATCTGGTGATAACTACCAGCACAAATGTATGATATGCATTTGTTGGTGTGCCTTCTCAATCTTGGGACCGTGCTAAAAAGGAACTGTCTTGGAGTCTAGGGACAGAGGTTCTTGTAGTAATGAATTCACTAAGTGCTTTATACAGTACATGCAGGTTATAATTTACCATGCTAAACACATTTTACATTTTTGTAGCTTTTTTTTTTTTTTTTTTTTTTTTTTAGCTATTTTGGCTGTGAAAATTTTCAAATATTATCACATAGGTATTTGCTCCTTTAAGTGGAACTTTATGTAATAAATGAAAATGGGTGAACAGGCAGGATTTTTAATGAAGAAGAGACATGCCTTCGCTCCTATGAATTAAAGTTAACTACCTGGTTATCCGCCTCGTACATTGAGCTGCACACGCACAGCTCACTGTAGAAACTCAGCAATGCCAAAGCACGCAAGGGAGTGACTTCATATGCAGCCCAGGCAGTGAAAGCAGCCAGGGTTTGATAACCACAAGCCGGCAGTGGTCAGAGGGGAGCTACAGGACGCCACATCGCTGGTGCCAAGGTGAGTATAGTTCCACTTTAAATTAAACTAGCTGAAGAGACAACTCAGCAAACACTACCTGCTGTCTGATATGGGATGAGTCATTGTGATGGGTCACTTCTCTGACTTATGCCCTTGGGGTTGATTTACTAACACTGGAGAGTACCAAATCTGGTGCAGTTTTGCATGGTAGCCAATCAACCTCTAACTTCAGCTTGTTCAGTTAAGCTTTGACAAAAAAAAAAAAAAATCTATACAGAGCTGCACCAAATTTTGCACTCTCCAGTTTTAGTAAATCAACCCCCTTGTGTGTAAATTACAGCTTGAGCTGTAACCAACAGGCTTATAAAAGAAAACAAGTCAAGATGTAAAAAGCAAACATAAAAAAATAGTGTAATGCTCCACCTGCTGGCTGAAAAGGATGATAAAATATTACAATGTAATAATTCAAATTAACTTGCCAAAAATGTTAAAGATATTAAAATGTGTTTTTTTTTGTCCTGACCATGATAAATCAAGAGAAATTTCAGTCACTATAAAATATGGCAGCCACAGACTGACGATAGCTCTGAGGTTCAGTAAGTTGTCTACAGAGGAAGAACTGTTAAAAAAATAACACTTTCACAAGGCAGAATAACATTTTATAAGATAAAAGTGTTTAATACGCTGTACAATAGTTTTTTTGGAGATGTTCGAAAATACATATTTTAAATAGGTAAACAGTAAATTCCAGTGGTGGCTGAAAGATTGATGAAAAAGAAAGAGGACGAACTCCAGGATAAAGAAGTGGGTGTTCAGTGAAAGTAGAGGTATTGGAAGAGTATTGAGTGAAACCTTTATTTGGACACATTTGTTCAATATCTGGTGGTCTTGGCATTAAATCACAGCAGGATAGGTATCTGTTCCAGAGCTCATGTGGTGTAGAATCAACAAACTGTCAAATTAATGCTAAAGAATGGGTTTTGTTATAGAAAAGAAATACAGGAAAAAAAAATTAAGTTCCTTTATGTCTTGTATGGTGTACTCTAGAATGAAATAATAAGATACTTTGACCTTCAGCATATCTCTCCATTATCCTGCAAGTAGATTCCAAATGCCTCTTTACTACAATCAGCTGTCATCAGCTGTCCTATACACATTCATAAGAGCAACATTTAAGGTACTTTCATGAAAATGTATGTCAGGTCAATAGGTGGTTTGTGGTACATACAGAATTTTTTGTATCAGGTTTTGTTTTTGTGGTGCATATTTGATATTCTCATTTACTACATATTAGCCTGGGATTATTCAACCATAGAGTCAGGCCTTTCATATGCATGTAAAAACACAGGACATAACCAGCACATAAAGATATCATAGTCAGAGAAAGTACCTCCGAGCATGCTCATATTTATGCATTTTTTATTGCCTGGTGATAAGCGCTAACAAACAGATTGATACATACAGTATACTGTAGATAAACTACTAAACTTTCTTACCCCCATGCAATGGAGATGGTATTTTCCATTTCTGTATCCTGTTCTCTAAAGGCCCATTGCTTCATGCAGTTTAGCTCCAAGTGTTCTATTTAGTCTTGTCCAATTATTAATATATCTACATTTTGCTCTTGAGCCATTCCAATGTTACCATGACCTTGTATTCTTGCTGCACTTTTGTTATTCTTTATATTTGTAGTAATCTGAATCAGGTTCTCATGCTTATATTTTAGACCATGTTTGTATTTTAACCACTTGAGTAGTGGGTTCCATTTTAAAATGGTACAGGCAAACTGGCAATTGGTCCCAGTGCCTTTTTCACTTAGCTGCTTTTGCAGGCCCTCTTCAGCATTAGCTCAGGAACCACTCTGGAACTACCAGCAGTCAATGGCAGCTTGGACTCAGTGCTAAGCCTAGGAACTGGAACGATCAGTCCTTGGGCTTCTGAATCTTCTACAGATAACTCCATAGTGACATGAGTTCCTCCCAGCTGCACTCCTAGATATGTGGGGATACCCATAATTTAACCCTACATCCACCAGGCTAGGGATGTGGGAATGAGGCCCTTGTTCCCCATGTGATCTAGTATGCTTCAGGTGGGGGTGATCGCTCCAGGCTGAATGCCTAAGTAAGGGTCTGGTTTAAAAGGAACCCCACGTCATTTTTTTTGTTTTTTGTTTGGTCAAACAAATCTGGCTTGAAGGATGTAGGGGTCTGCAGGGGAGAATTACCTGAACCTGGAAGCTTCTTTTAAACAAGTGGGACCACAGATATCTGTGCTTTATGTGAATGAGTATGGCCCCTTACACACGGGGCGGGCTCTGATCCACTGCTCCCCGCTGAGCAGGGGGATGGCTGGTCTGTGTCCACTCCGCTTATGCAGAGTGGACACAGACACAGCCTGCTCTCGTCTATGTGTGGACGGATGTAAACGAACCGCCTGTCCATATACACCCGACTGCCATCCGATCTGCTAGAGGGATGGGAAATGGATACCCATCCGTCTGTTTTTAGCGGACAGAAACAGATTGGATGCCGGTGGGTGTCAACGGACACATGTCCGTTGATACCTGCTGCTCCATAGGGGAGACTAGAGGGTGCGATTGGGTCAGCCTGAAAAACTGACACGATCACTTTGCCCATGTAAAAGGGCCCTCAGGGGTACATGGTGCTCCTTGTTACATATTCACAAAATAAATTGCAAACAGTAAATAATACAGACATACCATTTAAAAAGTATTTTATTTAAGAAAAAAGTCCCACAGTGTAAATCCAACATGAATCACATCATCCAGTGATGTGTATCCATTATGATGAACAACTCCCCACTGACACAAACAAGGTGAACTGTGCTGACGATCCTCTTGCACCAGACTTTTGTCACAAATGACAGCTCCCCGGCTGGCTGCTGAATGTTAACAAATTGGAGGGTTATTCTGGCTGACGTCATTGTCCAACTGACTACATCTGATCAATGACATCAACATGGATGCCCACTTGCTTGCTTAAGTGGGCCTCCATCTCTGAAATCCCCTGCCTAGCCTGCAGTCTGACATCTGTTGTGTGAGACTTCCATGACTGTGGAGGAAAGGGCTTGCCTAACCCCAGCGCTGGGTTGGAAATCCACCGAGTTGGAGAGAGTCTGACTTAAGGGCAAAGATAAATGGATGAGTCCAAAGGACTGAGTCTGTTTGTCCATCAAAATCTTCTAGAGTGAAACTGTGTGTACAACACAGCCTCAAAGGAGGTAACCTTTGACCTGAGACCTACATGCAAACATGAATCGAAGGATTCCTCTGGGCCTGAAGCGCTGAGGCATGAGAATAAAGGGGCAGAAGCTTGTCCTGAGGCAGGAATATGAGGGCAATGTTAAGTGTCTGGCTCATGTGCTCCAAAGTCCAGCGTTGACCTCAGATTGAGGATCCAACCATAGCTATGCTGGTCTCTATTGAACATTGGCTACAGGCTAACTGGGATAGGGAGGACTGGTCCTCTAACAGGAGATTGCCAAGTACCCTATAAAATGAATCCCCTGAGGACAGAGCAGAGCCAAAAACTCTGGTAAGTACCTTGGTGAAAATCTGGGGGCCATGGACAAGCCAAAGGGAATGGCAGCAAGTTATAATGTTCATTGCTTACTACAATATGCAGATAGCGTTGAGAAGGCAGAAAGATGGGATATGTGTAGGTCCTGGGTGTCTATGGAGGCCAGAAAATCTCATGAAATGTGGGAGGCAATAAATGAATGCACAAATTCAGAGTCTTCAGATCCTGCATGGGCTGGACTTCCATTCAGTTTAGTTTTGGAACTGTTGCAAATGTTCGAGTAGATATCTTAAAAGCGTTCTTGTGTTGGTACAGCATGCATGCAGTTTCCTCTGCCATGATGGGGAAGGAAACAAGTTTGCAAGCAACTTAAGGTTGTAGCCCTTGGAAATTACATCCGGGACCTAGGAGTCTGAACATTTCTAGGACCAGAGGGCCATGTCTTACAAATGTATGTTCCTGTTTTAGACTTGGCACTGTAGGACAGAGAGGGATGAAAGGAACCCTTCCAAACCTCAGGAGTAGAAGATATAAAAGGCAGAGGCAGAAGCCTTTTTTTGGTGTGTGTGTGTGTGTGTGTGGGGGGGGGGGCTATTTTTACCCCCTGTGATCCCCTTCATGTAATTAGCCAGAGAAAGGCCAAACAGGATTAACCACTCAATACTTTTCTTACAGGAGAGCTCTTAGGCCAGGGAATCCTGTGCATGTGGACAGAAAGAAGGGTTATAAAGTGACAGGGGGCGCTAGAGAACTAGAATCCTCAAGTTGATATCAAAATAGTGTAAAAAAAAATATATATATATATATATATATATATATATGTCAGAAAATTATATAGAACTACTAATCAAAACAATTAAAGTGCATCATGCTAAATAAATATCAATTCATAATAATGGTGATACATTCATAAATCAATTTTTCAAAGTCCATTAGTGATCTTTTGTGCTATGAATCTTATCCGTAACACCGTCACCAAGGCAAATCTTATGAATAACACCCGATAGAGATGTGAGTGAATTGCCTACTCACCAAATGGACATGACCTCTTTTATTAAAAAGAAAGGACGCAACAGGCTTTTTTGTATATATCTGTGGGTTTTGTTGATCTGTCATTGGAGCTGTATCTGGAAACCTTTACAATGCTCCTTTCCACCATGGGTATACCATTATGAAATAAACATAAAACTGGACCATAGCGTAATAATGTTTAATAAGAGCAATGATATAAAAACAATGCCACACTGGCTGCTCACATTTTATAGTGCCTTGTCCCGGCACTTGGGATAAAAGCAGAAAACCATTGGGGGGGGAACCCCACAGCTGCCCAGCCTCCGCTCAGTGTCTGGCGTGCGTTCCACCACTGTGGCATAGGAAACCGGAAGTTGATGACTGGAAGTGACATCGCTGGGATGCGCTTCGATGTACGTTTCGTTTTGCAATGCCGTCAGGAAGCATCCCGTCACTAGGCAGAATATGTTAAATACCTTTTTAAGTGTGATGTGATTGGCGGAGCATGACTGTCTCCACCCCTCACATCCACCCCTCACATCCCTCAATGTAAAAAGGTACAGCACCCGTGTCTGTGACTACAAACCCACATTCAGTGAAAATCACTCAGCTGAAAGCCTGAATACAATACCCTTTACATATAAATTAAAATTTGTCCAAATATATTTCATGTGCATGAAAAACCAATTGATAACATATACAGAAAACATATATAAATAAAAATATGAAAAAATATAAATAAAATAAATAAAAATACCCACAAAATATTTAAAAATGCAATCATTAGGAAGCAGTTTAGGTCTAGGTCTATATTCGTACTTAAGGGCTGCAAAGTATCTAATTTATACAGCCATTATGTTTCATTCTGTGACACAGATCTTTTTTGATGAGTACCTCTCCAATGTTTTTTAATTTTGTCTATGTCATAGAAAAACAAGTAAGGTTGGATCTTTATTGCGGAACTGACTAAAGTGATTTGACACACTGTATTAGGGGAACCCATTTTTTAATGTTTGCTAGATGTTCATTGATTCTGGTGCGTAATTTGCGTGTGGTCCTACCCACGTACTGTTTAGGGCACGGACATTCTAATACATAAGTGACGTGATCAGAGTCACAAGTTATTAGAGGTTTTATTTAAAATTTTTGTTTTGTGACCACTGACTGGAAACTGTCAATCTTTCTTTTGGATCTTTTGGAGGTTTTGCATGCTTTGCACCTCGTGCAATAATGGAAACTCTCCCTATCTAAAAAGGTTGTAGGTCTTTCGGGGGGTCCAGGATATTGGGTGTGATTCTATTTCTAAGCCTTGGGGCCCTTTTCTAGATAAATTGGGGTCTGGTCGGTAGCACTTTTTTTAGATCTTTATCCTTCATGAGGATGGGCCAGTGTTTTTTTTTTTTTAAATTCTACATCTCTCCTCTTTTGAAATGGCTACTATTGAGGTTACAAAACTTTTCTCAGATGCCCACCTAACCAATTGTCCCCTGGATCCTGTTCCTTCACAGCTACTACGGTCACCTTATTCTTCTATGCTATGCTCCCTCACTCACATCTTCAATCTCTCCCTCTCTAGTGGCACCTTCCCCTCTAAAACATGCGCAGATCACTCCCATACTTAAAAAGCCCTCACTGGACCCCACCAATCTAAACAACTTAAGACCCATCTCATTGCTCCCATTTACCTCTAAATTTCTTGAACACTTAGTGTACAACCGTCTTAGCTTCTACTTTCTTGACCCACTACAGTCTGGCTTTCGCTCGCAGCACTCCACGGAAACTGCCTTATTAAAACTCAATAACAATTTACTAAGTGCTAAAACCAATAGCCAATACTCCATACTCCTACTACTTGACCTCTCTGCGGCCTTTGATACTGTTGACCACCCGCTCCTTCTCAATAAACTACATTCCCTTGGCCTCCGAGATTCTGCTCTATCCTGGTTCTCTGCCTATCACAGCGCTTCTTCAGTGTCACCTACAACTCTGTCTCCTCTCCATTGCCCCTTTCTGTGGGGGTCCCCCAAGGCTCTGTTCTTGGACCACTTCTCTTTTCTATCTACACCTCCTCCCTTGGTCACTTGATAACTGCCCACGGCTTCCAATACCACTTATACGCCGATGACACCCAAATCTATCTGTCTACTCCTCACCTCACTCCTTCAGTCTCCTCTCGCATTACTAACTTACTAACTGACATATCAGCATGGATGTTGCACCACTTCCTTAAACTAAATCTCTCTAAAACTGAGCTATTAATATTCCCCCCTGCACGTGCCCCCGCTCCATGACTTTTCCATCAAAATCAACAATGCAACTATCAGTCTCTCCCCTCACGCCAGGGTACTGGGTGTAATCCTAGACCGGACTTTCTGGCAGACTAGGTCCGACGGTCTTCCCGCCGGACTTCCGAGGGAGTTACGGCGGACTTCCGAATGAACGGACTTGCCCACACATGGACTAAAGTCCATTCATTTTGAACGTGATAAGGTAAGACGGGACTAGAAAAGGAAGTCAATCTCGCCGCTTTCATCGGCGAGATTGACACCTTGCGAGCCCCGTCGCAGAGCATACCAGGCCCCCAGGTCTGGTATGCATTTTAAGGGGAACCCTCTACACCGAAAAAAACAGCGTGGGGGTTCCCCCAAAATCCATACCAGACCCTTATCCGAGCACGCAGCCCAGCCGGTCAGGAAAGGGGGTGGGGAATAAAAAAAAACACACTATACAGGTTTTTATTAAAGGGGGTTACCGAATTCCGATAAGCCCCCCGCCCGCAGATCCCGACAACCAACGGCCAGGGTTGTCGGGAAGAGGCCCTTGTCCTCATCAACATGGGGACAAGGTGCTTTGCCTTCCCCAAAGCACCCACCCATGTTGACGGCATGCGGCCTGGTACGGTTCGGGAGGGGGGCCGCTCGCTCGTCCCCACCCCCTTTCCTGATCGGCCGGGCTGTGTGCACGGATAAGGGTCTGGTATGGATTTTGGGGGGACCCCACGCCGTTTTTTTGGCGTAGGGGTTCCCTTTAAAATCCATACCAGACAAGATTGTCGCCTCCTTCTCGTGCTCGCTGCAATAGGAAAATGTGTCTTTCCTATTGCAGTGAGCGCGAGATTATACCCTGTCGCCGAGAACCAGCTTGATAGGGTCGCGCTGGAAACATTCTTGCGGGCAGGTGCCGTAGCTGCCCTTGCGTCGTATTTGGTCCGTTGGACCAGCATACAGACGAACGGGCTTCCTGATAGGAACTGGGTCTGGCGGAGTTCCAGTGGAAAGATTTGAAACATGTTTCAAGTCTAAAGTCCGGCAGATTTTCGACCGAAAAGGTCCGTCCGAAGTCCGATGAAGCCCACACACGGTCGGATTGTCAGACGGATTTGGTCCGTCGGACCAGTCTGGTTGAAAAGTCTGCTCGTGTGTACAGTCAAATCGTTGTCAAAAGTTTGTAGAATTCACCTCCGTAACATCTCTAAAATGCACCCCTTTTTAACAAATGAAACCACCAAGCTCCTCATTCACTCCCTTGTTATCTCTCGCCTTGACTATTGCAACTCCCTTCTCATTGGCTTGCCTCTCCATAGGCTATCCCCTCTTCCGTTATCCACCTTACCAACCGCTCAGTGTCTGCCAACCCTCTCCTCCAATCCCTACACTGGCTCCCAATCACCCAGCGAATTAAATTCAAAATACTAACCACAACATACAAAGCCATTCACAATCCTGCCCCGAGCTACATCACCAATCTTGTCTCCAAATATCACCCAAATCGTTCTCTGCGCTCTTCTCAAGACTTCCTACACTTCAGCTCTCTCGTCTCCTCCTCCCATACTCGTCTCCAGGATTTCTCCAGAGCCTCTCCCATCCTCTGGAACTCGCTACCTCCACTGGTCTGGCTATCCCCTACTCTTGCGACCTTCAGGCGATCCCTGAAAACTCTTCTCTTCAGGAAAGCCTATCACGTCTCCAACTAATCTCCTACCACTTCCATCAGCTTATTCCCCACAGTTACAACCTTTTGTACCACCTGCCCCACCCTATTAGATTGTAAGCTCTTCTGAGCAGGGCCCTCTTAATCCTCTTGTATTTTATTGTATTGTAACTGTATTGTCTCTGTCACGTACCTTACAGCGGAGCCCGAAATGATGAGGGTGGCCTCTTGCATGGTTCCGGTCCAAGCACCCCTGGTGGTGGGTACAGGAAGTGCGAGCGCAATGAAAGGGTGCAGGTGCCTGCAGGCAGGAGGCTGAAACTTGGAGATATAGGAACCTCTGCTGAGGAGATGTGGAAACTGATCACCAAACTTGTTCAGCAGGAGCCAGATCAGGATCAACTGCAGAATCAGGAACAGGCAGGAGTCGTCAACAGGCTGGCAGCGGGGTACCAAGTCAGAAGGCAAAACCGTAGTCAGGAACAGGCAGGGGTTGGCAACAGACGGGCAGCAGGGTACAGAATCAGGAGGCAGAGCCGTAATCATAAGTTCAAGCCAAGGTCAGTATTGCAGGTAGAGGCAGGTTCAGCAGGCAGGGGAGATCCAAGAGAATGGTCAGAAGATAGCCGGGTTTTCAGGAACAAGGTCAATCAGGCAGAGTAACAACAGGAACACAGGAACAAGCTGAAGACAATCCAGCACTGATGCTAGGCAGACTCTCTGTTTATATAGGTGCTGTGTGCCAGGATTCGCGCCAGCGTACGTGCGTACGCGCATGCGCATTAGCACTTTGGCACTCGCGGGCACGCATTAGCGCGCGTGCGCATAGAGGTGCCATTGTGCATGCCCACCCTGGATCTCATTTGTCTCTGGCTATGGTTCCGTGCATGCACCTTGGCATTAGCAAAACGAGGATTGGCAGCTGCTGCATGGAGACGGGTGCTTACTGTGTGAGTTCTCTGACAGTCTCCTTTTATATTGTAAAGTGCTGCGTAAACTGTTGGAGCTATATAAATCCTGTATAATAATAATAATAATAATACATCTCGATATTGCCGTTTGAAACCTGTAATGAGCGCTATGTCGCCTCCAAATGGTGTTTTTTTGTTATTTTTAGTCAAAAGGGACTCTCTACTCATGTTAAGGACTTTTAGATAGAAAGAAGACTCATCCTGCAGATTTGACAAAGTGTATCTGCCAAGCCATTCATACAGTACCATAAGGCCTTAGATAAAAAGTCTGACAGTAGATAAAGGCATCCATAAGTAAAGATGAACTTGGGTGTCCACTGAACTTATCTCTATTCAAACTTCCAAGTCTTGCCTTTTGCACTCAAATCAACTGTGGGTTTGATCATCCCCCACCCTGTTGCACATAGAAAGAAAGGGGGAGGATATTGGTGGCGTCAGTGACCTTATATGATCATATGTCAATATTTAGTCAATGTCATTGGCTAAATATCAGTATGTGTCCATATAAGGGCATTAAAGTCACCAGCATTCTGCCCTCTTGTTTACATGTGCTTTGACCCAGGCCACAGCTGATTGGAGTGGAAAAAAGTGTGACTCGGAAGCTTGGATAGAGATGAGTTCAGAGGACACGCAAGCTCATCTTTATTTGTAGGGATTAACCTAGGATTTCGGGCCATGTACTTAATCCAGATAGCAATGGTCTGTTTAACATCAGCAATTTGTTATGTTGATGTTGGTTTTGTCATGATAGTTATGTTTTGAGCATGTTTGATCATATATCATAAGACAACGCTGCAATAAGATAATGGTATATAGGATATTGTTGGGTGAAATATTTTGGAGGACTAAAAATCCAGGCCAAGGCAGTCCTCATACAGAATGAACTCTGCTAGTGATTGGGCTGGAATGGTCCTGGCTAGTTTAGGAAATTTTAGGGACTGAATAACTTTGGGTGAGTAGATTCAAGCTGCTCCAAGTCTAGACAAGAGTGTACAGCATCAATAAGGGTAGCTATGGTATCCTTTCATTTAGATGAAATCTCTGTAACAGGTGTGTCATTTTAAGCTGATGCCTCAAATGGTGAGGGATCCTCCTCAGTTGTTACCTCCTCCTCAGGCAGTGTGTATGGCTGTGACTCCAGCTATCAATGACCTCAATAAGGCCCATAAGCTCAGCCCAATAAATCTGTCAATGTGGCAGAAAATTATTCTCTAGATAATTGCTTAGAGATTTCTTTGGAGCTGTGTTTTAACTTTTGTGATCTTGCAAAAACTGTACTTTTGTATATGCCCAATAAAGCCTTCTTTGATATAAAATAGATAGTGGCTGATGGGCCAGCCAAATGGCCAGGAGATAGCAGGGGGTCAGAGTGGGGGCAACCATCAGCAGAAAGGTTACTAGGGCTCTGAATGGCTAAACTGTCACCCCTGAAGGAGTTAAAAGATAATCCAGAGCTAGCTAGTCCATCTGACCATTTTTCCCTGGCATGCATGTGACATTCTCCCCAGAAGGGTACTCATTATATCAAAAAGAAGTGTTCATTGTAAGAATGGCCATTACCATCATGCCTGATTAAATGTACAACTGAAAAGGTATTTGTCCCCCGGGGATTTTAAAGGTAGCCACTCGATTTTTTTTTACAATAATAAAAGCGTGTATTTTATTGGTTTCAACAATTGATAAGACTCAATATAAAACAATGTTTGCTGTTTTAAGGATGAATCGGCCAATAGGCATTATTGCGCTTGTCAATATTGAATATATAATGACATAACATAGTATCTTAGCAACAATGTAAAAACGAGGCACCCAACGCGTTTCAGTTTTGCTTTCTTCAGGGGTGCATCAAACCATTATATGTGTTATTACATCTGTAACAGAGTACAAGAATCAATATATAGTACAAAAAATATGTTAATCACAAAAAAAACTCCATTTAACACTTATAACTTACAATATGGATCAAGTGTCTTGTGCACATCATCAAAACCGCATAAAGGTTAAAAATAATTCTGGAGACTTGTTTCTCATTCAGACCAACAGGGGAGGAGGGATGGCACAGTCTAACCTGGGAGCACTCACCCACAGCTGCCACTAGGGCCGAAAAGACGCCAAATCTGGGAGCTGACCCAGGATCGTGTACGATCTGGGAATAGTGAATATTAGGGATGAGCTTCGTGTTCGAGTCGAACCCATGTTCGACTCGAACATCGGCTGTTCGATCGTTCGCCGAATTGCGAACGATATGGGCCGTTCGCGCCAAATTCGTGTGGCGCGTCACGGCCCATAATTCACTGCGGCATCGCAGTGCATTGCTTGCTGATGATTGGCCAAGCATGCACTATGACCCGCATGCTTGGCCAATCACAGCGCCGCCTTAACAGAGAGCCATAATTGGCCAAAGCCAAGGAGGCTTTGGCCAATTATGGCTCAGGGGATTTAGTACACGCCCCACACTATATAAGGCCGCCTGCACGGCGGCCCTGTGCAGTGTGTTCCGGTGTGCTTAGAGAGAGACAGTGTCATTTCATTTGAGTTAGCTAGATTAGGCAGGACAGTCAGTCAGTTAGCTGCACTTAAAGTGTATTATGTATATATATGCATCCCAGGTGTTGCATATATATATATATATATATATATATATATACACTGTATTCAGTTTAGCTAGATCCGTTCCTGTTATCTTCTAGACTATTTACATTTAGTGCAGTGCGTCCTGCTGACAGTGTTCAGCTAGATCCGTTCCTGTTATATTCCTACTGACAGGCAGGCTTGTCTTGTTACAGTATTTTGAAGAAAATTACTGGTGTTCTTTTGATCCTATTAGTACCACAGTCAGGCAGCTAGACTATTTACATTTAGTGCAGTGCGTCCTGCTGACAGTGTTCAGCTAGATCCGTTCCTGTTATATTCCTACTGACAGGCAGGCTTGTCTTGTTACAGTATTTTAAAGAAAATTACTGGTGTTCTTTTGATCCTATTAGTACCACAGTCAAGCAGCTAGACTATTTACAGTTAGTGCAGTGCGTCCTGCCCACAGTGTTCTGCTAAACCTACAAGTAAGTGGGGTGCGTCCTGCTCACAGTGTTCAGCTAAACCTACAAGTTAGTGGGGTGCGTCCACCTCAGTGTTCAGCTAAACCTACAAGCTAGTAGGGTGCGTCCTGCTCACAGTGTTCAGCTAGATCCGTTTCTGTTATCTTCTTACTGACAGGCAGGCTTGTCTTGTTACAGTAAATACAGCTACCTGAAGAAAATTGCTGGTGTTCTTTTGATCCTATTAGTACCACAGTCAGGCAGCTAGACTATTTACAGTTAGTGCAGTGCGTCCTGCTCACAGTGTTCTGCTAAACCTACAAGTTAGTGGGGTGCGTCCTGCTCACAGTGTTCAGCTAAACCTACAAGTTAGTGGGGTGCGTCCACCTCACAGTGTTCAGCTAAACCTACAAGCTAGTGGGGTACGTCCTGCTCACAGTGTTCAGCTAGATCCGTTTCTGTTATCTTCTTACTGACAGGCAGGCTTGTCTTGTTACAGTAAATACAGCTACCTGAAGAAAATTGCTGGTGTTCTTTTGATCCTATTAGTACCACAGTCAGACAGCTAGACTATTTACAGTTAGTGCAGTGCGTCCTGCTCACAGTGTTCTGCTAAACCTACAAGTTAGTGGGGTGCGTCCTGCTCACAGTGTTCAGCTAAACCTACAAGTTAGTGGGGTGCGTCCACCTCACAGTGTTCAGCTAAACCTACAAGCTAGTGGGGTGCGTCCTGCTCACAGTGTTCAGCTAGATCCGTTCCTGTTATCTTCTTACTGACAGGCAGGCTTGTCTTGTTACAGTAAATACAGCTACCTGAAGAAAATTGCTGGTGTTCTTTTGATCCTATTAGTACCACAGTCAGGCAGCTAGACTATTTACAGTTAGTGCAGCGCGTCCTGCTCACAGTGTTCTGCTAAACCTACAAGTTAGTGGGGTGCGTCCTGCTCACAGTGTTCAGCTAAACCTACAAGTTAGTGGGGTGCGTCCACCTCACAGTGTTCAGCTAAACCTACAAGCTAGTGGGGTGCGTCCTGCTCACAGTGTTCAGCTAGATCCGTTCCTGTTATCTTCTTACTGACAGGCAGGCTTGTCTTGTTACAGTATTTTAAAGAAAATTGCTGGTGTTCTTTTGATCCTATTAGTACCACAGTCAGGCAGCTAGACTATTTACAGTTAGTGCAGTGCGTCCTGCTCACAGTGTTCTGCTAAACCTACAAGTTAGTGGGGTGTGTCCTGCTCACAGTGTTCAGCTAAACCTACAAGTTAGTGGGGTGCGTCCACCTCACAGTGTTCAGCTAAACCTACAAGCTAGTGGGGTGCGTCCTGCTCACAGTGTTCAGCTAGATCCGTTCCTGTTATCTTCTTACTGACAGGCAGGCTTGTCTTGTTACAGTATTTTAAAGAAAATTACTGATGTTCTTTTGATCCTATTAGTACCACAGTCAGACAGCTAGACTATTTACAGTTAGTGCAGTGCGTCCTGCTCACAGTGTTCTGCTAAACCTACAAGTTAGTGGGGTGCGTCCTGCTCACAGTGTTCAGCTAAACCTACAAGTTAGTGGGGTGCGTCCACCTCACAGTGTTCAGCTAAACCTACAAGCTAGTGGGGTGCGTCCTGCTCACAGTGTTCAGCTAGATCCGTTTCTGTTATCTTCTTACTGACAGGCAGGCTTGTCTTGTTACAGTAAATACAGCTACCTGAAGAAAATTGCTGGTGTTCTTTTGATCCTATTAGTACCACAGTCAGGCAGCTAGACTATTTACAGTTAGTGCAGTGCGTCCTGCTCACAGTGTTCTGCTAAACCTACAAGTTAGTGGGGTGCGTCCACCTCACAGTGTTCAGCTAAAGCTACCTGTAGAAGGTTGGTGGTGTTCTCATACTACAGGCAGGCAGTTGATTTTGCTAGCTGCAGTATCAGTACATATATATATATATATATATATATATATATCCCAGCTTAGTGCAGCTACAGGCCATTAGTATGTCTGGAAGGCCAAGAAGGAGAGGCAGACAGTCACAAGCCAATAAGAGAGGGCAAGCAGGCTCTGTGTCTAGTGCTGGTCGTGGAGACGGTGCATCCTCATCAGCACGTGGCCATGGGACACGCTTGGCCTTTTTTTCGGCAGCTGGCCATGTTGAGCCGCAACATGCGGAAGACTTGGTTGAGCGGATGACCAAGCCGTCCTCATCCTCCTCATCCTCTCTCACCCATGCCCAGGGTACTTTGTCTGGCAAAGCAGCGGCCTCTTCCCTCGGCTCAATGTCATCAGTGACTCCTTCCCTAGCCCCACCATGTCCTCCTGAGGAGTCCCTCGAACTGTTTGACCACAGTGTTGGGTACATGCTCCAGGAGGATGCCCAGCGTTTGGAAGGCTCTGATGATGATACTGAGCTCGATGAAGGCAGTAACACGAGCACGGACAGAGGGGGTGCCCAAGAAGGACAGCAATCTGGCAGTCATGCTCCCCCTGCTGCAGCATACTGCCAGGTTTGCTCCAGTGATGAGGAGGGAGGGGATGATGAGGTCACTGACTCAACGTGGGTGCCTGATAGGAGAGAGGAGGAGGAGGAGGAGGAGGCGGCACATCACCAATGAGGCAGGATGCCCTCCAGGGGCCAGCCTAAGGGCAGCACATTGACTGCATCACACCCCAAAGCTCCACATGTGCAGGGCGCTGCAGTCTCTGCGCGTTATTCAAAAAGTTCTTTGGTGTGGGCCTTTTTTGAGACGAGTGCATCAGATCGCACCGCTGCTATTTGCAACATATGTCTCAAGCGTATCTCGCGTGGCCAAAACATCTCCCGCTTGGGTACCACATGCTTGACCAGACATATGTTGACCTGCCATGCAGTTCATTGGCAAGCGTATCTAAAAGACCCACACCAAAGAACAAAGAGGACCTCTGCTTGCTCCTCATCAGCTGAGATTTCCAACCCCACTAGACCTTCAGTCCTCTCTGAGACCTGCACTGAGAGGAATGAAGGTGTAGAATTAGGTGTGTCACAGCCACGTACTTGTGGGCAATCTGATTTTGGTACACCGACGTCAGATTGTACCAGGCAAATTTCCCTGCCCCAGCTGCTGCACCGCCGAAAGAAGTTTGCTCCCAGCCATCCACATGCCCAACGGTTGAATGCTAGCTTGGCAAAATTGCTAGCACTTCAACTGCTGCCTTTTCAGTTGGTAGACTCTGCCCCCTTCCGTGAGTTTGTGGAATGTGCGGTTCCTCAGTGGCAGGTACCCAAACGCCACTTTTTCTCACGGAAGGCGATTCCGGCTCTCTACCAGCATGTGGAAGGCAATGTCCATGCCTCGCTGGACAGGGCGGTCAGCGGTAAGGTGCATATTACCGCTGACTCATGGTCCAGCAGGCATGGACAGGGACGTTACCTAAGTTTCACGGCGCATTGGGTGACTCTGCTGGCAGCTGGGAAGGATGCAGGACAAGGTGCAGTAGTGTTGGAGGTTGTTCCGCCACCACGCCTCCAAAATGCTAATGATTGTGACACACCTCTCTCCTCCACCCCTCCTCTTCTTCTTCCTCCATGGCCTCTTCCTCGGAACCAGCGGTGCTCCGTAGTCGTTCAAGGGGCTACGCAAGTACGCAGGCCAAAAGATGCCATGCGGTGCTTGAGCTGGTGTGCTTGGGGGACAGGAGCCACACTGGGGCAGAGGTTCTGTCAGCTCTGCAGGGGCAGGTTCAGAGGTGGTTGACGCCACGCCAACTTAAGGCAGGAATGGTGGTTTGCGACAATGGCACCAACCTTCTCTCTGCCCTCCGACAGGGACAAATGACCCATGTGCCCTGTTTGGCTCACGTCCTTAACTTGGTGGTGCAGCGGTTCTTGGGCAGGTACCCGGGCTTACAGGATGTCCTGAGGCAGGCCAGGAAAGTCTGTGTGCATTTCCGCCGGTCATATAATGCCAGTGCTCGGCTGACGGACCTCCAAAAGGAGTTTAACCTGCCCAAGAACCGCCTAATCTGTGACATGCCCACCAGGTGGAACTCAACGTTGGCCATGCTGCAGCGGCTGCACACGCAGCAGAGGGCCATCAATGAGTACCTGTGCGACTATGGCACCAGGACAGGGTCAGGGGAGCTTGGTTTTTTTTCCCCACGCCAGTGGGCCATGATCAGGGATGCATGCACTGTCCTGTCACCATTTGAGGAGGCCACGAGGATGGTGAGCAGTGACAGTGCATGCATCAGTGACACTGTCCCCCTTGTCCACCTGTTGGAGCACACGCTGCGTGGAATAATGGACAGGGCACTTGAGGCAGAACAGAGGCAGGAAGAGGAGGACTTCCTTAGCTCTCAAGGCCCCCTTTATCCAGACAGTGTTCCTGCGTGCCCGCCGATCACACAGGAAGAGGACGAGGAGGAAGAGGAGGAGGAGGAGGAGGAAGATTGTGTCAGTATGGAGGTGGAGCCTGGCACTCAGCATCAGCAGCAGTCTTTAAGGGATCAGTCCCAAGAAATACATGGACTTGTACGTGGCTGGGAGGAGGTGGCTGCGGACCATGTCGTCCTTAGTGACCCAGAGGACTCCGGACCGAATGCCTCAGCAAACCTACGCTGCATGGCCTCCCTGATCCTGCAAAGCCTGCGTAAGGATCCTCGTATTCGTGGTATCAAGGAGAAGGACCAATACTGGCTGGCAACCCTCCTTGATCCACGTTACAAGGGTAAGGTTGCGGACCTTATCTTGCCATCGCAGAGGGAGCAGAGGATGAAACATCTTCGGGAGGCCTTGCAGAAAGGTCTGTGCAACGCGTTCCCAGAGACTGGGAGGTTACAAACTCCTGTTTCTGGACAACGTGCTGCTGAAGCTTCGGTCAGTCAAAGAAGGAGCGGTGGAGAAGGTGGCCGTCTGACCGATGCGTTCAGACAATTTTTTGGTCCGCAGCCCCAAGGTATGATCGGTTCCAGCAACCATCGCCAGCGTCTGTTTTACATGGTGCAGGAATACCTAGGGGCAAGATCAGACTTGGACACCTTTCCCACCGAAAATCCTCTGGGTTACTGGGTCTTGAGGATGGATCACTGGCCAGAGCTTGCACAGTATGCAATTGAGCTACTGGCCTGTCCTGCATCCAGCGTTCTTTCGGAACGCACATTCAGTGCTGCTGGAGGCGTGGTAACCGATCACAGGGTGCGTCTGTCCACTGACTCGGTCGATCGACTGACCTTCATAAAAATTAATGAGTCTTGGATCACCACCAGCTACCAAGCACCTGATGCTGATGTAACCGAATAATTTTTTTTGAAATCTCAGATCCCTTCAAAGACTGCCTATGCTGATGCTGAGTGACTATCCCTGAGTAATTATCCTCTTCCTCCTCAATCATCACGCTGATAGCTTGTAAGAACATTTTTGGTTCTGGGTGCCACCACCAGTGCCTAAGGCACAATTTTTCAGCCCCTGTTTAACAGGGGCGTGTAATTACGATTTTTGATGTAATACTTTGCAGCAGGGCTCGTTCCTGCATTCCAACTAGAGTGTCTGTGAGGGGTTGCAGTGTTGTGGCACCAGCACCAGTGCCTAAGGCCTAATTTTTCAGCTCCTGTTCAACAGGGGCATGTAATTACAATTCTTGATCTAATATTTCACAGCAGAGCCCTGTGAGGGCTTACAGTGTTGTGGCCACAGCAACACCTAAGGCCCAAATTTCTGCTGAGTATATAGGGCAGGACCCTACTTTCAAACAACTAACTTACAAACGACTCCTACTTGCAAACGGAAGGAGACAACAGGAAGTGAGAATAAATCTACCCCTAGGAAGGGAAATTCTCTCCTGTAAGAGTTAATATGGGAAAAACATTTCTCCTTTCCACTGATGCTTTCCAATCCATTGGGACAAAAAGTGAGGTGAAATCTTCTGAAGAGGAGGAAAGACAGCAAAACAAATGTCACAGGGGTGATAACCCTTCCCTATGTTTTCCAAAAAGCTTAAAAAAGATTTTTTGGCTGGAGCTAAACACGTTAAAAATGTACCCGTTCAAAATTACAAAGAGATTCTACTTAACAACAAACCTACAGCCTGTATACTGCTGTTCAGAGTATATAGGGCCTGGTGGCCCCACACCTTTCCTTATTTTAATTTGGGTGCGGGGTTCCCCTTAATATCCATACAAGACCCAAAGGGCCTGGTAATGGACTGGGGGGTACCCATGCCGTTTGTCTCACTGATTTTCATCCATATTGCCAGGACCCGACATTACATTAAACACGCAAGCAGTTTTAAATGAGATTTTTTCCTTTAAAAATGACATTTGGTGCAGGGACTGTTCTAAACACGGGAAACACGCGTCACTTTACAGGCATACTATAGACACCCCTCAGGTACGATATTTAAAGGAATATTTCACTTTTTTTTTTTTTTTACTTTAAGCATCATTAAAATCACTGCTCCCAAAAAAACGGCCGTTTTTAAAAGTTTTTTTTGCATTGATACATGTCCCCTGGGGTAGGACCCGGGTCCCCAAACCCTTTTTAGGACAATACCATGCAAATTAGCCTTTAAAATGAGCACTTTTGATTTCGAACGTTCGAGTCCCAACGACGTCAATGGGGTTCTAACGTTCGTGCGAACTTTCGGTCCGTTCGCAGGTTCTGGTGCGAACCGAACCGGGGGGTGTTCGGCTCATCCCTAGTGAATATCATTTTAAATAATAAAATACACATATTAACTAGAGTAATTAGTAATAAATGACAGGCGAGGGACCGGAAGCATGGTCAGTAGACAGTTTTGCTGTAGTATTCATTATACAGGTTCACCAATTCACAAGTAGGTTTAAGGTAACCCATAGGCATAATTATTAGGAATTGGACAGTTGTAATGTTTCACCTTAGACATTTTTAATATTGCTGCTACCTACAAAATAATATTTAAAACCATA
Organism: Aquarana catesbeiana; assembly: GCF_042186555.1. Classification (NCBI taxonomy): domain Eukaryota; kingdom Metazoa; phylum Chordata; class Amphibia; order Anura; family Ranidae; genus Aquarana; species Aquarana catesbeiana. The sequence continues at coordinate 480,520,144 of NC_133324.1, read as the reverse complement.
TTTTTTGCACTGGTACATGCCCCCCGGCAGTGCCCAGCCCAGTTCCATTTTTTTGACAATCTCTTGCCTATTACCTTTGAAATTGGTCGGACATTATTTTAAGATTTGACTCCTGTTAATGGGGCTCACATCAACATTTAGAACTAGTGAGTGCATAGGAATAGATAATTGTAGGGCCTGTAAGCACTGGCTGGTCTCCTACAGTAAGTGTACATCTTAACTGAATGTCACATAGATAGAAATATACTTTGTAACTTGGTTTAGTTGTCCTTAGAACTGGAAAACCTTTTATGCATATTGTGCAACTTGGGAAGTTCAGGGAAGAGGGGGTCGGCAGAGTTTACATCCTAATGTTCTACAGCTTATTAACAGCCTGTCTCTGTGTACATGCAATACAGTCAAAACAGGATGCATGTGTTTTTAACAGGGTATATTCCCTTATTGTTGCTGGCTACAATTGATTTTGTAATCACAGCCTGTCTATGTCTGGATGCATTACACTGATATCAGGTTACATGTGTTTTTTTACAGGGCATACCTCTCAGATGTTGCTAGCTGCAATCTTTTTTTTCACAGCTTTTTCTTGTCCACATGCACTACTCCAATAGAGGGCTGCATGTATTTTTTTCACAGGGCATATTTGCTAATTGTTGCTGGCTGCAATTCTTTAATACTCTTTTCCTGACAGGCTCCATGGCAGCATACGTGTGGGTAGGCTCCGCCTCCATAACTACCCAATAGGACCCCTCTCCCATAAATCTTTGCTCTAGGCTGCTATCCATGTTCCTTTTTTGTCCTCCTCCGTAGGACCAAGCGTTGGTTCTCCTACCTGAAGATTAACCTCCCTACGATCGAATCTGCCGAGTGCCATAAAATTCCTCCGATAGGCCCTGACTGTTAAGCAGGGTATAGAGTGTATAGCAGAGTAGCGCTGAAGATTGGATCGGTTCATCTTTGTGTGCATGGTCTGTTAGCCTAATGTTTCAGGCGACCATTATCTGCTGCCAAGTCCGGTGTGTGTGTATGGATGGCGGTTCCTCGGCCCAGGTGATCGTAGGTGGAGGGGTACGTTTTTTATATCCATTTACATATGGCAGCAGTGTTTATGTGTTGTTGTACCTCTGTGTGTTTTTCCTGCTTCACTGGTGTCCTAATCGGCACTGACGCTCCCTGCGTTCCAGCAGCCACTCTCTCTCTCTGTTACTTCCGGGTACCGGCGTGCGCTCTGCGCATGTGCGGACCCGATACGAAGTCGAGGCTTGGTTCGCGCATGCGCGCGAGCGTCTCGCGTCTGACGTCGGCGATGACGTCATGGGTGCCACTTTTAAAAGCTGTGGATAGCTTACAGAGCCCTGGGAATGATCGTGGGGATACGGTGACTTCCCGGGGCAACTATCTTGTCGGTTCAAGGTAAGACAATCTCTATTGTCTGGGGGTTGAGGTCTGTTATCAGCCAGCTGATGTGTGAATCTGTCTCTGCAGTTCCTATTGTGTTGACTCCATGGACTCCTCACTGCCCCCTAGTGGCCAGCCCGCTTGTAGCAGGTATGTTTGCAGTTATACTTTTCTGCCTGTACAAGGATTGAGAGTAGAATTTTAGGACACTAGCTGATTCTTTCTCTATCTTTTCTGTGCTTCTTTCTTCACAGCCCTCCTAGGTCTGATCCACACTGTAGTTCCCATAAAGGAAGTGGATCATCAAAATCACACCACCAGCAGTCTTCCTCCAGGTCTAGCCATCATAGATCTCCTTCCAGATCTGAACAGCGCAATAAAAATCCTTCTCACCCCCCTTCATCTCACTCTAGAGAGAGATCAGGAAAATCATGCTGGGGTTGCAGGATGCCTGTTCCAACAGACAAATCTCTCTGTGATCACTGCTTCTCTAAAACTGCAGATGAGAGGGATGGTGCAGACCAGCGTTTGGAATCTATGGTGAGGCGGGTTGTGAAAGAATCTCTACAGGAAAGAGAGGCTCAACAGCCCCGTGATTCCCCATCAGACCCATTATGCCCTCCAGTGGGAGAAGGTTCTGGGCATGAGACATGGGAATCTTCCCAGCCAAGTCAATCTTCTGCTCCTGTTTCAGACAGCGATTCGGATCTGGAAGATCCTGGCGTGGGGTTTGAGTATGCTCTAGTCCCTTCTTTGGTGAAGGCAGTAAAAGAGGCCCTGAAGTGGGAAGATCCGGTTACTTCCCCCCCAAAACAGAGAAAGTTTTTTAAGCAGCTCAAAAGGAGCGTCAATATTTTCCTTTTCTCTCTGAGCTGGGCGATGTCATTTCTGAGGAATGGAGCAAGATGGACAAGAAAAGTTCCCTGCGGTCAAAGGTCTTAAAACTATATCCTTTTAAGGAAGAGGAAGTAAAGCACCTTGAATCAGCTCCATTAGTGGATGCAGCTCTGATGAGACTAGCAAGATATGTAACGCTTCCCTTAGAAGACACTGTATCTTTTAAAGATCCTTTGGAGAGGCGAATTGATTCGGATTTAAAAAGGATCTACCTGACGTCAGGAATGGCATGTAAGCCAGTACTTGCGATAACTGCAGTCTCCAAAGCTTTGGAATCTTGGTCTGATAATGTGGATGAGTTCTTAAGAGGTATCTCTACTGAAACAGCAAAGGATTCTCCTATCCAAGAGATCAGGCTGGCATCAGCCTTTCTTGGGGAGGCATCTATTGATGTCATCCGCCTGATGTCCCGGGTTATGTTGGCGGCTGTTTCAGCTCGTCGTGCCTTATGGCTCCGTCCGTGGTTGGCGGATCCAGCTTCCAAGCAAGCTTTGTGCCGAATTCCGTTTGAAGGTTCTTCATTGTTCGGCAATAAGCTCGATAGTGCCATAACCCGGGCCACAGGTGGGAAGTCTGGTTTCCTCCCTCAAGAGAGGCGTCTACAAAATCAGAAACGTAGTTTTCCTAGAAGACAAAACTCTGATCGCGCTAGGGATGCGCGCAGCTACAGACCTGGTCGGGAGTTTTCAAGATCCTAGAAATCCAGGCAGTCCTCTTTTAAGAAACCCGCAAAAGGGGGTTCCTCTGGCAACCAGGACTCCACGAAGTCCTTTTGAGATTGGGCCCGCTCAGGCATGCCAGGTGGGGGCTCGTCTTCGCCACTTCGGGCATGTCTGGGCGGCCTCAATCCGGGATTACTGGACCCTCAAGACGGTCTCCTCTGGTCACAAGTGGGTCTTCAACGATACCCCAAGACTCAGATTTGTTCCCACATCTCTTCCAGGTGCAGAAGAGAAAAAGCAGGTCCTGTTAACCTACGTGACTTGTTCATTGGATCAAGGCGCAGCCGTCCCTGTTCCAGAAAACGAACGTGGCAAAGGCATGTATTCTCCTCTGTTCATGATACAGAAGAAAAACGGTACATGGAGGCCAGTAATAGACTTAACACATTTCAATTCCTTTATCCGAAAGGAAAAGTTCAAAATGGAATCTTTATTTACGATTCAACAATCAGTACATCTGGGCGATTGGATGATTTCAATTGATCTAAAAGATGCATATTTTCACGTGCCAGTCGCAACAGATTTCCAACAATTCCACCGCTTTGCGGTAGGCAATCAGCATCTGTAGTTCACATGTCTACCCTTCGGCCTAACAACGTCACCTCGGGTCTTCTCCAAGGTCCTTTTGTCTGTTGTGGCTCTACTTCGCATCAAGGGGGTTCGTCTCCACCACTATTTAGACGACCTACTTCTCAGCTCAGATCAAAGATCAATTTTTAGAGCACAAGAACGTAGTCATCTCCACCCTGCAGGAATTTGGGTGGCTTCTGAATCTGGAGAAGAGCCATCTAGAGCCAACTCAATCTCTGGTGTTTCTAGGGGCTCACTTCAACACATTGGAAGGCACCATCTCCCTTCCAGAGGAGAAGATTGGAGTGATTCGAGACAGAATACACGCAGCCCTTGCGTCGTCTCACCTCTCCGCTCTCCGATGCCTGAAAGTAATTGGCACGATGACAGCCACCATTCCTATGGTGAAGTGGGCCCAATGGCATACACGACCCTTCCAAAAAGGGTTCCTTCAACAATGGGACTCTTCCAGCCAAGTCCAGCGCATACACCTTACTCCAACCATGAGAACGTCTCTCCTTTGGTGGCTTCAAGGGAAGAATCTGCGCAATCACCATTCAATCATTCCCATCACATGGGTCACATTGACATCAGATGCCAGCAATCGGGGTTGGGGCACTCACTGCCTTTCAGAAGTGGCTCAAGGCCGATGGATTGTCCCTGCTCAAGGGATTGTCTCCAACATTCTGGAGCTGAGAGCCACCTTTTAGGCACTCCTGTCATTTCGCCATCTAATAGAAGGGTCATCAGTAATGCTAAGGTTGGACAATACAACCCCGGTGGCTTACATAAAGAAGCAAGGTGGAACTCGCAGTTGGTCTCTGTTAAAGGAAGTGGAGCCAATAATGAGCTAGGCACAGAAGTATTTGTCCAACATCTCGGCAGTTTACATTCCGGGGATTCAGAATGTACAGGCGGACTTCCTCTCGCGGGTTCAAATGGACAACAATGAGTGGTCTCTCCACAGAGAGGTGTTCGAGTGGCTTCTGACCCTGGGAGTACTTCCAGAGGTCGATCTGTTTGCTTCCCCATGCAATCACAAAATGCCCAGATATTATTCAAGGTTCAAAGACCCTCAGGCATATGGAATAGATGCTCTCTTAGATCAATGGAAGTTTCAGAAGGCTTATGCCTTCCCTCCGGTACAGGTGATTCTTCAATTTCTCCGGAGGCTCAGAACAGAGAAGGTGGAGATCATTGCAGTGATTCCTTTCTGGCCCAACAGGCCGTGGTTTCCGCTGTTATAGCTCCTGAGTTATCAAGACCCAGTTCCCCTTCCTCTCAGGCCGGATCTACTGTCTCAAGGCACGACGTTACACCCATGCCCATCCTGCCTACACCTCAGGGTGTGGTTCTTGAGAGGGAAAGGCTTGAATCCCTAGGTTGTCCTGAAGAAGCTATTCCAACTCTTCTTAGTGCCCGGAGGGGAAATACTAATAGGGTATACGAACGTATATGGTCTAAATTCACGGATCATATGTCTTCCAGGTCAATCCGTGTAACTCTCCAGCAGTGCAGGACATTCTAAGTTTTCTCCAATCAGGAATGGACCTTTCTTTAGCAGTCAGCTCGCTAAGAGTGCAAGTTTCAGCCATCTCGGCCTTCACAGGAGTATCTTTAATTCTTTAAGGGAGCTATCAGGCTTAAACTTCAAAGAAGACCTAGGTTTCCCAAATGGGACCTTCCTATTGTCTTGGATTTTCTCTCCAGTCTCGGATCAGATCCTGACACCTGAAACCTCTTTCCATAAGAGACCTCACGCTCAAGACCACCTTCTTAGTAGCTGTGACTTCGGCTAAAAGAGTGTCGGAGATTAGAAATTTAGGTTCGGAGGAACCTTTTCTGACCTTCTTTCCAGACAGGGTAGTGTTGATTCCCATGCTAGGGTCAAACCCTAAAGTGACCTCAGTCTTTCATGAAAACCAAGAGATTGTCCTTCCTACTTTCAGAACAACGGATAATCAGGATGTTCATCCACTTGACGTAGGCCACACTCTAAAACAATATCTGGAGGTCACGGCTCCATTCAGACAAACGGAATTCCTTTTCGTTCTTATCCATGGTAAAAACAAGGGAATGCGAGCTTCAGTCAGATCAATTTCTTCTTGGATTGTACATACCATTCAGAGGACATACAAGGCAAAGGACTTGGCTCCTCCAGAGGCAGTGACAGCTCATTCGACCAGGAGTATCTCGACCTCGTGGGCAGCTTCTCGGCATGTCACGCCTGAAATCATTTGTAAAGCGGCTTCCTGGTCTTCCATTAACACATTTGTCTCTGACTACTTTGTTGAGCCTGCTGCTCTGTCGTCCATTCATTTTGGTTAACAAGTATTGTCAGTTGACAATGTTAAATAAAATTTGGTTTCTTTACTCAAACATTTTTGCCCACCCGTGTGTATTTTGGGCGAGTTATTTCCCACACGTATGCTGCCATGGAGCCTGTCAGGAAAACGGAAAATTTATATCACATACTTACCATAATTTTCCTTTCCTGATAGGCTCCATGGCAGCAGGAGTCCCTCCCAAATGTCTGGAGTAGGCTAGTTACGGAACATGGATAGCAGCCTAGAGCAAAGATTTATGGGAGAGGGGTCCTATTGGGTAGTTATGGAGGCGGAGCCTACCCACACGTATGCTGCCATGGAGCCTATCAGGAAAGGAAAATTACGGTAACTATTTGATATAAATTTTCCATTTTTTTAAATAGTGACAACAGTGGAATGTGCCTATGCAATGTTCATCAAGGCAGAAGCCTATAATTTCCTCTGGGAAAGCGTGTGACAGGGTGATTTACAAGCAGGATATTGTCAAAGACAGGGGCAGAGTACTGTCACCTAACAACTAGGACCTTTATTTCATTATCACAAGATGCTATTTTTATTAAAAGTAGCCATTAAAATAAAAATAGCTTTTCCTAGAAATATCATATAAGGCTTATATGAAATTTCAGTAGTTGGGTTTACATCTATTTTAAAAAGCTACAGTTCTTTGAATTGCATTGGTGGGGTGCATTTTCTTATATGCCCTTCCTGTGTGCACAAATCTGCACATACCTTAGCTACTTTATTTATTGATTGATTGGTCTATTACTCGCATTCATCACACACCCTATTCCCATAGATAAAAAAAATGTAGCCATACACTAGTTAGGCCTACAATCCCTAACTAAAACTATACTGCTGCTGGCCATTTTTACAGATCTGTATCCTTTGTAGTATCTTAATTCATGTAGTAAATAACTAGCCTGTGCTCTCTAGTTTACTGGGACTTGTCTTGCTGTTTGAAAATGCCCTTATTAAATTGGACAAAACCTAGGGTCTCCTAATTCTTGTAGTAAAACACTTTCAGACAATACTCCCTCACCTCACTGCATCCTTTCAAAAAAAATTAAAAAATTAAACACTATGCACCCTGAACATCGCACACCCTCGCGACAGACTATTAAAAGTCAGCTGCTCAGTCACTAATCTTCCTTGCTGCACCGAAGGTTCTCCCTGACATGACACATGCAGCTGCGCAAGCTAGTACCTCAAGTGCATATTGAGCAACCGCCCAGCTCGACTACAATAGCTTGTAAGTCTTTTAGTAACAGCCTTGCTGTCCCTGCTTCTGTTTGTTTGACCAGGGCAGGCATGGCCTTCTATGAAAATAAATAAATAAAACAAATACAAGTGGGTGCACCTGTTAGTAAAAGAAAGTTTGTTTGGACCAGCTTGATATAGATGAACTATTTAAGTCATAATAAACCTGGAGTTAGCTTCCTAAGAGCAACCTTAGAAAGTATTATCTTTTCAAAAGTGTAGTGGGTGCTTGGAGCAAACCTTCAGCAGAAGTAGTGCGTAAATCAACAGTAAGTGAATGTGACCATGCTTGGAATAAACATAGGTCTAATGCCCTGTACACTCGACCGGTTTTGCCGTTGCAATAAACTCTGAAGGTTTTTCCGACGGAATTCCGCTCAAGATGTCTTGCATACACACGGTCACACCAAATTCCGACCGCCCAGAACGCGGAGACGTACAACACGTATGATAGACCTAGAAAATGGAAGTTCAATAGCCAGTAGCCAATAGCTTCTGTCTCGTACTTGCTTCAGAGCATGCGTCGTTTTTGGTGCGTCGGAACGGCATACAGACAAGTGGTTTTTCTGATAGTAATTTGTTTCATCTGAAAAATATAGAACATGTTCTCTATCTAAGTCCGTCTGAATTTGACGGAAAAAGTCCGGGCATACAAACGGTCGGAATATACAATGCAAAGCTCCCATCGGACTCTTTCTGTCGGAAATTCCGCTCGTGTGTACGTGGCATGACATCTGTCAGACAACAATGGCAGACTCAGTGGGCCACATGGTCTTTTTCTGCCATCAGTCTTCTATAGTTATAACTGCTAGTAGACAAACTGAACCCCTCCTACAAATTCGAGTGCTTATGGTTTGGGTGAAACTTCTCAAAATAAAAAAAGAAATATATATAAAAACATATGAAAATAACCTATTTCAAGATTGAAGCTGCTACCACATATGACTGGCAATGGCAGGCAAATTCAATTTACAACAGACAAAAGAGGCACATCCATCAAGGCAGCGCTACATAACAGACAAAATCCCGCTGTCACACCTGTGTTAACACAGAAAACTACATATAAACATAAAGTCCACAGAGTAATAATTGCTGCAACTGTGTGGTCGCTTCACATTAAAAAATGTATAAGAGTCTATTAAACAAAATCACGGGAATGCTCGATTACATCCTAGTTTTACCATCACCTCCACACGTGTGTAGTTGGGGGGTAAGATCCTCTATGAATTAGACTCTTACCAGACTGTGCTGGATAGTAAGCTCAGCGCACCAGATCTTAATTTCGATTCAGCTGATCCTGTTGCTGCTAGGAGGACGGGACACCCGCTGATAAGCTCATTCACATGAAGGAAAAAGAGACTCCATAGAGAAATCCCATTTCAATTAAATTTATTAGATACAAATTCCCCCCTTATAGGACATACACGTACAAAGTTGCAGATTAAAAAAGCATATGACATAGGTAATAATGCCAGTGAGGATCGTAGCGGTGTCTCCTACCTGCTACAACTAGGCTTTCCAGCTCGGCTTGTCAGGGAGATCCTCAAAAGGCATGCTTACATTATGTTGGTTGTCGTGTAGCCCCACACTGATGCGTTTCGTCATCAGTGACAACATCTGAGTCTTCTATGTTTCTATGATCTGGATACCATGTGACTAACATACATATCATAGCAAAAAAATTGGGACTGGCTACAATGGGTTGCTGCTTTTTCAATTCAGCAAAATAAAACAGAGTGTTATACAGTGCCTAGAAAAAGTATTCACACCCCTTGAATTTTTCCACATTTTGTCATGTTAGAACCAAAAACATAAATATATTTTATGTGATAGACCATCACAAAGTGGTACATAATTGTGAAGTGAAAGGAAAAAGATAAATGTTTTATTTTTTTTTTACAAATAAATATGTGAAAAGTGTGGCATGCATTTGCATTCAGCCCCCCTTAGTCAATACTTTGTAGAACCACCTTTCGCTGCAATTACAGCTGCAAGTCTTTTTGCGGATGTCTCTACCAGCTTTGCCCATCTAAAGAGTGACATTTTTGTCCATTCTCTTTGCAAAATAGCTCAAGCTATGTCAGACTGGATGGAGAGCATCTGCGAACAGCAATTTTCATGTCTTCTCAATTGGATTTAGGTCTGGACATTGACTGGGTCATTCTAACACATGAATATGCTTTGATCCATACCACTCCATTGTAGCTCTTCCTGTATGTTTAGAGTCATTGTCCTGCTGGGAGGTGAACCTCCGCCCCAGTCTCAAGTCTTTTGCAGACTCTAATGCCCTGTACACACGATCGGACATTGATCGGACATTCCAACGACAAAATCCGTCAGATTTTTTCCGACGGATTTTGGGCCAAACTTGTCTTGCATACACACGGTCACACAAAGTTGACGGAAAATCCGATTGTTCTGAACGCGGTGACGTAAAACATGTACGTCGTGACTATAAATGGGAGAGTAGCCGATAGCTTTCGTCTCTTAATTTATTCTGAGCATGCGTGGCACTTTGTGCATCGGATTTGTGTACACACGATCGGAATTTAAACGAACGGATTTTGTTGTCGGAAAATGTTATATCCTGCTCTCAAACTTTGTGTGTTGGAAATTCTGACGGAAAAAGTCCGATGGAGCCCACACACGATCGGAATTTCCGATAACACAATCCGATCGCACTTTTTCAGTCGGAAAATCCGACCGTGTGTACAGGGCATAACAGGTTTTCTTCTAAGATCGCCCTGTATTTGGCTCCATCCATCGTCCCATCAACTCTGCCCAGCTTCCCTATCCCTGCTGAGGAACAGAATCCCCACACAATGATACCGCCACCACCATGTTTCATAGTGGGGATGGTATGTTCAGGGTGATGTGGAGTGTTAGTGTCAGACTTCTACGTATCTGACTGGTGAGTCCGATAGGGCAGAGGATGGCCTCCCTTACGTGTCCGACTCGCGGCCCCTGATAGTGTAAAAAGGAGGCACGGGAGTACGGAATAGTATGCGAGCCTGGCGGCAAGAATCCAGAAGCAGGAGGGTAGGTAATCTCCAGGCAGCAGGTCGGTAGACTGGAACACTGGCAACAGATGCTGAGCAGGAGCGGAGCAGGCAGGTCGGGGCACAAGCAGGGTTTGGAAACAGGCGGGCAGCGAGGTACAGAGGAGCAGGCAATTGCAGAGTCAAGACAGGCCGAGATCAGGTGCAGGCAGAAAACAGGGGTAGCAAGCCGGGTCATCAGGAGATCAGGAACGCAAACACAGGTAACAGGAGCAAGGACACGGGGAGCTGAAGATCAGACAGCACCGAGCAGAGTGCACTGACAGCCTAAATAGGCCAATTGGCGCCAAACGCTCCCAGGAATTGTCTTCGGGGCCATAGCCTTTTCATTTAATAAGGTACTGGATCTGGTTGTGCCTTTTCCTGCAATCCAGAATTGCTTCCACTTCAAATTCCTCCTTGTTGTTGATTACAATGGGTTCGGGTGGGCCAGTACTTCGGCCAGTAAAGGAATTAGAAGTAACGGGCTTCAACAGTGTCACATGAAAGACCGAGTGGATCTTTAGAGAGTCGGGTAAGTCAAGCTCATAAGTGACATCATTAACCTTTCTTTTCACCGAATTTAGGGCCCAGTTTCCTAGAAGGACAAGCCATTCTCAAGTTAACTGTGGACAACCACACCTGGTTGCTGGGTTCCAGGATAAGCTCTTCTCGCTTCTTGTTATCAAACATTTTTTGTTATACTCCTGAGTCTTGGTCATGGTTTCCTGTAAAAGTCTATTATTAGTAGAAAAAAAATCCATAGTTTCGGAGACTGCAGGAATGGTACATTTAGGTATTGAACTGGGCAGGAAGGACGGGTGGCAGCCATAGTTAGCAAAGAATGGTGTTTGCTTGATGGCAGAGTGCAGAGAATTATTGTAGGAGAACTCAGCAACAGGTAGTAAAGGGACCCAGTCTTCCTGAGAGAAGGCGGAGAAGCAGCGAAGGTATTGCTCCAAAGTCTGATTGGTTCTCTCCGTTTGCCAGTTCGTCTGGGGATGATAGGCCGAAGAGAACACCAACTCTATTTCAAGAGAGCCACAGAGAACCTTCCAAAACCTAGAGGTAAACTGGACACCTTGATTGGACACTATATTTGCTGGCACCCCATGCAACCGAAGGTGTGCTTCTCATAGGAAGAAACTGTGCCATTTTGGACAACCTGTCCACTACAACAAAGATAGCGGAAAAACCTTCTGACAGAGGAAGTTTCACGATGAAGTCCATCAAGATAATTTTCCACGGTCTTTCTGGGACAGATAAGGGTTTCAATAGGCCCCAGGCTCTTGCCCGGCTATTCTTGCTTTGGGCGCAAGTATTGCATGATTCTACGTAATTTTTACAGTCATTAACCACTTGACCACTGGGCACTTAAACCCCCTTAATAACCAGACCAATTTTCAGCTTTTGGTGCTCTCACACTTTGAATGACAATTACTCAGTCATGCAACACTGTACCCAAATGAAATTTTTGTCCTTTTTTTCACACAAATAGAGCTTTCTTTTGGTGGTATTTAATCACCGCTGGGTTCTTTATTTTTTGCGCTATAAAAGAAAAAAGGCCGAAAATTCTGTAAAAAAATGCATTTTTCTTCGTTTCTGTTATAAAATTTTGCAAATTAGTAACTTTTTTCTTCATATATTTTGGCCAAAATGTATACCGCTACATATCGTTGGTAAAAATAACCCAAATCGGTGGATATTATTTGGTCTTTGTGAAAGTTATAGAGTCCACAAGCTATGGTGCCAATCTCTGAAAATTGATCACACCTGAATTACTGACGGCCTAATTTCTAATTTCTTGAGACCCTAACATGCCAGAAAAGTACAAATACCCCCCAAATGACCCCTTTTTAGAAAGACATTCCAAGGTATTTAGAAAGATGCATGATGAGTTTTTTTTTAAGTTGTCAAAAAAGCAAATCAAATGGAAAAATTGACTTTGTAGGCACCAATTATAAAATTGAATATAAATATTTTATTATACAAAAAGTACATGAAACCAAAAACACAAACATATTAAAATATTGCAATAATTTGCAGAGCAATAGCTGGTACTCTCTCAAACATAGGTCATAGCCTACAGAGAGGTTTCCCTTTAAAAAGTGGGGGACATGGCCCTCTGTTCAACATATGGTACATCAAACTAATACAGCTCTACATGTTTCGCAATTGAATGCTTCTTCAGGAGCCCGTTTGAGTCACCTGTAGTAGGGAAAGAGAGAGAGAGGACAGACAACCAGATAGTGCATACTGTTAAACCTTGTTAATAACGCGTCTCAATCAATATCCATGAGCACCATGAGGAAACCAAAGTTTTTGAAGTTGTAATTTTTTTCCCACAATTTTTTGCAAAATCAAGATTTTTTTTTCTTTTTTTCACAAAATTGTCATATTAGCAGGTTATTTCTCACACACAGCATATGCATACCACAAATTACACCCCAAAACACAGTCTGCTATTACTCCCGAGTACGGTGATACCACATGTGTGAGCCTTTTACACAGCATGGCCACATACAGAGGCCCAACATGCAGGGAGCACCATCAGGCATTCTAGGAGCACCCAGGCCAATTCTGACATTTCTCTCCTACATGTAAAAATCATAATTTATTTGCTAGAAAATTACATAGAACCCCAAAACATTATATATATTTTTTTAGCAAAGACCCTAGAGAATACAATGGCGTTCGTTGCAACTTTATATCTCGCACGGTATTTGCGCAGAATTTTTTCGAACGCGTTTTAAAAAAAAAAAAAAAAAAAACAGTTTTGTGCTTTAAAATAAAACTAAACAGTAAAGTTAGCCCAATTTTTTTGCATAATGTGAAAGATGAAGTTATGCCGAGTAAATAGATACCTAACATGTCACCCTTCAAAATTGCAAACGCTCGTGAAATGGCGCCAAACTTCGCTACTTAAAAATCCCCATAGGAGACTCTTTAAAATTTTTTACTGGTTACATGTTGTGAGTTACAGAGGAGGTCTAGGGCCAAAATTATTGCTCTTGCTCTACCGATCGCAGCAATACCTCCCATGTGTGGTTTAAACACCATTTTCATGGGCGTGGCCTGGACGGCAATGGGATAGGACGTGTGTAACCAGCGCTCCGTCCGTGGTAGATCCTGCAACCAGCATCCTGTGACCCCAAACAGTACTTTGTGCCCCACATCTGTGCCAGAAGGACCCGCTGCACCCGCCGAGCCATGTCTCCTCCGAAATGGAGCACTATAGCCTCATCATCCCTAGACAGATACCGGAGGACGGAGCGGGACGGCGAGGGGCAAGATGGCGCCTCCTCCACAGCACACTCTGCTCCCCATACGGAGCATGAGGGAGCTGATACAGCGCGCGTCCTAGAGGCGATCTCCCTATGCCAATCCACCCTCACTACCAAGCTGGAGGAGGTAAAGGTGGACATATCCCTGATAAGACAGGACATGACTAAACTCAGGGAAAGGGTTACTGAAACGGAGGCCAGAATTAGCCGGGCTGAGGACACTTTATACCCCCTGCAGCACTCCCAGGATGATCTGAAGCGACAAGTTCAGATGTTGGCGCAGAAACATGACGACCTGGAGAACCGCGCTCGCAGATCCAACCTGCGCTTTATTGGCCTGCCTGAAGGTTCAGAAGGTACTGACCCAGCTACCTTTCTGGAAAAACTCCTCATCTCAACCTATGGCAGAGAGGCCTTCTCCACCACGTTTGTGGTGGAACGCGCACACCGCATGCCTGCCCGCCGACCACCTGAAGGAGCTCCTCCACGCACTTTTATCGTGAAGATGTTGAACTTCAGAGACCGCGATGCAGTTCTCCGCATGGCTAGAATTAAGGGCAACATTCCGTTCCAGTCAGGATTTGTTTCGGCATTCCCCGACTTTTCTGCAGAGGTGCAGAAACAACGCTCCAGATTCACAGAGGTCAAGCGACGTCTCCGAGCGCAACACATCAAGTACGCCATGCTGTTTCCTGCTCGCCTGCGTGTGGTGGGGGAAGATCGAGCATACTTCTTTGATGATCCAACACTTGCCTCGGAGTGGATCGATCGACGGGATGCAGAGAGAAACAGACCTGCCTAAAGATGATGCCTCCATATGCAGTGGACTAGGTGAGACCTCAGACCCCCATGCAATCTATAAACATTTACTACACATACTGTACCCTGATCGGAGACACTGGCTCTATTAGGAGCTGCAAAACATTATCTGACAAACACACTGCAGCGACAGAACCCATATAGGGTTCACTTCGGAGCAGAACACACAATATGCCCAGTACCTATAAGGCTGCAGTGAATTGCCCATGTAGTCTCTGATCGGGGCACATCCCCTGAGCTTCAGTGCAAGATTTTGATCCACCCTGATCTGGGGTAAACACACCCCAGTATCTCCTACAATGACTTTACCCCATTGAAAGAAGAGACTGTTCTCTCCCTATGGACCTTTTCTGCCTGGTTCCTTAGACTCCTAAAGATAGTTACAGTCATGTTTGTAACAAGAGGGATGAGAGAGGAGGTCACGGGGTCACCAGATCAGCATTAATAGTTATGGTTTACAATATATTTTTTATGGAAAATCTGTTACTTACTACTACAGACCACTATTGGGCGTAAGAATGGAATATATACTACTACCAAGTGTTCCACAGACGCATTGTCTAAAATCTCGTTGCTGGACTACCAACCAGCGAATTATTCGCCCCTACCACTAGTGTGACATATTGTCACCGGCACAGTTAAATAAGCTATAGCCGGTGTCAATATAGGTAGTGTATACTATCAAGTGCCATGGTACCTACTAGTGGTAGCACAGGTTACGGGTTTGATGCTCCAGCCAAGTTTGGGCGGCTGAGAGCAGGGAGGGGGGATTGGGAATTGTTTCACTTAAGTTTAAAGAGCATGTGTTCTGATATGATGGAATATACCTGTAATGAATATGTATGGTATTACTTGACACTAAGATGGATCACTGTATGGGGAATTGTGCGTGTTGGGGCTGGGCCTGCCCTGGGAACACCTATCCAGCCGCACCCCTACACACACCCATATGACACATATGATTAACGTAAAATTCCTAACATGGAACGTCCGGGGAATCCGGGATAGAATTAAGCGAACGGCAGTCTTTGGCTGCCTTAAGTCCTATCGTGCGGATATAATTGTACTAGTCGAAACGCACATAACAGGCCAGCTACAGGTTGCACTGAAACGCCCATGGATAGGGTGGGCGTACCACGCCACACACTCTTCCTACTCACGAGGGGTTTCTATACTCATTGCTAAAACTACTCCATTTGGCATAATGCGGACGGACCCTCAGGGCAGGTTCATCTTTCTACACTGTACTATTAGTGGCTCACAATATCTGATTCTTGCCTTTTACATACCCCCACCTTACAACTCTGCTATAGTCACAGAAGGGTTACTATATATGTCCCAACACCCCACCATCCCGGCTATTTGGCTAGGGGATTTTAACATAGTCCTAAACCCTACTAGAGATAGACTACAGTCCCCTCAGTGCGCCCAAACCCCTGACAGTACCAGATTTGGGCGATTGATGTCCGAATTGTCCTTAGTAGACACATGGAGATCTAAATACCCAAACACCCAGACCTTCTCTTGCTTTTCGGCAACACATTCCACCATGTCCCGCATAGATTTCATACTAATCTCAGAAATACTCCTCCCACTGTTAGCAGACGCAGGGTATCACACCAGATCCCTCTCAGATCACGCTCCTTGTTGGGCAACCCTACATCTAACCTCGCACACGGGATCCCATACATGGCGCCTTCATCCCTTCTGGCTCTCTGCCTTAAAAGACCAGGAGGATATCCAAGAGGAATGGCGATATTTTTTTAACCGTAACAGGGACACCGCTTCGGTAAATATGGTGTGGGAGACATTTAAAATACATGTCCGTACAATCCTTTCTTCACGTATAAATAGATTAAAGGCCTCTTCTAAAGCTGCACTACACCTTGCCTCTGAAAAAGTAGAACTAGCAACTAAAGAATTTAACCTAGACCCCAATCCAGCCACGGTATCTGTACTCAAACTGCAAACCCGTACACTAAACCAATTACACTTTGAGAAAGCTAAACAAAAACTTTTCTTCTCAAAACAACGGATATTCGAGATGGGTGAACGAGCGGGTAAATTACTGGCGTATTTAGCCCACCAAGACACTAACCCACCGGTTGTGGTATCCTTGACAGACCCACATAATGTACCCTTAACAGACCCTATATCGGTAGCAACAGCATTCCGCACATATTATGCCGACCTTTACTCCTCTAAAGTAAATGTCACTGCTCAAGAGACACAGACATTTCTCCTCAATATACCATTTCCCCAAATCTCAGAATCTCAGATGACAGACATGGAGGCCCCTCTTACTGCAGACGAGATCGCAGCTGCGATTTTATCCCTAGCCCCAGCGAAAGCCCCAGGCCAGGATGGCATACCCCTAGACTTTTATGCAGAATATTCCGAGGTATTGGTCCCTGAACTGCTTAAATTATACAATTATATCTTCGAATCTGGCTCCCTACCTGAATCCCTCCGACGGGCAGTAATCATAGTGATCCCAAAGTCAGGCAAGAATCCCCAATATCCGGAATCATATCGCCCAATATCACTGCTACAAGCAGATATCAAAATTCTAGCAAAAGTTTTGGCTATTCGACTCAATCAAATTATTCTCTCCATTATCCACCCTGACCAAACGGGATTCATGCCTGGAAAGAACACAGCCATGAATCTACGACGTCTTTACATGAATATCCAAGCGACCCATGAGAACATAGGAGACCGAGCAGTAGTGGCGCTGGACGCCGCCAAGGCATTTGACTCCGTGGAGTGGGAGTATCTGTGGGAATGCCTTAGGGGGTTCGGATTCGGGCCCAGATTTATAAAGTGGGTACAACTATTATATTTCTCACCAGAAGCTAGAGTTCTTGTGAATGGAACCCTATCAGATTCTTTCCCGCTGGAACGGGGTACCCGTCAGGGCTGCCCACTCTCCCCACTCTTGTATGCCCTGGCAGTCGAGCCCCTTGCCATTTCCCTCAGGATGCACCCGGGCATTAAAGGTCTCAGGGTTGGCAACCTGGTAGAGACGGTGAGCCTATACGCTGACGATATGCTTTTATATTTGGAGGATACTGGCCCGTCTCTCCAGGCGGCCCTAACGACCATAGAGGAATTTGGGAAACACTCCGGACTAAGTATGAACTGGTCTAAGTCGCAAATTATGCCCCTAGATCTAACACCACCCACGCGCCAATCAGCCTCCCTTCCATTGCTAAGAGTTGCATCTTTCAAATATTTAGGCGTATTAATTACTAGAGATCCCAAGGATTTTATCGTCAACAATATAGAACCCTTATTTACATACTTGAAATCCCGTACACAAACCTGGACTAGACTCCCACTGGGAGTGATGGGGAGAATCAACCTTTTTAAAATGATTCTGCTCCCAAAATTTCTCTATATACTGTGGAACTCCCCAGTACTTATCCCCCTAAAAATTTTCAAAGCCCTAGACCAGATAGTTAACTCCTTCATATGGGGATCCAACAGACACAAGCTAGCCTGGAATACCCTAAAAAACCCCACCACCGCCGGAGGAGCTGCTCTCCCGGACTTACATACATACTATATAGCTGCACAGATTTCACACCTTTTTCATCTACATAAAACTGACAAAGATAGGTACCAAGCTTTAGTATGTAGAGAACCAAATAAGGATATACATTCTCCTCTGCAAGTAATATTTAGAGGCAAGGAAGGCACGGGTAGAGGAATGACTCAGAACCACATGTTACATCAACATTTGAATTTGGGAGATTGCGCTTAATTTAACTGGAGCTGATTTCTACCACTCGCATACACCCTTATGGCATAACCGCCAACTACAAGAACTATTGCACATACCAGCTGCTACACTGTGGGCCACTAAGGGAATCACATACCTATTTCAGGTACTTATGCCTCTAGGGGTGAGACATTTCTAAGCACTTAGAGAGGAATTTGATTTACTCGCACATATGCTGTTTAACTATATGCAACTAAGACATGCTCTACAGGCCCAATTCACAGATGGATTCCCCAACACACAAACGTTACCAATGGTTGAAGTGATCACAGGCGAAGAGCCAGCTAAACTGATATCCAACCTCTATAACATCATAAGGGCGCGATCAGTAGCCAGAATCATAGATAGGGCTAAAAATAGGTGGGAAGAGGACATAGGCCCAATAAAAGACTCGGACTGGGAGGAGGCACTGGAGAATGTTAAGAAATCATCCCCGACACTATCAGACCGTTTGACTCAATTATATATTATCCACAAAGCCTACCTTACCCCCACACGGCTGGTCAAATTCTCACGTGACCAGGACCCAAACTGCCCAGGGTGCTTAGCTAACCCATGTTCATTTGTTCATTTAATATGGGAATGTCCAAACATTCAGCACTACTGGACACAGGTTATCAAATTTTTGCACGACCACATGGGCTCACCCCTACAACTTGATCCCAAAACATGCCTACTAGGTTTATTGCCAGACGCTGATACTGAAAAGTATTTGGCAACTTTCCTATACGAAACCTTGTTCTGTGCCAGGAAAGCGATTGCCAGATACTGGATGAGGGTAAATCCTCCCACAGTTCGAGCCTGGATTGCTGAAGTAAACAAAACACTGCCGTATAAGCAAGTATTATATAGACATAGAGGGTGCCCGGCCAAGTATAACAGAATCTGGGATAGGTGGCTCAACTCCAGTGAAACCTGTACTGAATAACTACATAAATGAGAGATTACCTGATGTAAGCCATACTTATAATGCGCTGTTTATTCCTTGATGTTAATTGAAATACCACTAAGACACTTAGATATGGTTGGGGAAATAAGGGGAGAATTTAATGATACTTAGCGCAATATACCCAAGGACATTACCACAAGTATGACCCTCTGATGTAATGAAAACCATACCTAACAAAATCTTTTTTCCTTTTTTTTCTTCCTCAGTGTGTACAAGTGTACCTTGATTATTTGTATCATTGGAACAAATGTATTCCGTATATGTACTGTTGTTGTTTTCTTTCTCTGACAATCAATAAACATGCTCTTGTTTAAAAAAAAAAACACCATTTTCATATGTGGGCGCAACTTACGCATGCGTTTGCTTCTGCATGCGAGCACACGGGGACACGGGGAAACAATTTTTTTTTCTTTTTTTATTGTTCATTTTACTTTATTTATTTTAGTTTGAGGCTTTTTTCCAAAAAATACATTTTTTGATCACTTTTATTTCTATTACAATAGGAATATGGCATGACAGGTCCTCTTTACAGTGAGATATGGGGTCAATAAGACCCCACATCTCACCTCTAGGCTGGGAAGCCTGAGATAAAAAAAAAAAAAAAGATCCTGGCTTCGATCGTAGCGGTGAGTCGGTAGAAGCACCTGAGGGCAGCGAGGGGGGGGGCGTCCCCTCTCGCCTCCCGTAAGAACGATCAAGCAGCGGAACAGCCGCTATGATCATTCTCATGGTGTAGGGAATCGCCGGCTGAAAAAGCTGATATCTGAATGATGCCTATAGCTGCACCCATCATTCAGATATCCCTGCACAAAGTCAAGGGCGTCGTATGACGGCCGGCGGGCGGGAAGTGGTTAAAACACATTTTTTTAACACAAAGTTGTCCATTCATACAATGTTTCTAACACATAGCATGTACATACCAAAAATGACACCCCAAAATAGATTCTCCTACTCCTCCGGAGTACGGCGATACCACATGTGTGAGACTTCCACAGCCTGGCCACATACAGAGACCGAGTACAGCCGAGTATGGCAGAGTATGGCTGAGTATAGCCGATCATGGCTGAGCATGGCTGGGTATCACCGAGTATTGCAGAGTATGGCTGGGTATGGCAGTGTATGGATGGGTATGGCGGGGTATTGCAGATTATTGCAGAGTATTGCAGGGTATTGTGGGGTATTGCGGGGTATTGCACAGTATTGCGGGGTATTGCAGGGCATTGCAAAGTATTGCGGGGAATTGTAGAGTATTGCGGGGCATTGCAGAGTATTGCAGACTATTGCGGAGCATTGCAGAGTATTGCAGGGCATTGCAGAGTATTGCGGGGCATTGAAGAATATTGCGGGGCATTGCAGAGTATTACGGGGCATTGCAGAGTATTGCGGGGTATTGCACAGGAAAGTGCAGAGTATTTCACAGGGAATTGCAGAGCATGGGGGGGATGGCTGAGCATGGAGGGATGGATGGATGTGACTGCACATGTCACTGAGCAGCGCTGTGGGCACAACACATCCCATCCGATCTCTCCCCCTCTGTACCGATCGGTACAGAGAGGGGAGGGAGGAACCTCATTTGACGGAGCGATCACATGGTAAACAGCCGCGATCAGCGGCCGTTTACCGTGATGCGCCGGGTCCAGATGTTCCCGTGTGTGCGCCCCAGGGGGCGCGCGGGAGATGTTTTCTGGAATCACGTCATATGACGTGATCCCAGAGTTATCCAACCGCCCTGTCATTTGGCTATGGGCCGGTTGGCAACTGGTTAAACAGTTGAGGCCACCAGAACTTGTATCAGCTCAGCACCAAAATGTCCAGCCAACTTATAGTCGCGGCAGAGCTCCAGTACAGCTACCCTTAGGCCCTCAGGAACCACAATTTTGTCCTTGTGCCAAAACAAGCTGTCTTTTACGTTGGTTTCAGCAGACGGGGTAATTTCCATAGAGGCCTGTCTTATTTGGGAGATGAGATCCCCTTGGAGTAGCAGAAAGTTCCCAGAAGGAAGGATGGTGTCAGGAGGTAAGGTTTTCTCAGAGTTATGGAATACGGGAGAGTGCATCTGGTTTGATATTTTTAGAACCGGGTCTGTAAGTAATATGTAATTGAAATCTGGAGAAAAAAAGTGCCCAACTTGCCTGCCGTGGTCTTAGTCTCTTGGCTGTTCTCAAGTACTCCAAGTTCTTGTGGTCGGTATAGACCAAAATGGGATGTGCAGCACCCTGCAGTAGGTAACACCACTCCTCCAGACCAGCCTTGATGGCCAGAAGTTCCCGATCCCCCACATCATAATTCTTTTCAGACATCCAGAGCTTGTGTGAAAAAAAAAGCCACTGGATAGAGAAGGGCTTTAGCGCCTTTAGCGCCGCTGGGATAACACAGCTCCCACTGCAATTTCCGAGGCATCGACTTCGAAGACGATTGGTAGAGCAGGGTTAGGGTGTTTCAGGATGGAAGCTGAGGTAAACAGTTCTTTAAGTTTTTCAAAGGCAGACTACGCCTTGGGAGACCAACAAAATCGGGTTCCTTGCCTGGTCAGCTCGGTGATGGGAGCAATTATTGCAGAAAAGCCCCTGATGAATTTCCGGTAGAAGTTGGAGAAGCCAATAAAGTGCTGTACCCCCTTTTTATCTGTGGGCGCAGGCCCGTCCAAGATGGCGGATACCTTTTGAGGCTGCATTTTGATGCCCTCGACAGAAATGACTAAGCCCAAAAATTGAATGCACTGGAGTTCAAATTCACACTTTTCGGTTTTAGCATAAAGTCCATGCTGCCTGAGTCGAGTTAAAACATTTCGGACGTTCCTGCGGTGATCAGTAAGTGAAGAGGAGAAGATTAAGATGTCATCTAGATAAACTATAACATACAAGTCCAGGTAATCACGGAAAATGTCATTGACAAAGTGCTGGAATGTCGCTGTTGCATAGAACAAAGGGCATAACGAGGTACTCGAAATGCCCGAATCGGGTACGGAAGGCCGTCTTCCACTCGTCTCCTTCTCGAACGTGGATTAAATTATAAGCTCCATGGAGATCTACCTTAGTGAAAATGATTGCAGTTCCCAGCCTTTGGAAAAGTTTGGGCACAAGAGGCAGTGGATAACGATTTTTAATGGTTATTTTGTTCAATTCCTGGTAGTCAATGCAGGGACGTAGGGAATGGTCAAATAAAATCTCAAATAAAATGCCAGCCTTTTTAAGGTTTTCGTCTATGTAGTCCTTTAGTGTGTCTAGCTCCTGCTCAGTTAATGGGAAGATTCTTCCAAAAGGGACTTCCGTTCCAGGTAAAAGTTCTATCGGGCAGTCATAAGGCCTGTGAGGAGGGAGAGTCTCAGCCCCCTTTTTACTAAACACATCCAAAAAGTCCTGATAAGGTTTGGGAATAGACTGATGTAATTCCGTGTTTAAGTCCAAGCAAATGAGTTGAGAGGGTTTGACAGACGTTCCTTGCAGGCAGTGCTGCTGGCAATATTCAGAGCAGAATTTAAATTCCCCCGTGGCCCAGTTAATACTGGGATTATGGGCTTGCAGCCAGGGCATCTGCAGGATGATAAGGAAAAGAGGAGAGGAGATAGCATCCAGGCGTAGAAGCTCCTGATGATGAGGGCCCATGGTGGCCAGCAAGGGGACGGTCTCCAGTGTGACAGGACCGGAACTAAGGGTGGAGCCATCTGCAAGGTGTACAGCAAGTCCTTGAGTCTTGGGTTGGAGCGGGATGCAGTGGTTGGCAGCAAAGACAAGGTCAATGAAGCAGCTGCATGCTCCAGAGTCAATTATGACTGAAACTGGGATATTCCTTCCTGGAAGCTGTAATGGAGAAAGCAAGGTAAGTAGCGGGTTTAGGCAAGACAGGTGCACACATAGGAGAAGTTGGAAGGCACTTACGCATCTTGTTGGGGCAAGCCCTCACATAGTGCCCGGGTTCTCCGCAATAAAGGCACAGGTTGTTGCGGAGTGGGGCCAAAAAATGAATTTGAAGGAGGAATCAGAATAGGGACCTCTCCAATGGGGTCCTGCCTCCTTCAAAAAAGGGGGGAAAAAGAAAAGAGGACTGTTGCGGTACCATAAAGAAAAAACTTGGTTTAAAAAGAGTATAAATTTATTTCAAAATTAATAAAAAGTCCTGTGAGGGACATGTTTGGTACATATTAATATTACTAACATACACAGACAAAAACAAAAATAATTGTTTACAGCAATGTTGACACTAGATTTTTAGTATAGCTAATGCCCACAAGAAGCATAGACAGAGGTTTAATGGTGTGATACTTGCAGACGTAACCTCTACGGTTTCGCGGTCACAGCCGCTTCTTCAGGAGGCGTCTGGTAGTATATAGTCTATGAAGGTGAAAAATAATATCAACACAACAAGCTTGAATATATACACAGTTTATAAAGAGTACAAAACTTGAATTGGAGAAGATACTTAAATTTTGCAAATTGCACTCACCACACTATAACCAAAGAGGGGTCTTCCTGGAATGATGTTTTAGAATATATAATGTAATGGATTCTGTTAGAGGACCACCGAGGAGTGCCGGGATTAAGGTGAAAAAGGGAAAAAGGAAAACTGGAGGCAAAAAAGGGGGAAAAAAGTAAGGGGAAGGGGAAGGTGGGGGGGGGGGGGGGGAAGGTAGGGGGGGGGGGAAGAGGGGAGAGGGGGGGGGAAGAGGGGAGAGGGGGGAGAGGGGGGAGGGGGGAAAAAAGGAGGGGAAAAAGGAAAAAGAAAAAGGAAAGAGGAAGGAAGGGGGGGGGGGGGGAAAGGGGAAAAAAAAGAAAAAGAAAAGAGGAACCAGAAAGAAACAGAGGGTTAGAGTGAGGTAGATATCCCAATTTCACCTAGTGAAAGAAAATTGAAATGGGAAAAAATTGTATAAAACTAGTAAAAAGGGGGTTTTTTTAATAATGATGAAATTCCCTTACCTATCATTGCTTTAGTAAACGCCTAGACTCAGGAATTGTTCAGATCCGATAGAGTGTGACTAATGCAGTTAGTGGCACAAACGCCACATCACACTGTCACAGCGGATCGCTGCAATAAATGTAAATCAGACGTAAGAAGCTAGTTTGAAAACTAAGAGACAATCATAAGGCGTACAAACGCCGGGGGGGGGGGGGGGGTGGGGGGGGGGGGTGGGGGGGTGGGGGGTTGGGGGGTACCCTGTAAGACGGGGAGCCCCCACCTGGTAACGAAAAGACATGGTAAGAATACTTACATAGACTTTCAGTAGCGTCCGCATGGAGCTGTGTGTTCAACTGAGGCTCAAACAGCTGAGTCTCAGGCGTCTTAAATGCCTCCAACCCGGAAGCTAACCATGGCGGGGTCGATCGCCACGATTGCTTCCGGGTCCGGTCCTCCACTATTGCGCATGCGCGGACAAACTGTCCGACGCAGGCGCAAAGCTCAATATTGATCAGTGCCTGAGCACTGGTCATGACGAAGCGGAGGCTCGGCTAAGTTAAGCCGAGCCTTCCGCCGGAGGAGCGCAAGCCCGCCACAGGGGGAGAATGAACTCCTCACATCTATCCAGGACAGAGTGGCCGGTGCAATTCCAGTAATAGTCAAAATATAAAAATGATAAATGGAGCAATAGACTGGAAGGGAGAGATGCGTGGTTTCCAGCGGCGGCGGGGGTGCAGGGGGACCTCCGCAGCTGGACAAACACACACCTTAAACCATCCCAGGGCAAGTACAACAACATAATAATCAACATCATACATGATTTTATGACAGAGAATCAAGCAATCACAGAACATTTAAAACAGCCACTAGAAAAAATAATAAAGAATAGAAAATATTGAGTACAGTGTGAATCAATTATTGTTCAGAGTCCACTAGTCCATAATCAGGAGGGGGGGGAAAAAAGGGGAAAGGGGAGGAGGGGGGGGAAGTCCTGGACAATATAGACCAAAGTCCTGGACAATATAGTCCAAAATATTATAAAAATTGTTTTTTGTTGTTTTGTAATTATTCTTATTTGTGGAATAGGGTCACGGCAGGACTGGGGGGGAGGGGAAAAGGGGGGGGGGGGAAGGAAGAAAAATTGACAAAATTAATCAAGGAAATATTTATATGAATGTGCCTCGTTGATACCCGGAGGAACACATGCATCAAGTCGTTCAATCCAGAAGGATTCACGTTTGAGAATTTCACGATCCCAATTGCCCCCGCGGGGGTCTTCAGGGATAACATCCAACACCGTGAATCGAATGTAGTCTAGATTGAAGCGATGATGGATACCCAAATGGCGGCCCACAGTAGTGAGTTTGCCATTTGTGGAGGCGTAGAGGTGATCCCCCAGTCTCTGCCGTAATTCCCTAATAGTTTTCCCAACGTAAAAGGCGTTGCAGGCACATGTCATGAGGTAAATTACTCCGCGCGTGCCACAATGGGCTGAGTGTCTGGGAAAAAACATTTCACCGTTGGGAAGGAGGAATTGTTGTCCCTCTAGGATCCAGGGGCAGTGTGGACAATTGCCACATTTGTAGGTGCCCCTAGGTCCCCTGGGATCGGGGGAGGGGGTCCTATAGTGGCTATGTGTTAATCTGTCCCTCAGGGATGTGGCCCTTTTGAAAACAAGATCAGGAGTTGGTTTAATATATTTTTTAAGAGTGTGGTGATCGGTTAGAATGTGCCAATGATTAGACAATATTTTTCGTAATTGTTGATGATGAGTGGAAAATTTGGTAATAATCTTGGTCATATATGGTTTTTTGGGGCGTGCAGGGCCATACAAAAGTGTTTGTCGGTCAAGGGCTAAGGCCTTGTTAAAGGCCTTTCTTAGCACGGTGCGTTTGTAGCCCCTAGCTAGCAACCGTGTGCGGAGGGCATTGGCTTGTTTGTAAAAGTCATCGTCCTCTGTGCAGTTTCTTCTCAGTCTGAGATACTGAGCAAAGGGGATGCTGCGAACCAGAGGGCGGGGATGAAGACTGGATGCATGCAACAAAGTGTTGCCGGCCGTGGGTTTAGGATATAGATCCGTAATAAGATGACCAGTGGTATCCTTGATGATCTGTACATCTAAAAATGGAATACTGTGTCTATCATAAGAGTAGGTAAAGTGGAGGTTGAAAATGTTGATATTGAGCTCTGCGATAAAGGTTTGCAAA
Organism: Aquarana catesbeiana; assembly: GCF_042186555.1. Taxonomy (NCBI): domain Eukaryota; kingdom Metazoa; phylum Chordata; class Amphibia; order Anura; family Ranidae; genus Aquarana; species Aquarana catesbeiana. The sequence goes on along the minus strand of NC_133324.1, from coordinate 480,493,999 downwards.
AGTTGCTCTGTACCTGTCCAAATTACCAAAAGGTCGTCAATGAACCTAAACCATCCTAGTACATAGTCCAGGAATGGTTCCATATGGTCATCACTAAAGACTGCACGTTCCCAGCCGCCAAGATATAAGTTAGCGTAAGAGGGGGCACAAGATGTGCCCATTGCCACGCCTTGAATTTGAAGATACGTCTGGTCCATAAATAGAAAATAATTTTTTGTCAAAATAAATTCTAGAAGTTTTAGGATAAAGGTATTGGTGGGCCAGGTATGATGAGTGGGGGATGGACGAAGCAGACCAATCTGCTTCAGGAGGCAGTGGGCCCAGGTTTGAGGCTCGCTGGACAACAGGGAGATCACAAAGCCCACCTTAGTTGCTTCTAAGGAGAAGGTGCGGGGTTGCAGGGCAAAATAGAGTTCACAGGCATTGCGGAAGGCTTGGTATTTTCTGCATTCTCCGGCAAATCTCTCGGTTGTGGGTACTCTAGGCTCAGGAGGAAGCATCACTACTGAGGGTGCAGGTGAGAATCCAGCAGAAGACGCTCCTTGAGGGTTGGAAGGAATGCAGCACCCACAATTGCCAGGAATGCAGCACCCAGTATTGCCAGGAATGCAGCACCCCCATTGCCAAGAATGCTGTACCCAGTATTGCCAGGAATGCAGCACCCCGATTGCCAAGAATGTAGCACCCAGTATTGCCAGGAATGCACCACCCCCATTGCCAGGAATGCAGAACCCTCATTGCCAAGAATGCAGCACCCAGTATTGCCAGGAATGCAGCACCCACCATTGTCAGGAATGCAGCACCCAGCATGGCCAGGAATGCAGCACCCACCACTGCCAGGAATGCAGCCCCCATCATTGCGAGGAATGCAGCACCCACCATTGTCAGGAATGCAGCCCCCATCATTGCCAGGAATGCAGCACCCACCATTGCCAGGAATGCAGCCCCGATCATTGCCAGGAATGCAGCACCCATCATTGCCAGGAATGCAGCACCCACCATTGCCAGGAATTCAGACTCACCATTGCAATCAGTGCAGCCTGACTGATGCCCATCCATCTGCAGCCTCAGAGGGGACAGGGAGGGGGCGGGACGAGCGCCAAAAGATTAGATACAGGAAAAACTCCTGTTTTCTCAGCGGCCTCTTTAATAGAAAGTCCCGCCTCCTTTGATGGACAGAACAGTCCTCCAATGGCAGCGCCGGAGACGGGACTTCCTGTTACAGAGGCTGCCGTGTAAGCAGGAAATACTCCTGTGTGCACGGCACTCATCCTGCCTCCTCCCTGTCCCCTCCAAGGCAGCCAGATATATATCTTTTGTGACCCCATCTCTGGGAGATCACTGGGGGCCACAAAAGATATATATGTCCAGATAACTACCACTGTCTCCTGAAGTATTTGCTGAATCTCTAACAGCATGCTTAAGCTGAATCTCGGGCCAGTTCAGCAGCAACTAGCCTAAATTAGAACCACTAATGGGAAGGCTGAATGTAAGTTGATTGTTCGGTCATCTTGGGTATAGCCAACCTACAACTGCTAGCAATAATCACTGTCTTCTCCTGGCGGGGACGGCTTCCCTTGACCGCCCCCCCAACCCGCCAAGAGAAGACAATTGCTCGGCAGGAGGGATTCCCCTGTCTACGCTGCCTGTGTTGAGGGGGGAATCATGCAAATTTCTTTCCTGCGACCTGTGGTTGCAGAAAAGAAATTTGCATTGTCTATGGCCTGCTTTATGTTCCCTGACAGTCTTCTGCAGCTTATCTGCAGTCTCTGACCATCTTTTGTATCCTGTCCACAATCTCTGGCTATCTTGTGTATCATGACTGCAGTCTCTGACCATCTCTTGTATACTGTCTGCAATCTCTGACCATCTCCTGTATTATGTCCACAGTCTCTGACCATCTCTTGCAGTGTTAATTAAGTCAACAAAAACATTTTCGTCAAAATTTCTGCCAGCAGCCCTTTTACAGTGATGAAAACGAAACTAAAAGTACACAGAGATTTCGTCCACTGACGAATTCTATGACGAAAATCAATTCTGTTTTCATTAATGAACGAAAATGAAACTAAAATGTGAGGGAGTGACGTTTACCTTCATGAACTTCCGGTTTCCATGGAGCTCCATGCTTAGCAGTTAGCACTGTGCAGCATCACGGCCTCCTCAAAGGACCGTCCAGAGCAGCACTGTGCATTACAAGCCTCCTGTCGAGAGTTCCGACTCACGACCATCCAGAACACACATCAGGCCTCCTCAGACCACTGTCCAGAGCACTGTGCAGCATTACATCTGATTCTCCCTAAAGTCTTAGATTATGAAGATTCTATAGACACTTCTCTTCAATACAGCAAGGGTCGAAGCGCCTTCTTTGCCCACTGGTATGAAAAAAAAAAATCTCCTATTGGTACACGTGACACTTCCAGCATCTGGGTCCTCTCCCATAGGCTCCAGAGGCAGGAGAACTTACAGAGGTGGTGAGGGGACCAGTGCCCAAGAAGAGAACAAACTGTAAACTAGCTTGGTTAATAGAGGAAACTATGACTTTGATCTATTATTATGTAGGATGGCTTAGAAAAAGGTGTTTGGAATCAAGACTGAGGAGTAAGGTTATAGATGCCTATCCAGAGACGTCACACTTAGACTTACTATGAAGTGATGACGAAACACGTCAAGGCGTGACCTTACGGCGACCGGAATGACGTTTGCATTCAACGGTCAGGAAGAGACAACCGGAAGTAAGCAGTGGATGCTGTCTTCCTTATGTTTCAGAGTCTCGTAACTTTCCTGGGCTGTGAATAACGCCTTTTAAATGTTGATGACATAAGAACCATCTTAGTGTCAGATTTTATGGAGCCTGTCATTTGAGATAAATAAAAGATAAGAAAACTGAATTACGCTATTTTGAGCCTTTTTTCTATCCGAGTACCTATGGGTGATCCAGTACAGCTCTGACACCCCCCATGACGTGGATGACAGACATTGTTAACACATCAAGGCTTGATGTGTTTTGTTTTCTGGTGAGTGAGAACCCCTAAGGGGAGTGTGACACACGGCTTGTGGATTCTGGTGTGAGGTGCACATCTTCAATACCACATAAGGATCACCATCTGTGTCTCTCTGGACCTGTATCACCATCTGTCATTCATCTTTCTGTGTTAATGTGTTATTATCATATGAAAGCTGGTCATGATAAATAATGACGGTAGCGCCTCTTTAGTAATCAGGGGTACTTATTAAAGCACTGGTGATTAAATACCATAAAAAAGCTATATTTGTGGGGAACAAAAATTATAAAAAATTAATTTGGGTACAGTGTTGCATAACCACCCAATTGTCATTCAAAGTGTGACAGCGCTGAAAATTGGCCTGGGCAGGAAGGGGGTAAAAGTGCCCTGTAGGCAAGTGGTTAAGACAGTGTTCAAATATAGTACGACTAATGAGATAACTGCCTGCCCAGGCTTAAAAGAGAAGTATGTTTTTTTTTTTTTTTTGCCCATTCATACTTACCTAGGTGGATGCAGCATCAGACCGATGCTGCAGCTGTCCCCCGGGGGGGCTCTGCACTGAGAACTGAGCCACAGAACATCGCCAATGACTCGGTTCTCTCACTTCCCTGAGTGGAGAGCTGCTGCCTGTCAGTCAGCATCTCTCCTGCTCCTCCGCGTTCACTTGCGCGCTGAGCTGTGGGGGGACGGGGAGCGGCTGTCTCAGTGACTCGCTGAGTCAGCCATCAGTCCAGGCACCCAGGGGATACAGACTTCCTAAGTCGGGATGATGTGGTGCCTCGACTGATTGCAGTGACGTCAGCGGAGAGCAGGCTTCCGCTCTCGGCTGAAAACGGGTTTACAGACGTGCAAAACAAATTGCACTCTTGTGACCCAGAGGAGAAGCCCAGCCTAAAAAGCTCAGACTGGACTTCTCCTTTAATTATGGCAAACACAGCTGCCCACTCCCTCATAAACAAAAAGAACTAAGTAGAAATGTTCCTTAGTGGGAGGTTCCAGAGCCTAAAAAAGGTAATCTGCAATTTAGAAACATATTTTTGTATTATTATGCTTTGTGAAGGAGGACATATAACAAATATAAAATAATTTTTATGCCAAATTAGCTGCAAAACTGAAAAGACCCCTCATAGGCAGTTTGTAAGCTGTGCAGGTCAGATCTCTTCTCCCCAGGAATACAGGACACATACCAGTGAACTGCACAGCCATTAAGTATGTGCAATGACGAGCCTTGTCACTTTCCTCATCACAAACTTTCACATACTTCTTCTCCTACATGTCTGCACACCACCTTCTCCCTTGCTGTAGCTGTTCCTAGCCATCCAATACGCTCTCTGGATTGGCAGTTTCTGCCACTTCTATTGGTCAGCTTCATTGTCGGTCAAGCACCTCCTAAGTCACTAGAGACTGAGTGTAAACAGCACCAGCAGCGGGCTCCACAAAAATGGCCGCCAGATCATAACGCTTTATTTATATTGGCGATGAGCCTTCCGAATAACCACACGGTACTTTGCAAGAGTGAGTATTAAATAGGATAAGGAAGGCAAACAGTGGGCTCTCTGGTTAAAAATCGCACCGGCGGAAACCTTACTTGCACTTACTTCCTGTAAAGCGGAACCAATGTTGTTTGCTTCCGGGGGGACGTTCCTATGTGTTACAACAGTCCCCATGTGTAGCTGGAACTAGTTCAGTATCCAGTAGGAAGTTACACATAGTTCCCTCAGGTGCCATGTGTTGGAGTCTCGAGAGGTAGCTGTTGTCAGGTAAAGTGTGTGGGGGGTTGTGTGTGTTATTCGGAGATATGTGTGTAGATGTGAACTGAGGGGGGGGGGACATGGTGCTGACTGTCATGCTCCTCTACCAGGGGAGGCACATGGGAGATGTACACAATCTACTGCTCTTATTACACAGGCACATGAGAACATTGCTGTGTGCTCTTCTATAGCAGGGATGCTGTTTTCACTAGGCTGTGTGAGAAGTACATTTATGCAGATTTTTCCTGCTATACACTGCTTGCACCAATATAGTTATGACACAGGGTCGTTTTGCAAACCATAATCAACATAGACACCCGCAGCAGTTTGCATGAATGAAAACACACAGGGATCGCTGTGACTCCCGCACTGCGTTGGTGTGAACCGGCATTTAAAAGCGGGAAAAAAAACATTGTTTTAAAGCGGTAGTTAACTCCGCTATATAGTTTTATTTTGAAAAGTCCCCAGGTGGGTTATGCCTTTATGTGCTAGTATACACAGCATATTAGTACATTATGGCAGACTTACCTGTTAAGCGGTGCCCTCCAGTGCTGCGGTGGGATCGATCCGGGGGGGCCTTCGGTGCTTCCATCTTCGCCTGGCCTTTTTTCTGGATTCCGTGCCTTTGGCCATTTGATGGGCTGGGCTGTGGTGACGTTACCCCCCCATACATGCGCATGGTAGTTGCATCACCACAGCACAGATCGGGGCCGTAAATATTCGCTGAGCTGCGCATGCGTGGCTTGGTGTACATGACAGCTGATGGGCAGGAGGATGCATTTATGGCAGAAGATAATGATATGGGTAAAGTTCCCATTTTAAAAAAAATAACCCTTAAAGCCTCTTTCACATGAAGGATCCATTCAGGTCCGCCTGTCAGTTTTTTAGGCGGACCTGAACGGACCCTCCATAGACCTCCTATGGAGCGTCGGATGTCAGCGGTGACATGTCCACTGACATCCGACCCGCTCGGATCCGAAAAAGTGTAACGGAGGAAAAACCTACTTTTCCATCCGTTTATCGGATCAGGTGACGACGGACTCTACAGTCCGTTATCATCCGATCCCCCATTGGGGAGAGCGGCACTCTAACAGGTCCGTCGCTACACAGTGTGCAGCAACGGACCTGTCATCTGCCTGCTCAGCACGCTGTGCAGGGACCGCCCTGTCAGATCTCCGCTGTCCCCTCTCCCCTCTGGGGGATCGAATGAGCACGGACCGTCTGTCCATTTTCATCCGATCCGCTCTGCAGACGGATAGAAAAATAGGATTTTCTTCCGTCCGCAGAATCGGACGAGAGCGGGGACGGATGATATCGGGTGTCAGCGGATGTTCATCCGCTGACACCCACTATCCCATAGGGATGCATGTATGTCCGTATTTCATCCGAAAACAGATGGATGAAATGCGGACATACTGTCCGCACGTGTGAAAGGGGCCTAAGGCTGTCAGCAGATCGGCCTCTACAAACTCAGCAGTGCCTAAAAATGGAGAGCAACTGAGCATGTGCAGAGCAGGGTCAAACAGTCTATTAGTGGATTTTAAACAGTATAGACACTTATTTTTAAAGTTTTACATAGCTATGCATGCAAAAGAGGCCAGCCTGAAGTGATCTAGCAGGACTTCATTTTCTGACTAAAGTCCCACTTTAACCACTGCCCACCGCATATATACTGCGGCAAGGCGTCCCTATAACGCCCTAACCGTACCTCGTTTCATGCACAAGTCACAGCAGGGGAGCCAATGCGTGGGTCCGGTAGCCCTGATGTCCGCCGCCCACCCGCGATGGCTCCTCAGAGAGGCAGAACGGGGATCTGCCAGTGTAAACAAAGCAAATCCCCGTTCTCTAACAGGAGGGTTCAGAGAGACCATCTGTTCCTAGTGATCAGGAATAGCGATCTCTTTGTACTCCCAGTCAGTCCACAGTTAGAAACACCTCCCTAGGACCCCTTGATCACCCCCTAGTGTTAACCTCTTCCCTGCCAGCGTCATTTATACAGTGATCACTGTAATAATGTCACTGGTCCCAAAAAGGTGTCTGATCTGTCAGCTGCAATATTGCAGTCCTGCTAAAAATCGCTGATCACCGCTATTACTAATTAAATAAATAAATAAAAATGCCATAAATCTTTCCCCTATTTTGTAGATGCTATAACTTTTGCGCAAACCAATCAATATACGGTTATTGCGATATTTTTTTTATTCTTTATTTTTTTTCAAAAAATATGTAGACGAATACTAATGTGTTTTTTTTTTTTTTTTTTTTTTAACATTTTTTAGGGGGGATATTTATTATAGCAAAAAGTAAAAAAATTTGTTTTTATTTTTATTTTCAAAATTGTTGTTCTGTTTTTGTTTATAGCGCAAAAAATAAAAAACGCAGAGGTGATCAAATACCACCAAAAGAAAGCTCTATGGGGAAAAAAAAGGACATCAATTTTGTTTGGGTACGTCGCACGACCGCGCAATTGTCCTTTAAAACGACGCAGTGCCGTATCGCAGAAAAAAAATGTCATTAAGGGGGTAAATCCTTCTGGTTCTTAAGTGGTTTACTCCCACTTTTAGATCCCTTTCACATTGAGGCAACGGGTCCGTTAGTGGTAAAGTGACGCTAGTTTTAGTGGTGCTTTTCGGCCCCCGCTAGCTGCCGAGGAAAGGGTTAATAGCGCCCATTTTGCAGCGCCAGCGAAGCACTTTGCAGGCACTTCGGCAACGCTGCCCATTCATTTCATTGGGCAGGGGAGGTGGAGGAGCGGTGTATACACTGCCCCAAAGATGCTGCTTGAAGGACTTTTTCCTGTCCTGCAAGCGCACCGCCCCAGTGTGAGAACGCTTGGGCTTTCACACTGGGGTGGCTCTAGAGGTGCTTTTCAGGTGCTATTTTTAGCGCTAAAACACTTGAAAAGCATCCCAGTGTGAAAGGGGTCTAAGAGTTTATCATCTCTGTGTATCACCCAATGCTAGTCACTTCACTGAGTATATGTGTGGGTTTACAACTACTTTAAAGCGGAAGTAAACCCATATATTTAACAGTTTCAAAAAAACAGTTGCATTCCTGCACGTGTCGGGAATGTAAGTGCCGGTTCACGCAGGGGCGACTTGTCAGGCAAACTAGCCGCTTGACAAGTCGCCTCCCGTTCTGTACAATGGAACCATTCTAATAGGAGCGACGCAAGTCGCTCCGACTTAGAAAAAGGTTCCTGTACTACTTTGGGGGCGACTTGCATAGACTTCTATACAGAAGTCGTTTTGCAGGTCGCCGTGGCAGTCATGTGCAGGTCGCCTCGGTGAGGCGACCTGCAAGTCGTGCCGCTCCTGTGTGAACCGGGGCTAACTGTCACCTCGGTTATGCTCTCAACCAAACTGTCCAACCATCAAATGTCTGGTGTCACAACTGATCACATGGGCAGCACCATGACAGTTGCAGATCAGAGGCCAAGATGGCAGCTTCCTTGGTTGAAAACAATAGGAGGGTTTAGTTCCGTTTTGAGCCTAGGTTCACATTGGACCAGGAATGAAAAAGTTTGAGTTCAGCTGAACTAGCACAATTTCATACCTGCATGTCAGTCCGACTTTGGGAGCAATTTCAGAGACATCTGTGCGCATTCCTGCACAGATATCTATGAAAATTGCACCCGAAGTCGCCAAAAGTAGTACAGAAACTACTTTTGGGAATTAGTGCAGGGCCGCAAAGTCTGCGTTGCACCGATTCAGACGGTGCCATTGCTGGCAATAGCCACTTATTTGGCATGCGATTTGACATAGATTTGAAGTAGTTCCAGTGTGTAAACACTGTTGAGATAGACTTAGGGTTTGATTTACTAAAACTGCAGAATGCAAAATCTGATGTAGCTGTGTATGGTAGCCAGTCGGCTTCTAACTTCAGCTTGTTCAATTAAGCTTTGACAAAAGAAACAAAAAAAAACTGGAAGCTGATTGGTTTCTTTGCAGAGCTGCACCAGGGTTTGTACTCTCCAGTTTTAGTAAATCAACCTCTTAGTCCAAGAGTCTATAGTGTTCTACCAAGCCAGGTCCTTAGATTTTACGTTAGTGTAGAGGGCTTGACAAAACCCAGGCGCCAGGTCCCTATGGCGACTAGAAATTGCGTCCTGGCACCTGGGCTTTTGTCAACTCATTCCTGGGCATGAGCAATTCCTATTGCCCGACACCCCGGACATGCAGTCCTGGGCACCGGCAACTGGTTGCCGACCGCGCGGTCAGCTAGTTGTGGGAGGGCGTCTTATCAGTGCCTCCTCATCCGTGCAGCCTATCAGTGAAGAAGAAAAATTACTTGTTTGAAAAATTAGAAAAATTAAAATTAAAACAGAAATTAAGAAACTTTTTTTTTCCAACATTTTCGGTCTTTTTTTGTTTAGCAAAAAATAAAAACCCAGTGGTGATTTAAATGTCACCAAAAGAAAGCTCTGTGTCTCAAAAAAAGATTTTAATTTGTGTGCAGTGTTGTATAAGTGCGCAATTGTCATTTAAAGTACGACAGCACTGAAAGCTGAAAATTGGCCTGGACAGTAAGGGAGTGAAAGTGCCCGGTAGGCAAGTGATTAACATCTAAAAACAAAAAAAAACCCACAAAACTTTAGCTCTACTGCTTTTTTTATCTTCACATACCGGCTCCTCCGTGTTTTCTCCATGTGTAAACCTGCGTTGTGCATCTGTAAAGATACACATCAGGGCTACATAAGAGAAGGGGTTTTGTCATTGAAATTAAAGCTTTGTTAGTTAGAAAAAAAAACAAAATCAAAAAGGCTTCTAACTTTTTTTTTTTTTAGCTGGCTACCAGATTCAAAGTATATTTGTTAAGCCCTGGCGTAGAGGAATAGTAATGTACAGTCACTGTGTACTTCTATGCAGCCTGCATATGAAATGAGCAAATACAGTTTCTCGCATGTACATATATATTTAGAAAATCGTAGACAGATTTTAAAACACTCATTGAGAAATGTTCTTTAATTGCATAACATATACATTAATGTAAAAAATTATTGTTTCACGTTGGAGAATGTGGCAGCCCATAATTCGGTGTGCTTGAGTAACTGTTATGGTTATTTTTGTTAAGGAAAGTTTACCCATATAGGCGTTGCTACAATATACTAATTTGTATCCGTACGTTTTGCAGAAAGTTCCTCAACATGTTTAACAATGAAGAAGATGTTGCCGCATATGAGGATGAGCTGTATCGTGAATACTCTTCTAGTGATGAGAGTGCTGACAGTGAGGTGGAATTCAATCTTTATAGCCAAGTACATTATTGCCAGAATCTTAATGAATCAAGCACAGAATATTTAGAGGAGACTGTTGGAAAATCAGAGGAAACACAAAATTTGAAAGCTGGCTTGACAAAAGAGAATACCAGTGTAATAATAATTTCTGACAGCGATGAGATCAGGGCCTCGGAGTCCTCTGCAGTTATCATCCTGTCTGACAGTTTGGATGAAGACAGTGTGAATGTTTCCAAAACCAGAGGGAAATTTTTTGGAACAATTGATCAACCCCCAAATCAGTCTATCCCTAAAATTTTTACAACTGGAACAAAAGTATCAAAAGAGAGAAGGTCAAAATCTCTGAACTCCAGTAAAAGTTACGAAGGTGGATTTGTCAAGGAAGTTCTAGTGATAAGAGGAAGCTCAGATGAGGAAGAAGCCAATGATGAAGACTTTTTAACATCAGACAGTGAGCAAAGTGGTGTTGAAAATTGGATGCTTTTAGGAAGCGCAAAAGAAGATGGAGATGCGAGTATTCAGTTGAACCTAGAAGGCTGTAGACGTCTAAGTGAAGGTTTGTTTTTCAAGTTACCATAGTTACTACCTGTTTTCTACCTTTGTAAAGTCTTGTAAACATACGCTTTCCTAATGTTGGAGCTGTTTTTTCTCCCTATGAAAGTCAATGGAAATACAAGAATAGCTTGAAGTAGATTGATACAGCTTAGGTCAGAAGCTCTTCTGTAGGAATGTAAAAATGTCTTAAACCAATTTTTTTTAAATGTAAGTCACATGATCCTGATAGTCTACACAAGCCCCACAAGTCGTACCTGTTTATTTGCAGCCTTCTATCTTCTACAGCCTTGTAAAACACACAAACCAAAGGATTTTTCTGAGCAGCCTAAAGCAGGGGGCAGGGATCTGGCATCACACACACTGCAGAGCTAGGGCATAGCCTGAGCCCTAATTGGAGGGAAGAGACACACACCCCTCCACACAGCACACCGGAAACAATGCACAGCTGAGGCAATCAATCACAGTCTGTGTGCTGGAGCTCCCTCCTCTGTCCCCCTGTCTGCAGTGAGTCATGCAGAGATAAATCAGCTCTTTGAATTGGGACAAGTACACACTATAGAAGGACATGATTTTTCATATCAGAGGTTTTACAACCACTTTAAGCTAGTTTGGGCAACATCAAGAGGTAAGTGGCTGGTTTTGGCATTGGCATGAGTGAACATATCCCCATCAGGGGGACTCTGAACAGTCTATTAGGATGCAGAATCCTGGAGTGGTAGACTAAACTTGTGGGAACTAATTCACATGAAGCAGTTTTTAGGCTTGCTAATGAAAATCGCTGGACTTCTGAAGCATAATCTAGATCTCCACTAAAGAGTGGGGAAATGCCTATATCTGTTTTAATAAAAATTTCAAAATACTGTCTAAACTGATGGCCAATAGGCTTGCTACAATATTACCAAAGTTGATCTCGCTGGATCAGACCGCTTTTGTCATTTTGTAGCTGCTATGAGAAATGTTTTGAAATTGATGAAGGTGCTGGAGAGCTTCTACCTGTCAGGTACTGTTATCCCTGGATGCAGTGAAGGCCTTTGATGTCAATGTGCAATACATTGTATGGGGGGCAATTCTTTAGCTTTGCTCAGATTATGTATATTAACCCATCTGCTCCGTTATACCCATCAGGATCGCTGTCCTCCCCATTCAAACTTTAAAAAGGGGCATGGCAAGCATGTCCCACTCCCTCAAATCCCGGACCCTGTTTCAGAGCTTACAGGTGGAGGAAAATTAAATTAATATGATACTTTTTGTCAGCGATATCATATTGTTTGACTGCAAAACCCAGGTCCTGAAAAAATGCCCCACTTAGAACAGTTACTTTCACATAACTTTAGATAAGAGCAAAATGTTATTCTTGGCAAAAACACCTCCCGAGGCGAAACTAAATTAGGCAAGACAAAGCGGGCTAAAAATGAAGTATAACCACATATAGTATTTTGGAATTCTTGCACCTAAAAATATACATAATCTGTATGCACTCAACTATCTCCCTCTTATTAACAAGATCGTTTCTGAATTATGGTTTTGGAAAGACCTCCCGATTTTTTTTTTTTTTTTTTTTTTGTGTGAATAGCATAGTACCAGGGACCCAAGAGGGAGGGTCATCCGATAAAAATCAGTGCAAAAAAAACCCATGAATCTTTCAGAAAGCATATCCAATAAGGATCATAATAAGTACAATATAATTACATCATCATCATTCAACAAAGAATTACCTCAGAATAGACTGGCAATAAGCCTTACAAGCATTCTATTTGTCATCAAAAATGTGCATAGTATCAAACAACATGATGATGTATTCCCTCCATTAGCACCACTCTATCAATAATACGGGTTAAGTGGGACAACGCAAACCGTGTGTATAAGCCTTTTATCCTGATGAGTGGTTCCAGGAATAGGGGAAAACAACAAACACATAGAAGAGGTTAATTGCCGTTGTTGGCCCGAGCCTAGTAGCTAACTTGGAAATCTTATGCCATACTGGTTGTAATACTTCACAGGACCAAAACATGTGATTATATAAGGTTTCTCAAATGGGTCAGCCCCAGAAATAGTAAAGAGAGTAATTGGGAAATATAGCATTAAAGTGGAAGTAAACTCTCGCATATACCCAGTGAAGTGAATAGCCTCAGATGAAGGGATGAAACAAATCCTCATACATAAGTTTTACTTGTATATCTGCTGTCTTCAGCTTTATATACTGTTTGGAAAGTGCACATTGTGTTTAGAATTTTCTCATTCAGCAGTAGCAGTGTAATGTTAGATTACACTGGGAGATAGCTGATTGGAGGAAAGGCACACACCCCCCTCCACATAGGCAGAGACTTTCAGAGCTGCCTTGTGAGTAGAGCAGCTTTCTGCTAATCTATTTCTAGCACCCACCCCAACACTAAATTCAAGCTAGTTTTATCACATGTCGGAGAACATGTCTGGAGTTATGCTGATAACAGACGAACGGAGCAGGGGAAAGACACATAACTTAGTGCCTTGAAGAGAGATAAGCAAACACTGCAGTGACGGCACAGTGGTGTAGTGGGTAGCACTCTCGCCTAGCAGTAAAAAGGTTCGCTGGTTTGAATCCCAACCACGATACTACCTGCCTGGAGTTGGCATGTTCTCCCTGTGCCTGCGTGGGTTTCCTCCCACACCCCAAAGACATGCTGGTAGGTTAATTGGCTTCTGTCCAAAATTGGCCCTAGTATATGAATGGGGTCCTTGGATTGTGAGCTCTGATGTGAGTGTGCGATGTACAATGTACAGGGATAGGGACATTTGTAGAAACGCACCCACACTCACTCAGGTTGAACTGGATGGACTGGTGTCTTTATTCAATTTTACTAACTATGTAACTATATATGTGCGCAGCTGAAATGTTATGAATCAAATTTACATCCACTTTAATACAAACAGGAGTGTAATACCATCTGGTTAAAAATTTGAGTGTGGTTTCCCTAACAGTAAGGGATCTAGTACACACTAGAACAATGTTATATATCTTTTTATCCCAGTCCTGTGGAGTAGATGTGGAGTAGATTGCATAAATAACTTTTTTTTTGTTTTTGTTTTTTTTTTTTTTTGTTTTCCTGTGATCACATTCCCCCTGTTCTCAGCTGCACATAAGCTGGGGGAGGAGAAGCAGCAGCACACTGAGATTCCCAATGAATGGCTGTGCAGGGGAGGGTGTGTCAGGACAACTTTGATCATTGGAGGAGAGCACACGGAGTTCCCAGCATAGCTAGAGAACTGACCACGGTGTGTTGGTTTTTTTTTTTTTTTTTTTTTCTTTCCTTATTAGTAAAGCTGAGGGACTGACAGGAACACCAGGGATTTCACTTAAAGCAATAAAAAGAGAACAGGATACTTTCTCATACAAGTACATGGTACAGCAGGAACATAGCAAGAAGTTTTGGGGGTAATAAACGCTTTAACTCTGTCATGTCTGTAACTGTTGAGTGTTTGCTGGAAAATCCCTTTAAATAAATGTAACTTGTCTTGGTTCAGTTCCTATGCAAGGACACCTATTTACACAGCCCCCTCTAACAAGCATTTGTTAACAAATGGGCAACCATTTTAACCTGCCGCCTGAAGAAACCCTGCCTCACAGCCAGCATGTGTACTTCCAAAGTGCTTCTGAGCGAGAATCGCAGGGATATCCAGTTTAGAGTTCTGCACAGTGCCTCTCTAGCCTTTATCAAGTACATGGTTGTGAATGTCCAAAATGCCACATAGACTGATCCAGTCTTAACTCATTTGTTAGAATTGCCCATCTATAGGGAATTCAGTATATGAATAGAATAACAGGCTTTCTATTCCTCTTTGCCTATATACATTCCTACTACATTATGTCCCAAACTGTATTGTGGAATCGCAGAAGGAACTGGGAAATCTACTGCATAGAATGCATTAAGGTAAAAAACCTTCTGACTTTACAACCACTTTATGCATGACACAATACTGAAAAATGTAAGGGTATAGTAGGATGCTTAAAAATACCCTGAAAGGTTACTATGCTCTGTGATTACAAAAAAAAAAATCTCTGCTCGGCGAAATACTTGCCACCCCCATCAATTTATCTCTGTAACTCATTGCATTAGGAGGAAAGGTGCTGCACGGTGATGTTCAGTTATGCTATTGTATTGTTTTTTGAAAGAGAAGTTTTTTCACTGCTGCTTATATTGCCTGCAAGATACCTCTGTCTCGAGCTCTATAATACCTATCGATCTCCATCGTATCTAGACACAACTATATCGATAGTATTGCTCTCATGATTTAAAAACATACTGCCTAGCAATGATAGACAGGGGCATCTTAACAGGGTTATGGCCATCCCCTCTATTTTTCTGTCAATTTACCTTCTAGCAAATGTTTAAAGTTATATATGCACAAGGGCACAGAGTGATGTTTGTTAAAGAATTTGTTTTCTAAAATGGGGAGCAGTGGGTGTTAAAATTCATTTTGAAAATCATTCCCACAACTGTGAGTTGACATTTTTCCATGTTTGGAAGATAAATGTCCCCCCCCCCCCCAATCTCTTTCCTGTACCCTACAATGCAATGCTGAGACCTCAGCAACCTCTCACAAGGTATGGCTGTTGCTACATGGAATGGGTGAAAGGATGTGACTTTTAGAAAGTCAGTATTTGCCAGCAATTTGAGCATTTGTATTTTCAGTGCTGCTGTGGAGGGCTTCCGTTCAACAATATGAGCTTTTAGCGGCTCCTTCTGGTACCTATTCCTGTTTGATGTTGAGAGATTTTTTTTTCTATATCATTAGACATGCACTTTTATTAGGAAAATATGAAGTCACTCTAAGTCAGTACCACAGATGGACTTGGATAGTGCAAGGTGTGATCTGGAGCAGGGTGCTGCAGGTAACTAGCTACATCAGACTTTAAAAATGACGAGAGCTAAGAGTCTGTGATTCTCTGAAGTACTGGATACTGTGTTACATGAAACTGCAAAAACTTTTGGGCCTTACAGGGAATTTAACTTTTTTTTTTTTTTTTCTCTTTATCGTACATCACGGGACTCTGAGCCATAGTAGTTACTATGTGGGTTATAGCCCACCTTCAGGTGATGGACATTTGCACACCCTAAGACAGAAAGTCCACTCCCTATATAATCCCTCCCACTACTGGGAGTACCTCGGTTTTTTCGCCGGTGTCTTAAGTGTTTGGTCACGAGTAAAGATGTGTTATGCTGAGCTCCACTGGAATATTCCTTGCTGGGGCAAGCTATGCGACCGGATCCATTCAAAGTGTCTTTTTAGGCCGAATTGAATGGTACCCGGGCCTCGTGGCAGAAGAAACGAGGTTTAGCCCGTAATGCTTCTCTTTTTAGAGAGCTAGACCCCGGGTTCCAGTACTTTTGGTATTTTCAGCCATAAAGTTTTTTCCTGGCGGGGTGCTTTACGGGTCCAGGAGTGTGGATCCCCCGATTTAAAAAAGGGCCCCGGTTCCTGAAGGTTTTTTAACGGAGCCCACCGCGAGGGGTGAAGATTGGGTCTGATTGGTTTTACAGGCCGACAGATATGGGTTTTTCTCTGGCCGATGGCGATATTTAGAAATCGCGGCGGCCGATGGGATGTCGATTTTTATTTATTTTTTTTTCCCCTTCATCTCATAAAATCTAACAGTTAGACCCCTTTCACACTGGGGCATTTTTCAGGTGCTTTTGTGCTAAAAATAGCTCCTGTAAAGTGCCTGCAAAACGGCTCCCCTGCAGTCTCAGTGTGAAACCCCGAGTGCTTTCACACTGAGGCAATGCACTGGCAGGAAGTTAAAAAAAAAAAAAAAAGTCCAGCAAGCAGCATCTTTGGAGCGGTGTATACCGCTCCTCCACCACTCCTGCGCATTGAACTGAATGGGCACCGCTGCCGAAGCAGCGGCGCTATACGGATGCATTAAACCCCTTCATCGGCCGCTAGCTGGGTTATAAGCGCCCCGCTAGCAGCCGAATAGCGCTGCTAAAATGACGGTAAAGCGCCGCTAAAACTACCAGCGTTTTACCGTCAATGCCTGCCCGCTCCAGTGTGAAAGCAGCCTTAAGTAATAAGTGTAACAGAAAATGTCTTACATTTTAAACATTAAACGAAACAAACCTCCAATCAGTTCACTTGTATGTATAATTTAGATTAAAAAATATATATATATCTTAAATATTAAATACACTAAAACAGGTAATCAAAACTTTTGGATGAAAAAAAAGGGCTAACTTTACTGTTTTAGTTTTTCTTTTAATTCATTAGTGTATTTTTAGAAAAAAAATTGCGTTTGAAAGACCGCTGCGCAAATGCCGTATCACATAAAATAAACAACCGCTATTTTATTCCCTAGGGTCTCTGCTAAAAAAAATATATATAATGTTTGGGAGTTCTAAGTGATTTTCTAGCAGAAAATACTGGATTTTTACTTGTAAGCAATAACGGTCAGAAAAGATTTAGTCTTGAAATGGTTAAACTGAAAACTCCTACACATGGAGTTCAGTCCATTGATAAGTATAAAAAATTGTATCTCTCTGCTTCTTTTCTCAGACTTGGCAGGCTGCCCAGAGAGGAGAAACAAATCGCTTCACGGGAAGACTTCAGGCAACTTGCATTGACTTCTATTACAGAAGTCATTTGCAAGTCGCGCTGAAGTTTTAAATTGGCCTTTTTTATCAGCACAGTTGGCTGATGCAGATTAATTAAAAAATGCCAAATATTGGCCGATATATCGGTCGACCTCTAATTGGTTTTACCACAGAATCCCTGCGGCGGAAAAGGTAAGTGGAGATTTCTAAGGAATTTTATATTCTCTTATGAATTGTCTCCTTTAAAAACCTTGTCATGCCTAAAATTCACCACTGGGTGCTGCATAGAGCACGTACCTTGCCATGCTTTCCTCAGATCACTCTGTCTCAGCAGAAACGGCAGACTTCAAAAAACACCCCCCACCTGGACAGAAGCTCTCCCCCACACCCTGGTTTGAGGGAAGACCCAGAACGATCGGCGGATGCCGCTCCATTCCCCACCGCACCTGCACTGCGGTTTTGTCAGCTCTCCTCCTTGGAGAGCACTGTCACACCTACCGGAATCTGGGGACAAGATTTTTTTTTTTTTTTTAATGTGTTGGAGGATGACAGCAATGCAATCCCTCCATTTTATGAAAGGTCCAATTTAATTGAATAAATGATGATCAGACTGTTTTCACTGTGTATGTTACAATGTTTAGTTATAAATAGAGGATACCTTTTAAACGTAACTGCTAAATTTTATATTGACTTATATACAGAGTGTATATATAATACAACTGTATACATTTGCAGTATATTTGAGACCCAAACCCCAGATGACGTCAGTTGCGACAAAACGTGTTAGGTGGAGCCTGTGCTCATGACGTCATCGTGTTTTTGGAGCCAGGAAGTGATCCGTGAGACTCCCAGAATTGATGTTATTGATAAGCGCTAGGGTTGTCCCGATACCACTTTTTTAGGACCGAGTACAAGTACCGATACTTTTTTTCAAGTACTCGCCGATACCGATTACCGATACTTTTTTTTAATGTCACGTGACAGTGTTTTTTTTTTTTTTTTTTTAGCGGGGGGGGGGGGGGGCGGGGGTTAGGGGGTGAACGGTTTCTGTGTTTCTGTGTGTTTTTTGTTTTTTTTTATTTACATTCATTATTTTTTTACAATCTTTTTTTTTTTTTTATTCTTTATTGCAATATGTGTTTTTTTTTTTTTTTTTTTTTTTTTTTTTTTAATCAGCCCTGTTGGGGGGCTTTGGTGAGATATCAGGGTTCTTAACAGACCTCTGATATCTCCCCTTTGAGACAGAGAAAGAGGCCGAGGATAGAGATTCCAAAGTCCCTTTCTCTGCAGCCTCAGCTGCACTGAGAATGAATGGAGAGAAGACAGCGGCTCCTCTCCATTCATAAACTGACACATCGTAATCCCAGGAGATTACAATGTTTCAGTTATGTGAATAGACAGAGTCAGCTGACTCTGTCCATTCACACAGCGGAGAGGGGGACAGCGGAGGAGGACAGAGCAACAGAGGGGGACAGAGGAGGAGGACAGTGTAACGGAGGAGGACAGAACAAAGGAGGGTGACAGCGGAGGGGGACAGAACAACAGAGGGGGACAGAGGAGGAGGACAGTTTAACAGAGGAGGAGAGAAAAACGGAGGGTGACAGCGGAACGCCGGAATGGAGGGGGACATAGCAACAGAGGGGAACAGCATAGGGGGACAGAAGTACGGAGGGGGCATGGAGGAGGATGAGGTGACAGTCAGCGGTGATCGCGTGTGGGGGAGTTACAAGCACCGATCACCGCTGTATGTCACTAAAGCCGCTGGGGGAGAAGCTTGTAACTTCCCCCACGCGCTGATCACCGCTGACTGTCATAGTATCGGTGGAAGCATCGGGAGCATTTGCCCGAGTACAAGTACTTGGGCAAATGCTCGGTATCGGTGCCGATACCGATACTAGTATCGGTATCGGGACAACCCTAATAAGCGCTGTCATTTTAATCTTGTGTTTAGTACTCGTGGTTTTACACTATGGGCATTTTACTGTATTTGTGTCACTGGTTTTCACAAAGTGGCAGTTAGTGTCAAACTGTCCGTGCAGTCCTGCTATAAGTAGCTGATCGCTGCCATTACTAGCTTAAAAAAAACAGTATATATGCCATAGTTTGTGGACGGTATAACTTTTGCACAAACCAATCAATATACGCTTATTGGAATTTTTGTTTACCAAAAATATGTAGCAGAATACATATTGACCTGTTTCATAGCAGAAAGTTTTTGAAGTTGAAGTAATTCAGTACTGTATCGCAAAAAATGTCCTGGTTATGAAGGGGGGGTAAGTCTTCTGGAGGTCAAGTGGTTAATCATGTCAAAGAATCAGATCCTGGTGTGCCAAAAGGGAATAATTGAATTTCCAAAAAGGCGATAACCATCATTGAGGGAATATAAGGAACTAATATTTCTTAAACATATTTAGAGTAAAATTTATATCCACTATCTTTTTGTACCATTTAACCACGTCACATCCGCGCTATGGCCGAGTGACGGCCACAGCGCGGACCTGAATTCCCGGGAGGCCGTCATATGACAGCCCCACCTGTGCGCGCGCCGAGCGCATTGTGATCACCGAGTCACTGAGACTCGGGTGATCACCAATCTAAGTAAGGGGCCGGTCCCGGCCCCTTACCATGTGATCAGCTGTCAGCCAGTGACAGCTGATCACATGATGTAAACAAAAGATCGGTAATCGTTTTTTTTTTTTTTTCTACTCATGCTGACAGCATGAGTAGAAAAAAAAGCCGATCACCGGCTCGGATGTAAGGGACATCGGTCCCAAAGTGGAAGAGGCACATCTGCCTCATCAGTGCCACCCAATAGTGCCAGCTAACAGTGCCACATAACAGTGCCCACAAGTGCCAGCTATCAATGCCCACCTGTAGTGCCAATCAGTGCCATCCGCCTATCAGTGCCCATCACTGCCGCCTCATCAGCGTACATCAATGAAGGAGAAAAAATGACCTAACAAAATATAAAAAAATAAAAAAAAAAAAATCATTTTTTTACATTTTTTTTAACAAAAAGTAAAAACTGCAGAGGTGATCAAATACCACCAAAAGAAAGCTCTATTTGTGGTGAAAAAATGATAAAAATTTCATTTGGGTACAATGTTGTATGACCGCACAATTATTATTCAAAGTGCGTCAGCGCTGAAAGGTGAAAATTGGTCTGGATAGGAGGGGGGTTTAAGTGCCCTGTAAGCAAGTGGTTAAAGTTGAGACAAAATTCTAGGGCCCCCTCTTTAACCCGTGACCTTGTCCTGCACAGGAGTAGCCTAATCGGAGACTTTTTCAATTACTTCTACAACTAATTCCACTAGCAATCCCTGTCAAAGCACCATCCTATACATCCTTGTCCAAATAAGCATTCCCTATAACATGTACACCAGAAGGTTGCCATGTCTACCCCTAACACAGGTAGACAGACACTATAGCTAGCTTCTGTGTTCTTCACCTATAGCAGCCCCCTTTCCCATAAGGCAAGTAGGCCCACCGCTACTCTGTTGCCCCAGGACTTCTACACAATGTTTTAGTTCTTGGCCACCACGCTGGAGCAAAGCAAACGGATACTTGCGGTTGACAGACAGGCAGAGTGGTTCAATGACAGTCCAGGTACAAGGCGGGCAAGGCTCATGAATAGTAGGGGTCAATCTGTAGTCAAAAGGCAGACAGAGTTCAGAGGGTAGTCAATATCTGATCTGTGGTAGTCAACGAGGGAATCCAAACAGAGCAGGGCAGGCAAACGGCAGCTTGAGCATGTGTAACCAGCGTTATCTCAGGCAAGAGACTGCCGGCTTGGCTGGCTTAAATCAGGTTTGCTCTCCACCCAAAGACTCATCACATCAAACAACTTGCAGGTGGACAGACAGAGATGTATCATGGCCAAAACCAGGATGCTGAAATGAGACCAGCAGCTGTCAAAGAACAGGAGAGTTTACATGCTGCTGACAAAAGTACATTTTAATGGGCTTTAATTTTGAAAAAAAAAGACCACTTATTTGGTTTTCACTTTCCTAATTTTTCTGTTTGTGACTTATGCACTTGTGACTTTATTCTAAGAATCCACCATGGCTCTTGTGGGACCAACTTGAAAGATACAATGTGAGCGAAGATAAAAACAAAAAAACAAAAAAAAAAAACAAATGAGCTCGGTAACTGAAAATATTAACCACTTCAGCCCCGGAAGGATTTACCCCCTTCCTGACCAGAGCGTTTTTTGAGATTCGGCAATGCGTCGCTTTAACTGACAATTGTGTGGTCGTGCGACGTGGCTCCCAAACAAAATTGACGTCCTTTTTTCCCCACAAATAGAGCTTTCTTTTGGTGGTATTTGATCACCTCTGCGTTTTTTTTTTTTAAATTTTTTGCGCTATAAACAAAATAAGGCCTCTTTCACACGGGGCAGATCAGTCATGATCCGCCCCGTGAACACACGCTGGCTCAGCGGGGATCGCTCCGCCGATCCCCGCTGAGCAGGAAGATGACAGGTGCATCGCTGCACGCTGTGCAGCGACGGACCTGTCAGAGCGCCGCTCTCCCCTATGGGGGGATCGGATGATGACGGTCCGTAGTGTCCGTCGTCATCCGATCCGATCCGAAAACGGAGGGAAAAGTAGGTTTTTCCTCCGTTACACTTTTCGGATCGGAGCGGGGTCGGATGTCAGCGGACATGTCACCGCTGACATCCGACGCTCCATAGGGATGACTGTATGTCCGTTTTTCATCCGAAAACGGATGTATGAAAAACGGACATACGGATCATCCGTGTGAAAGAGGCCTAAGAGTGACAATTTTGAAAAAAAAAGCATTATTTTTTATATTTTGCTATAATATCCCCCATAAATATATAAAAAAAACCCATTTTTTTTCTTTCCTCAGTTTAGGCCGATACGTATTCTTCTACATATTTTTGGTAAAAAAAAATCACAATAAGCGTTTATTGATTGGTTTGAGCAAAAGTTAAAGCGTTTACAAAATAGGGGATAGTTTTATGGCATTTTTATTAATAATTTTTTTTTTTTTTACTAGTAATGGCGGCGATCAGTGATTTTTATTGTGACAGTGACATTATGGCGGACATGTGGGACATTTTTGACACATTTTTGGGACCATTGTCATTTATACAGCAATCAGTGGCAGTGAAGGGGTTAACCACTAGGGGGCGGGAGGGGTTAAGTCAGTACTAGGCATGTGTTATAACTGTAGGGGGGATGGGCTGTGTGTGACACGTCACTGATCTCTGCTCCCGATGACAATGAGCAGAGATCAGTGACACTGTCACTAGGTAGAATGGGGAGATACTGTTTACATCAGCATCTCCCCGTTTGTCCTCCGATCGCGGGTATCCCCGCGGCGAACGAGTCCGCCGGACCCGCAACCCGACTCACGGAGCTCGCGGCAGGCGTTACTTTGCGCAGCCGTGCCATTCTGCCGACGTATATCTACAGGAGGCGGTCGGCAAGTCGTAGTGGTCTGACTTGTGACTACACACCATTCATCTTCAAATTCTGCCTGCTGAGCAGACATATATCTCATAAGTTTACATTGCAACAAAAGTTGTTACTCAAGATACAGACAGTCCTGTAACATAACCTCCATTGTAGCAATGCTGAGCACTGTCGATATACAAGTACAAGGGACTCCCTCCTGGAACTGTCAATTTAAAAGGTTAAGACGTCACTTTTATCATGTTCTGTCACACCATCAAGACTCTGTCCATCACATTGCATCAACTGAGCAAGGTAATATTTTTCTCCCGCTTCAACTGTCAAGCCCTTTTCTTCAAAATCTGATTGCCAATATGAAAATATTGACACCTCTTGTGTTTTCATTTAGTAAAGGCCCATTCACACTACCCTGCAGCCCAAACCGCTGCTGCCCACGCAGTGTTTTGGGCTGCAGAGCTGTGCAGCAGTGGGTGATGTCATGCTTTGTTTTATCTCCTCACATGGCTCCCCCCCCCCCTTTTTTTTTTTTTTTTTTTTTTTTTTTTTTTTTTTTTTTTTTTTTTTGACTGAACTTTTTATAAGAAGTGTACAAAGTGACACTTCATGTTGCTGCACAGAAACGAGGTGATATGTGGGACTAGGCAGAGCGGTACAATATTATGCAAACCTGTTGCATAACATCCCAAAGCTCTAGAACGCAGTGTGACAATGTGTTCTAGTCTGAACATGACACACAAATATTGTGTTTTTCCATGAGCTAATTGCAGCTCACTGCACATAGGTGTGTGGGCCCTAACCTTTTCAATGTAGTATGGGGAGTCTATAAAATAAAATGATGCAAATCTCACAATGTGTCAAATTTTGGAGCATTGTCCAATGCAATACTAACAAACATTTCACACATGGTGTGAAAACCTTTACACTGGTATGAACAATCTAGAAAAAATGGCCTATAGGATGTACTTTAGTATCCAAGCCTGGACCTGGTCTTGACCATTTTTGCAAAGGTACTGTCATCTTACCCACATGTCGTAATTTTCTCAGCATTCGGTCATACTTTTCAATGTAGTAAGTTGGCTTACAGTGCTAACCTGCCCTCTCCCAAGCTGTTGTCTAGTGATCATAGGTTTACAGGAAGCTAATATGAAGACCAATTCAGATATGTATGCTTAAAGTGGTAGTAAACTCTCTAAAAGATACCCTATTTAAACAACATTCTAATGTAAATATAGATTTCAATCAAATGGGCACTAAGAGTGTGCCCAAAAATCGTCCTTGCTGTTTTTTTTTTTTTTTTTCTTTTATATTCTAAATGCTCATCGATATTAGCCGCCGCCATAGGAACTGTGGTCTTCCGGGTTCCGTATTCTATTTTACTTCCGCCCACAGTAGCTATCATTGTCCCTAATCCCATGCATGTGCAGTAATAGCACTATCCAAGGTGTCCACGATCCTCTTCACATTGCAGAAGTACAATCAAGTCTTGTGTGAAGTCGGGGCTGACGTTGAAACTCGGAAATGACCTAGAACCTGCATTTTTCTGGCAGGGTCTCTGCTTGCCGGAAAAATAAGAATTATTTAAGGTGCATGCGCGGGTGACATCAAAAGTGAAAAGTTTACAGAATACAGGAAAAGCAAGCAGGTAAGGAAACTTTCATATAGCGCAACTCGTTTTAAAACCTGCAATTGTCCATTTACATAAAAGTCATCGGAGTGGGTATACAACCACTTTAATCAGGGGACTCGACTAAGCTTTAAGTCAATATAATGGTACAGGAAACTGGTGTGAGTGGTGTACAGTAGAGAGACCTGTTTCAGGTCTATTTGCACCACCGGTGCCCGTTTCTATTTCAGAGTGAAATACATACTGGTGCAGAGTCTGCACCTAATTAACAAAAAAAGTTTTAGGTTTTTAATATAGAAAACTGCTGCAGATTCCCACCAGGTCGGATCTGGTGCACAGGATGTGAACATGTCTAGAGACAGCTCAATACAGTCTCTAGTCCCTCCTGTTCTCAGCTGAGAAATGAGCAGAGGCATCTGGAGCATGCAGCTCCAGCTGAACTTCTCTCTATACTGTGTCTGTCACAGACACGGCATAAAACAGGGAGCAGATAACTCCTAATTAACAAAGGGGCTTGTGTTCTTTTTGGTAATTAGAAGCAGCATCTACTTTGTTATAAAAGTGGTGCAGGATTTATGCCTTCCTACCTCCTTTGTCAATTTAACCAATGTATTTAAAAATGTGTATATTTTATTGAACCCATACCTGGATTTTTAATATTGACTTTTTGCCAGCTGCCTGAAAGTCCAGTTTAGTTCTGAACATCTTTGTCTGTAGGATCTCATTGCTGAAAAAGCTGAAGCAAAATTGTGAGACTCAGCCAGTGTACATATTTATGCAGAGCTGCAGATTCTGTTTGCATGGTAGAACAGAAAAAATGGTGTTCAGAAAACGGCAAGCTGGTTTTGTGACTTGTGGCTTTTCTAAAGAATGGGGTCTTTACTTGGCTCTCTGTGTACAGAATCTGCACCTCTTGCAGAAACCAATGTAGACACTGCTTTATCACAGAAAAGCCATTTCATAACAAAGTTACTAAGGTCCTTGTGTGTACAGACCCACAGTCATACACTATCTGAAAGTGAAAAGTTTGCTTGTCAGCAATAGAGTACTAGAGTCATTTGTTTGGTTTAACTTAATTAACTTAGGTTATCCTGAGATATGCAAGAACTTATGTCCCCCCCCTTTGGCATCTTCACTCTTCCTTTTTTTTTTTTTTTTTTTTTTTTTAACTAAATCAGTGTGATTAGCAGATGTCTTTCTTTGGGCCTTTAGTTAAAATCCTAGTTACGTGTGAGAACACTAATTCCAGTCCACCCCCTAAGATTCACAGACAAAAACTCACTTTGAAAGCATTGACCAACAACTACTAATATTATCAGTGCTCTGCATATATTGGCTATCATTTTTTACTGAGCCCAGGCAATTCATGTTTTAGAGATGTCTTCCCAAAAGGTAAGGGTTTGATAGTCACTTTTGTTTTGTTTTAATAATTGGGAACTTATATTTCTAGTTTTGTCTTAACAGGTGTTAATTGTTACAGCAAGTGTAAATTTGAAAACCCAATTTAATAGCCTACAAAGTTGAATATATTTACCATTTTTGTTTTTTATGTGTGTGTGTGTGTGTGTATATGTATATATGTATGTGTGTATATATATATATATATATATATATATATATATATATATATATATATATATATATATATATAAAATAGGTTGTGCATTTTGTTTTGTGATGGACCTAAAATTCTGATAGCTTTAGCCCCAATATTCCAATAAAATACTGAAGGAAGTAATGCTGTGTTTTTGTTTTTGTTTTGTTTTTTTTCTTATTTTTTTATTTTTTTTTGTGATACAGAATTTAAATGATAATGCTAAATAATTTTATCATGTTTTAAAACGTGGCAACAAAATAAGGAGTGGGGTTAGCATTTTGTTCTAGTCAGGTCTGACAATCTCCTGCTATAAAATCTGGATTTTTCCAGCTTACTGCATCAGTTGATTGATGTGCCAGTGATGTTCTGATTTTGAATTAAAGGTGATGGAAATATAGACATGGTTTATAAATGATTTCTAAGTTTAAGGGTTAAAAGCAATTCTAGGTTAATATAAACTCACAGCAAAGCACTCCTATTTGGAAAGCATCCATTGGTATCCATAAAATTCACAGCTAGTTCTATTTCTATTAATCCAGGTATGGCAATGAATAATGAATGTCTAGCCATATTAATCATCTTGAAAATACCCTTTGAACTGCTGGAAATCACACTTTCATAAATTTCTCTGCACAATTTAAAAGGCTTTAAACTATTATAAACCCATATTTGTTTGCTCCATTACTTGGCTGAGCAGCTCTTCTGGTCAGGTAGTGGTGTATGCAGTATTAAAGTGGTTAATGGTGCTACCTTTTTATAAAAAGATTATTTATCCTAATGTCTTGCTTATGTTTTTACACTTTTTTTTATATTTTGATCTTTCTTTTTCTTTTTTTTATAAAATTATACATTTTTTTACTACCAGACAAGATCTCCAAGCTTGCAGATTAATTTGCATATATTGCACATTCCTGTTGGCCTACCCTCCGTGTTCCATAACAGAATTGCATTGGTTAATATATAATGTGTTATTAAAAACAAGCAGTTGGTTACGCTTTAATAAAGTGTGTGATTGAGAGAGATATATATATATATATATATATATATATATACTCAATCTCAATTAGACTAAATTGATGAGAAACTCGCCTGGGGTTTAACCCCAATAATATGCAATAGCCAGGCTCTGCCAAGGCAGCTGTAAACATTCAAAACAGTAAAAGTATCTATAGTTGTTGGCTTTCATGTTATGAACATTTCCAATTCTTTATAAATTGATTCTTGTCATTGTATGTTGATATATGTTTGGAATAGAATGACTATTTTTGTTCTGATAGGTCCAAGTGAGCAAGAACTTTACTTTGGTGCTTGTTTCCTTTTTCTACAGTTTCAATGCATTGGTCCCTTTAAATAACCACACACACACACACACACACACACACTACACACTACACACTACACACTACACATGTATAATCTTTGTTTATATTATTGCTGCTTAAATATTTTAGGTGGCCTTTCATATCATTTTATTGCTTTGCTTTCACTCTACTGGGTATGAAAATCTTGTGTTGTACAAAATGTAGAATAGGCCTGCATTATTGGTAATATCTAAGCACATTTTTTTCTGATGGTGCTTAACAATCAGAGAAGTGGTCTTGAATGGTTCTTTTATGGCTGTTGGTAGGAAGGGTAGGTGATGACAATTTAATTTGTTTACTAGCTAAAAAGACAGTGAACAAATTGTAATTTCATGCTGTTGTAATTTTATATATCAGACTGTTACTTTAATGACTTTTTACATGGTTTTCCTTCCTTTAAATTACAGGTGTGGAGGTCAGTACTCTCATGTGGTGAAAATGATTTTAGATGTATTTGGCTGACATGGATAACAGGAGTTGTCTAACCCAGCCTCATGTTCTAATGGTTCCTGTAGGTGTCGATTACATTGTATCTACATTTTCAATAATTATAACATTTCTAACACTGTAAAGTATGAAAATACCTTTTGTGTGGATAGTACTTTTTTTAAATTTAAACATAGCATTTCTCTCCTGACTTTATAAATGTTTTTGATAAGTCATTACTTAAAACCCAATTTGTTTTTTAAGTGTAAAGACGTGTTTTATGTATTTGTACAGGTTGCATTCATTACATTTGGTATTTCTGTAGAGTGATCACCTGCAATGGCACTTAAATGCATGATTTGTTTTGTAAAGGTGCTATTGTTCTCATGGGTCATTCATTTATTTTTATTTTTTTATAGAATATTCTGAAATGTGGAGCCAGATATCACCTTGTTCCAGCCTCCTAAGAGATTTTTGTTTTCTTCTTTTGTAGCACTTTCTGATAACTTTTTGCCCCAGGATTTTTGCAAGCAGATTTTAGTTTCCTGAGGAATGACTGTCTCTTTGAGAATTATTGTGCACAGCTCTTTGAATTCATTGAAGCTAGAATCCATTTGGGAAGTTAGGTCTGGGAGGGGGTAAGAGGAGAGGCGTATATTGATATTACAAGTTTTACTAAATGCCTGTGTTTTGTATGTTTTTCAGTTTAGGTTTAACCCTTTTAGGGAATTCAACATAAACTGCCAGGGTAGCATTAAATCAGAAATTTCATTTAAATTGTAATTCCACTTTTGCACTAGGGATAACGTTGTTAAACCTGTTCTTTCCCTTGATAACACAGACTATCAAGCTTGATGTATTCAGTATGTCAATCAGCTTTTGATACAAAGGAGGTTCTTAAAATGGCTTATGGTTGAAAAAGGTTTTCTTTTTTTCATTTCTGAATTAAATAGCTAAGAGGAACATTTCCTTTGCTGGAAAGAAATAATATTCAACCTTAAGGCTTTATTTAGGCAAATGTGGACATCTTATATTGACTGACATACTGAGCACTGTTAGACTGTTATCTTAAATATCCCAAACACAGAAATTAGAATAGCCTTTGCACAATTTATAATTAGTAGTATTTTAAATCTTTAATATGACATGATTCATTACTTTTGTTACAGTTGTGTGTGTAATTATGTAAGTTAATCAGTTATACACTGTAGTCACTTTTGAATTACAGACTTTACTGGAAGAGCATGTATACCTCCTAAGTTTGTTTATTGTTTGTTTGGATAATATTCCTAGTGAAAGACCTTCCTTATCTCTATCAAGATAGAAAAGAGTCCATGGCCCTTTAAGTGACACCTCCAGTTTTTTTTTCATGGAAAGTAGATCGTTAGAGCAATTATAAATGCAGCATGTAGAAAGAAATTAATATGCTTAAAAGGAGACACGGTAAAGTTGAAGTTTAAGTATGGCAGTTTTTAGATGGCTGCATTGGTCCAGCTTGGATCATTGTAAAGTGCCATACCCATGGGATCCCTGTGGAAGCTGTAAATCCACTGTAGTAGGTACTGCTACTATAGTGATGTCCTGTGCTGAGTGGCTGCCTTGCTGCACTGTGAACACTGTGAGTGCTTTTGTATGGCGCCATTCAGAGATTGGATGAGGTGGAGAGGCAGGGCAGTGATGTCACAATCTCCACCCTGTCCAGTCAGTTGACCCCCCTGTGTTTACAGTGCAACAGCGCAACAACTTGGCACGGAACCCAGACGCTAATGGAGATCACTGTAATAGCTGTGCCTACTACAATGATTTCCAGCTTACACAGGGATTCCATTGGTATGGCACATACATACTTGTATTGTTCCAAACTGGAACAATGTAACTATGTAAAAATTGCCATACTTAAAATGTATCTTGAAGGCATATTCATAAACTGCATATTATTTGTATAAAGCTTTTGCCAGTACAGATATCAGCCCCTGATGACTTTTACATATACATATTTACATAGTAGGTAAGGTCGAAAAAAGACACAAGTCCATCAAGTCCAACCTATGTCTGTGATTATATGTCAGTATTACCTTCTATATCCCCCTGTATGTTGTGGTCATTCAGGTGCTTATCTAATAGTTTCTTGAAACGATTGATGCCCCCTGCTGAGACCACTGCCTGTGGAAGGGAATTCCACATCCTTGCCGCTCCTACAGTAAAGAACCCTCTACGTAGTTTAAGGTTAAACCTCTTTGCTTCTAATTTTAATGAGTGGCCACGAGTCTTGTTAAACTCCCTTCTGCAAAAAAGTTTTATCTCTATTGTGGGGTCACCAGTATGGTATTTGTAAATTGAAATCATATCCCCTCTCAAGCGTCTCTTCTCCAGAGAGCATAAGTTCAGTGCTCGCAACCTTTCCTCATATCTAATATCCTCCAGACCCTTTATTAGCTTTGTTGCCCTCCTTTGTACTCGCTCCATTTCCAGTACATCCTTCCTGAGGACTGGTGCCCAGAACTGGACAGCATACTCTAGGTGCGGCCGGACCAGAGTCTTGTAGAGTGGGAGAATTATCATTTTATCTCTGGAATTAATCCCCTTTTTTAATGCATGCCAATATTCTGTTTGCTTTGTTAGGCTCAGCAATGGCATGCAATGCCAAGCTGCTGCTATCATCTACTAGGACCCCCAGGTCCTTTTCCATCCTAGATTTCCCCCAGAGGTTCTCCCCCCAGTGTATAGATTGCATTCATATTTTTGCCACCCAAATGCATTATTTTACATTTTTCTACATTGAACCTCATTTGCCATGTAGTTGCCCACCCCATTAATTCGGATCTTTTTTCAAGGTTTCCACATCCTGCGGAGAAGTTATTGCCCTGCTTAGCTTAGTATTGTCTGCAAATACAGAAATTGAACTGTTTACCCCATCCTCCAGGTCATTTATGAACAAATTAAATAGGATTGGTCCCAGCACAGAACCCTGGGGGACCCCACTACCTACCCCTGACCATTCCGAGTTCTCCCCATTTATCACCATCCTCAGAACTCGCCCTTGTAGCCAGTTTTCAATCCATGTACTCACCCTATGGTCCATGCCAACGGACCTTATTTTGTACAGTAAACATTTATGGGGAACTGTGTCAATGCTTTTGCAAAATCCAGATACACCACGTCTACGGGCCTTCCTTTATCTAGATGGCAACCCCCCCCCCCTTATAGAAGGTTAATAAATTGGTTTGGCAAGAACATTTCTTCATGAATCCATGCTGATTACTGCTAATTATACCGTTCTCATTACTAAAATCTTGTATATAGTCCCTTATCCCCTCCAAGAGTTTACATACTATTGATGTTAGGCTAACTGGTCTGTAATTCCCAGGGATGTATTTTTGGCCCTTTTTTAAATATTGATGCTACAATGGCTTTTCTCCAATAAGCTGGTACCATTCCAGTCAGTAGACTGTCTGTAAAAATTAGGAACAATGGTCTGGCAATTACTTGACTGAGTTCCCCAAGTACCCTCGGGTGCAAGCCATCTGGTCCCGTGATTTATTAATGTTAAGTTTCTCAAGTCTAATTTTAATTCTGTCCTCTTTTAACCATGGAGGTGCTTCCTGTAATGTGTCATGAGGATAAACACAGCATTTTTAGTTACTGAAGCCCCCCGATTCCCTCATGAAGACTGAGGAGAAGAATAAATTCAATACCTTCGCCATCTCCCAATCCTTTGTAACCAGATGTCCTTCCTCATTCTTTATGGGGCCAATGTTGTCTGTCCTTCCTTTTTTACTGTTTACATACTTAAAGAATTTCTTGGGATTTTTTTTTGCTCTCCTCCACTATCTGTCTTTCATGTGCTATCTTAGCCGTCCTTATTGCACCCTTACATTTCTTGTTGCATTCTTTATAAAGTCTGAATACTGATGATGATCCCTCAACCTTGTATTTTTTGAAGGCCTTCTCCTTTGCTTTTATGTGCATTTTTACATTGGAGTTAAGCCATCCAGGACTTTTTGTTCGCTCTTTTACATTTATTACCCAAATGTATTACTTTTAGGACCTTGTAGTTGCCTTGGCTACCATACTGGAGCACAGAATAAAATATATTGCTTTATTGATGTTAGCATTGGAACTTAACTCAGGATTAAAAGTCTGCAACCTGAAAGCTTCTTACCTGAAGGCCATTAAACTTTGCAAAGTAAAAGGCCTGTACAATAAAGTGTAATTTCCAATGAAAATAGTTTTCATGCTGGAAAGAGTAGGGGAAGGGAGGTTAGATACTTTGCTTGGTTTTTGTTGCTGGTGTTTCCAGTAGAGGAGTTAAAGAGTATACAAACCAATTGTAGGAAAACCAGAGGTATGATGGGGCCTTAAAGTAAAACTGTAGGCAAAACCTTTTTATTTTAATTTGGACAGAACAAGGAAAGGTTATAACCCCGTCAGATTCTCTCTTGCCCCCAACCCCCCCCCCCCCCCCCCCCAACGCCACCACCACCTGTGTCCTATTTTCAGAGATCTCTCTTCACTTCCTGTCCCATAGCCAAACAAACAGGAAATGATAGGAAATCCCTGCAAATTCAGGGAATTCTTTGGGAACCCCCCAGTTAACACAACTAGTGTTCTCATTGGAAGATTTACCCTCTATTACTTCTCTGGGGACAACTCAAAATTTGAGTTTTTTTCTTTTACTTTAACTGATAATGGTAAGCGGGGAAAAATAGAGAGGGTTAATCTCCTTAATGGGGACATGGACAGCAATAAAAACCTGACAGGTGTTCTAATCCCTCTCCACTCTATGCAAAACTTTAGTTCTACTGTAATACTGCTTTTTTTTTAAAATTGCAGTTGGTTAAACCTGGAAAAAATGCCCTCGTTTTGTGTTTAAACTTTATAACTTAGAAGAATATAGCACCAAAAGAGAGCCTTTTGTAGCCTTAAAAGTGACAGATTGGTATGATGGAAAAAAAAGTTATTCCTAAAGCATTAGGCCCATTACCTTCCCTTTTCAGTCTGCAGCTATAGATTTTATTTAGCTGCTAATACATGTAAAATGTTCTTCTGCATCCTAAGTAACACGTTTTATTTGATGAAACATTATTTGAAACATTACTGTTTCAATCCATTCCCTTGTCATTCTTTTTCCATCTCGCAATCTTTTTTTTTTTTTTTTTTTTTATCCTTTTTATTATTTCTCTCCTGCTTTTTATGCACCAATACATGTTTAAGTTGGTCATATCAAAGTAGGATCAGTTTTATGCATTTCTCATCAAATACATTGATTAATACATATATAAAGTGGCGAAAATAATTATTTGATCCTCTTCAGTTTTTGTAAGTTTGCCCATAGGTATATTTTAAATGATCGAGACAGAATATCAACCAAAAATCAGAAAAAAACACATCATAAAAATGTTATAAATTTAAGTTGCAGTTCAGTGAATAAGATTAGTATTTGATCCCCAAGCAAAATATGACTTGGTACTTGGTGGAGAAACCCTTGTTGGTAAGCACAGAGGTAAGACTTATCTTGTAGTTAGTGACCAGGTTTGCACATATCTCAGGAGGGATTTTGGGCCACCCTTTTTTTCAACTGCTTCTTGATGAGTTTTGTGCTTCTTAAACCACTCCTTTGTTGCCTTGGTGGTATGTTTTGGTTCATTGTCATGCTGGAAGACCCATCTTCAGTGTTCTGGCTGAGGGAAGAAGGTTCTCCTCCAAGATGTTACAATACATGGCCCCATCCATTGGCCCCTCAATGCAGCAAAGTTGGCCTTTACCTTTTAGTAGAGAAACAGCCCAAATAATATAATAAATACATTGGTCATTTTTAAATGAATAACCTATTAATAATAATGACATCGATCATCTTAAATAAATAACTCTGCAATATTATTTTGCAAATTTTTGCAGTTTTGTTATTCCGTTTTTTCCTTTTTATATAGCTAAAATTGCTGTATAGCAATCTTAATGTTTTTGACCAGCTTTGATATCTGTGGCAGTTTTTATCCACTTGATTGCTTGCTTGAGCATCTGTGTGTCATCCATTTCTATCACATGGCAGCCAGTGGAGCTCTTCTAAACACCCCCTTATGCTCAGAACTCCCATTCCCATGATTAAAGTTAAAGTCCATCCTAAAACGAAAATCCCTGCATCTACAGATATCCACGATCTAACACTAATCTATCTAACCCTGGAAAGAAGAAATCGGTATACATGCCTTTTCTGCAGCATATCTGACCCGTTTCCACGCTGAGATGTCAGCAGTGGCTTCGCTGTGGAGGTGGGTGCAGAGATCACATCCGACAACAGAAGCCCCATTGTAAATCTGTGGGTGACGTTTCTCCCCATTCATTTCACAGCTGTTGTTGGCTGTGTCCTCTGCAGAACTTCCACCGCTAGAGACCGGTTTGATTGGCTTCAGAAAAGGTATGTATACTCATTTCTTCTTTACAGGGTTATGCCCCGTACATACGATCGGATTTTCCGACGGAAAATGTGTGAT
This sequence comes from Aquarana catesbeiana, assembly GCF_042186555.1. NCBI lineage: Eukaryota > Metazoa > Chordata > Amphibia > Anura > Ranidae > Aquarana > Aquarana catesbeiana. Next base: position 480,459,946 of record NC_133324.1, on the reverse strand, counting down.
AGGACCTTGTTGTTGGAAATTCCGACCGTGTGTAGGCTCCATCACACATTTTCCATCGGATTTTCCGACACACAAAGTTTAAGAGCAGGCTATAAAATTTTCCGACAACAAAATCCGTTGTCGTAAATTCCGATCGTGTGTACACAAATCCGACGAACAAAGTGCCATGCATGCTCAGAATAAATTAAGAGATGAAAGCTATTGGCCACTGCCCCGTTTATAGTCCCGACGTACGTGTTTTACGTCACCGCGTTTAGAACGATCGGATTTTCCGACAACTTTGTGTGACCGTGTGTATGCAAGACAAGTTTGAGCCAACATCCGTCGGAAAAAATCCTAGGATTTTGTTGTCGGAATGTCCGAACAAAGTCCGACCGTGTGTACGGGGCATTAGATAGGTTAGTTTTAGAATGTGGATGTCTGTAGATGCAGGGGTTTTAGGGCGACTTACACTTTAAGCTCCAAGGGGCAGAGCGAAACACGTTGGAGGAAGTGGCCTGGAAAGAGTCCAGGCTGAGGCTGTAATTCATCTCCCTTGATGCACATTGGCCTGCTTCATGATGTGCGGCTTATGGATCTTTTCCTTTGACATTGCTACAAACTAGTAGCAAACTGTTAGATTTTTAAACATTTTTTTACTACTAATGGAGGTGATCAGCGACTTATAATGGAACTGCAATAGTGCGGCGGGAAATCTGAAACTAACTGACACTGAGTGTGACTGAGTAATTGCCACTGACATCACCAGTGACACTAATACATTGATCAGTGCTAAAACTATACACTGTCACTGTACTAATGTTACTGGCTGGGCAGGGTTTAAAGGGGTTGTAAAGGCAGAAGGTTTTGTAGCTTATTGCATTCTTAATGCAGTTCTCGAATCTAGTAACCCCAAAGCGATGTCACAACGTCATGTCTGGTTTACTGGAGCCTTAAAGGCAACCAGATTAAAAAAAAATTTCAGTATTCAGATAAGCCAAACTTGCCGTTTTTGGATGCTTTTAAGTGCAAAGGAGGGATTTGGGGTCTTATAGAATACAAATGACACGTGACTATTGCTGTCACAAGGAATTTAAATGGACAGTGTTAAATTATTATTATTTTTTTTTTCTGTAAAGCGTCCTATCCCTCCGTGCTCCTGCGTAGAGGTGAACATATACATAAGTCACTCCCGCAAATGTAAACAGTGTTCAAACCACACACGAGGTATCGCCGCGATCGTTAGAGTGAGAGCAATAATTCTAGCACTAGACCTCTGTAACTCTAAACTGGTAAAAGTTAAATTTTTTTTAAAGCGTCGCCTATGGAGATTTTTAAGTACCATAGTTTGTCACCATTCCACGAGTTAAAGCATGACATTTTAGTTATCTGTTTACTCGGCGTAACATCATCTTTCACATTATGTGTAAAATATTTGGCTAACTTTAGTGTTTTTTATTTTTTAATTCATGAAAGTGTATTATTTTTTTTTTTTTTTTTTCCAAAATAATTGCTTTTGAAAGACCGCTGTGCAAATACAGTGCGACATAAAATATTGCGATGATCACCATTTTATTCTCTAGGGTCTCTGCTAAAAAAATATATATCATGTTTGGGGGTTCTAAGTAATTTTCTAGCAAAAAATACTGATTTTTAACTTGTAAGCAACAAATGTCAGAAAAAAGCCTGGTCCTTAAGCGGTTAAAATTGTTTATATAATGATCCCTGTGAGGTCCAGTGACTTTACCAGTGCTATCTTTCCATCAATGGGAAAAAAAAAAACCTTTTGATTTTATGACATTTTATTTGCAGTACCTTGTTGACTTACAGTATCTAAGTGAGTACGCCCCTCACATTTTTGTAAATATTTTATTCTATCTTTTCATGTGACAACATTGAAGAAATGACACTTTGCTACAATGTAAAGTAGTGAGTGTACAGCTTGTATAACAGTGTAAATTTGCTGTCCCCTCAAAATAACTCAACACACAGCCATTAATGTCTAAAACGCTACAAAAGTGAGTACACCCCTAAGTGAAAATGTCCAAATTGGGCTCAATTAGTTATTTCCCCTCCCCAGTGTCATGTGACTCATTCGTGTTACAAGGTCTCAGGTGTGAATGGGGAGCAGGTGTGTTAAATTTGGTGTTATCGCTCTCACTCTCTCATACTGGTCACTGGAAGTTCAACATGGCACCTCATGGCAAAGAAGTCTCTGGGGATCTGAAAAAAATAATTGTTGTTCTACATAAAGATGGCCTAGGCTATAAGAAGATTGCCAAGACACTGAAACTTAGCTGCAGCACAGTGGCCAAGACCATACAGCGGTTTAACAGGACAGGTTTCACTCAGAACAGGCCCCGCCATAGTCGACCAAAGAAGTTGAGTGCACATGCTCAGCATCATATCCAGAAGTTGTCTTTGGGAAATAGACGTATTAGTGCTGCCAGCATTGCTGCAGAGGTTGAAGGGGTGGGGGTAAGCCTGTTAGTGCTCAGAACATACACCGCATACTGCATCAAATTGGTCTGCATGGCTGTCGTCCCAGAAGGAAGCCTCTTCTAAAGATGATGTGCAAGAAAGCCCGCAAACAGTTTGCTGAAGACAAGCAGACTACGGACATGGATTAAGGCCCCCCCTAGAATATCATAGTAATCTAAGTTATAATTAGTGGGCAGAAACGGGATGGACAGGATGCCGTATAGTTTAAGGGAGGACCGATGGTGATGGCGGGGAGGGGCGGAGGAGAGGGGGAGTGAGTGGGGGGTTCCTTTTATTTATTTATTTATTTATTTATTTATTTTAAATGTATTTATTTTTTTGTTTCCCTTTTTGTGTGTTGTCTGTTTGTTGTTTGTTTTGTTAGGAATGTTAAATTGGTATCCTGGAGATTATCTGAAATTAGTGAGAGGTATTGTAAAGTAGTAATGTGTATAATCTGCAGATAATGCAATTTGTCTTGTTGATCAACTGTAATGTTTGATAGCTTTAATAAATAATGAAGATTTAAAAAAAAAAGACATGGATTATTTGAACCATGTCCTGTGATCTGATGACACCAATATAAACTTATTTGGTTCAGATGGTGTCAAGTGTGTGTGTGGCGGCAACCAAATGAGGAGTACAAAGACAAGTGTGTCTTGCCTACAGTCAAGGATGGTGGTGGGAGTGTCGTAGTCGATACCGATGCCGAAAATGGAAATTACACTAGGCTGAAAACTGAAACCGATACCGAAACGGACCGATACCAAAAATGACTGTTTTTAAAAAATATTTTTATACAGGAGATGGTCTGAGACTGGGGACATGGTACAGGAGATGGTCTGAGACTGGGGACATGGTACAGGAGATGGTCTGAGACTGGGGACATGGTACAGGAGATGGTCTGAGACTGGGGACACGGTACAGGAGATGGTCTGAGACTGGGGACATGGTACAGGAGATGGTCAGAGACTGGGGACACGGTACAGGAGATGGTCAGAGACTGGGGACACGGTACAGGAGATGGTCAGAGACTGCAGTTCCTATGGACGTTGGATAATGGCCGATCGGCCCTCTCACCTGACCCAGCGATGACCCCCCTGGACAAACCACCCCACTCCATTAGTACAGAACCTCCCAGGACAAACCAACCCCCCCTCCATTAGTACAGACCCCCCCCCAGGTCAAACCAATCCCCCTCCATTAGTACAGACCCCCCCAGGACAAAAGGACAAACCAATCCCCCTCCATTAGTACAGACCCCCCCAGGACAAAAGGACAAACCAATCCCCCTCCATTAGTACAGACCCCTCCACCAGGACAAACCCCCTCCCTCCATTACGGTACATAAAAACAGATGGGAGAACAGGTGGAGAACAGATCGCAGCAGGCAGGAGTTAAGACCGAGGGGAAGAGGAGGAGGAGAACACATGTCACTGGAGGCACGGACCGGCCCCTCAGCGACGTCACTGCGTGGCTAGTTTCTCTCCACACAGAGACAGCCGCTCCGATCTCCGGCTGTTTCGCTCTCCTCCTCTGACAGGAGGAGGGAGGGGGGACGGGCTTGGGAAACCCAGTGGCGACCGTGTTTCACAAGCCCGTGATTTTTTTTTTTTTTTTTTTTGTGATGAATAGCTCAACCAGGGGTCTCAAACTGGTGGCCCTCTAGCTGTTGCGAAACTACAAGTCCCATGAGGCATTGCAAGACTGACAGTTAAAAGCATGACTCCCTTGGGCAGAGGCATGATGGGACTTGTAGTTCTGCAACAGCTGGAGGGAAATAGCATGATGTGAAACAAAGCATATTCACTATTAAGTAGTCTAAAATCCTGTAATGGTAGATTCTCACATTTCCACTGGGTTTGTTAAAAGTTATAAAATGAGGAAATCGAAGCTGAATTTAGATTTCATCAAGCAAAGCACAATAACTGTACTCGTGTTTGAAATTGAAATGAGGTAGAGTAAACTCAGCCATAGGTTGTAGATGAATAATACATTTTGTTTTTTTACCCAGATGACAAGTCACTGACAGCTGAGTGTGGTGACTGTTAGTGGAACCTGAACAGCTATCTTGGTCAAAATCTGATTTTGACCTCTGTGCAGGTGCCTGAACTAGCCAAACAAGACGGTTTCCAATATGGACGTTAAAATGCCTTTGAGCATAGTAGTAGTGCTGAAAAGCTGGAATACAGTACATGCCTCCGTAAGATGTTGGCACACTTTACTTGTACTGTTCTTTAAAGATACCGTTTTAGTTTCAAACCCTTTACAAAATACTGTTATACTTTACAAATGTGCCTGTGTGTTTAAGGTGACCTACTTGCTCATAAAATGATACTGAGCAAATGTTAAATAATATCTAAACCCAAGAACAAAGCAAGTCGTTAGATTATGGTTGCCGCATTAGTTTTCATTTTTAAGCTAAGCGCATATTCAGTAGTATTTAAGTACAGAAAATGCCTGTGAGCTGAAATGAAGGCACAGACAATGTCCTCTTCCTTCTATTCCTCATCCCCGTGTAATGCATGTAGAGAGGAGGACATGCTTGATGTTCTGCCTAGGTGACAGCCATGGCTTCTTTCATAGATACAATGGACTGAGTGATAGTAGCCATTCTACGACAAAACATGTATTTACAGGATCACAATGTAAAAATATAAGAAAAAAAGTGCAGACACCCTATCTAAGGACTGGCATGCAGCAATATATTACATTTTTTGAGGAGATTTAAAATGTTTGTTAGCCCAACATTTCATATGCCTGGTATGTGTGTGTGGTACCATGTATTATTTATCTTAAAACGTATGTTCCTGCTTTCTTTGCATTGCTTCCTTTTAGTGTGAAATCCCTAGTGAGCCTGCCAGCCCCCCCCCCCCCCCGCTTTCCTATTTTAAACTGACCACATTAGGCATGGAGGCTCATCCATCTTAAATGTGGTCAGTTTTCTGGATCCACCCCTCCATCCCCCTTATGCAGCTGAAAACAGAGGTTATGTTATCATTTATTAAGAAAAAAAGGGAGAAAAAAAGGTATTTTTCTTTATCTGTACATAAATAGTTTTTGTCTTTCTTTTTTATTTTAAACTGAGTTGTTTTACAAGGTAAGAGTTCACATATACTTTACTCTGCGTTACCCAAGGCATATGTGTTAGCAGTAAGTTTGTATGTAGGCTTAAAAGAGTGGCTGCTATAAGAAGTTAATTCAATTTTTAAGATTGTTTCTTGGTGACAGCTTAATGTGCTTAATATGTTACTTTAGTACGCAGCAATTATTTGTTCGACTTGTTTTCCACAGAATATTAAGCATGTTAGCAAAACTTTATAAAAGTAGCAGCTATACTTGTAAATCCAGAGAATTTGGTATTCCCTTTTTTTTTTTTTTTTTTTTTTTTTAAACTTATTTATTTTTTAATTTTGGCACTTTGTAAACCTGGAATATGCTGCAGGTTTATACTTTAAACCCTTTTTTTTTTTTTTTTTTGCAGGATGGCTTTGATTTAAATCAAGTCTATTTAAATCGCGATTTCAATCGCTAGTAAAAAGGCTTGATTTAAATCAACTCAATTTAAATCATAATTTTTAAAGAGCAATTGTAATTTTTGTCACGCAGCAGCTCCTCCTCTGACCCGCTGTTGAGTCACTGACCGTTCCATTCACTTTAATGGGACGACTGGTGATGTGGCAGTGACCCAACAAGGTAAGAGACGTGGCGGCAGCAGGTGAGTGGATGCTCACTAACAGGCGCTACCATGATTGATCTGAAATGACAGGTGTTCTTTAAATGCAAGGACTCATTCTTGCTGGTAGTTAGAATCTTTATTTTTTGCAAACAAAATGAAGGTTTCCTATTTAGAATAATTAGCCGTCAGGTTAGTAAAACAGCGATATCAGAACCGATGCAATCATACAGTTTGCAGTGTACATAGATTTGCAAAACAATGGGAAAAATGGATATTCCTGAACTTTGCTTTATCTCATGGTTACTGTGAAATTGTGTGAATGCATCAATGCAATGCATGTTATCTCAACTTTCAGAGCTTGGATTCATTGAATAAGTTTACCAAAAATGTAAATATTGCAGAATATACAGCCTCATGCTACATAACTAAGCTCCATTTTATGCTGAATAAACTACTAATGTATCTTAAATAGAAAACTACCTTTTGATACATTTTTACTCCAAAAGCATTTTATTAAAATAAATGTGATAAAAATCAAAAAAATCGATTTAACCACTCAAGGTCCAGACCTATTTTTTTCACTCTGTGTTAACAACTTAAAATCTTTTTTTTTTTTTTTTTTTTTTTTTTTTTTTTTTTTTTTTTTTGCTAGAAAATCACTTAGAACCCCCAAACATTATATAAATATTTTTTTTCAGACACCCTAGAAAAATGCCGGTCATTGCAATACTATGTCACGCCGTATTTGCGCATCGATCTATTTTTTATTTTTTTGGAAAAAATACACTTTTTTTTTAAATTAAAAAATAAGAAAACGGTAAAGTTAGCCCAATTTATTTTTTTTATACTGTGAAAGATAATGTTACGCTGAGTAAATTGATACCCAACATGTCATGCTTCAAATTTGCGCCTGCTCGTGGAATGGCGACAAACTTTGACACTTAATCTCCATAGGTGACATTTCAATATTTCTACAGGTTACCAGTTTTGAGTTAGGAGGTCTTTTGTTAGAATTTTTGCTCTCGCTCTAACAATCGTGGCGATGCCTCACATGTGTGGTTTGAACACCGTTTACATATGCAGGAGCGACTTACATACTTAAATTTACGGGCGCTTTTAAATATTTTTTTTTTCTTAATTATTTTACTTTTTATTTTTTAAATGTGTCCCTTTTTAAAAAGATTTTTTTGGATCACTTTTATTCCTATTACAAGGAATGTAAACATCCCTTGTAATAGAAAAAAAGCATGACAGGACCTCTTTATTGTGAGATTCAAATCCCTAACCAAAAATGAAAAAATCTGCATGTGAGAACATGCATTTTACGCGTCTACGTGTGTAACGCATGTATACCCATATACATTGGTTCAAAAACGGCATTCTGGGATTGAAAAGGAGGATATAGCGCTATAATGTTACTCATTTAAACTTCTAAGTGTCTTTACGCATTTAAACATATATAAAAACACGCATTTTACTGATCATTTGTGCGGGAACTTTTGTATCAGAAAAAAACAAGCCTGTATGGTCAGTAAAATTCTTTAAAGTCGTGTGCATGTAGTCTTAGATGTTCCTTAGGAGAAGGTGTTATGGCTGACTGCTAGCATTTCTCTACAAGTTTAGTGTGATTTGTCATAATAGAAAACCTTAGGACAGGCTGATACTTCCTTTCATTAAAGCAGAAGTATGGAAAATTTTGAAAAAAGGACTGTCAGTCAGCAGCTTGCTGCTCTGTCCCTTCCTCTGCTGGGCTGTGGAGTGGGTGAAAGCGGCTGGCTCAGGCTCTCACTGGCTCGCTGAGAGGCTGAGCCATGTGCTGGTCCAGGCTTCTGCTTGGATCCCAACTTCAAAGTCATGATCTTTCCCATGCCTGAACTGGCTGAGTGATGTCAGCCGACAGAGTGCTTTAGCCCGCTGTCGGCTGGAAACCGGCCACAGGAGTGCAAAACGTGTGATCTCCAGGAGGAGTATAGCCAAAATCGCTTTGGCTATATACTTCTTTAACATACAATGGAAAAGTCCAGCTTCTAATTCTGTAATCTGTTAGGACAGACAGTGTTCAAATCTAGTTTACAGTTGAGGAGGAAGTCTGCCAGCACAGTACAGACAGGGTTAATTAAGGCAAGCACAGCTCCCCATCTCCTCAGAAACAAAAAGGACTTTAAGTAAGATTTTGTAATATTTCTAGAATGTGCTGGACTTCAAGTGGTTAAAACAGGCTATACAGCCTCTCGATCACTTCAACAGTGAGAAGGGTCGACCCCTGCTGCTTTCAATGGTTCCTGGGCTCAGCCTCCTCACAGGATTTGATTGACGGCAACAGGAGCCAGTAGCTCACGCTGTTCTCAGAGTCACCTGTGAGACCAGGAAGACAGACGGGGACAGCGCTGGATCGAGAGAGGAGGCAGGTAAGTGTTTAGGGGTGGGCGGGAACAGATAGTGTGGCATTTTTTACCCTAATGCTTGCATTAAGGGTAAAAATGCTTGGGCTTTAGAATAATTTTAAATGGGGGGGGGGGGAATTATTGCAGTAAAATGAAAATAAAAAAAAAACGGCACCCCTGTCACCTCATTACATACACATTAATGTAAACCCATAGTGCCCACGTTTGTATGTAAACAGATCCACACATGTGATGTACCACTGCTATAATCCATGGTTAACTCTAGATTGATATCCTGTAAAGACTTTACAGTGGCACCTATTAAAAATTTTAGGTACCGTCGCGGTTTTTTTTGCCATTTCAGGGCCATGTGCAATTTTGAGACCGGACTTGTGATGTAAAATGACAGTATTTACATAGTTTAAAAAAGACACTAGTTCATCTAAAAAATAGAAACAAACAAAAAACAAAAAAACACTCAAAGCATGGTCCAGTTTGCTCCAGTGGGGAAAAAAATTCCTTCTTGATCCCCCAGGAGGCAATCGGATATTCCCTAGATCAGCTACCCCAGCGTTATTACTTCTAAAAGTTGGTATCCAGTTATATTTTGTGCATTTAGGAATACATCCAGCTCTTTAACCGCTTCCCGCCTAGCCTATAGCAGACCAGTCTGACACGCCGCATCTGAGATCGTGATAAGAAGCCTCTCTCGGAGGCTTCTTACCACGTGATCAACTGTGACCAATCCCAGCTGATCATCGCGTGAACCAGGAAGTGCCGGTAAACGGCATTCCTCGGTTCGCGCTGACGGGGAGAGACGATCAGCGGCTCTCCCAGTCAGAGGGGGGTCTGTGCTGATGATCAGCACATTGATTATCAGCACAGCCCCCTCAGTTGTCCCAATCACCTGCCGATCAATCCCCAGCAAAACACACAATAATAAAGTCTCCCAGTGCCCACCTCAGTGCCCAGCAGTAACACCTGTCAGTGATCTATCAGTACCTCATTATCAGTGCTGCCCATCAGTGCCACCTGTCAGTGCCGCGTATTGGCACCCATCAGTCCTGCATGTCAGTGCTGCCTATCAGTGCCCATCAATTCTACATATCAGTGCCACTTTATCAGTGCCAACTCATCAGTGCCCATCAGTGAAGGGGAAAACAAAATTTTTGACAGAAAGTAAGAAAATCTATTTTTTTTTTTTCAAAGATTTTGGTCTTTTTTTTTTAGTTTGTTTAGCAAAAAATAAAAACCCCAGAGGTGATCAAATGCCACCAAAAAGAAAGCTCTATTTGTGGGAAGAAAATGATAAAATTTTAGTCTGGGTACAGTGTTGCATGACCGTGCAATTGTCATTCAAAGTGTGACAGCGCTGAAAGCTGAACATTGTCCTGGGTAGGAATGGCCGAAAGTACCTGGTATTGGAGTGGTTAAACAATCTACTGAGCTGGGCAGAACTAATTTTTGAGGGAGTCTTTCACATTTTCACAGCTCTTAGGCCTCATTCACATGAGGCGGACTCTGTTTCCACGGAGCCCGCCTCGGTCCGCCGGCTCAGCGAGAGATCTGTCCATTGATCTCCGCTGAGCCGGCGGATGACAGGTGCCTCTCTGCTCACTGAGCGGGGAGGGACTTGTCAGGCGCCACTGCTCCACAGCATGTCCATTTTTCATCAGATCTCACCCGATCCGATCCGGCAGCGACGGATCTGGACGTAGGGCCATCCGTCTGCTTTCAGCAGATCGGACCGGGTCAGATGTCAGCGGACATGTCTCCGCTGACATCCGTTGCTCCATAGGCTAACATGGAGTTGCCCGTTCAGGTCCGCCATCAAAACTGACAGGCGGACCTGAATGGTCCGATCGTGTGAAAGGGGTCTTACTGTGAAGAAGCCTTTCTGTATTGACTTGAAGCAATCCCACCTTTTTATTTTACCTAAAGAAAATGGGTATTCTATTGTTTGTGTACTAAAATAAATGTTAGAATTTTTTATTCTTTTTTCTTAAAAATAGGTATTTGAAAAACAGCGGCACAAATATCATGAGACATAAAACATTGGAACTGCTACCGTTCTATTCTACAGGGACTTGCTTTCAGAATATATAATTGCATGGAGGTTCTAAGTATTTTTTTTTTTTTTTTTTTTAGCAAGAAAATGCTGATTTTAGCTTGTGTGAAAATTTAAAAAATTGTCCCATACACAAAGTGGTTAAGGATGAAGAAAATGACCCCCTGGGATATTGATTTTCCTTGTTAGCGACTTAAGGCAGATGCAACTCCTTGCACAAATCTGCAGGAACCTAAAGGCAGCATTTGTGGTGTGAGGAAAAATTTGAGGCTGCATCATGGACGAAAAGTAGGTTGGTGAGGGAAAAAAACACACTTTTTTGTCAAACTTTTATTATCTGAGGAGGAAAGACATTGTGGTCATTTTGAAATGTACTTACCAGCCAAGTGACAGACAGCATGAAGATTGATGCATCGGCTCAAAGACACCAACCCATGCACAAGCTGCTGGTACATTCATATAATTACTTGCTTTTATAGAAACTTGATGTCCTACTGGGCAATACTTACAGCTACATTTGTTCAAGGCATCAGTGAAGCATTTACAAAGGCATGTGAAAAATAAATGATTGTACTCGATGAAGGTGAAGGAAAAGGTTTTCCTCATTTCAGGTAGATGTGTTCACTATACGAATTGCAAAAAAACGTACTGGATCTAAGATCAAGAGCGGTCTTTTGAATTATTTCATATACCCATATATCAGTTGTGAGTAACATTAACCACTTCAGCCCCAGAAGATTTGGCTGCTCCGTGACCAGAGCACTTTTTGCAATACGGCACTGCGCCGCTTTAACTGACAATTGCGCGGGCGTGCAACGCTGTACCCAAACAAAATTGATGTCTTTTTTCCCCCACAAATAGAGCTTTCTTTTGGTGGTATTTGATCATCTCTGCGGTTTTTAATTTTTTGCACTATAAACAAAAAAAAGTGACAATTTTGAAAAAAAAACCACAATATTTTGTACTTTTTGCTATAATAAATATCCCCCAATTTCTTTAAAAAAAAGCAAATTTTTCTCAGTTTAGGCTGATATGTATTCTTCTACATATTTTTGGTAATAAAAATCACAATAAGCATGTATTGATTGGTTTGCGCAAAAGTTATAGCGTATACAAAATAAGGGATAGATTTATGGCATTTTTGTGATTTTTTTTTTTTTTTTTTAATTTTTTTATCTTACTAGTAATGGCAGTGATATGCGATTTATTTTATTTTTTTTTTTATTTTTTTATTTTTTTTTATCATGACTGCGACATTATGGCGGGCACATATGACACTTTTGACACATTTTTGGGACAATTGAAAATTCTACAGCGATCAGTGCTATAAAAATTGCACTGATTACTGTATAAATATCACTGGCAGGGAAGGGGTTAACACTAGGGGGCGATCAAGGCGTTAAATGTGTTCCCTGACTGTGTTCTAACTGTAGGGAGAGGGGACTGACTATAGGAGATGACAGATTGTGGTTCCTAGCTATTAGGAACTCACGATCTGCATCTCCTCTCAGAACAGAACAGGGATTTGTGTGTATACACACACACACACGTCCCTGTTCTGCGCCTCGTGCCCGCGATCGCTCGTGGCCGGCGGTCATCGCGACCACCGGTCACAAGAATTGGCACCCCTGCACTGCAACGTGCGCGTGCCTGCTATCCTGCTTAAAGGAGCCGACATACAGCTACAATGGCTCGCGGGATCGTGCCGACCTGCCGCTGTATAATGACGGCGGCTGGTCGGCAAGTGGTTAAAGTGATTTCTCCAGGCAAAACCTTTTTTTTTTTTTTTTTTAGTTTTGGTTAAAACTGTCAAGTTTTTATTTTTGTCAGTGTCCCTATTAGAGAGATTAGCCCCTCTATTTTTTTTTCTAGTGCCCAGTTTCCCCAAGAAAGTGAGTGAGGGCAACGCTAACATTTTCAGCAAAACAAGAGGAAAGGGGAAATCTTTCAGGGACAGCTATCTAGGAGGAGAATTCCCCTCACTTTGGGAGATTTCCTCTAACTCCCTGTTGCATCCCTGTGTACGTGTCAAAGTCTGGGGTCAGGCTTAGAGAACAGTGGCTGTAGCAGTAGACGGGTTCACAGGTAGTCAGCTGGAAATGTACAAGCAGATCCCCCTAGTAGATAATGTGTGCTTATCTGAAGTGCAGGCTCTAAGCACCAACTGGTATTCACCAGAGCTTCTGATGGTGGAGAGATAGGTTTTGCTGTGTGTTAGTACCAGGTTTGGGTCCTCAGGATTGCCCCACGAAGAGGTGGGAAAGCCAGGGGTCCAATAGCAGATATAGCAGGTAGGAATCAAGCAGAAGCGTAGTTAGTAAACAAGCCAAAGGTCAGTAACACATAGTAGCTGGATGGAATAGGACCAAAACGTAGTCCATGAACAAGACAAGGGTCGGTAATGAATGGTAGAGAAAATAAGGGCAGCTGCAGGTATGCAATGGAGCAAGATATCACCTGAGGAGAGCTCAATAATCTTGCAAACAGGAAATGCAGAGACACGGCTTAAATCAGGAAGTTCATGGGAGGAGCAAAGAGTTCAAGAGAAACAAGACACAAGGCAAGGCTGTCAGGCAGGAATCAGGCAGGGAACTGTCTAGCATCCCTGGAGGTACAGAGAGAAGAGCTATAGCCAGACACTGTAGAGGCCACAGGTTTAGACCCAGGGCCCAATTGTGCCACTGGGGAGGTTGCTTTCCCAAACGGCAAATTATAACCTGGCAGGTGTTTTAATCAAAAACTAAAAAAAACGTTTATCAGTTTCTTTGGTTGAGAGGTTTAGACATTTCTCGGATTTTCAAATCTACCACCTGTTTGTTAGTTTACCAGGTGTATGTTCTGGGCTCAGCTGATTCCAGCTTTGGACATAAGGTCTTTCAGGCAGCTCTTTGAGTATAGAATTCTCTGAATTTTGGGAATTGCTCAAATCTTGTTTCCCTTAGTGAACAATTAAGAAAACAGGATTTTTTGACTTCCTATAAAATACTTTTGTTGGAGTACAGTAAGGGACATGGGTCCCACCCCTCTGTTTTATGATCACCACTTCTGCTGCGTTTGCATGAGTCTGAAGCATGATGGTAGTGGAAGGGGTTAGATAGTTGTTATATTGGCTCCTGACAGTATAACCTATACATCTCAGAGTTCCTTGGGACCCTGTGCCATTTAAAGGGGAACTTTGCTCTCTAATCAACATGGACTATTTTTAATTCTTTTGCTGCTAATTTTAGTAAATAAAGTATATTATCCCTTTCATGCCTAATGCCCCGTACACACAATCGGAAATTCCATCAGCAAAAACTTGGATGGTTTTTCGGATGGAATTCTGCTCAAGCTTGCCTTGCATACACACAGTCACACAAAAGTTCTCTGAACTTTCGACCATCAAGAATGCGGTAACGTGTACAACACTACGACGAGCCGAGAAAATGAAGTTCAATGCTTCCGAGCATGCGTCGAATTGTTTCCGAGCGTGCGTGATTTTTTTGCACGTCCGAATTGCATACAGACGAACACATTTTCGGATAGGAACTTTTTCCGATCGAAAAATAGAGAACCTGCTCTCAATCTTTTGCTGGCTGGAATTCTGCCAGCAAAGGTCCAATGGAACATACACACGGCCGGAATTTCTGACCAAAAGCTCGCATTCAACTTTTGCTGGTGGAATTTCTGATCGTGTGTACGGGGCATTAGCCTATTTCTGACATTTGTTGCTTGCAAGTTAAAATCCATATTATTTGCTAGAATATTACTTAGAACCCCAAACATTATATATTTTTTTTAGCAGAGACCCTAGAGAATAAAATGGCGATCGTTGCAATATGTCACACGGTATTTGCGCAGTGGCCTTTCAAACGCAATTTTTTTTGGAAAAAAGACACTTTTATGAATCAAAACTGAACAGTAAAGTTAGCCCTTTTTTTTGTATAATGTGATGTTATGTCGAGTAAATAGATACCCAACATGTCATGCTTTGAAATTGGGCACACTCGTGGAATGGCGACAAACTACGGTACCTAAAAATCTCCATAGGCGATGCTTTGTGCATTGTCAAAAGGATGTTTGATCCTGTCTTCCCTGATTCTCCCCTTCTTTCACTGTCCTCAATCTGCTGATAGTACAGAGCCTTTGGTGTCACTCTGCACATGCTCCGTTTTGGTGCGTATTCCTAGAGCTTTTTTTTTTTCTTGGAAGCATGTGATCAGCACATGGCCAATCTGCACTGTCCAAACAGGGTCAGGATTTATGCAGACTCAAAGGACACTCGGAGTAGAATGAAAATTCCTCCTAAGCTTTAACCAGATACTGATAGAAGTCACAAGACTACTATATACTGCTGATGAGAAAAGGTATTTAGCAGTTTATACTTACTAAAATAATTGCATTTCCATGTTCTGTGTACTGTGGGAGACCAGATATAGTGAATGCAGGGTCCTGGGTTTGTTAACAATTTAAAGCGGACCTACAGTTATTTTTTCAACTTTCCATCTATTAAATCTTCTGCCCTTGTTTTAAACGTTTTTTTTTTCTGCCAGTAAATACCTTATACAACCCACTTCCTGTTTCTTGTCTGGTAAAAAGCCTAGGCTTATGACGACATGCACAGCTTTCGCTCTCACTCTTGTAAGAGTTTGCCAGGAAAGGAGGGGGGATGAGTCATAAGAGGGCCAATGAGAGCTGCCGAGCTGGAGGTGTGCCTGTGTAAATGCAGGAAGTGAACAGGCAGCAGCCACAGCTGCCCACAGTTAAAATGATTGCAGCCAGACTCAGTGGAGGAGATTTCTGCAGCATATTTGGCAACTACAGAATCACAGTATGCATAAAATAATATGCAAAGTGGTTGGAGGGAAACTCCTGAATGGCAAAGATGTTTTCATTACAAACTATGTGAGCAGACTGCAGTTCCTCTTTAAGTTTATAATATGTTGATTTAGCCATATAGTATACAAAAATCTTAAAATGTAACAAGGGCAAACAAAATCTGTTGCAAGCAATATTGAAACTTGTATATTGAATTTTGTCAGGTTGAAATAAAGTGAAAACTGTACCCTGTAGATTAAATTGGTTTAATCCAGTTTTTAAAAACTATTTTTTTTTTTTGTTGTTGTTAAATCTATGAAAATAAAAAAAAATAAAAAAAGAAGGGAAAAAAAAAGCTAAATGGAGAGTGCAGTGATGAATAGGGACATGAACCAACGTCACAGAATGGTGAATGCAGAATAAAATGTATATCATAGTAATTATCTATGACAAATTCTTGTCCGTCTTTGTTTCACTAATCATGGTGTATGTTGTACCACAAAGGCAGATTTTGAATGAAACCCAGGGCTGTGTACTGTGGGTACTCTGTTCTGGGTTCTCTTATCTAATTGTATTTTTAATACCATCATTTCCAAATACAAAGTATTGCTTTATACATGTAGTTTAGTTGCAATTAGAATAATAGCATTTTCAGATTTGCAACAATACAATGTTTTTTTTTTTTTTTTTTTTCCATATTACAATGAGAAGAATTTTCTATTTTAATTTATCCTTAATCAGAAAAAGAAGGGGGAAAGAAATCTCAATCTTGCCCTCTGGTATAGCTTTTGTGATTTTCTTCTGCCTTGCTGTCTTAAGGGCATGTAAGCTTTTTAAATCAGCAAGACTATTGAAAAGAAAATCATTGCACATAGCTAAATGCGTCAGCCTGGATAAATGGAGGGGCAACAGCATCACTGTGCATACTGAGATATCATGTGTGGAACAATTGCTCTTGTGACGGTTTTCCCATTCAGTACAAAGAACCCAGAGATTACCAATGACAAATGTACATTAGGCAGCCTTTGGAGTAGAATTAAGCTTGCTTCTCATTTTGCTACTAGTATAGGATCCATTTGAATACAATTCCTTAATTCTTGAAGCAGCCGGCCAACTTAAAGCATTAGTCTGCTTTGCCTTCTGATATAATAACCACCTAGGGTATTAAAATTGGGTGGCTACAGCTGTGTCTGTTATAGGGAAACAACGGCTGGAAATGGAACTGATTTGCATGCTAGAGGAATTTTCTTTGTCACTTGCTGTTTTTCATTGTATCTTACATGTAAAAGACCTCTGTGCACAATAGCTGTTTTCAGCACCCCATCACGGTGCTCTTGCAGTTCAACATAGCATGTGGTCTGCAAGTGCTTTGCTCTGTGTATCTTCCCAGGTTCAAGGACAATGTAATCAACATATGTAGTGTCTGAAAGGATGTCAAATACAGAACTCTCCTTTTTTTATTTTTAGAGAGTGCTTTTTCCTCTGCTCATTTTGGTGTTGGATTTTTATTTAATCATTCATACAGATAGACTGGTTCGACCATTTGCTTTCATCTTTTGTGAATGGTTCATAGGACATGGTGTTGGCTGCATTTTTTGTAGATTGCAAATACATGATTTTCTGTGGCTTCCATGAACCTGGTAGCAAGCAAAGTCCTTTTATTTGTTTTCTAAGCTTCCATACAAAGTGAATAATAGTTATTGTCATGTCATGTAAGTCGTAATATGGATCAAATGTAAAAATGTTGCTTTTAGTTTATTTTTTTTAACATTAAAGTGATTGTAAGGGTTTTTTTTTTTTTTTCTTTTAAATAACAAAAATATCATACTTGCCTCCACTGAGCAGCTCGTTTTGCACAGAGTGGCCCCGATCCTCATCTTCTGGGGTCCCCCAGTGGTGCTCGCGGCTCCTCCCCTGCATCAGGAAACCTCCTAGGAGAAGCACTCTCCCTGGGGGTTACTGTGCGGGCTCTCTCCCGAGTCCAGCATTTGCGTCCATAGACACAGAATGCCGAACTCAGCCCTGGTGCCCGCGTCATTGGATTTGATTGACAGCATTGGGAGCCAATGGCTGCGCTGCTATCAATCTACCCAATTAAGAGCCAAGACAACGGGCAGGGAGGTAGAGCGCGTCTCTGCCATGGGAACTAATGAGCTCAGGTGAGTAAAACTCGGGAGCTGGTCAGTGACAGAAGTTTTTTCACCTTAATGCATAGGATGCATTAAGGTGAAACAGCACGAGGGTTTACAATCCCTTTAAGATGTGTGCAGCAGCCCCCCTAACAACACATACCTGAGGTCTCTGTCCAGCGATGTCCACGAGTCTCCTGGCCATCCGAGATTCTCCTTCCTGATTGGCTGAGACACAGCAGCGTTGCCATTGGCTCCCGCCGCTGTCAATCAAATTCAGCTAGCCAGTTAGGGGAGAGAGGGGGCAGGGCTCCATGTCTGAATGGACACAGGGAGCTGTGACTCGGCTCGGGTGCCCCCATAACCAGCTGTTTGCTGTGGGGGCACTGAACAGGAGGGAGAGGCCAGGAGCACCGAAGAGGGACCCGAGAAGAGGAGGATCCAGGCTGCTCTGTGGAAATCTACTGCAACAGAGCAGGTAAGTATAACATGTTTGTTATTTTTATGGAAAAAAAAAAAAATTAGACCTTTACAATCACTTTAAACCCCGGAGGGCGAGGGGAAAGGCATCAGGGCATGTGGTTTCGTGGAGAAATGTAGGCCGAGGGCGCTCCTTATTGGTTAGTCACCTGAGCTGGTCTGGAGTAGTGGCGATCCTTTCCTCTTTACATCTGCAGTTACTAAAGTACCAGCAAGTATGAGATGGTTGGTATCGCCTGCTAGCAATCATTTCACATTTCAGCTCTTTTTTTTTTTAACTATTAGACACGTGCAATAAATGTCATCCAGCAACAAAAGTGTGAAGCAAAGCTGATTGGGTTGGTTATGTTTATACAATCTGAGCTTTGAGTACACGTGTAGTGTAGTACAGTGGCTCATAACCCTTATTAACATCTTATGAAATTAGCTGAAAGGGGTGAACATTTATTAAAATTGTAGAGATTGATGATTGGATTAGTTTGAACAACCCTAGTCTAATATGTGTCTATATCCAAGTTTCTTAGAAAAAAAAAAATTCTGACACCGTGGTCTACTTGGGTATTAAGGGAGCTGAGATTTATACATTGAATATTTTTTTAAAAAATACAATAATATAAGGGGAAAGCTTCAAAAAGGACTCCAGCCTAGGTGTAACATAATATCTATGTCTATTTTTTTTTCTTTGTTTTCTTTTTTTATATATAGAAATACCTATAGTGCTTAAAACGTGTTCTCTACAGCTGTCTTGTATTTGGTTAGGTCCACTATTGGCTCATATTGTACAAGACTTCCGATGCCAAAGATGCACAAAAACCTTTGTATCACATTAAGGATTTAGGAAATATTTTAGGTTGAAATCTGGTGTGCAATATTCCCTTCTTGTTCAAATTGTATATGCAGAAAAATGCATATAATAAATATATATATATATATATATATATATATATATATATATATATATATATATATATATATATATGTATATATATATATATGTGTATATTTATACATGTATATATATTTTATACTTTTCCCACTGAATGTATTTGCTTGTCCTCTCCCTTTAAAAAAATGGTTTACATTGCTTCATTTAGGCTTATTGCAAAAAAAAATGTAATTGAAATGTCGAATGAATAAGAGCATGTATAGACAAAGCAATTTGCCTTGTATCCTGTGTGTTCAGTTCACACCATCACCCCATATGCTCTGAAGAAAAAACAAAAAAAAAGTACGACATGCTACATTTTTATACATGTTACTCCTACATCCCACCCTCCACTACATTGGGGGAGAGAGCGGATACCTAGTTTTGACAGGCACCTGCTCCCACTTCCGTCTGGGACATATCACATATCAGAAAACAATTTTTGCAGTTACCCGTGTTTTTCCTCATGGAAAACACAGGTGAATGAAATGACACACAGAAAATAATTCTCAAATACATTATAATGCATTTCAGAGCAGTGTGGTAATAGGTTTGCATAATTTTGCACTGCTCTGCATGGTCCCGCATGTCACCGCATAGCATACACAGCCACACTGCTGTGCAGTGACATGAATGAAGTGTCACTTTGTACACTTCTAATAAAGTTCGATCCAAAAAAAGAACTGAGATGCAATAAAGCACGCATCCCCTGCCACATAGCTCTACAGCCCAAAATGCTGTGCGGGCAGCAGTAATCTGTAGAGTAGTTTGAACAGGTCCTAAATCAAGTTTAATGAAAATGTCAGTTTGTTACATTTCAATAAAGTTGCAAAAGAAAAAAGGTAAATGGTTCCCCTGACAGCTACACATGTGGCTATAAAATGTGGTCTGCTGATGTGAATGAGCTCATAAGAATGTTATTCTATTATCAAGAGCTTAGATAGCTCTGTGTTACCAATGACTGATGTTTATGCATTCTGAACCCACCTTTGCATCAATCACGTTCTCCAAAAAATATTGCGATTCACTTATTTTAATTTTTTTTATTTACAGCTATAGACCTTCATGGCTCTTATGTGCACACCTGTAAAACAAGCTTATCGGAATTCTCATAACTTTATTTTGAAATTCTCTAGAGCTCTTTTTGCTTTGGGTCTGTAGTAAAATATGTTTTGGAAATCTACATTGCCACCCAATGGACATATGCAGCACAAGCCTCAGTCGTATCAGAATAAAGTGTGCTTTTACATATTGCAGTACAATTATGTTAATTTTTCTCTAGCTTGCAGCTTCAAGAAAGATTTTATTATCCTTCCGTATTTATTTATTTTTTGCTGATTTGTGAAGTTGCATTTTTTATGAGCAAAAATATACCAAATCAATTGCGAGTCACCTTGAAAATGTCTACATTTAAACACCCTGAAAGGCAGAAAAGAGTTTTCTGTATGCAATTTATGACAACATGCTTATCAGTTTTACCTCATCTGAACATACTTGACAATGTCAGCATTGTCTGTTTGTGAATTATGTGATCACATGTGCAAGGACAGGGGCAAATGGCCAAAGTCACAATATGAGTTGGTAGAATTTGAAGGCAAGGCTGGATATTTTTGTATTTGCTAGTCCATACTGTTTGTGACTGAGGCGGTTTTAAAAAGATTAGTAATTTGGAGTATAATAAGTTGTGTTTAATTAAAAAGAAATTCAGTATACCATCCTCAAACAGATTTCTAAGATAAACATATATGTATGATGAATAAACGTGGATGGTAAACTTTTAGCATCATGCATATATCGAAAGATGTTTAAATTGCTATACCACAGCAATGATTAATATTCATGTCCCTGACCTACAGTCGCTAAGCTAAGATAGGAGAGAAAAGCATATACATGTATTTATCCAGAGTATGCAGGGGAAAATGGATGATCTGTAATTGGTTCATCCTAGGTCACTGCTTTGCCGTTGATTTAGAAGGAAGATGCAAAGGAAATTAGTGTAGTCATTAACCACTTAAGGCCCAAGCCTCTTTTTTGAGATTTGGTGTTTTACAAGTTAAAAACTTTTTTTTTTGCTAGAAAATTACTTAAAACCCCAAACTGTGTGTGTGTGTATGTATGTATGTATGTATATATATGTGTATATATATTATACATTTTCTAAAATTTTCTATAATTTTTTTTTTTCCTAACTTTTCTATAATTTTCTAACACTCTGGAGAATAAAATGGTGGCCATTGCAATACTTTCTCTCACACCGTATTTGCTTCTGCACGCAAGCTCAGCGGGACGGGGGCGTGTTTTAAAAAAAAATGTTTTCTTATTTACTTTACCTTTTTTTATTTTTTATTTTTACACTGTTCTTTAAAAAAAAAAAAAAAAAAATGTGTCACTTTAGCATGACAGGACCTCTTAAATATGAAATCTGGGGTCAAAAAGACCTCAACTCTCATATTTACACTAAAATGCAATTTAAAAAAATATAAATTTAAAAAGTTGTTTTACCAAGCCAGGGAGAGGACCCGATCGCCTCCGCCACTACCGACGGCTTCAGTAAGCAGCGGAGGGCACCCAAGAGGGGGGGCCCCAGCACGTGCTGCACTTACCGAGCGCCGCACGACGATGTACGTCCAAACTTTGAACAGGGATATCGTTGTTATGGCAGCAGCTAGCTGCCATAACCCCTGTATCCCCGTTTTCGTGCGGCGGCCAGCTTTCAGATAAAAGTGGTCGCTGCGGCGGATTCGCTTTTATCGGTGGCGGGAGAGGGGCCCCCCCCTCCGCCACGATCCGGTGCCATCCGCCGCTTACCGGAGCCAGCGGTAGCGGCGGAGGCGATCGCATCTGTCTCCGTCCTGTGCCTGGAGACGAGTGAGGCTAAGATGGCGCCCATTCGTCTCCATGACACTGCTGGGCGGAAGCGACGTCAAAACGTCACTTCTGTCCACGCCTCTTAAAGGCACATTTTTTCAAATGTCATTTTTTTAAATGACTTTTATTTTATTTTATTTTTTTTTTTATTGCATTTTAGTGTAAATATGTGATCTGAGGTCTTTTTGACCCCAGATCTCATATTTAAGAGGACCTGTCATGCTTTTTTCTATTACAAGGGATGTTTACATTCCTTGTAATAGGAATAAAAGTGACACAATGTATTATTTAAAAAAAAAAAAAAACAGTGTAACAATAAATAAAATAAATAATAAAAATAAAATTTTTGTGTGCTTTTAAGACCGCTGCGCAAAATACGGTGCAAAAAAAAAAAAAGTATTGCAACGACCACCATTTTTTTCTCTAGGGCGTTAGAAGAAAAACCATATATAATGTTTGGGGGTTCTAAGTAATTTTCTAGCAAAAAAAAATGTTTTAAACATGTAAACACCTAAAATCCAAAACACCTAAAATCCAAAACGAGGCTGGTCCTTAAGTGGTTAAAAGTGATCTTGCGGCAAATCCGCCACAGAGACCACTTTTATCTGAAACCAGTCCATTCACTGAAGAAGAGGATACCGGGGTTATGGTAGCTAGCTGCTGCCATAACAACGATATCCCTCTTCAAAGTGCCGACGTATATCGGCGTGAGCCGGTCCGGAAGTGGTTAAATATGTTTATGTGTGTGTATATATATTTTTTTTTTTTTACACTTTACCGGCACTTCTTTCAGTGAGTGCCTAAATCTTTTTGGCTAAAAAAGTACATATAGGCTCCTATTCCAATGCATAAATGTAATGCATTGCTTAATAACTACGTAGGCTTGGAAAATTCTATTACATGATGTCATAATCTGCAGCATGTGTTACTTTGTTGAAGTTGCTGATTGTGGGTTATTAGCATTGTTAATTTTGACGCCAAAATTTAGATTTAGTTTTAGTCCTAGTCTTTTGAATAAAATGCCATTTAGGTTTTAGTCATTTGAATTGTTGTAGTTGTATTTTAGTCGACTAAAATCTTAAGTACCCACCTGAAGTCCATCCCATTTTCTTGGAGCTCCACTTGTCTGTTAAAGCTCCAGCCCCCTGACTGTCGGCAAGCTGTATTGGCTGAGAGACGCAGGCTCCCTCTGTCTGCCTTCTGCCTGGGAGTTCTGGAACAATGCCTTGCAAACCACAGAAGAGATACTGCTGGATTTGTGTCCGGATGTGACGTGGTGAGCGTTTCCCCTCCCAGCAAGGTAGCAGTTCTTAGCACTGTATAAAATGACACTCTCCAGACCAGTCCTCTGCCCTGTGCACGCCCTCACTCCTATTTACTTCCCAAACCCCACTTGCAGGTCACCTCCCTATCCCCAAAGTATAATGCACCCTGACTTGTGTTCTCATGCCTAGTGTGGTCAGTGTTTAATAGAAAAGCAGAGGGACTGACAGGAACACCAGGAATTTGACACAGAGGAAGCAATACAAAGAGAACAGGATACTTTTTTATACAAGTACGTGGTACAGGAGGCACATAACAGGTTTACATCTGCTTTGAAGGAAATCTGTCGTGTGAGAAGTACATAGGATGCTATTGCTGAACTCCCAAAAATGCCAGTTGCCTGTCATATTGAGCCTGTCTTTACTTCTTTTAGAGTCACTGACTGATGCATCAGATAAGGTTAGAGAAGTCTAAATTCCGGATGTGCCTACTTTTGTCAGAAACTATCAGACAGAAATTTTAAAATAAAGACAAGACTTAAAGTCCTTAAAGAGGAGCTCCAGGCTCCTTCAGAAAAAAAAAGTCAGCAGCTACAAATGCTGTAGCTACTGACTTTTAATATTAGGACACTTACCTGTCCTGGAATCCAGCAGTGTCTTCACCCCAGCCGATTTTCACCCCAGCCGCTTTGTGAATGGCCCAGCGGCAGGGGAAGGAGGAGGGGGCTGAACTGTCAAAGCCAGGTACCTGTGGCAGTGGGGGGGGGGGGGGTTGGGTGTTGAGGAAACAAGCAAGCGGAGCTTCCCCTTTTGGGTGGTAGTAGTAAACCCCTATTCCTTTTTTTTTTTTTACTCCAGCTGCAGCTGGCCTAATTGCACGGTAATTAAATTTGGCCTCAAACACTTACTTTAGCTGTCTAAGTGCCGCTTCCTCAAACTAGAGAGGAAGCACACTCTGTTCATATCAGTTCTGAAGCAACTGTTTTGTGTGCCCCATACTCATAGAGAATAATAGAGCAGAGCCAGCTGCTAATCAAACAATATTTGGTGCAGAGGTGCAGCTTAGGAAGGACTCACTGCAGCCTGTGCTGTGGGTGCAAAGGGCATCCTTATGTCAAGATGCGTTTTAAACAGGAGCATGCACATCAAGGTGGCTTGGGGGCGATCCTGTAAGATAGCTAAGCCACCGTAAAGATCAAAAGTGATTTTTTTTTTTTCCCCAAGTTTTTCAAGCCCTTGTTTTTGCTGAAAAACAGGCTGGAGACAAAAAAGGAAAAACATACAAAACATAACAAGGCGAGGGGTCACTAAACCCACATTATAAAAAAAAAACTGTCAAAAATTGCTGTATTACATACTGTTCATACCCACCAAGTCACTATGAGATTCATTTTTTTTTGTATTCTGCAAAAATAAAACTGGTTGATCCTTTTGTCTATCTCCACCTTTTGATCATGTCCCCAATGCATTTGGGGATTTGGCAGAGCAGTGTTGGCAGCTACTGGACATGTTCTGTTTTCAATGAGTTTCTATGCTGAGCGTTTCCTCCCGATCACATCTGAGCAGCTCACGTCATAAGATGTGGGCTTATACACAGTGGTAAATGACAGCCCAAGCCATCCCTTCTCCATGTCCACTAACCAGCTAAACACAATTGGGAAGGGATATTACATTTTGATTAAGAGGCGTCTCCTCCCTTCCTGTTATTCTATAGAGATGGGCTGCTTTGATTTCAAATACTGTATATATTATTCTAAGATACGGGCTGATTTGATTTTAAATACTGTATGATAATTTAAGACCGTTTATTTATATCAGTTATATATTTTTACCCTGTATGCCAAATGCTGTTTTTTTTTAATTTTTTTTTTTTACGTGACCAGCAGCAGGGGACTAGAAGCTCCTTCTGTCTGTTTCTCTGCAGACAGGCTGGGAAAGAGCTGGGTCATGTGACAGCTGTATATCCATTAGGAAAAAGGTACTTAGATTTTTTTTTTTTTTTTAAATAATTATAATGCCATCATCCCCACACAGGCAGGAATAATAACACACCTGAAAATGTTTCATAGCAGTGGTGATTAGGGCTCCCGAAGATGGTGAAAATTTAACTTGCCACCCATATGACCTCCATGTAAGCTTACTGCACAACTGCAGTAATGGAATGATGTAATTGCATCTTGCTAGACTTATGCTGTGTTAACGTGGGGCAAATATCAGCCAGTTCAGCAGGCACTTGCGGTCAGTCTGTACAGCTGTTTCTCTGACAGAAGCCGGTCTAATGACTGGCTTTTGTTGAAGGCACATGCTAGAACACCAGCATCCAATCAGCGCTTGCAGCCAATGGCTGCGAGCGCTGATAAGTGTTTTTTGGCAGGGGAGAAGAGTTCTCCTATCAGAATACAAAGGCCCAATGGAGGAAGATTGCTGCACTAGCATTGCTTGCGTTGGTACGCTGATCTCAGTTTTTTTTTTTTCAGCCCGCTGGACATGTTCAAAAGACTCATTATGCTTCATAGAATATACGTTGGGGTGTTTGCTTTCCAAAATGGGGTAATTTTTTGGGCGTTTCCATTTTCCTGGTACTACAGATCTTCAAAAGTGTAAGGGGTAGTCTAGAAATGATATGTGAAATTTTATGCTCCTAGAACACCTGATGGTGCTCCCTGCATGTTGGGCCTCTGTATGTGGCTAGGCTGTGTAAAAGTCTCACACGTGTTATTGCCATACTCAGGAGGAGTAGCAGAATGTATTTTGGGGTGTAATTTGTGGTATGCATATGCTATGTGAGAGAAATAACTTGTTTTAATATGACAATTTTGTGAAATAAAAAAAAAAAAAAATTCCCTTTGCAAAGAGTTGTGGGAAAAAAAAATCACAACTTAAAAAAACTCACCATGCCTCTTACTAAATACCTTGGACTGTCTACTTTCCAAAAAGGGGTAATTCGGTGGGTATTTGTACTGTCCTGGCTTGTTAGGATCTCGAGAAATGAGATAGGCTGTCGGTATATCAGGTATGATCAATTTTCAATGATTGGCACCATAGCTTGTAGACTCTAACTTTCACAAAGACCAAATAATTTTCACTGATTTGGGTTCTTTTTATAAAAGATATATAGCCGTATAAATTTTGGCCAAAATGTAAAAAGAAAAATGACTAATTTAGCAAAATTTTTTAACCGATGCGAAAAATTTTTTTTTTTTTTTTTTTTTTACCAAATTTTCGGTCTTTTTCATATTTGGCGCACAAAATAAAAAATCCAGAGGTGATCAAATACCACCAAAATAAGCTCTATTTGTGTGAAAAAAAGGACAAAAATTTCATATCGGTAGTGTTGCATGACTGAGTAATTGTCATTCAAAATGTGACAGCGCCGAAAGCTGAAAATTGGTCTGGGCAGGAGGGGGGTTTAAGTGCCCAGTGGGCAAGTGGTTAAACATTAGAGCTGCACATCTTCACTGGTCCCAGAATTCGATTTGATTCTGCAATACATCACGATTACTGCCCAGTGCCCATGGTTTTCATCAAAAACCCATCAGTGCAGCCTCACTGTGTACATCAATGCAGCCTCGCCTGTGCCCATCATTAAAGGCACCCTCACCTGTGCCCCATCAAAGCAGAGTCACCCGTGCCTGGATCATACACAGTGGGGCATCTCCCGCTGTGTCATGGAGTTTTAATTTTAAATATCCCGGAGCGCCTGTCCTCCTCATCTTCCTCCTCCTCTTCCTCCTCTCTTCCTCCTCCAGTGGCCGCTGTAACAAAGTCCCACCTCCTAGACCAGGTCCTGTGATAGACGGAACACTGATCCAATTTCCCGTCATTGGATCAGTGTTCCGTCTATCACAGGACCGGGTCTAGGAGGTCCTTGATCAGTTACTTTTGTAAACATCTGTCTCAAATAATGAAAACTTTCCCATTCCTTGTTGAACGCTTTTTTATCCTTTTATGTGAGGCCAAGGCAAAAATACCTTTGTCGGGTCAACAAATGGTTCATGTGCCATCTTGGAGTTACCATTTCTTTTTAATGTAATGTGACTTTCTTTCAGGGCTGTTCCATTTGCATATGAATCAACAGTACTTGTGATATTCCAAGCAGCAGAGCCACTACTTTCAGATCTCCACAGATATTCCAGTTGTACTTGGTGTACTGGATGTGCTTCACTAACAGTTCAATGTTTTCATATGTTTGTTTTATTGTGTGCAGCATAGCCAACAGGTATTGAAGGGTTTACATTTTCATTGTGCTACAAGAGCCTTGAGGCTTAACGCTGATGAATCAACAAGGGGACACCATTCTGGTTGGTCTTGCTCACAGAGCAGGTAAGTATAAACCTTTTCTTCTATTTTAGGAAGTAATTTTTGACTTCGCCCCACCTTAAAACCGTATTATATTTTAGCTTGCCAATTCTTAGATGTGATGGCTGCATACATTTTTCTTTTTCTTAGGCTTTCTTTCTATTTTCATCTTATGATCCAGGCAGTAAGTCTGTTTTTCAAAAGCTCTCTCTTTTAGATGTATTAGTTACAGCAGGGGTAGGCAACCTAGGGCCCTCCAGCTTTTGAAGAACTTCAAGTCCCGTCATGCCTCTGGGAGTAGTTGTAACTGCTAGCCTTGCAATGCTTCTTGGGAAATGTAGTTCCACAACAGCTGGAGGGCTCCAGGTTGCCTACCCCTGAGTTACAGAAATAAGAAAAGCCATTCACAACTGATGACAGGAGTGGTTGCAATTTTTTCAGCTTTTTTTATTTTTTATGTAAAACCTTTATCCCAATAGGAAAAAAAACTGATGTAACTGCTTATGAAGTATTAGCTGGAGATTTGCTTCGGTTTGTTAGTGTATTTAAAGTCCCTTTATATTGCCCCTTCATACCCCTGTATACTTAACTGAGCCGTTCTTGATCCAGCGCTGTGCCTGTCTGAGCAGCTTTCTCCTCTATCTCCGCTCACAGCAGTGTGAGTCATTGGCTTCTACTGTTGTCAGCAGACCGCACTGGTGAGGGACCCTAAAAGAGGATGTGCGGGGCCACTCTGTACAATACCACATCCAGTGACTGGTACGCTGCTAAATGATAGATTTATGGGTTTAGGTTTAATACTGCTTTTAATTCTTTTGGTGGCTTTGAAAGATAGAAATTTGCATACTGGGTGATGGCAAATGCCATTCTTGCAGGCTGAACCCATTAGTTCTGCTTTTGATATTGACAGACCTAAGCCCCTGACTGGGTTGTTTAATTCTGACTATGCTCTGAGATGAGGCTCACAAACACACATACACGGTTTAAAATATCAATCATTGTCATTGTCTGTGCCTGGCTGGTGCATCCTTCGTCTGACTCATCTAAGCTTCATTTCTTTGGTGGCTTTGGTATTGGTGGATTGTCCTTGTGGCGCTGCTCTCATATCTGAAGGCAGATTAGGAAAGTTTTTTTTTTCTTTTTAGCAAGAAACCAGCAACAGTTTGTCATGTGATCATTTTGTTCTCCCCATATCATCAAGACAGCAAACAGCATTGAGTTCCTCTGAGCCCAGCTGTAAAATTTGATAGCACATCTTGCACAACAAATGTGAGGAACTCAGGCCTTGTCCTGATCACCAAGCTTGCAACCTAAGTACAGTGAAGTTCATATGCTTACTCAGTTATGGTGTGTTTTTGAGCTTGCTCTTGGCACAAAAGTATCAAAATGTTTTATGGCTGTTCTGACATTGGCGAGACGTTTGTGCTGTCACCAATAGTCCTATGGCAAGTCTATACCTGTCTTACTTGTTAAGTAAATCACATGTACATAGGCAATGTTATGCCTTGACACAATCAAATCAAAATACATGGAATCGGATATCAACGAAATGAGTAGCATCTCTGCATGCAAGCTGCTTTTATAGCCTTTACAGGCAGTCCATCAAGCTTTCACAAATATTATACACTATGCCCTGAATGCATGCCTGAACATGCATGAGCTCTAAAAAGCATATTTTACACTTACAGTTTGGTTGAAAAAAGACACAAGTCCATCCAGTTCAACCAATAGAAGGGAAAAAAATATATACAATCTTATTAGAGCTGCATGAGTAATCGTTTAAATAATCACAATCGTGATTCCACCTCCCTTGCGATCTTAACAGAGCATTTTCCCAATTCAGTGCAGAGGGTTCTCTGCTCAGCTGACAGCTGTAAAAAACAAAACAAACAGGCAGCCTGCCAAATTTCTCACATCATCACGTAGGCGGAGATAAAGAAAAACATTGTAACGGTTAGTCCTTTTAGATCAAAGGAATGAACTTGGTCTGTAAATTAGGTCATTTTAACTACTTAAAGGCTAAACATTTTTTTGACACTTTTTGCTTACAAGTCAGTATTTTTTGCTAGAAATTTACTTAGACCCCCTCAAACATTATATATATTTTGTAGCAGAGACCCTAGAGAATAACATGGCGGTTGTTGCAATAGTTTATGTTGCACTGTATTTGTGCAGTAATCTTTCAAACGTAATCTTTTTCTAAAAAATACACTTTATCCACTTAATAACCGGGCCATAGCCGAACGATGGCTACAGCGCGGCTCCATAACCCTGGGAGAGCGTACTATGACATCCACCCGGAGCCGTGCTCCCGAGTGCCCCCTGGGGAGCGCACACAGGGCTGTCCGTGCCCGCCGGGTTCACGGAACCCAGCGGATCACAGTAAAGGGCCAATGAGAGTGGCCTTTTACCATATGATTGCTCTGTCCAATGACGAAGTGATCACTGTCCACAAACCGGCGTCATGTCCAGTTCTCTCCACTGCTCACTCCGATCTTGTGAGCAGCAGAGGGAGAAGCTGCAGCATGAGGCTGCGTGAGATTTTTTCCCCCAAATTGCAAGTGTCCAGCAGTGCCCATGTGTGCCAGATATGTGCCCCAGCAGTGCCCGTGTGTGCCAGATATGTGCCCCAGTAGTGCCCATGTGTGCCAGATATGTGCATCCAGCAGTGCCCATGTGTGCCAGATATGTGCCCCAGAAGTGCCCATGTGTGCCAGATATGTGCCCCAGAAGTGCCCATGTGTGCCAGATATGTGCACCAGAAGTGCAATCCACTTTTAGAATTGCAGATAATGGATGTACTCCTGCCTGGGGATCTTGTACGTCTCCTGAAGGGACTCCCATGATAGAGACGAGCGTGCAGTTAAGAAGTGATGTACCCCCGTAAAGCTGTGGGAGACCCACCAGGAGAAGGAACGAGGTTGTGCCAGTCCTGGCAAAAAGGGGATGATTAGTGATTGGTAAAAGAGGAAAGATCAAGTTTCCGGAATATCGGACTGAATCCCACAGCTTCAGGCTGTGCAGCATTAAAGGGCTTAGCGTTAAGGAATGTTATTTATGGGGAAGCCAGCTTGTAAAAAAATCGGGGCACAATTAGATAGTTCCAAGAGCACTCGCAATGGGATGTCAGAGGTGGCATGTAACATACATAGTTGAGAGATTTGAGTTTCCCAATAATACCTGGCCAAGTTGGGAGCTCCCAGGCCACCCTGCAATCTATGGGTGTAAAGCGTTGATCTGGGGACTCTGGGCCGCTTATGAGCCCAGATAAACTGAAGGATTCTGTTCAGTAATAGGCTTAGAAAAAAGGAAGGATCATGTATGGGCAGGGTCCGAAAGAAATGGAGGACGTTAAGCAGGTTTGTCATTTTGACAGCATGGAACCGGCCTATCCACGAGAGAGTAGGGAATTGCCAAGAATAGAAAAAAGAGGTCAAGGAACGCAGCAGGAAGGTAGTAGTTGGCCGAGAACAAGGTGGAGTAATTGGAAGTAAGTTGAATCCCCAGGTAACCTATAGAGTGGGGTGCCCAGCGATAGGGATATTGTGTCTGTAGATGTGTGACCAAGGCATCAGGAAGAGTAATGTTCAGCGCCGTAGTTTTGTCGAGATTTATATGGAGGCCTGAGATGGCCGAAAAATAATCCAATGTTACTTGGAAGTTGGGAAGAGAAATAATTGGATTGGCGAGGACCAGGAGAGCATCATCCGCATAAAAATTTGCCTTTATAATGATTGCCTGCATAAGGAACGCCGGAAATGTCAGGGTTGTCACAGAGGGCCAAGGCCAGCAGCTCCAGCGCAAGAATAAAAAGTGCTGGGAGTTTTCTCGTTTTTTTTATGTGTGAAGCACACAATCTTCACGGAAGTTTGACACTTGATTTATGATTGTTAACACGGAGTGAAACCGGCATGTTCACTAATTGAATGAACTTGATGTTACATTTATCATTTTCAAAGAACATTGATAATGTATATGAGGTAATGGAGATTGGCCAAGTTTAGTACAATTGGTTTTGATTTTGAGTGTATGCTTACACTATTTTGTTTGATTTCATCATCTTATTAGTATTATTTACATGTTTATCACTCTTTGTTAAATGTTATATTACTACATATTGGTTCCTAGATCTGTATAGGTATTACCAATTGTGAGCACCACCAGTTTGGCTTTGTTTATGCACATTTTGTGTTTATATGTTTGAGTTGTGAGATTTATTTAAAGTTTTGGGGAGGTAGCACTTCATCATTTTTTTTATATAGTTTAAATTCATGCTGTCTGTTTTAAATACTTTTTTCAAGCTTTTTTTTTTTTTTTCTCTACTTTTTTTTTTTTTTTTTACTCATCTTTGTGGTCTTTTATTAAACTTTCCAGTATCTTCCCTACTATAGAAGTTAAACTAGCAGGTCTGTTGTTACTTGGTCAAAGCTTGAATCCCCTTTTTAAATATACGCACCACTGTGGCCTTATGCCAGTCCAGTGGTACTATGCCTGGCATTAAAGAGTCCCTAAAAATTTGAAACCGTGGCTTTGACATGACAGAGCTCAATTCTTTAAGGATCCGTGGGTGTATGTCTTCTGGCTAAGGTGCTTTATTCACCTTTATTCCGTCTAAATATTTCTGGACCATATCAATTTTGAGCCATCATGGTTCATGTGGGGCTGTGTGACAATATCATCCCCATTATGGATTTGAGCTCTCCCATGCTCCTTTGTATACACAGAGCTGAAGAAGGTATTTAATAAATGTACCTTCTCTTTTTCCCCAGTCACCCACTCCAGATTATTTTGTAAAGAGCCTACATGCTCAGACCTGACCTTTTTACTATTAGTATATTTGAAGAATTTGAATTTGTCTTACTCTCTCTTTTGCAATTTTTGTGGCCTTGATTCCTTTTTTACATATTCTGTTATATTCCTTGTAACATTTAAATGATCATATTCCTTCATATTTATATTTTTTAACAGCTCTTTTCTTTTTTTATAGCTAGGATATGTATTACTATTATGTTAAATTGTTTTGTACTCTGGTATATACTAATACAAAGACTATATATAAATATATGTACCAATAAACATTATGTTATACGCATCAATCCATTTATTTGCAACCGCGTACTTCATTTAAAGCTGAGTTCCAATAAAAAACAAAATTAAGTCAGCCGCTACAAATACTGCAGCTGCTGACTTTTAATAATCAGATACTTACCTGTGTCAGGGTCCAGCGATGCGGGGGGAACGAAGCTCTGCTCGTCTCCCCCTCCTCTCTGTGGCGCCAGCATTGTCACTGTGGGCGCCCAGCTGTGTCTTCACAGCCGGGAACGCACTGCGCATGCGCAAGCCGCGCTGTGACTGGCCGTGCAATCATCTAGGACCTGTGATGTGTCTCAGATGATTGCTGAGAGGGAGGGGGGAGAGTTGATCTCCCTTCCGGCGCCCTGCGGAGACCCGGGAGGAGGTGGGAGCTGGAACCCTCTAAAAACAGGGTTTCTGTTCGACCCACTGAAAATCATTTTGACAGGGATGGAGACATATGACTAGGTCATTGCTTCATTTAAAGTCCCAAACCCCTTCTTTTTTAGTATCAAGGTACATAAAGACATGGATGAGCGAGTTTGGGGTGGAGGAACTTGACTGGCCTGTATAGAGTCCTGACCTCAACCCGATAAAACACCTTTGGGATGAATTGGAGCAGAGACTGCAAGCCAGGCCGCCTTGTATACATCAATGCCTGATCTCACAAATGCGCTTCTGGAGGAATGGTCAAACATTCCCATAGACACACTCCTAAACCTTGTGGACAGCCTTCCCAGAAGAGTCGAAGCTGTTATAGCTGCAAAAGGTGGGCCAAATCAATAAAACTATGGACTAAGATTGGGATGCCATTAAAGTTCATGTGTGTGTAAAGGCAGGCGTCCCAATACTTTTGCTAATATAGAGTATATAAAGCTCTGCAAAAGTTGTTGCTGTATTAATACCTGTAATAAGAATAATTAAAAAAAATCTGCTTGACTGCTTCTCTGCTTCTCTGACCTTTCTAGGCAATATACAACTGCCTCCATTCCATCATGGTAAGCTATGTTTGTGTATAAAGATGACGCATCTGTTGTCACCAGTAAGGCCTTATCTTACATAGTCAAAACCAGCGGCTGTAAGAAGTGGTTTATGTATGAACCCACCTTGGAGGTAGCAATGGGAGCCAAGTTTGCTCCCAGCCTGGCCAATTTATGGCCAGTTGGGAGGTGACTGTAACATATGGAAGGGATTGGCCCCATTTTTGGTTTTAGAAGCGTTATATTGATGATCAACACTTAATCGAATCAGGATCGAGACCCTGAGTCACTGACCAAATATATGGATTTTCTGAACGTTAATAAAAACATCAGGTTGTTATATGAATATAGTGAGTTGCAGGGTAATTTCCTTGCTCTCACTTTGTATATGAGTCATAATTGTAGAAAGTCTTTCTTCAAAAGTAATTTTGTGAAATGGTTGCACTATGCTGAGGTTTATTCTACTCAACACCCACTGCTCACATCTAATTTTTAGATCCGATAAATTCATGATATGTTTCCTAAACCCAGTGGTCTCATAATGGTCTGCATTGTATTTGATGCAACACTACTGCATTAGTAATACATTGTAATATTTATACACAACCATATATGTGGGGTTTATTTGTACATGTAGCAAAAGGTCCGCCCCATAGTTTAGGTCTCAAACGTGTTGCAACTGATGCCATTGCACTTTCACCACTGAAAAAAATAGTATTTCCAGCTTTACTCAAATGCCAAAATTTAGTTTGATCAAAAGATTTACAAGTTCAAATTTAAATGTTTTTGGCTATATTTTAGCCTAGCTTGAAGATTTACAAGAAGAATGTAATATTTTTAAAGTGCATTGTTACTTTTTGATAAGTAGATTTTTATTTGATTTTGAAATCGGTATGTATTAGCTCATTTTTCAACAGTGTTATTTTAACAGAGCTTCTTTGTCTGTAATACAGCTGATCTAATTTTGATTCGTTCAATAGATAGATATTTAGCTTTTTAGCACTGGGACATTCCCTGTAGTACAACTTAGCCTGGAAGGATTACTGCCACAAAATTGATTTTTATAAACTTTTTAGCTGAGGAAACCGCAGTCTTAGGTTCGATGCAGTGAGTGTTAGAAAAATGTTAAGTTCATTACATTGATGTTTTTCTTATCCATGTGAATATAATTTGGAGATTACATGTGTCAGGGTTTATGGAATTATACAGTTTAATCTCTAGGATCTTAACATACCCAGAGCAGCTGGCAGTAAGTGCTGTTTGCTTTAGATTTCAGTATTTAATAGAATTAGAGAGGATGAAAGAAATCAATGCTTCCACTGAAGATGAACATGAGGATATGTTATATAGTCTATTTGAACTATTTAATGCACAGATATGACAAACACAATCCTCTGGAACATCTTCGCTAACCTTCTTTTGGAAATGTTGGTTTATAGGGCTAAGCTTTTAAAAAACATGGTTAAATTTGAATTCATGCTTTTGCTAGTAGTATTAGTACATCAATCCAAGCCAGCTATTTGCAGAAGCTGGGCTGTGTAATATGACTTTTTTTCTCACAGCTTACCCATCGCAACAAGAGAAAAATGGTGAAAAGGAGATCAAACTGAGATCAGAAGCTGTACAAGCTGGTAACAAGCAAACCGAAACCAGAAGTGACAAAATCTTGTTGCTTCCAATTTCTGTTGGCAGAGAAGGGGGGGGGGATTTCCATTCCTTCCATCCTTCTCAGTCTATGTGATCGAATGGGGGAACGACACACCTCCTTCCAACATCTGTAAAGGTGATCGAGTGGCTCTCTATAACCACCTGGATCATTTTTACTAAAAAGAGGATGGCTGGCTGAAAAAAAAACATGTCCTAGTATAACCACCTCAATACAAGAATCTCTCTCTCTCTCTCTCTCTCTCTCTCTCTCTCTCTCTCTCTCTCGTCATGGCCAATAATATTGGCACCCCTGAATTTCTGTCAGATAATGCACCACTTTGCCCAGAAAATGGCAATTATTAATGTTTAGGCATTCTCATATGTATTTTTTTTGTATTACACAAAGTGGAAAGACAAAAAGCCAAATCTTACACATTGCACGTAAAACCCCAAAAATGGACTGGACAAAATTATTGGCACCTTCCTAAAATTGTAATAAATAATTGCATTCTAAGTTTGTGATGCTCCTGTAAATTGCAATTGAACTCACCTGTAGCAATTTAACAGATGCTGACAATATACAAATCACACCGGCAACCAGTTAAAATGGTGAAAAATTGACTCAACCTTTTTGTTGTGTGTCTCTGTGTGCCACACAGAGCATGGAGAAGAGAAAGTGCAGAAAAGAATTGTCTGTCTGAGGATTTGAGAGGAAAATTTTGGAAATCTCAAGGTTACAAGTCCACCTCCAGAGATCTTAATATTCTTGTGTCCACTGTGCGCAACATTGTCAAGAAGTTTACAGCCTATGGCACTGTAGCTAATCTCCCTGGACGTGGACGAAAGAGAAAAATTGATCAAAGAGTTTTCCAAAACTTACCGGAGGAAGCCAAAATCCTTTTGGGAGAATGTGCTGTGGACAGACGAAACACAATTACAGCTTTTTGATAAAGCCCATTAGGCTACTGTTTTTGGAAAAAGAAATAAGGCCTTTAAAGAAAAGAATGCAGCCCCTACAGTCAAACGTGGTGGAGGTTCACTGATGTTTTGGGGTTGCTTTCCTGCTTCAGGCACTAGATGTCTTGACTGTGTACATGGCATTATGAAATCTGAAGACTACCAAAGAATTCTGCGGTGCAAAGTAGGGCCGAGTGTCAAAGTTGGGTGTCTGTCAGAGGTCATGGGTCTCACAGCAGGAC
Source organism: Aquarana catesbeiana (assembly GCF_042186555.1). Lineage (NCBI taxonomy): Eukaryota > Metazoa > Chordata > Amphibia > Anura > Ranidae > Aquarana > Aquarana catesbeiana. Next base: position 480,423,696 of record NC_133324.1, on the reverse strand, counting down.
AATGACTCAAAGCGTATTTCAAAAAAACACCTAGAAATGGTTTAAGGCAGGCCATCCATGGTTCAAATCTCAGGCTAGCTTAGCAGAAACCGTTCAAGATTCAAACCGTGTATGGGCAGGCTGAATGTACCAAGTTGATTAGTGCTAGCAATAATTACGGTCTTCTCCTGGCGGGGGCGGCTTAATTTCTAGGGGTGTGTTACCAAATATTAAGTATTTGACAAGTCCATTTTTGGAGTTTTGCATGGTATGTGTCAGATTTGGCTTTTTGTTTCTCCACTTTTTTGTGTCATACCAATACAAACAAAAAAATAAACATAATGCCTAAACATTTGTAATTGCAACAATTTTCTCGGCGAAGTGGCCCATTCTTCCACACAGTCTTCAAATCTTGAAGGTTCTGTGCGCCTCTTCTTTGAACTCCTGATCTTTGTTACTAAACCCACAACCGTAAAATCTATCTGTATATGCAGCATAGCATGCCTGTTATACTCACTGTGGAACTTAAGGGCTTAATCCTCTGCATTGTGTAAAAAGGCTGTTTTATCCTGTATGCATAGATCTTTCCCTTATTGCATTGTCTATCTTGGGAAGGCCAGCTAACACACAGGCAGTAGCCTACCTGCACAGTTGTCTTTTATGCTGGAGGGAACATTTACTTGTTCTCCAGGTCGCATGCTATTAGCATCACACATGTGGGCATGTATACAGGCTGCAGTGGAAATCTCCTCCTACCTTAACTCTCAGCACTGGAGAAACTGTGCTGTTTACCACTGATCGTGGTATACAGATCAGCCAAAAAGGTATATAATGGCAATATTTTAATGTAAAAATATGATTTATAATTTGTGAGCACTGATGAACTAGTTTCATATTACTGGGTCTAGTAACACTTTAATTCTTTACGTGATTGGCTGGACTCATTCGAGCAGCTTTATTTTCTTTCTTTGAAACCAATTGAGAGTTTCCTTGGCTTTGTGTTTGGGATCATTGTCTTACTTGAAATGCCCACTCTTGTTTCATCTTCATCATCCTGGTAGATGGCAGCAGATTTTTATCAAGAATGTCTAGTACATTTTTCCATTCATCCTTTCTTTAATGCCATGATGTTTGCCAGTACCGTATGCTGACAAACAGCCCCACACCATGATGTTCCCACCTCCAAACGTCACTGTTGGTATACAGTAGTGTTTTTGGGGTGATGTGCAGTGCCATTTGACCTCCAAACATGGTGTGTATTATGGCATCCAAAGGGTTCAATTTTGGTTTCATCTGACCAGGCTATATTCTCCCAGTATTTCGCAGACTTGTCTAAATGTTGTGCAGCAAACTTTAAACAAGCTTCAACATGCTTTTTCTTCAGCAATGGAGTCTTGCGTGGTGAGCATGCTTACAGGCCATGGTGGTTGAGTGCATTACTTATTGTTTTCTTTGAAACAATCTTACCTGCTAATTCCAGGTCTTTCTGGAGCTTTCCACAAGTGGTCCTTGGCTCTTGGACAACTCTTCTGATAATTCTTTTCACTCCTCTGTTAGAAACCCTGTGAGGAGCACCTGGTCGTGGCTGGTTTCTGGTGAAATTATGTTCTTTCCACTTCCGGATTATTACCCCAACAGTTCTCACTGGAACATTTTAGAAGTTTTAGAAATCCTTCTGTAACCAATATGTCTTGCAACAATAAGGTTGCAAAGGTCTTGAGAGAGCTCCTTACTTTTACCCATTATGAGATGTTTGTGTGCCACCTTAGTGATGAGACACCTTTTTATAGGCCATCACATTAGTTGAGACTGAACCAGGTGTATGTATGAAATGCATGGACTGTTAACATGTAGTGAAAATTTTATGTCAATAGCACATTTAGAAATATATTTACCTGGTGACTTGTTCAAAACTTGTCTTACCTGCTGTATCTGTAAGCACTGGGAAGAAATATATTTTAAAGATTTACAGTTACAGGCAGTTCCCGGGTTACAAACCAGGTAGGGTCTGTAGGTTTCTTCTTAAAGTGGGGTTCCACCCAAAAAAACAAAACTAACTGAAAAATTGTAAAAAAAAACAAACAAAACATTTGAATATTTTTTTTTTTTTTTTTTACTTACCTCTAAATGCCTGTTGCTAGGTGGTCCCTCGTAGTCTGCCTCTTCCTTTGCCTGGGCTGGTGACATCACTTCCCCCCAGGCACAGGAAGGGCTCGGCTCTGCTCCCTCCCTCCTGTCAATCATCTGGGACCCATTACAGGTCCCAGGTGATTGAGCGGCCAACCACGGCGCGCGGCGCCGCTCGCGCATGCGCAGTGGGTGCCAGGCTGTGAAGCCACAGCCCGGCGCCCACAGTTGAAATGCCGGCACCGACGAGCGGAGGGGGGGGACGAGCGGGGCTTCGATCCCCCGCATCGCTGCACCCAGGGACAGGTAAGTGTCCAATTAAAAGTCAGCAGCTGCAGTATTTGTAGCTGCTGACTTTTTTAATTTTTTTTTTTTTTTTTTTTTAATGGAGCCCCTGGGTGGAACTCCTCTTTAAGTTGAATTTGTTTGCAAGTCGGAACAGGTACTTTTTTTTTTTTTTTTTAGTCTAGCTTCAGCCCAAACAATAATTTTTACGTTTTTTGGATAGCATAGGGAAGGGTTAACACCCCTGTAACATTTGTTTTGCTGTGTGTGCCCCTGTTCAGAAGATTTCACCTCACTTTCTGTCCCTATGACAATTGGATTTTGAAAATTTTGGGTTGCTGAGGAAACCAGGATTAGTGATAAAGCTCCAGTAGAGACCCTTTTTTCCCACATTAACTCTTACAGAAGAGAATTTCCCTTCCTAGGAGTAGATTTCCTCTCGCTTCCTGTTGTCTCCATCCGTTTGTAAGTCGGATGTTTGTAACTAGGGGACCGCCTGTACTGGAAAGAATTAATAAGGAGTTGTGCATGCACAAGCTTGCACCACCCCCCTGGACAAACCTGAAAAACGAGCAGATGCTGTTGCTAATTAACCACTTTTTTTTCCCCCACAAATAGAGCTTTCTTTTGGTGGTGTTTGATCACCTCTGCTTGTTTTTGTTTTTTTGGGGTTTTTTTTTTTTTGCGCTATAAACGGAAAAAGACCGAAAATTTTGAAAAAAATGATATTTTCTACTTTTTGTTATAAAAAAAAATCCAATAAACTCAATTTTAGTCATACATTTAGGCCAAAATGTATTCGGCCACATGTCTTTGGTAAAAAAAAAGGTCAACAAGCGTATATTGGTTTGCGCAAAAGTTATAGTGTCTACAAACTAGGGTACATTTTATGGAATTTACACAGCTTTTAGTTTATGACTGCCTATGTCATTTCTTGAGGTGCTAAAATGGCAGGGCAGTACAAACCCCCCCCCAAATTACCCCATTTTGGAAAGTAGACACCCCAAGGAAATTGCTGAGAGGCATGTTGAGCCCATTGAATATTAATTTTTTTTGTCCCAAGTGATTGAATAATGACCAAAAAAAAAAAAAAATTTACAAAAATACGGGGCCCCAAAAACCAATCACCGCCTTCAGGATTTCTAAGGGCGTAAATTTTTGATTCACTCCTCACTACCTATCACAGTTTCGAAGGCCATAAAATGCCAAGATAGCACAAACCCCCCTCCCCCCCCAAATGACCTCATTTTGGAAAGAGGACACCCCAAGCTATTTGCTGAGATGCATGGTGAGTATTTTGCAGCTCTCATTTTGTTTTTAAAAATGAAGAAAGACGAGGAAAAAAAATTTTTGTTTTTCAATTTTCAAAACTTTGTGACAAAAAGTGAGGTCTGCAAAATACTCACTATACCTCTCAGCAAATAGCTTGGGGTGTCTACTTTCCAAAATAGGGTCATTTGGGGGGGGGTTGTGCCACCTGGGCATTCCATGGCCTCCGAAACTGTGATAGGCAGTGAAGAGTGAAATCAAAAATTTACGCCCTTAGAAAGCCTGAAGGCGGTGCTTGCAGATTAAAATGGTGGGTGTTTCATTTTTTTTTTTTTCACACAGATTTTTTAAACGCATTTTTTTGGGAAAAAACACACTTTTTTAAAATTTTAATGCACTAAAGCACACTATATTGCCCAAATGTTTGATGAAAAAAAAAGATGATCTTAGGCCGAGTACATGGATACCAAACATGACATGCTTTAAAATTGCGCACAAATGTGCAGTGGCGACAAACTAAAAACATTTTTAAAAGCCTTTACAGGTTACCATTTTAGATTTACAGAGGAGGTCTACTGCTAAAATTACTGCCCTCGATCTGACCTTCGCGGTGATGCCTCACATGCATGGTGCAATTGCTGTTTACATTTGACGCCAGACCGACGCTTGCGTTCGCCTTTGCGCGAGAGCAGGGGGGGACAGGGGTGCTTTTTTTTTTTTTTTTTTTTTTTTTTCTTTATTATTTTTTTGCTTTTTTCTTATTTTTAAACTGTTCCTTTCATTTTTTTTAAATCATTTTTATTGTTATCTCAGGGAATGTAAATATCCCCTATGATGGCTATAGGTAGTGACAGGTACTCTTTTTTTGAAAAAATCGGGGTCTATTAGACCCTAGATCTCTCCTCTGCCCTCAAAGCATCTGACCACACCAAGATCGGTGTGATAAAATGTTTTCCCAATTTCCCAATGGCGCGGTTTACATCCGGTGAAATCTAAGTCATGAAATGCTCGTAGCTTCCGGTTTCTTGGACCATAGAGATGTTTGGAGCCGTTCTGGTCTCTGATCAGCTCTATGGTCAGCTGGCTGAATCACCGGCTGCATTCTCAGGTTCCCTGTTCGGACACAAGAGCCAGAGAAAAACATGGAAGACGGTGTGGGGCATTCCCTCCCACTGCTTGTAAAAGCAGTCTAGAGGCTAATTAGCTGCTAGGATTGCTTTTACCCGAAAGCTGACTGCTGGCTGAAAAGAATGATACCAAGGTGATACCTAAACCTGCAGGCATCATTCTGGTATAACCACTCAAAGTCCAGCAATATACCAGTACGTTGCTGGTCCTTGTTGGGCATATATTGTAAACTTTTTTTTTTTTCATGCAGCCTGTGGGCTGCATGAAAAAAGATATTGATCGGTGGGTATGCCCACCATTAGAATACCTCCCTTCATCCACCCACTTCTAGTGATGGGCATACATGCACCGTTTATATATGCCGAAGCATGGGAGCATCCTCCCGCAAAAGGTAGGAGCAAATCGCTCCTCCACCCACTGCTGCCCCCATGCTTTGGCATATATGCTGAAGTATGTAACTGTGGTGGTGAAATCACCTCCAACAGCGCTGGAGTCACGGCTTTATGTATAGTGAGAGCAAACGCTGTTGCTGTCAAGATAAATAAATCCGCGCTGCAACTGAATGGCGTACCTGCTAAGCAAATGATGGTTAACAATAAAACAAAGTAACATTACTGTATAAAAGTAAGACTTACCATACCTGCAAAGCAAATACAAAAAATACATAGTAAAAAATAAAACATTTAACGTAACCTGTGCCTAAAATATATATATGCCGAAGCATGGGGGCATCCTCCCACAAAAGGTAGGAGCAAGATCCGATCACCTTCACCGCTGCCGGCGGCTCCAGTAAGCGGCGGAGGGCACCGGAGAGCGGCCCTCTCCTGCTGCAGATAAAAGTGATTTGCTGCGAGATCACTTTTATCTGAAACCGGACCACTCACTGAAGCAGAGGATACTGGGGTTATGGCAGCTATCTGCTGCCATAACAACGATATCCCTCTTCAAAGTTCCGACGTATATCATCGTGAGCCGGTCCGGAAGTGGTTAAAAAAAAAAATAAAATGTCTTGATCAAATAAATCTGTCTGGCAAAAGCAGCAGTTTGAGGGCTAATGCAAACCCTTTAACACTAACAGGGTGCTTACAATGATCAGCTTTTATTCATTTAGTTAAAATCTTTATTCCAAAGCCTTAAGTCTTGAAAAAACAAAAACTAAAACATGTATTAAAAAGGGGCAGACACGATGGACCACTTGGTCTTTTTCTTCAGCCACGTTTTTATGCTTCTACGGAGTTTCATGCCCCATTCTCTCTGCCATTAATGTCCCTCCCACCACTTGGCTCAGATCGGGAAGGAGGAGGACTGTTCAACCTGCAGGTTCTTCTTGTGTAGTTCACGTCCTGTACCACAGGTCCCACCTACCAGGAATCTGTGGCAGTTTTCTATATAGAAAACTGCTGTATTCCTTCAGTTAAATATGGGAATGTCTACCTTTGTTTGCCTTTGTTACATAATGGATTGATGGGATTAATGATGTGTATTCTTTTAAACTTGCGGTCAGTGTCAAGGGCACTGCTATTTTGGCAAGATCCACAGGGATTTTTTTTTGCTTTTGGACCTAGATGGGCTTTAACTAGTGTATGGTATTTACAACAAGTAAAATTACTGGCCATAGAAGTTGTGTGAGGAACACAGTTGTGGCACATTCTCACTAAGGCGGGGAGGGGGGCTGGGGCGTCGGCGATAAAGCACTGCTATTTTTAGAGGTGGTTTACTGTAGTTTTATCAGTGCTTTTCAGCCGCTAGCGGGGCGCTTTTAACCCCCTCTAGCTGACAAAGGGGTTATTAGCGCCTGCAAAGCGCCGCTGCCGAACCGCTTTGCAGGCGCCTCGGCTGCGCTGCCCATTGATTTCAAAGGGCAGGGGCGCTTTAGGAGCGGTGTATACACCGCTCCTAAAGCGCCCCAAAGATGCTGCTTGCAGGACTTATTTTAACGTCCCACAAATGCACCGCTTCAGTGTGAAAGCACTCAGGCTTTCACACTGGAGTAACAGAAAAGGTGCTTTACAGGCACTATTTTTAGTGCTAAAATGCCTGTAAAGCACCTCAATTTTATGTGATGGACCAACACAAAGTGGCACATAATGAGTCTTTTTGGGTATGTCTCTACCAACTTTGCACATCTAGAGTGACATTTTTACCCATTCTAATTTGCAAAATAGCTCAAGCTCTGTCAGATTGGATGGAGAGCATCTGCGAACAGCAATTTTTAAGTCTTGCCACAGATTCTCACTTGGATTCAGGCTTGGACTTTGACTGGGCCATTCTAACACATGCTAAACCATTCCATTGTAGCTCTGGCTGTATGCAGAGGGTCGTTGTCCTGCTTGAAGGTGAACCTCTGCCCCAGTCTTAAGTCTTTTGCAGACTAACAGGCTTTCTTCTAAGATTGCCCTGTATTTGGCTCCATCCATCTTCCCATCAACTCTGACCAGTTTCCCTGTCCCTGCTGAAGAAAAGCATCCCCACTGATGCTGCCACCACCATGTTTCATGGTGGGGATGGTGTGTTCAGGGTGATGTGCAGTGTTAGTTTTCTGCCACACATAGCATTTTGCTTTTAGGCCAAAAAGTCAAATTTTGGTCTCATCTGACCAGAGCACCTTCTTCCACATGTTTGCTGTGTCCCCCACATGGCTTCTCGCAAACTGCAAACGGGACTACTTATGGCTTTCTTTCAACAATGGCTTTCTTCTTGCCACTCTTCCATAAAGGCCAGATTTGTGAACTGCACGACTAATAGTTGTCCTGTGGACAGATTCTCCCACCTGAGTTGTGGATCTCTGCAGCTCCTCTAGGGTTACCATGGGCCTCTTGGCTGCTTGTCTGAATAATTCTCTCTTTGCCTGGCCTGTCAGTTTAGGTGGATGGCCATGTTTTGGTAGGTTTGCAGTTGTGCCACACTCTTTCCATTTTCAGATGATGGATTGAACAGTGCTGCATGAGATGTTCAAAGCTTGGGATATTTTTTTTTATAACCTAACCCTGCTTTGAACTTCTCCACAACTTTATCCCTGGCCTGTCAGGTGTATTTCTTGTCCTTCATTATGCTGTTTGTTTACTAAGGTTCTCTAACAGCTTTACAGAACAGCTGTATTTACACCAAGATTAAATTGCACATGGTGGACTCTATTTACTATTTAGGTGATTTCCGGAGGCAATTGGTTATACTAGATTTTAGTTGGGGGTATCGGAGTAAAGGGGGCTGAATACAAATGCAGGCCACACTTTTCAGAGATTTGTAAAAAAAATTGAAAACCATTTATCATTTTCCTTCCACTTCACAATTATGTGCTACTTTTGTGTTGATCTATCACAAAAAAACCCAATAAAATACATTTACATTTTTGGTTTTAACATGCAAAATGTGGAAAATTTCAAGGGTTATGAATACTTTTTCAAGGCACTGTACATACAGTATATATTTGATCATGATATTGCTGTATTTTGGAGTTGACTTATTTTAAAATTCTTTTCTGAAGGGACAAATTTACATAAATGTAATAATGTTGTGTTGTGTAGCTTTATCACTTTAAATCTAGGTTCCCATAATTTCTTTTGATTACATTGATTCCACACATACTACTCAAATCATTGAAATGAAAAATATATAGCAATCAGGAGTTTGTTTCATATTTACTTTTAATACGTTATTTGTAGATCTATATTGTAGTACTACTAGGATGGCTATTCTTTGTTATTTTTCTCAAGCATTTTCTTGTTGTTGTCTCAAGTATTACTCTAAACTTGAAGTGGACCTGTCATGATGCAAGAACATTTAAAGTAATACAGTCCCCTAAAAGCAGGTTTCTGTACACAACTTTTGTTAGAAAAGATCCTCATGTACAGTCCTTAAATGCCCCTTCTCCCCAGTCCCAAGAATATGTAATGCAAACCAAAGTTTGAAATCTGCACCTATGGTACTACTTTTGGTAACACAAAGTTTGTTTACTTGAGCTTTCTCTTTGAGGTCACCTGAGGACTCTTTTAGATCTAAATTCAGAAGGGATTCATGCATTTAAAGTGATATGTATGCTTGAATGTGATAAAAAATTCACTTTTAAGTTTATTTTTTAAATTTCTTTTTGTGTTTCTGCCTAAGCCAATTTTCAATTTAATCTTACAAAGTAGGTGAGGTTGAAAAAACACACACAAGTCCATCAAGTCCAACCCATGTGTGTGATTATATACGATTATTGATTGTTCTATATCTAAGTTAAGCACAATCTAGGTCTTAAAGTAAACACTTGCATACGTGTTACTTCCTGCCAAAAGCAGTGATTTTCACTTCTGTAAACATATCCAGAGAAGAGGCCTTGGACTTAGCCATTTCCAGACAAGGAAAAAAGAGAGACATCTGCATATAAAACTGGCATGTGAACTGCCCCACTGCGACAATACATGTCACCTTAAACACTGCTTTTAAAACATAATTTTCATGTTTCGTGCTCTGTATTATATCTTAAGTTGAAGATTATTCAAGAAACTAAACTTCAACACGGAGGATTATACCTCGATTAAAAGTACGTTTGCTCAAAATGAGATTTGGATGCTTATTTAACCTTTCAAAGGAGGCAAAGGGCTGGGTGTAATTGAGTCTGTCTGAAAGCTAAATCCATTTAGTCATGGGGAGCCCTATTTAACTTTGTCTTTTTGCTAGCAAGCTGCTGTGTAACTTGTAGCCACTGCATACAATGTGCCAGTATTCTTCAAATACTCTAAGTATACAAGCACACATTGGAGTATTCATCCATACATGTAGCATCATTCAGATGGTCAGCTTGATTGAATTAGGTTTGGTCCTTTGTGTGCCTGCGGGATTTTTTTCCTTTTGGTGGCTATAAAATGAAATTGGCACCACCTGTTGAGGTTTTCTTTAACCCATATTGCTTGCCACTAGTAGGAAACACCCTAAAAATGGTATATTTCAGATGAGCTGCGCGTTAGTATTATGCTAAACAATGATATATAGATTAGCCGCTAATAATCAATCCAACAAACATGTTTGTTTTAAAGTCAGCTTGTTAAGAGCATTCTAATGCTCTAAGAAGCTGTTACTTATCCCTTGTCAACTGATTTTTATTCTCTTGTTTTGGAACTGTCTTTAAGTTAAAGGTGAACCATTCTGTAACTTAAAGTTGAGTAAAGTTTAAAGCAAAGTGGTGTGCTTTATAAAATGTGGGTTGTGCAGGGAACATTATAACTTACTGTCTTTGGAGCCCCTGCATTTTGTTTGGACCGTGTTCATTGCAGCATCTAAAAATTAGAAGGACACTGCTGGGAAAACAGTTCAACTCCAGGAAGACTTAATAGAGCAGAGATCCCATGCCAACCAATGATGAGGCATAAGTGCAAACATCTGTGCTTTAGTGTTAACCTGGTACACACCAAGTTTTTTTTTTTTTTTTCGTTCAACCCAGCATTTGTTCAACAGAACTGAAAAAAAATTGAGGTGTTCTGCTATTGTGTTCTGACCCTCTGCCAGAACACACCAGTCAGTGCTTGCAGTTATTGGTTGCAAGCGTTGATTGGATGCCGATCGGCCGCTGGATGTCCAGCATGCCCATTCCACGAGAGCCGGAAAGGCTGCTGTGCACACTGGCCGAATGTCAGCTGGTTTCTGTTTAACCGGCCGATATTCTGCCCATGTGTACCAGCCTTTAAGGCCTGTACACGTGATCAGAAATACGTACTAAAAATACAGCTTTCGAAGTGGTCGTATGATAATCTCATTGTTGGTACACCGCTTTCGAGAGCCAATCACAACAGGTCGTGTGAAAAATATCCGATGGGACAAGCACGAAAAATGTTCTTGTATGATACTAGGTCGTACAATTTTCGTTTAATCAGTACAGTTTTCTTCCGAAAAATACAATACATTACATAACTGCTGAATTTTTATTCTGTCGTTCGAGAATTTTCGTAACTTTAGTAACCTCTTCATTTTCAATATGGAGACTAGCATGTAAAAAAACAAAAATCGATCATTCGTCCGATAATCTTATGTGTACCAGGCATTAGGATGGGAGAACTGGGGAAAATTACAACTTCACAGGATGTAACACCTGAAGGTTTTTTATTTTTTTTATTGTGTTTGCTAGATTTACCTTCCTTGATCTAATCACTTTTCCATCACATTGATTAAAGTTGAATTAAATGCCTTTCACAGAAAGGCAGGACTTTTGAGGAACCACATTGAACACAATTCCATCTTGTAAAATTAGGATATCCTTTTTATTTGTGAAAACGTTTATATAAAATATCCTTGAACAACAACTGTTAGTAGTTTCTCTCCATTTTGTGTATAGATACCCATCTGTGGCTTACTCTATTTATAAATGTAAGGATTACAATTTTTTTTTTTTTTTTATTTTTGGTTGGTCTATGTTTGTTTATATTTTTTAAATCCGCTAAATATGAAATATAGTATAATACTATGAACTTTTAGTCTGAGCAATCAGGTGTAAGCTTTCTTTCTTTTCAGCTAGAAAAAGGCTCTCCGTATTCTTTCTTGATTTGAAAAAAAAACAGCTTTTGTCACTAGTGTGCTCTCCCAGTGGTTCATGGTTTGAAAGAAAGCAGCTCAGCTCTTGGGTAAACCCGCAGTGCTCTGGGAGTCCTCCAGTCATGTATTGTTAATTTCAAAACAAAGTTGTATATAGATAAAAACAGATCTAAAACTTGAAAAGGAAGCTATAATAGGTTGAGGTTAATTTTAAATATTTTAAAAAGTTTTTTTTTGGCTTTGAAACTAATCTTTCATATATATGAGTTTACTACTATTACTAATACTTTTTCAAATTGTATTTGTTTGTCCTGCACATATTAAATATAGCAAATATAGCATACAAAATCACTGATTAACAAAAAAAAGTTTATTTTCACTACATTTCTCTGCATAAGCCTGTCACTGTTTATTATTTAACTGTCCTATTAGGCTGCCTGACCCCTGACTTTTTGGCTGGACAGTGCTGATTGGCCCTGTGCTGATCACATGCACCCCCCCAAAAAAAAAAAAGAAAAAAAACTAGCAATCCTCACCAAACTGAGCATGTGCAGGGTGCTCCCAAGGCTCTGTTCTATCAACAAATGGATTGGGAACAGTAAAAGCAGGGGAGAAGAGTCAGAGGAGACAGGATCAAACAGCCTTTTTACTCAATGCGGAGCATTAACCCATTAGGTTCCACAGCGAGTATAACAAGCATGCTTTACTGCATGTACAGACTGTTTTTATGGTTGTGGGTTTAGTAACAATTTAAGGTCTGTTGTGCACAGGCTTGTCAAATTAGTTAAGGTGAGTGTCTAATCATTTTGTACTTTGTTTTATTCCTCCATAACATTCAGTGTAAATACATGACAAAAAACATTAATGCACAGAAGAGGCATCTGAAACACCTGTGTCTACGAGCTCATATTTTTTAGATACCTTTTTAATTGTAGCATGTCGTTTTTACATTTTTCTTGTTTTTAATCCATACATTTTTTTTTCTGTTCCAAGCACTTCATCCTGATTTTGGCCATCTAAAATTATATAAACTGTTTCAAATTGTTATATTAATCTGATACTACATATTCAACCATGTGTCTGTTTTTTTGTAGAGCCCTTGGATATATGCAATTTTGATAAGTTCTCTAAATTTTGTGAACTGTATTAAAGAATTACTAGACGTTCATCCTAGGTTCGGGTTAATTTGACAAAAGTGATTAAAAAGGCCTAAAAGGAACCAGAATTTAATATGCTATGATCAGGTATACTTTGTATCTTTTAAGCTAGCATAATATGCCCAAGATAAATTTCTTATTAAGGAGAATTTAACAAATAATGTAATGGCAATTTTTTTTAACTGTGGTCTTGCTCACTTATGCATTAAAGATGTGAGATATTAAAAAAATGGTAGGGAGGCATAGGTATTGTACATTTTAATAAAATTCTTTTCTTTTTTTTTTTTTTTTTTTTTTAATATAGTTTAGAAGTAGAAAATCACCAGAAGAGTAGTCCTATAATTTCTAACTTTAGGACAAGTATTTTAAATTGTTTGCAGCAACAAGGAATACAGTTACAATGTATTTAGAGTTTAGAGAGAGGCCAAATAGTGCTTGAAATTATGAAATGGGGCCATCAACAGATACCTTTAAATAAGACTAAAGGGCATCATTAAAGCTGAAATTGAGTCGCAAAGATTTCCACTTAAATATATTCCTCTTTTTAGTTGCAAAATATATAACTCCACTTTGTGTGAACTAAATGCATTTGGAGCACAAGTGTTTTCCCTGCACCAGTATGGATCCAAACTAGTTATAAAATGGATGTTGCTCTCCAGAGATAAAAAGCCCCAGGTGCTGGCTAATGCTAATCCATGCTGTGAGTAGAGAAGAAAGTCCGGACAGCCGCACACCAGGAAAATATAATCCAACGAAATTTCTTTATTGTAAAATCAGGATCAAATCATGTACAAGACACCATGGATAGAATGTACAGGCAATCAGCTAACGCGTTTCACGCTCTTGCGGAGCGCTTACTCATAGCTCATGAGTAAGCATTCCGCAAGAGCGTGAAACGCGTTAGCTGATTGCCTGTACATTCTATCCATGGTGTCTTGTACATGATTTGATTCTGATTTTACAATAAAGAAATTTCGTTGGATTATATTTTCCTGGTTTGCTTCTGTCCGGACTTTCTTCATTTGGAAACCCAGAAACTGAGGCGCTTTACAGGCGTTTTAGTGCTAAACATAGTGCCTGTAAAGCGCCTCTCCTGTCACTCCATTGTGAAAGCCTGAGTGCTTTCACGCTGGAGTGGTGCACTTGCGGGATGTTAAAAAAAATCCTGCGAGCAGCATCTTTGAGGCGCTTTAGGAGCGGTGTATACACCGCTTCTAAAGCCCCCCTGTCCATTGAAATCATTGGGCAGTGCCTCAGCAGCGGCGCTTTGCAGGCACTATTAACCCCTTAATCCGCTGCTAGCAGCGGTTAAAAGCACTCCGCTAGCGGCCAAAAAGCGCAGCTAAAAGTCAATAAACGATGCTCCCCGCCACAGTGTGAAAGTGTTACCAAACCCAGTAATATGAAAATAGTTAATCCGCCCCCTCACAGTGCCCACAGCTTATGAATCTTCTTTTTATATTAAAATACTGCCACTATATACCTTTTTGGATGATCTGTATACCACAGTTACATGATAGGGCGGCACAGTGGTGTAGTGGGTAGCACTCTCGCCTAGCTGTAAGAAGGGTCGCTGGTTTGAATCCCAACCACGACACTACCTGCCTGGAGTTTGCATGTTCTCCCTGTGCCTGCGTGGGTTTCCTCCGGGTACTCCGGTTTCCTCCCACTCTCCAAAGACATGCTGGTAGGTTAATTGGATCCTGTCTAAATTGTCCCTAGTATATGAATGTGAGTTAGGGACCTTAGATTGTAAGCTCCTTTAGGGTAGGGACTGATGTGAATGTACAATGTATATGTAAATCGCTGCGTAAATTGACGGCGCTATATAAGTACCTGAAATAAATAAATAATGATAAACTGCACATTTTCTCCAGTGCTAAGAGTTCAGGTAAGAGGAGATTTCCACTACAGCCTGTATACACGCCCAAATGTGTGATGTCAATATCATGTGACCTGGCTAACTCTGAGAAGTAACTGTTCTCTCCAGCATAAAAGACACAACTGAGCAGGTCCCTAAGTTCCACAATGAGTATAACAAGCATGTTATGCTGCATATACAGACTGATTTTATTGTTGTGGATTTAGTAACACTTTAAATGTCCTAAAGTGCTACTGTCCCATAAGGATATGTTCAGAAACTTTTGTAATCAAGGGACTACGAATTTTAGCAATCGGGAATAAGGCTAAACACAGCCGATTAGTTGTTTATATCAATGTACAAAAAATATTTATCGGTACAACAAATATATACACACATAACACTCAATAATAACAATGATTTCATTACAAATATACATTCACCGTCCACTTTATTAGGTATACCTAATTGCTTGGTAACACAAATTGCTAATCAGCCAATCACATGGCAGCAACTCAATGCATTTAGGCATCTAGACATGGTGAAGATGACTTGCTGAAGTTCAAACCGAGCTTCAGAATGGGGAAGAAACAGGATTTAGGTTATGTGGCATGGTTGTTGGTGCCAGACGGGCCGGTCTGAGTTTTTAAAAAACGGCTGATCATCTGGGATTTTCTCGCACAACCATCTCTAGGGTTTACAGAGAATGGTCCGAAAAAGAGAAAATATACAGTCAGAGGCAGTTGTGTGGAGGAAAATGCTTTGTTGACATCTGAGGTCAGAGGAAAATGGGCAGATTGGCTCAAGATGATAGAAAGGCAATAGTAACTTAAATAACCACTCGTTACAACCAAGGTATACAGAATACCATCTCTGAACGCACAACACATCAAACATTAAAGCAGATTGGCTACAGCAGCAGAAGACCACTCCGGGTGCCACTCCTGTACCCTCAGTTTCCTGTTCTTAGCTGACAATTTGCACAGGCTCACCAAAATTGGACAATAGAAGATTGGAAAAACGTTGCCTGGTTTGATGAGTCTCAATTTCGGCTCCAACATTCAGATGGTAGGGTCAGAATTTGGAGTAAACATGAAAGCATGGATCCATCCTGCCTTGTATCAATGGCTCAGGCTGGCGGTGATGGTGTAATGGTGTGGGGGATATTTTCTTGGCACACTTTGGGTCCCTTTGTACCAATTGAGCATTGTTTAAATGCCACGGCCTTCCTGAGTATTGTTGCTGACCATGTCCAATCCTTTTATGACTACAGTGTATCATTTTCTAAAAGCTACTTCCAGCAGGATATTCTTCATCAAAAATGATATATATAGTGATTTGTACTTTAATTAAATAGAATTAGCAAAACTCACAAGAACTAGGCAATATTCCCCATAAGTCCACATGCCAAAACCTATATATTCAAATAATACATATACCTAGCACAATGCACATGTTAAGTAGTTTCCATGAGGATAAAACCACGTGGTAGATAATAATCTCCAACAAAGGAAAGATTTTGTGACACAAGTAAAACCCCTTCGGAGATGTTATGTAGCGCTTACTAGAACAAAAAAGACATCCTTTATAAGATGGTAGCTTTAATCACTTAGTGTCCGCCCCATAGCAGTTTTACTGCTACAGGGAAGCAGCTGTGTGCCAGATCACACATTATATATATATATATGACTCGGCTCTTCCAGGGAGAGGGGGCGCATGTGCGCTGGCCGCGACTTGCTCCTGCTGTAATCATGCCCATCGGTGGGTGCACCCGCCGATCATCCAGCACAGAGGCAGATCGCCGTTCTGACAGGAGGGAAGGTATGGATCCTTGTCTCTGCAAAACAGGGACAAGGATCCATGCATTGCCCTATTAAAAGCACCTCCCACACTGTAGTAAAACACAGGCTAGGCACACAATTAACCCTTTGATTACCCCTTCCCAGCCAGTGTCATTAATACAGTGACAGTACATATTTTTAGCACTTATCCTTGTATTGGTGTCACTGGTCCCCAAAAAGTGTCAGAATGTCCACCACAATATCACAATTTAACCGGTTCAATACAGGGCAATTTCACCCCCTTCCTTCCCAGGCCAATTTTTAGTTTTCAGCGCTGTCGCACTTTAAACGTCAATTGCGCGGTCATGCGACGTTGTACCCAAAAAAAATTGACGTCCTTTTTTCACCACAAATAGAGCTTTTTTTTGGTGGTATTTGATCGCCTCTGCGGTTTTTATTTTTTGCGCTATAAACAAAAGAAGAGCGACAATTTTGAAAAAAACACAATATTTTTTACTTTTTGCTATAATAAATATCCCAATTTTTTTTTTTAAAAACACATTTTTTCCTAAGTTTTGGCCGATACGTATTCTTCTACATATTTTTGTTTAAAAAAATCGCAATAAGCGTATATTGATTGGTTTGCGCAAAAGTTATAGCGTCTACAAAATATGGGATAGATTTATGGCATTTTTAAAAAAAAAAATTTTTTTTATTTTTTTAGCGGCGATCGCGATTTTTTTTGGTGACTGCGACATTATGGCGGACACATCGGACACTTTTGACACATTTTTGGGACCAATCACATTTATACAGCGATCAATGCTATAAAATTGCATTGATTACTGTGTAAATGTTACAGGCAGTGAAGGGGTTAACCACTAGGGGGCGGGGAGGGGTTAATGTGTTTCCTAGGGAGTGATTACTAACTGAAGGGGGAGGGGACGCACTAGGGGAGGAGACCGATCAGTGTTCCTCCGTTCTGGGAACACAGATCGCTCTCCTCAGAGCTGACAGGCTGTGGATCTGTGTGTTTACACACACAGATCCACATGCCGGCCCGGTTAACGGGCAATCGCGGGTGCCCGGCGGTCATCGCGGCCGCCGGGCACACGCACCGGGTCCCGAGGAACGCGGCGGGCGCGCGCGCGCGCTCCCGCCCCCTAGACGCCCGGGAATCCCAGGACGTCATATGACGTCCACCCAGGATGGGAGATCCCATCTGGGGACGTCATATGACTATGGGCGGGTAGGGAAGTGGTTAAAATACAAACAAATAATAAAAATATCCCATATTTTTGTAGACACTATAACTCGCGCAACTATTGCGCAAAACAATCCATATATGCTTATTGGGAATTTTTTTAACAAAAATATGTAGCAGAATGTTTGTTGGCCTAAATTTATGAAGAAAATTCATTTTTATTGGATATGTTTTATAGCAGAAAGTACATTTTTTTTTTTTTTTCAACATTGTAACTAGGGCTGCAACTAACGATTATTTTCATAATCGATTAGTTGGCCGATTTTATTGTTTCGATTAATCGGTTTATAGCCTTTAAAAAAAAAAAAAAAAAAAAAAAGGTGGCGTATAATTTAGTTAATAGGTAAAGTTTTTAAAAAAGGCAGTTTATTCTTAAATATCTCTATGCAGCGGTAAATATAAATAACCAACTATATCTAATCCACTGAGTATAACAGACAGAAGAGATCTACTGTATATACTATTAGAGGAGATATACTGTATAAACTGTTAGAGAAGAGATATACTGTACATACTATTAAAGGGTGAATCTGATAAATATTTTCAGACTCAGAGATCAAATGTCTTCCTTCAAAAAAAAATGTAATTTTAAGAACGTTTGTTCGATTTTCTAATCATTAGTGGGGTCAAGTCGACGTTCATTTTCAACCACAGTGATGGGAAAATTTGGAAATAGAAAACTTCTTGGTCAAAGGAATTTTCAGACAGTGTATGTGGTTTTCGTTCAGAAATTACATTCATTTTAAAAACAGAATGGTAAAAACAAGTAAAAATTTCAAACAACATTCTTTCATTCAGCAAATGTACAAAGATTTTTCGTCTGGATATACTCATCTGAAAATTGATCCGTGTGGCCAGAATAAGGCTCGGTACACGCCTAGGCAGTTTGCTTTTGATCTGTTTCTGCAGTGCTTTTTGCTGTGCGTTTTAATTTTTGCGCACGTGATTTTGCAGCGATTTGAGTTTTTGATTTTTTTTTGGACAGATTGTTTTTGGGCAGATTAAAAAACACAAATTGCTGCAAAAACGCATTAAATGCTTTTCTGCAGCTTCTCCATTGAAGTATATTGAACCAAAAGAGCACAGTTTTTGCGTTAAAGTCCCTGACCCTTTCCAAATACGCAGTGGCTGAAAAAAGCATAGGTGTGAACGTGTCCAATAGGAAACCATGTAAAATTAGCCCTTTAGATAATCACTACTGTAAGGGGTTCATTTTTTACTGTAGAACTGTGAAAGTAATATTTACAGTAGCGATTATTTGCTCTTTTTGTACTATAAAGGGCTCGCTTTAGTGTTTTTTTAACCCCATTATGTTACTGGCCGATTACTGGATAAATGAAAATAGTAATCGATTAATTTCATAATCGATTAGTTGTTTCAGCCCTAATTGTAACAAATACCACCAAAAGAAAGCTGTAGTTGTGGGAAAAAAAGGACATACATTTTGTTTGGGTGCAGCGTTGCACGACCGCACAATTGTCAGTTAAAGTAACGCAGTGCCGTATCGCAAAAAAATGGTCTGTTCAGGAAGGGGGGTAAATCTTCCGGAGGTCAAGTGGTTAAGAATCAATCTGAGTTAAGGAATCTATGCTGCTTGTATTTTACCAGGATATTCGCTTAAAAGTTGCCAGAAATGGTAAATGCAAACCATTTGATCCTTGTGATTTATACAGGATCCCATGACAGATGTACATTACAGGGCAGAGCAAACAGGGATACATCTAGGGCCAAAACAACTAATCGATTAATGGACAACTAATCAAATATGAAATTAATCGATTAATCAGGCAGTAACATAATGGGGTTAAAAAAACTTAAAATTAGCCCTTTATAGTACAAAAAGAGCAAATAATTGCTACTGTAAATATTACTTTCACTGTTCCACAGTAAAAAAAGGAACCCCTTACTGTAGGCCTAATTTTAGTTTTTTTGCCCCAATTATGTTACTAAACGTCTTGGGCCTGGATCACACCTATGTGTTTTTTGCAGAAACCCACTACAGTTTATTTAACATGGTTTCCTATGGGACATGTTCACATCTATGCTTTTTTCAGTTGCTGCGTATTTGGAAAGGGTCAATGTTTTTTTTCAACACAAAACGGTGCTTTTTTGGTTCAATGGACTTCAATGGAGAAGCTGAAGAAAACCATGTAATGCGTTATTGCAGCAATTTGTGTTTTTTAATCTGCCCAACAACAAATTGGCCAAAAAAAAAAAAAAACATAAAAAAAAAAGCAAAAACGCGAATCGCAGCAAAATCACGTGTGCAAAAATCAAAACGCACAGCAAAAAGCACTGCAGAAACAGATCAAAAGCAAACTGCATAGGTGTGTACTGAGCCTTAAGCTGGCCGCACGGATCAATTTTCAGACAAGAATATTCAGACGAAAAATCTTTTTACATTCGCTGAATGAAAGAATTTTGTTTGAAAATGTCACTTGCTTTTAACATTCTGTTTTAATATGAATGTAATTTCTGAACGAAATCCACATACACTGTCTAAAAATTCCTCTGACCAAGAAGTGTTCTATTATTTTAACCACTTCAAGACCGCCGCACGACGATGTACGTCCAAACGTTGAACGGGGATATCGTTATGGCAGCAGCTAGCTGCCATAACCCCGGTATCCCCGTTTTCGTGCGGCGGACGGCTGTCAGATAAAAGTGGTCCCTGCGGCGGATTCGCCGCGAGATCACTTTTATCGGTGGTGGGAGAGGGCCCCCCCCTCCCGCCGCAATCCGGTGCCCTCCCCCGCTTACCGGAGCCACCGGTAGCGGCGGAGGTGATCGCGTCCTACTCCGTGGTTTGTCTGGAGACGAGTGAGGCCAAGATGGCGCTCACTCGTCTCCATGACACTGCTGGGCGGAAGCAACGTCAAAACGTCACTTCCGTCCACGCCTCTTAAAGGCACACTTTTTCAAATGTCATTTTTCTAAATGATTTTTTTTTTTTTTTTTTTTATTGCATTTTAGTGTAAATATGAGATCTGAGGTCTTTTTGACCCCAGATCTCATATTTAAGAGGTCCTGCCATGCTTTTTTCTATTACAATGGATGTTTACATTCCTTGTAATAGGAATAAAAGTGACACAATTTTTTTTTTTTTTTAAAAACAGTGTAAAAATAAATAAAATATTGTAAAATAAATAATATAAAAAAAAATTTTTTTAAAACCCCCCTGTCCTGACGAGCTCGCGCGCAGAAGCAAACGCAAACGTGAGTAGCGCCCGCATATGAAAACGGTGGTCAAACCACACATGTGAGGCATCGCAGCAACCGGTAGAGCGAGAGCAATAATTCTAGCCCTAGACTTCCTCTGTAGCGCAAAATATGCAACCTGTAGAATTTTTTAAACGTCGCCTATGGAGATTTTTGAGGGTAAAAGTTTGACGCCATTCCACGAGCGGGCGCAATTTTCAAGCGTGACATGTTGGGTATCAATTTACTTGGCGTAACATTATATTTCACAATATAAAAAAAAATTGGGCTAACTTTACTGTTGTCTTATTTTTTTTTATTTAAAAAAAGTGAATTTTTTCCAAAAAAAGTGCGCTTTTAAGACCACTGCGCAAATACGGTGTAAAAAAAAGTATTGCAATGACCGCCATTTTATTCTCTAGGGAGTTAGAAGAAAAACCATATATAATGTTTGGGGGTTCTAAGTCATTTTCTAGCAGAAAAACCTGTTTTAACCACTTGAGCCCCGGACCATTATGCTGCCTAAGGACCAGAGGTCTTTTTCCAATTTGGCACTGCGTCGCTTTAACTGCTAATTGCGCGGTTATGCAATGCTGTACCCAAACGAAATTTGCGTCCTTTTCTTCCCACAAATAGAGCTTTCTTTTGATGGTATTTGATCACTTCTGCAGTTTTTATTTTTTGCGCTATAAACGGAAAAAGACCGAAAATTTTGAAAAAAAATGATATTTTCTACTTTTTGTTATAAAAAAAATCCAATAAACTCAATTTTAGTCATACATTTAGGCCAAAATGTATTCGGCCACATGTCTTTGGTAAAAAAAATGTCAATAAGCGTATATTTATTGGTTTGCGCAAAAGTTATAGCGTCTACAAACTAGGGTACATTTTCTGGAATTTACACAGCTTTTAGTTTATGACTGCCTATGTCATTTCTTGAGGTGCTAAAATGGCAGGGCAGTACAAAACCCCCCCAAATGACCCCATTTTGGAAAGTAGACACCCCAAGGAAATTGCTGATAGGCATGTTGAACCCATTGAATATTTATTTTTTTTGTCCCAAGTGATTGAATAATGACAAAAAAAAAAAAAAAAAAAAATATTTACAAAAAGTTGTCACTAAATGATATACTGCTCACACAGGCCATGGGCCTATGTGGAATTGCACCCCAAAATATATTCAGCTACTTCTCCTGAGTACGGGGATACCACATGTGTGGGACTTTTTGGGAGCCTAGCCGCGTATGGGACCCCGAAAACCAATCACCGCCTTCAGGATTTCTAAGGGTGTAACTTTTTGATTTCACTCTTCACTGCCTATCACAGTTTCGGAGGCCATGGAATGCCCAGGTGGCACAACCCCCCCCCAAATGACCCCATTTTGGAAAGTAGACACCCCAAGCTATTTGCTGAGAGGCATATTGAGTCCATGGAATATTTTATATTTTGACACAAGTTGCGGGAAAGTGACACTTTTTTTTTTTTTTTTTTTTTTTTTGCACAAAGTTGTCACTAAATGATATATTGCTCACACAGGCCATGGGCCTATGTGGAATTGCACCCCAAAATACATTTAGCTGCTTCTCCTGAGTATGGGGATACCACATGTGTGGGACTTTTTGGGAGCCTAGCCGCGTACGGGGCCCCGAAAACCAATCACCGCCTTCAGCGTTTTTAAGGGCGTGAATTTTTGATTTTACTCTTCACTGCCTAACACCGTTTCGGAGGCCATGGAATGCCCAGGTGGCACAAACCCCCCCCAAATGACCCCATTTTGGAAAGTAGACACCCCAAGCTATTTGCTGAGAGGCATGGTGAGTATTTTGCAGCTCTCATTTGTTTTTGAAAATGAAGAAAGACAAGA
Source organism: Aquarana catesbeiana (assembly GCF_042186555.1). Taxonomy (NCBI): domain Eukaryota; kingdom Metazoa; phylum Chordata; class Amphibia; order Anura; family Ranidae; genus Aquarana; species Aquarana catesbeiana. The sequence goes on along the minus strand of NC_133324.1, from coordinate 480,401,276 downwards.
AAAAACTTTTTTTTTTTTTCTTTTTTCAAATTTCAAAACTTTGTGACAAAAAGTGAGGTCTGCAAAATACTCACTATACCTCTCAGCAAATAGCTTGGGGTGTCTACTTTCCAAAATGGGGTCATTTGGGGGGGTTTTGTGCCACCTGGGCATTCCATGGCCTCCGAAACTGTGATAGGCAGTGAAGAGTGAAATCAAAAATTCACGCCCCTTAGAAAGCCTGAAGGCGGTGCTTGGTTTTCGGGGTCCCGTACACGGCTAGGCTCCCAAAAAGTCTCACACATGTGGTATCCCCGTACTCAGGAGAAGCAGCAGAATGTATTTTGGGGTGTAATTTCACATATTCCCATGGCATGTTTGAGCAATATATCATTTAGTGACAACTTTGTGCAAAAAAAAAAAAAAAAAAAACAAATTTGTCTCTTTCCCGCAACTTGTGTCGCAATATAAAATATTCCATGGACTCGACATGCCTCTCAGCAAATAGCTTGGGGTGTCTACTTTCCAAAATGGGGTCATTTGGGGGGGTTTTGAACTGTCCTGGCATTTTATGCACAACATTTAGAAGCTTATGTCACACATCACCCACTCTTCTAACCACTTGAAGACAAAGCCCTTTCTGACACTTATTTTTTACATGAAAAAGTTTTTTTTTTTTTGCAAGAAAATTACTTTGAACCCCCAAACATTATATATTTTTTTAAAGCAAATGCCCTACAGATTAAAATGGTGGGTGTTTCATTTTTTTTTTTCACACAGTATTTGCGCAGCGATTTTTCAAACGCATTTTTTGGGGAAAAAACACACTTTTTTAAATTTTAATGCACTAAAACACACTATATTGCCCAAATGTTTGATGAAATAAAAAAGATGATCTTAGACCGAGTACATGGATACCAAACATGACATGCTTTACAATTGCGCACAAACGTGCAGTGGCAACAAAATAAATACATTTTTAAAAGCCTTTAAAAGCCTTTACAGGTTACCACTTTAGATCTACAGAGGAGGTCTACTGCAAAAATTACTGCCCTCGATCTGACCTTCGCGGCGATACCTCACATGCATGGTGCAATTGCTGTTTACGTTTGACGACAGACCGCCGCTTGCGTTCGCCTTAGCGCAAGAGCAGGGGGCGACAGGGGTGCTTTTTTTTTTTTTTTTTTTTTTTTATTATTTTTTTGCTTTTTTATCTTATTTTTAAACTGTTCCTTTCATTTTTTTTTTTTTTAAATCATTTTTATTGTTATCTCGGGGAATGTAAATATCCCCTATGATAGCAATAGGTAGTGACAGGTACTCTTTTTTGAAAAAATTGGGGTCTATTAGACCCTAGATCTCTCCTCTGCCCTCAAAGCATCTGACCACACCAAGATCGGTGTGATAAAATGCTTCCCCAATTTCCCAATGGCGCTATTTACATCCGGCGAAATCTAAGTCATAAAATGCTCGTAGCTTCCGGTTTCTTAGGCCATAGAGATGTTTGGAGCCACTCTTGTCTCTGATCAGCTCTATGGTCAGCTGGCTGAATCACCGGCTGCATTCTCAGGTTCCGTGTTGAGACAGGAGAGCCAGAGAAAAACACGGAAGACGGTGGGGGGGGGGGGGCATTCCCTCCCACGGCTTGTAAAGGCAGTCTAGAGGCTAATTAGCCGCTAGGATTGCTTTTACATGAAAGCCGACCGCTGGCTGAAAAGAATGATACCAAGATGATACCTAAACCTGCAGGCATCATTCTGGTATAACCACTCAAAGTTGTGAATGGCGTACCTGAAGACAAAAAAATGGTTAACAATAAAGCACAGTAAACAATAAAGTATAAATAATTACATACCTGAAAAACAAACATGATAAAACATAATAACAATAACAATAACAATAACAACACTGCAGAATAGAATACAGTAAAAAAAGAGCAGAACAATAGAGAGAGAGAATAGAGAGAGAGAACAATAAAACGACAACTATTTTTTTTTATTTTATATATATATTTTTTTTTTTTTTACACTTTTTTTGTAACTAACTTTTATAACTGTAACCGGTTCCAGGTTCGGGTCTCTCAAAATGCGATGGCATCTTGGGAGACCCTGTGAAAGTGTGCCTAGTCTGTGCAATGCTGTACCCTACGCTAATACTCAACTAGTGTATGGTAGCGTTCAAAACATTCACCAATGCAAAGACCAGGATTGTCAGGACAGAAGGGACAATAATAGCGGGTGTCACGCCTATATCCGCGTTTGCTGCAGACACAACATCTTTTTGGGGGGGGTTCGTTGGGTAGGGGTACTCGGGAGCACATAAAAATGCCTCTCATGCAGCCGACTGCATTTCGTTGGGGGATGTGAATGGGGGAAGTACGGGCGCTGCAGAAGTGGTGGGTTCCCAATTAGGATTGGCGAATGCAGCAGGAAGGGCACTATGGGCACGACGGGCCTGTGTTTGTCTTTTTGGTGGCAGCGGGACACTACTTGTGCTTGTCACCTCACCAGCTTGAACTGCACTTATGGGACTCGCCACGTCACCAAGTGTTACTGCAGTGCTGGTTTGACTACGACCGGGGTGTACTAGGCCGCTGGTGCTTGCCAGTTCAATAAAAAGCTTCCAAAAAAACTGTTAGCGATCGCAGGGATCAGGCCTGACTCTGCGAACGCTGCAGTAATGCGTTTAGTGTTTTGTAAGTGACAGTGATCGATCGATACTGCACTTGGGTGGGCTGGACTGGGCCGGGCGGAGGGGCAAAACGCAGGTGCTAGCAGGTATCTGGGTTGATCCCGCTAACACTGCGTTTTTGGGAACCCTAAACTGCTGGGGACGCTAGTATAGATCTGATCTGATCGGATCAGATATTGATCCGTTCAGATACTATACCACTAAAGGAGGCGTATGCTGCGTGCGTGGGTGTTAGCGGTACTGGCGCTAACCTGACGCTGCCTGGGGCTGGTGCTTGCTAGTTCACCAAAATGCTACCAAAAAAACTGTTAGCGATCGCAGGGATCAGGCCTGACTCTGCGAACGCTGCAGTTATGCGTTTAGTGCCTTGTAAGTGTCAGTGATCGATCGATACTGCACTTGGGTGGGCTGGGCTGGGCCGGGCGGAGGGGCACAACGCAGGTGCTAGCAGGTATCTGGGCTGATCCCGCTAACACTGCGTTTTTGGGAACCCTAAACTGCTGGGGACGCTAGTATAGATCTGATCGGATCAGATATTGATCCGATCAGATACTATACCACTAAGGGAGGTGTACGGTGCGTGCGTGGGTGTTAGCGGTACTGGCGCTAACCTGACGCTGCCTGGTGCTTGCTTGCCAGTTCACCAAAATGCTACCAAAAAAACTGTTAGCGATCGCAGGGATCAGGCCTGACTCTGCGAACGCTGCAGTTATGCGTTTAGTGTTTTGTAAGTGACAGTGATCGATCGACACTGCACTTGGGTGGACTGGGCGGAGGGGCAAAACGCAGGTGCTAGCGGGTATCTGGGCTGATCCCGCTAACACTGTGTTTTTGGGAACCCTAAACTGCTGGGGACGCTAGTATAGATCTGATCAGATCAGATATTGATCCGATCAGATACTATACCACTAAGGGAGGCGCATGCTGCGTGCGTGGGTGTTAGCGGTACTGGCGCTAATCTGACGCTGCCTGGGGCGACGCATATCACCGCCGGGCGATCAGGGGGCTAAACCTTTATTAGGTAATAAACGGCGGGTGCCCTGACACTATAAAAAATAAACGAACTAACCTGCGTCACCCGTAACGGTTATACGGTGATCAGTGGTGAAAGGGTTAACTAGGGGGCAATCAAGGGGTTAAAACATTTATTAGGTAGTATATGGGGGTCCCTGTCACTATAAAACGCTGACGGCGAACCTAAATATTTACCTCACTAACTAGCGTCACCAGCGACACTAATACAGCGATCAGAAAAATGATCGCTTAGCAACACTGGTGACAGGGGGTGATCAAGGGGTTAAAACTTTATTAGGGGGGGTTAGGGGGGTACCCTAGACCTAAAGGGGGGTAATATTCACTGTCCCAACACTGTAACTGTCACAAACTGACACTATGCAGTAATCAGAAAAAAAAAAAAAAAAAAAAAAAAAAAAACCTGCTGGTGTCAGTTTGTGACAGGGGGGGGGGGGTGATTGGGGGGGGATCGGGGGGCGATCGGGGGGGGGATCGGGGTGTTTTGTATGCCTGGCATGTTCTACTGTGTGTGTAGTGTGTTGTGCACTCACATTGATGTCTTCTCCCCTCGGCGCTGGAACGGAAAATACCGAGCCGAGGGGAGATGACATCATTTCCTTTGCTGCTGTTTAGCATACAGCAGCAAAGGAGTGTTCCCATTGGCCGGCGGCGATCGCGAGGGGGGGGCCACGAACGGATGGCCTCCCCCTCATCTCGGATCGCCGGGGAACAGAACGGGACCGCTTCGGGCACCGGGGGGGGGTCCGATCGGACCCCCCACCCGCGAGAGGCAAATCACGTACATGTACGTGATTTTGCCTGCCCGTGCCGCCTTGCCGACGTAAATCGGCGTTAGGCGGTCCTTAAGTGGTTAAACATGTAAACACCTAAAATCCAAAACAAGGCTGGTCCTTAACTGGTTAAAATGTTACCGTCACTGTGGTTAAAAACGATCGTCGATTAGAAAATCGAACGAACGTTCTTAAAATTAATTTTTTTTTTTTTTTTTGAAGGAAGACATTGTTTTTGTATGGCCAGCATATAATATATTACAGTTCTGTTTGAAAATCTGCAAAACAGTCTAACTTTTTTTTTTTTTTCTTTACATAAAAAAATTGATCTCTGAGTCTGATATTTACCAGATTCAACCTCTAATGTCTGTTATTCTGTCTGTTATTCTCAGAGTGGATTAGAGATTTTGCTCCTTAACAAAATAGTTGGTTATTTTATATTTACCACTGCATATTTAAGAATAAATTGCCTTTTTTTAAGCTTTACATATTAACTAAATTATACACCACACTTTAAGGTTATTAACCGATTAATCGGCCAACTAATGGATTATGAAAATAATCGTTGGTTGCAGCCCTAGATACATCTTTAAGACAACAATCACTATTGGGTAGCAAAACCCTTTAAAAGAGAAGTATTGGAGATATTGTTTTGACATGACTACAGGTATAAGCAATGATAGCTAAGCCTGTCACTTGCATGTGTGCTTCTAGATGCAAGCTCATTTTTTATTTTAATATCAGTGTCTGTGTCAGTGTCTTTTTAGGTGTCAGTCTGTTTTCTTTGCAGTTTAGTCACATGCTTTTGAATTTTCAGAATACAGTTTGATTTTGGCTGCACAATTCTGGCTAAAATGAGAATCACAATTTTTTTGCTTAGAAGATAGATCACGATTCTTGTGGCGTAACATCATCTTTCACATTAAAACAAAAAAAATTGGGCTAACTTTATGGTTCCACTTTTTTTTAAAAATTCATTGAAGTGTATTTTTTCCCAAAAAACTGCGTTTGAAAGACCGCTGGGCAAATTCAGTGTGACATAAAATATTGCAGCAATTGCCATTTTATTCCCTAGGGTCTCTGCTAAAATATATACAGTGGGGACGGAAAGTATTCAGACCCCCTTACATTTTTCACTCTTCGTTATATTGCAGCCATTTGCTAAAATCATTTAAGTTCATTTTTTTTCCTCATTAATGTACACACAACACCCCATATTGACAGAAAAACACAGAATTGTTGACATTTTTGCAGATTTATTAAAAAAGATAAACTGAAATATCACATGGCCCTAAGTATTCAGACCCTTTGCTCAGTATTTAGTAGAAGCACCCTTTTGATCGAATACAGCCATGAGTCTTTTTGGGAAATATGCAACAAGTTTTTCACACCTGGATTTGGGGATCCTCTGCCATTCCTCCTTGCAGATCCTCTCCAGTTCTGTCAGGTTGGATGGTAAACATTGGTGTACAGCCATTTTTAGGTCTCTCCAGAGATGCTCAATTGGGTTTAAGTCAGGGCTCTGGCTGGGCCATTCAAGAAAAGTCACTGAGTTTTGAAGTCACTCCTTCATTATTTTAGCTGTGGGCTTAGGGTCATTGTCTTGTTGGAAGGTAAACCTTCGGCCCAGTCTGAGGTCCTGAGCACTCTGGAGAAGGTTTTCATCCAGGGTATCCCTGTACTTGGCCGCATTCATCTTTCCCTCGATTGCAACCAGTCGTCCTGTCCCTGCAGCTGAAAAACACCCTCACAGCATGATGCTGCCACCACCATGCTTCACTGTTGGGACTGTATTGGACAGGTGATGAGCATTGCCTGGTTTTCTCCACACATACCGCTTAGAATTAAGGCCAAAAAGTTCTATCTTGGTCTCATCAGACCAAAGAATCTTATTTCTCACCATCTTGGAGTCCTTCAGGTGTTTTTTTAGCAAACTCCATGCGGGCTTTCATGTGTCTTGCACTGAGGAGAGGCTTCCGTCGGGCCACTCTGCCATAAAGCCCCGACTGGTGGAGGGCTGCAGTAATGGTTGACTTTCTACGACTTTCTCCCATCTCCCGACTGCATCTCTGGAGCTCAGCCACAGTGACCTTTTGGGTTCTTCTTTACCTCTCTCACCAAGGCTCTTCTCCCCCGATAGCTCAGTTTGGCCGGACAGCCAGCTAGGAAGGGTTCTGGTCATTCCAAACGTCTTTCATTTAAGGATTATGGAGGCCACTGTGCTCTTAGGAACCTTAAGTGCAGCAGAAATTGTTTTGTAACCTTGGCCAGATCTGTGCCTTGCCACAATTCTGTCTCTGAGCTCTTCAGGCAGTTCCTTTGACCTCATGATTCTCATTTGCTCTGACATGCACTGTGAGCTGTAACGTCTTATATAGACAGGTGTGTGGCTTTCCTAATCAAGTCCAATCGGTATAATCAAACACAGCTGGACTCAAATGAAGGTGTAGAACCATCTCAAGGATGATCAGAAGAAATGGACTGCACCTGAGTTAAATATATGAGTGTCACAGCAAAGGGCCTGAATACTTAGGACCATGTGATATTTCAGTTTTTCTTTTTTAATAAATCTGCAAAAATGTCAACAATTCTGTGTTTTTCTGTCAATATGGGGTGCTGTGTGTACATTAATGAGGAAAAAAATGAACTTAAATGATTTGTATGTATATGGACATACACTATGTGCAGTTTAGACTACGTGAGCTCCAACTGTTAAAGTACAGAAAGGGGCAGTAGTCCTGATGACCCCACCCCTTTGTTTACTTTGGCAATGGCCCATATAACAGCTCCTTTTCCGGCACTATAAAGTAAACAAAGATCCGGCAATTACATTCAGAACCAGCGATGACATTTAGAGCAGGCAAATGACATAGCCTGTATGTACACACTGCCCCCTCACTGTTAACACTGCTCCTTTCTTTGCACACCTTGCTGCCCATCCCCCCAAATTGCCGTAAAGGGGACCTGTCACCTACATGCTATCACATAGGGGAACTTAAATTATTTTAGCAAATGGCTGCAATATAACAAAGAGTGAAAAATGTAAGGGGGCCTGAATACTTTCCACTGTATAATGTTTGGGGGTTCGAAGTAATTTTCTAGCAAAAAATATTGATTTAAGTGGTCTTTTAAGTGGTTAAACTTCCTGCATTTACGCTTTGTTTAAATACTTGGCAGATTGCCTGGATTTTTTTCTTTACACACAGAAGTTTCCCTTTGATCTAAGAAGGAAGATAGTTACAATGTTTCTTTTTAAAAACTTGGCAGACTGCCCGGATGTTTTCTTTTGACAGCTGAGTGAGCAGATAAGTCTCTCCACTTGTTATATGAATGAATCGGCAAACTCTGCAATAGAGATCGTCAGAGGGGTTGAATCGAGATCACAATTTTTTAACGATTAATTGTGTAGCTCTATTTTGAGGGGCACATTATATGTAGAATTTCATATACTATATCCACCATCATTTTTAATCTTTTGTATAGGTTTTAATTGCATGCATAGTGTATGCTCAGAGAGATCCTTTGTATTACCAAAGTTCATTATGTAGAATTAGGCCAGTCTCATTTAGCGCAATGCACAGAACATCTACATTTTTTTTCATGTCTGCACTAGAAGAGGATGCATTTTAGAAGCCTCACGATGCTGTTGAATGCTTTAAAAAAGTACATGTGTCCAGAGAGCACTGCAGTTGTGCTAAAAATCAGAAAGCCCACTTAGAGGCAATCAATAAAAATAATTAAAAAAAAAAAAAAAAAACATCCTATAGAACAGAGATATGCAATTAGCGGACCTCCAAATGTTGCAAAACTACAAGTCCCATCATGCCTCTGCTTCTGGGTGTCATGCTTGTGGCTGTCAGTCTTGCTATGCTTCATGGGACCTGTAGTTCTGCAACAGCTGGAGGTCTGCTAATTGCATATCTCCGCTATAGAAAGTACAATAATCACACTTAACCAGTCCTGAGATTTTCACTCTGTTTCAGAGTGATGGAGTCTTCAGCATCCAAATCAGGTATGTTGAATGTGTGCCTGCTGTGTGCCATAGTTCCATCTGCTGGCTGCTATGTCAATACTGGTTTCCGTCAAGGTTGCATTAAAACTGTGATCTACTTTTTTCTTTCAAAGTCTGACACACCCCCTTCTACGTCACAGCTAGAGCTCTCAATTCATTGGGGAGAATGACCATTGCTGATTGTAGAACTTAAAGGTCTGACTCAGTAGAAAGCCTTTCAAACTTCTGCAATGAGACCACTGCTTCCAACCAAGGATCAACTGTCCTCTGCAGCTGCTGGCAGGGGACAGACTTTGCAACTGTGCCTACTTTAGAAGGGAAACAAGAGAAAGTTCTGCGTGTAGACTTGTATTTTCTGGCATTCCTGTAACCTGGGGAACTGCAGTCCTGGAACTGCCGCCTGTCCTGTGGTGCAGCTTTGGATCGTCTAAATGCATATTCCAGCTATATGGGGGGGGGTGTCCATCTTCTTAAAGGGAACATACACCTTGCTGTACTGGTCTGTGGAAGTGACTCCGAGCCCATCTTCTTCCTGTGTAAAAAGGGCTGATTCACGGTAGACCTGTATTGTTATATGGGTTTAAGTGATAAGGTGTGGGCATAATTGTCATGGAGGTGAAGCACGATTGCATACGTTTGCCGTGGAGCCCTGGAGTTTTGGAGAAGGAGTGTCACAGAGGTTGGCATAATTACTATATCACAATGGATGGACTATAAAGACTTTTATGTTTAGCTGTTTATTTCACAAACATTTTATTTTTTTTATTTTTGTTGACTTAATGCTGCTTGTTGGCACTATTATTTTAAAGATTGGTTTATATTTTTAGCACGTGGCCCTAATATGTCTCTTCATTTATTGTTAATGTAGCTGCGCATATATGTTGTCAGCAGAAGCTTATTGGTGTGTGATTGATTTAATTTGCTTTTGGGCTTTGACACTTTAATTGGTGGCAGCGCAGGAATAATTTGTTTAATATAATATGATGAATGTGTGCCTGCTGTGCACCATTATTCCATCTGCTGGCTGCTATGTCACTACTGTTTTCCTTCAAAGTTGCAGGAAAACAGTAATCTTTTTGCAGGAGTCCGACACACCACCTGCTGAGTCACAGCTAGAGCTGTCCAATCAATAGGGAGCATGACCTTTGTTGATTGTAGAACTATAGATTTGATGCATTAGAAGACCTATGAGACCTCTGCAGTGAGACCACTGCTTCCAACCAGGGATCAACTGTCCTCCAGCTGTTAGCAGGGGACAAACTTTTCTGCTGTGGATACATTAACAGAAAACAAAGATATTAAACACCTTTGTATTGATGCACCTGCAATGTATTTAGCCAATTTTAAACTGAAGATTCAATTGCACTTTAAAAGCTGACTTTGGTCATGCTTTCTATAGATTTCAAGCTTAAAGAGAAGCTCCAGGCTCCTTCAGAAAAAGAGTAAAAGTCAGCAGCTACAAATACTGCTGACTTTTTAATATTGGGGCACTTTTACCTGTCCAGGAATCCATCCCCACCCAAGCCGATTTTTCATTCTGCTATCGGGTGCTGGCGCCGCCATCTTGACTAAGGTGAAATTGGCAGTGAAGCCTCGGGGCTTTACAGCAGGTTTTGTACTGCGCATGCGCAAAGTTAGCTGCGCTTTGTGAATGGGCCGGCTGCGGGAGGATGAGGGGGGTGAACTGTCAAAACCAGGTATCCGCTTCCCTCAAAAGGTGCCAAATCTAGCAGCAGAGGGGGGGAGGAAGCGGACAAGCAGAGCCTTCCCTTTTAGGTGGAGCTCTGTTTTTAAATTTTCAGCTTTGCTTGGAATTTAATAAATGAAAGAGATCGTATGTAGCTGAATCAGAATACCAAGCTAATCCTTTCTCTGGCATCCCCCACATCTTCCATCCCATACCAAATCCATCTGAACATATGATATAAGGGCTGCGGTAGCTGATGGTGGCCTATACAGCTGTAGGGTATAGGAAACATTAACCCATTTTTTTTATTGAGGTACATCTTTAAACAGTGGATTGACAGCCTTATATTTACCCAGTGCCATTCATAATTTGCACTGTATAAATAGCTGTCGGTCAGACGATCCGACTGTAATGACTTTGTAGTGAGCTGTTTTTAGATGGCTTACAGAGATGCTGTACTTACCAATCCAAGGGGCTGGGAACAATGTGATCGCTGTGATTTGGTTATCACATATTGTTTACAGTACTGATCCCTCCATTTCTGGCTCCAAGTTTGGGCTTACAATGTGTGTGAGCTGATTGGAGGAAAGGCTCCCCCCTCCTCTTGGGAGAAGAATGAAGAAACATGCAGAGCTGCAGTCTGAATAGACAAGCTCTCTGGTTATCTACCTCAAAGCTCCCTCCCTGACACAAATTATCAGCTGCTGTCACCTCATGTGTCAGATAACTTTTCAAAAGTGACTCCGCTGATAATAGAGGAATGAAGCACCAGAGAGAAACTGTACTTAAAGCTTTGGAGAGAGATAAGTAAACACTGCAGATATGTGCCTAGGTCAAATTTCATGAATGGGGTTTACAACCACTTTACCTTGCTTATCCTGCACGCCTGAACATTAACCCCCTCATCTCCCTCCTGTCACTGTAGGTGACCAGTACATTTAAGCCCTTTACTATCTCCGTCCTCTGTGTATGACCTGTACATTTTATTTATCTAGAGCACCGTTCTCAAGCGCCATGCTTAACAGTATAAGTTTTATTGAAGTCTGCAGTGTGTACAGACAAGTGTAAAAGTACAAGAATATAAAAACATGCACAAAATTGAACAATGTATAGCAATTATGGTATCTCGTGTTTACAAAGGAAGGAAAAAGAAGAAAAGGGAGGGCCAGAAAGTACAATATGTGTGGTACCATCACAGAACACTAACCGTATGCCAAATGGAGATTGGTGATAATGATCAGGTGGCAGCAAGGAGGGGGAGGTGGGGTTGAGTAGATGGGGAGGAGAAAGAGGTTAATTTATTCAATGAAAGGGTGGCGTTGATGGCCAGTTTCCATCCACTTGCGGTAGGAGGGGACGAGGATTTCCAGCGTAAAAAATAATTTCTCTGTGTGCATTAGAGCTACACGATTAATCCTTAAAAAAATCGCATTCTCGATTCAACTCCCCTCCCGATCTTAACACAGCATTTCTTCGATTCATTGCAGAGAGTTCTTTGCTCACAGCTTTAAAAAAAAAAAGAAGCTGTTTCACAACGTTGTCAGCTAACTACAGTATAAACAAAGTATCTCTTAGTCCATTTAGATCAAAGGGATGACCTTCGTTTTGTAAATGAGGCCAGTTTAACCACTTAAAGACTAAACCTTTTTCTGACATTTGTTGCTTACAAGTTAAAATCAGTATTTTTTGCTCGAAAATTACTTAGAACCTCCAAACATTATATAATATATTTTCTAGCAGAGATCCTAGAGAATAAAACGGTTGCAATATTTTGTTACTGTATTTGCGCAGCAGGCTTTCAAACACAATAAAAAAAAAAAAAAAACACTTTAATGAATTAAAAAAAAAAAAAAAAAAACTAAACAGTAAATTTAGCCTGATTATTTATTTATTTATTTTTTTGAATAATGTGACAGATGTTAGGCCGCGAGAATTGTGAGAGAATTGTGATCTGATATTCTAAGCAAAAAAATTGTGATGCTCATTTTAGCCAGAATCGTGCAGCTCTAACGTTCATAATATGCAATGTAAGTAAAACACAGAATCGTGTATACTTAGGTCCAGAGGAAGAGAGAGATCACTCATAGCATTTACCATAGCCACTACTTTGTTCCAAGCATCATGTTTTAACCACCTCAATAGCAGCATGTTCTTTTATTTCCAAAAAATGTTGTTAAATAAAATTTTCTTGGGGTTTTTACTTTACAAAAAAATTTGGGGTCTTTTTTCCTTTTTATTGTAAAAAAATGAGAAAAAAAAAAGTCAAAACAATTAAATTAATTTGGGTACAGTGTTGTATGACAAAGTAATTGTCAATCAAACTATCACAGCTCTGAAAAATGGCCTGGTAATGCATGGGTAATATAGTCTGGTGCTCAAGTAGATAACAAACTCCTTTATACTAGATCTTAAAAAATGACCAGAAAGGAGCATACCAAAAAAACTTCTTTAAAGAGTCAAAGGAGAAATGAATTCTAAAATCTAAACTATAGCTTTCATCTGCGACAGTAATTTAAAAATGAAAACTTACATTTTTATGAATGCTGTTTTGTAGTTCTTTCCTCTTTGACTATAGGTACATTAGCAAACTTAAGGTAAATATTGGATTGTGTATATGGTTTACATTACAGCCGTACATAAAGGGGTGTGTTTGAGAGATTTCCTATAGTCAGTAACAACTTGTTCATTTTCTGCAACTTGTTTTAGTTTCCTCACCTAATTCCATGTTTTTCTCCCCCCCTTTACCACAGTCTCTCAGCTGAGACCCAATTAAAAGGTTATGGTTCATCCAATTAACAGAGTATTGAACTCATGATTGCCAAACACCAAAATGGGATTTGAGTCCTCAGACCATGTTCCTCCTGCTCAGCCACTCTTAAATTCTGTTGTGCTTGCCAGTGATGTACAATACTCTGCTAATTAGTTGCACAATTCCCTTTTAATTGGGTATCAGCTGAGACCAGATTAAATAACAAAAAGAATTTAAAGCATACAAATAAATGAGCTTGAGCTCATTGCATCTCATAAACATATTCACCTGTGCTTAGAGCACCTGTTTTTTATAATTGTGTATTTTATCATTTTTGTTGTAAAAAAAAATCCACAACTGTTTTTAGAGTGTGATTTTTTTTTTTTCCACAATGTGATGGGTCTTTTGACTTATTTAGAAAAGAATATCACTTTTCCCTCTCAAAACCTCTGATAATTGCCTTTGTTGCACTCTCCTTTTTGCTCCATCAGGTATGAAAATGCCCAGGAGACCAGGTACAAAAACACTTACCTGACTACAAGGTGGGAAAACTTCCTGCTCTCCTAGTACCCCCCGCTCACCAACTTCCCTCTGTCAGATTTCTTCAGGTTGCTCAGGTGACATGCTCGGTCTTCCTTTTTTTATCTCTTCTCTGGCTGTGGGAGGTCCTCTACTAATGCAGAGAGTGGTGCATAGGTATTGACATGAGTGCTGCTCTCTTTCAATATGAATTTTATTTCATAATAAATTATATCATAATTTGTATAGCTAGTTCCAATGTATTATTTGGTAACAGTATGTTTGTTTGATTATTTATTTATCTTTTTATATTATTTATGTTTATATTGACTATGTTTTATGTGGAATATTTGTATAGTCTGGACAATGGAGGTTGGACTTCTAATTTGTACATATTTCCTCTTAGTTTGTTTTAATGATACTCTTACCCCAAGAGGTGAGAATTGGGTATTAGTTATTTGGAGGCTCCACTTTAAATGGCAGCTGCAGTGTATTGTTAATACTACTTTTTTGGCCATAAAAAGGAGTATGTTGGATACTACCAGTATGAATGTTTCAGAGACAACTTCCTGGTATGCGCATTAGGTAGAATGGGTCCTCCTCCCTCGATTGCTTATGGAGTATATAGTATCGGGTGAGTCGGTGCTGTCTCCAAGCCCTCAACAACGTCAGTTTTGATGAAACACTTGGTTTTGATTACACACACCAATCAGGTCCTGAATATTTAAAATCCAAAGCGCTATTATTTATGCTACATGTTTGTAGCTTTAATCTCCTTTTTTTTTTTTTTTTTTTTTTTTTTTTTTTTTTTTTTTGGTACTGGATGTACATATTTGTGTATGTGCTTGGCCCTTCTTTCTGCAAACGTGAGTTTTGGAGGTGACTTATGCAGAGAAGTGGTGGAATTCCATAACTACATTGGTACCATGGCATTTATATTAACCATGAGCAATATGACTACTCATGGTCAAGCATTTTGCGTTAAAACTTCAGGTGTGACACTATGGTGGAGTGGAATTTATCTGGATAAGCATATTTGAAGATTACCTTTTGTTTTACATTTCGACACAGGACTCTTTGTGAGCCTGCATTCTTTTTTTCACATACAGTGGCGAAAATAATTAATTGATCCCCTGCAGATTTTGTAAGTTTGCCCACTTACAAAGAAAGAAGTATTTGATCCCCTGCCAACCAACAATATTTCTGGCTCCCACAGACTGACTCGTGGTACACAGAGTAGTCCTGTCAACTTAAGAAGGTGCTCCTAACGACAACTCGTTATGTGTATAAAAGACACCTGTCCACAGAATCTTTCTTCCATTCAAACGTCATGATCATGGGCAAGACTAAATTGCTGTCAAAGGACATCAGGGGTAAGATTGTAGATCTGCACGAGGCTGGAATGGGCTACAATACCATTAGCAAGAAGCTTGGTGAGAAGGAGACAACTGTTGGTGCAGTTATTTGCAAGTGGAAGAAATACAAATAACCATCAATCGCCCTCGGTCCGGAGCTCCATGCAGGATTTCTCCTCATGGGGCAAGGATAATCATGAGAAAAGCCCAGAACTACACGGAGGAGCTTGTGAATGATCTCAAGGCAGTTGGGACCACAGTTACCAAACAAACCACTGGTAACTCAATACCGAAAAGTAATATGAAGAGAAACAAAGCAAGTGTTCTAAGGATGGCCTGTTGGTATTTACGTGCTTGTCTAATAACACAAAAAATACTTCTATATAAAAATACATAACTTTTATTGTACAGCAATTAAACAATCCTAAACATATAATTGCATCCACATATGAAACCATACAGAAAAAGGAAGAATTACTGTCTAGTGCAATGATTCAATTACCCGTTTTGCGGTAAAATGCCGCTTAAGATTGACAAATATGCTTGTGACCGTTAATTCAATACCATTGCACTGAATAATAATTCCTTTTTCTGTATGGTTTCATATGTGGATCCAATTGTATGTTTTTAAGATTTTTTGAATTGCTGTACAATAAAAGTTATGTATGTTTATATATGAGGTTTTTTTGTGTGTGTAATTGGACAATCACGTAAATACTAGCAGGCCACCCTTAGAACCCCTGCTTTATTTCTCTTCATATTACTTTTTGCAATTTACTTGGGTTGGTGACCTCCTAGTATTTTATCTTCATGACTCCCAGTGTGTGCTAAGGCACCCCCACGATTTACTTAGTATATCTTCTGGTAACACAATACTCTGCCATGGATTGAAATCCTACAGTGCTCACAAGGTCTCCCTCCTCATGAAGGCACATGTACAGGCCAGCCTGAAGTTTGCCAATGGCCAGCTAAATGATTCAGAGACAGATTGGGAGAAAGTGCTGTGGTCAGATGAGACATAAATTGAGCTCTTTGGCATTAACTCGACTCGCCGTGTTTGGAGGAAGAAAAATGCTGACTGTGACCCTAAAAACACCATTCCTACAGTCAAGCACGGAGGTGGAAACATTATGCTTTGGGACTGTTTCTCTGTTAAAGGTACACACTGACTTTTCCGCATTGAGGGGCCATTGGATGGGACCATGTATTGTAAAATCTTGGATGAGATCTCTCTTCCCTCAGCCAGAACACTGAAGATGGGTCATGGATGGATCTTCCGGCATGACAATGACCCAAAACATATCGCCGAGACAATAAAGGAGTGACTCAAGAAGAAGCACATTAAGGTCATGGAGTAGCCTAGCCAGTCTTCAGACCTTAATCCTATAGAAAATTTATGGAGAGAGCTGAAACTTCCAGATGCCAAGCAACAGCCAAGACACCTTAAGGATTTAGAGAAGATCTGTAAAGAAGAGTGAACCAAAATCCCTCCTGAGCTGTGTGCAAACCTGGTAACCAACTACAATAAACGTTTTACCTCTGCTTGCCAACAAGGGTTTCTCCACCAAGTACTAAGTCATGTTTTGCTTGGGGATCAAATACGTATTTTACTCACTAAACAGTAACTCAATTTATAACATTTGTATCATGTTTTTTTTCTGAGTTTTTGGTTGATATTCTGTCTCTATCATGTAAAATACACCTGTGATAAAAATTATACACCCTTCATTTCTTTGTAAGTGAGCAAACTTATACAAGCTGCAGGGGATCAAATAATTATATGTAGTATGTTTCGAGCCTATGATTGTCTCTTGAAACATGTCCCCAGCCTCCAACAACTCCTTTAGCATGTTTGCAATCTCTGGCTATCTTCTGCTGCATGTCTGCAGTGTTTGAGAGTCTTCTGTAATATTACATACACTGAATATATTATCTGCAGCCTTTCGGTGATATCAGGGCCACACTTAAGGCCCCCCGTGTCAGTCTACCAGTACTGCTGTAGTGTGTCACTTAAGAGACAGCCCTGGGTCTTCTGGGGCTGCTGGCCTCATATCCAAGATGGTGGCACTAAGCAGCTATAAACAGTTATTTTTATATGTCTACACATTGGAGAATTTTACAGATAAATAACGTGCATAAAATCTGTTAAATTCACATATATTATTATAGACAGTGTGTTGAAGTGATCAAACAGCCTCTTTAACCGCTTGCCGACCGCCGCACGAACATTTACGTCGGCAGAATGGCACGGACAAGCAAATGGGTGTACAGGTACGTCCCTTTAAATTTGCCGCCATGTGGTCACGTGCACGCCGCTGGTGACGCGCGCGCACGACCCTGCCATGAGCTCCGTGAGTGATCACGGGTCCCGCGGACTCTATGTCCGCGGGGATACCCTCGATCGTCTCATGGAGAGGAAGAATGGGGAAATGCTGATGTAAACAAGCATTTGCCCATTCTGCCTAATGACACTGATCACAGCTCCCTGTGATCGGGAGCAGTGATCAAGTGTCCTGTCACACGTAGCCCATCCCCCCTACAGTTAGAATCACTCCCTAGGACACACTTAACCCCTGCAGTGCCCCCTACTGGTTAACCCCTTCACTGCCAGTCACATTTACACAGTAATCAATGCATTTTTAATCGCACTGATCGCTGTATAAATGTGGTTCCAAAATAGCGCCAAAAGTGTCCGATCTGTCCGCCATAATGTCGCAGTCACGATAAAAATCGCTGGTTTGCCGCCATTACTAGTAAAAAAAAAAAAAAAAAAATTGTTAATAAAAATGCTATAAAACTATCCCTTGTAGACGCTATAACTTTTGCGCAAACCAAATCACTTATTTTTTTTTTTTTTTTTTTCAGAAATATGTAGAAGAATACCTATCGGCCTAAACTGAGGGAAAAAAAATGTTTTTTTATATATTTTTTGGGATATTTATTATAGCGAAAAGTAAATAATAATGCATTTTTTCAAAATTGTCACTCTTTTTTGTTTCTAGCGCAAAAAATAAAAACCGCAGAGGTGATCAAATACCTCCAAAAGAAAGCTCTATTTGTGGGGAAAAAAGGATGTTGATTTTGTTTGGGAGCCAACGTCGCATGACCGCGCAATTGTCAGTTAAAGCGACCGTGCTGAATCGCAAAAAGTGCTCTGGTCTTTGGCCAGCCAAATGGTCTGCGGCTTAAGTGGTTAAAGGCTTCATTTGTTATAGGGCCAAAGAGTCATCCGGTTCCTTCGTTTTCATCTTTCATCCATTTCTGTGTTTTATTTTATATCAGGATGTGATCTTATGAGTTATTGGCCTGATCACACACATTTAATAGAAAGTGAACGTTGACAACCTTTTCTTGAAGATTTTTTCATTGTGATACATTGCTATTTTTGCAATATGCTTATTGTGTTATGATTGTGTTTTGACTGCATGAAGGTGTTTTAGTTTTGTTTCTGGAATTTTTTCAGTTTAAGTACTGAGTGTGAAATAGGTAGGTAGGTATATGTCCTTTTTTTATTTTCCTGTTTTCCAGATAAATTACAGAATATAATTACTGAAGTTGCTTTTCTTGAAATTCATAGAAATCAGGAGCTAGAATGTACATACGTGCAAATTGGAAAACTGTACAATCTCTGCTATGAATTAATTTGCTTTTATTCTGAAACCTTCTTTTTTTTTCATCACAAATCATTATGAATATGAGTACCCCATTTGCCTGGTGATGAACTTAGAGGGAATCTAAATTAAAACTTTAACTACCACTATTTAATTACCCAAATGGCCTTGCCTATGTTGAAGTGGGCTTGGGATTATTCTGTTTTTCAATTTGTTTTAATGCTTCCTTTGCAAAGGCTGATGCATCCCCAGGCCCATTGCAGTCACTGATGAACTATATAAGGATAAATGACATTATAGTAAATTCCACTTAATGACACATATTTAATTTTTAGAACATAGACATTTTCTGCCCAGCAAGCGGAAGCTAATTACCTAAAGATCGAAATAAAATAACCCCTCATTTTCTGAGATAATAGAAAAGAAATGTTGCAGATTAATGATGCTATTTATCTCTTTAAAGTATTTAACAAAAACTGTCTTTATCTTGATAGAATGGATCCCAAAGGATCCTGGTTATAAAATGAATCAAAGTTGCAATTTAATAGGTTATTAAAATTGTTTGAGGACAGGCTGCTCTCTGGCTTTCTACAAATTAAAATTAGAATTTTGTGTTTTATAGGCATCAAATATAATACTAAAGGGGGAATCTTTCTTTCACTGTTGAAATACAAATATAAAAAAGGAAAAACTATAGCAGCTGTTTTAATCCGGTAAATTTTTTAAACCAAACTTTTTTTTGCCAGGCTAGAAAATATTCTACAGAAGTCCTAAAACCAGACAGTGATTAGTCAAACCACGCCTTCTTATATAAATTATATTTAATTGCATACCTGTGTAATTTTGCCTAATCTAATCTGGAGCTGATTAATTCTAGTTGCCATGCTTTTTAATTTTTTTTTTTAAACTAAAAAAATAACCTAACCTTAAAGTGGCTTTAAAATTATTTTATAAGGCAGATTTGACAATCGTTTAACTAGAAAAAGTCATGCACTACCCCATAGGCATTGCTGAGAGCTTGTGAAATTTACAGTAGTTTAGTGTGGGTATTATTGCTCTCTACCACATTAAAGATGAATATATCAATCCCAGTGCTGAGCTGTACCATTAAAAAGCTCCAACTGCTGGTCATAAAACACTCCATAGTCCTGACATCCTGAGGAAGTCCCATGATGCACCACATTGTCCGGAAATGACATCACACACATGTAAAACCTGGAAGTGATACTTTTGGTGTGGTTTTAAAGTGTTACTAAACCCACAACAGTATAATCAGTCTGTATATGCAGTAAAGCATGCTTGTTATACTCACTGTGAATCCTAAGGGGTTAATTCTCTGCATTGTGTAAAAAGGCTGTTTGATCCTGTATGCACAGATCCTCCTCTTCTTGAATCGTCTCCAAAACACGTCCGGATAAGATAGTTACTGGAGTCAGGTTGCACATACTCAGTTGGATGTGTATTGCTAGAGTTTTTTTTTTTTTTTTTTTTTTCCCCCTTGGGAGGTTACAGGGGGTGATAAGCACAGGGCCAATCGTCACCGTCCAGACAGAGATTCAGGGGTCCTGCATCCTCATAGGACAGCCAGTGCAGTATGAACTGACAGCCAGTGCAGTATGAAAACTACTCCTACAAGCTTTAACCAGGTACTGATAGAAGTCACTAGCTTGCTATATACTGCTGATGAGAAAAGGTATTTATCAGTTAATAATTACTAAAATGTTTGCATTTCCATGTTCTGTGTACTGTGGGAGACCAAATATAGTGAATGCAGGGTCCCGGGTTTAGTAACCATTTAATGGGACTAGACCCCTTTTTATTCTTTGTGAGTATAATACTGAATAAAAGCGCTCATGATTCTATGAAAATATTACACTATGGGTTCCGTCCTTTTTGTGGCAAAAATACAGTGGATGGCTGATTCCAAGACTAGGAAGTGCTTTTTAAGGGAACCTCCTGTTCATAAAAAGCGAGATACTTAAGGATCCTTTCTTTTGAGCTGCTGTCTTTTATATACTGTATACTTCTGGTAAGCCTTCTACCTTTGAACACACATTCTTCTTAAAGGGACAGTATACTGGAATTGCATGGTCGCCTGCTGTTATATAATTTATGAGTTGAGCCCACATCCAGGATCTTATATTCATTTGTCCTCCTGCCAGATTAGCCACCACTGAAAACTTTCCTGGCTGTGCGGCTGCTTCTTCTGCATAGAAAAATCTAATTGGGGAACATAATAGATTTCCACTTTAGAGGAATGAATTGGATTTTTCTACACATTTGCAGAAGTAGCCACTTGCCAGCGGCTGCTTCGTGGCTACTGTAGGTCATAAAATGGAGTTCTAACAGGAGTGACGGGGAGATGCAAGCATTTGGGAGGTGAGAGGAAAGCTAACTTAAAGTGTTACTAAACCCACAACAAGTAAAATCAGTCTATATATGCAGTAAAGCATGCGTGTTATTCTCACTATGGAACCTAAGGGGTTAATCCTTTGCATTGTGTATAAAGGCTGTGTGATCCTGTCTCTCTGATCCTCCTCTTCTTTAACTGAGTCCAATCCATCTCGTGATAGAACAGAGCATTAGGAGTCAGGCTGCTCATTCTCGGTTTGGTGTGTATTGCTAAATAGTTGTTTTTTGTTTTTTTTTGTTTTTTTTTTCTTGGGAGAGTGCATGTGATCAGCACAGGGCCAATCAGCATTGTCCAGACAGAGGATCAGAGGAGAATGAAAACTCCTCCTACAAGCTTTAAGCAGAGACTGATACAAGTCACAAGATTGCTATATACTTCTGATGAGAAAAGATATTTAGCAGTTTATATTTAGTGAAATAATTGCTTCTCCATATTCGGTGTACTGGGGGAGAGCAGATATAGTGAATGTAGGTTCTGGGTTTAGTAACAATTTTAAAGCCTAAGAGCAGCCAAAATAAAAAAAACACAAACATCAGCACAACGGACATACAGTAATTTACAGTCAGTAGGATGTGTCCTTTGAGCTGAAGCCTCTTCTGTTAGGTGAAATCTACATCTAACACACACACACTCTCTCACACACACAACCATTATTTTCAGGTGCAGTGTAGGGGTTACTAAAACGAAGAGGCTTTCATCAAGAGTGCCTGACGATGCTCACCCTTTCTGACCCACTACTAAACTCCCATACTACCTGTTATACAGCTTCTATGAATGAAACATGAGAGGTGGACATATCCATCATCTGCCCTTCCTCCATTCATAGATTGTTTCCATTCATAGAAACTGTAGTGCAGCATCTATGAATGGTAGAGCTGGCCATAATAGGAAGGCATAGTCTGCACTCTCAATGAGATTCTGTGACAGCTCCCACAGTTCTATTAACCTTTACCACAACAGAAGATTATGGCAATGGAGGTGGGGAGCATGGGTCAGAGGAAGATTTTATAGATGAGGCATTGCCACCAGAGACCCATTCTACTGAGACTGTAAGTTAGGTCCTTGTGCTGATTTTTGTGTTTTGTTTTTTTTTATTTTGGCTGCATTTAGGCTTAAAGTGGAGGTCCACCACAAAAAAAAAAAAAAAAAAATTTGCATCAAAAAATCCCTAAAAAAAATGGAGGAAAAAAATGTAACTCACCTGAAATGGCTGTTGCTAGGCAGTCTTCCTAATCTGCCTCTTCCTACTCCGCAGTGATGGTCAATCTTTTCTTCCCCGCGCTGCCTTCTGGGGAATGGGGCGCGGTGTGTTATGGGAACTGTGTGTGTCCCACAACACATTGCGTCCCATTCACAAAGCGCTATGTGACTCGTGCATGTGCAGTAGGAAATGGGCAGCGAAGCCGTAAGGCTCCACTGCCTGTTTCCCTTAGTTAGGATAGTGGTGCCGGGACCAGAGAGCCGAGGGACGGGTCGGCCTCAGGCAGCCGACATCGCAGGCACCCAGGACAGGTAAGTGTGCTTATTTAAAGTCAGCAGCTACAGTGTTTGTAGCTGCTGACTTTTAATTTTTTTTTTCCCGGCCGGAACCCTGCTTTAATAGAAGAACTGTACCACAGTTCAACTTATTAATTTTGCCTCCTGATGCTAAAGTGCAGCAAAAATCATAAAATAAAAAAAAGTAAGGAGCAATTTATGAATATACAGTGCTTCCCTTGGCTTCCATAGTGCAGTGGGTGATGTCACACTCCTTATGATGAGATCCTGGGCAACGCTGAGTAGCCCATATCTCGCCAAATCTTAAGCACAATGCAAGAGCTTGTACATTCTAAATTTGGGCTCCTCAACGTTTTCTGGATCTCATTTGAAAAAGTATTATGTCAGCCTCATCTAGGTGCCTCGAGAAAAGTAGGTATTTTTAATACATTTTTAATTATTATTTATTTATTTATTTTAAATATATTTTTGCAGCTTCTTGGTATGGTATGAGTACACTAAATAAGTGGCCCTTATATTTTTAATGCAACGTCTGCTACAACTATCATTCGCTGTTTATTGGGTAATCTCATCATTGCTTGTAAGTCGCTAGAGGGCATTATCAGGCTAAATCTATTCATCTCTATCTTCTAATTTAAAATAATATACAAATAACATACAACATTTCAATCCAACTGACACCAAACACCATTGTCTCATGCCTTACCAGTGTAATAGTTTTTACTCCATACAATTAAAGGTTATTACATCATTGTATCGTTGCTCTTACATGATGAATTTGATTAAAATAATACATTTTGTTTAGCCAATCCTAAAGCTGGCAATATGTCCATCCACCCTTTCCTATTAAAAAGATTACACTGCCGGACTCCGGCAGCCTTAAACCTGTTAATTCCAGATATATCCATCACTGTTTTGTACTATTCTGTTGATATATATTTTCAATAAAACTCTTTGTACAAGAAAAAGATTACACAATCCACCCTCATTTGCCTGTGTTGAGCTTAGATTATCAAATATCTGTGGGTATCATTAGAGACATAGGGGTACGTTTTTAGTATAATTCTTAAATTAAAACTATAAATAAAAATATTAATACATATTTTATAATCAACTATTTTAATAAATAATATTTTATATTAAAATTAGTAGTAAAAAAAAAGTATGCAGCTGTGTATTATAAAATAAATCATTTGAAATCTATGTAGACTATATATATTGTGAATATTCTCCATAGTTTCTATCACTAAAATATTTTTGTTATAAAAAAAATTCCACAAAGCTGAGTTTCTGAACATGTTACATGATTGCATTTTGTGTATGTGTTATGTATATTCATTTTTCTATTTATTTTGTACAGTGAACAAAATACCCTGACATAATGGAACAGAATGCTTGGTATTTGTAGGCACTAAAGCTGGTATATCATTTAATGCTATTCAGTATTCAACACAAGAGCCCTCACTCTTAAGTTCATTGTCCTCAACATTTTTACGTCTACATATTCAGAATTTTCAACGCATAGGCAGTGGGTTTTATGTTTTGTTTGCTACAAAAAAAAACATAGTTACTCAAAACCATGAACAAGTTTTACATTTATTAGTACCGTTGGGTATAACTAATTATGTTGTCACTTCATTTCCACCTTCTCATAGATTATCAAGTTTTTTTGAACATCTATACATTAATATAAATCCCATTTTTACTTTTTTTTTTTTTCTCTCTTTTTTTTTTTTTTTCTTCTATCAAATGGTTCAGACATTATTGGTTCTTTTGTTGAAGACAGCTTCCTCTTGTTCCTCACTCTTCATTGTGCTTTTGCTGTTTTGTTCATATACCTTGTCGACCTTGCTGACCCATGTTCTTTCCTTGGAACATTTTACCAGACAGAACAAATTGAAAGCTGTTTTGGCAACAAGAAAGACTACCAAGAGAAAGGGATGGAGCTATGATAGAAAATTAGTATTCCAAGAAAATCTGACACCTTCTACTAGTCTTGTAAAACACAAACTATTCATTTAGAACTAAACAACACAAATGGGTCTGCATTATATAGGTTTGTTTTCTACTGACCTGATTAAATGGGCATTCTTTCAGAGTTGTTCAGAAAGGGCTTTTTACTTTATGGAAGACTGCTCTCCTAATGATATGTAATACTATGTCTGTCGAACTCTTCATGAGTAGGATGAAAGAGGCTGTAATGCACATACTTTTTTTTTTTTTGTGGAGAATTCTCTGTCAGCACTATGAGCAGAAAGAATTACTATGCTTGCTTATTGCTGTCTTTTCTACAACTGTATTGTGACAATCTAAAATAATCATAGAGCAAGTTTAAAACATTTTATTATTATCGTACGATATATATATATATATATATATATATATATATATATATATATATATATATAGCGCCAACAGTTTGCACAGCACTGTACAAAACAGAGGGAAGACAGTACAGTTACAATACAATTCACAACAGCTTCAGCTTATACTTTTGTTCTTATTCTCTTGACTATTTTTTTTCAAGGCTAGAATATAACGCCATCTGAGGATTTTTCTAGTGTATTCAATACAAGGAAATCAATTTATAGCAAAACTTACATTGCTTCCGGGACATTGTGACATTTAACTTGCAGTGCTGCACTATAGATGGGTACATTTTTTTAAAAAATTTAGACCTATATAAATTGGCCCAGTATGAGTATATTGTGGATGCTGAGGTTTTCATAGACTGCTATGCACTTACGCATAAAACTGGTTTGGGTAGATCATTTGCCAGCTGAATAGGTTCCTAATTAAAAAAAAAAAAAAAAAAAACGAATTTGCGTTTGGTCAATAGTTGGTAGAAGTTGCATATGTGTTGGTGTAGCTTTAAATCTGTAGTTGTCAAGCCCACACATGTATGTGTCTGTCATTTTCTGTGTTAAGAGGGTAAATTAGAGTTATGTATGTATATATACTAGAGCTACACGGTTATTTGTTAAAGAATTGAAATTACGATTTTACTCCCCTCCCGATCTTAAAACAGCATTTCTGGATGTAACAAGTGCAGAAAGTTCTCTGCTCACTTCTGACAGCTGACAAAAAAATTAAAAAAATGAAAAAAATCCAGACAGCCTGCCAAGTTCATCAGAGATAAAGAGAACCATTGTAAACATTTTGTTCTTAGATCAAAGGGATGAACTTCGCCCGTAAATGAGGTGTGTTTAACCACTTAAAGACTAAACCTTTTTCTGACATTTGTTGCTTACAAGTTAAAATCAGTATTTTCTTGCTAGAAAATTACTTGGAACCCCCAAACACTATACATATTTTTTTAACAGAGACCTTAGAGAATAAAATGGCGGTTGTTGCAATATTTTATGTCCCACTGTATTTGTGCAGCAGTCTTTCAAACGCAATTTTTGGGGAAAAAATACACTTTAATGAATTTAAAAAAAAAAAACGGTAAAGTTAGCCCAATTTTTGGATAATGTGAAAGATGTTACACCACGAGAATCGTGATCTTTATTCTAAGTAAAAAAAAAATGTGATTCTCATTTTAGCCAGAATCATGCAGCTCTAATGAATACACTACTTTACCGTCTGTCCCTTCTCTAATAAGAATTGCTTGCTCTTTAGATTCAGATTCTATAAGCTAGAGCCATCACAAAGAGCAACAGTCATTTGTAATAAGTTCCTATTTTCCTCATTGCATAATAAAAATATTTGAGCTTCAGTTGTGATGTCAGTCCTTCTAGTGATCAGTCTAGTTTGTGTTTTTGAGCATTAAATTGTTAAAAAAAAAAAAAATCAATATTTTTCTCCAACATCTTGTATTAGAATCACCTGTTTTCTGGTGCAATAAAGTAGTTCTAAAACCTCACATCTGTACCTCAACATATGACAATTTATCCTAACCTGTCCACGTTTTGTGGTGGGTTTCTATACAAAGGTATTGCTCATTCAAATATGAGGTCTTCACAGACATCCCTAGATGTTTGTGTGCATATTTGATTTTGTGTAAACTTCACTATGCTTTAGCTATGATGGTGGGTGTTTTTGTTAGTGGGGCTCTCTTTTTAATGGCAGAAGGACAACTAAGTTATGGTGGTAACCCGTCCTTCCTGAGTTCCTTATAGACTACATGCCATATGGTAATTGGCCTTCATTCACTTAATAGTAAGTACACTTGTTGGGTAAACAGAGGGTTCTTCAGGACACTGCCCCAGATGATCTAGCCTTTGATTTAAGGCCAGGTCCTTAAGAGCGATTGTACTGTAGTAGAAAGCCCCTTCCCCGTTTGTGAAGGGAAGTGTTCAGGAAGACAAGACGCCTAGATTTGGTACTGTGTTTTGCAAGCAGAGAGTTTAAGGCCTGTTGTAAATTTTTTTTATTTTTTTTTTTGTTTCATTTTTTTTTTATAGGTCTGTGGAATAGTTAGGAGTAACAGAATCAAGTGTCAGCCAGGTCTTCCAGAAATCACTTCAGTGTTAAACTAAATGTATTATTATATACAGTGTTTTTTTTTTTTGGACATCCAGGTAGAACTGACAGCCAAAATAGTGAAACCTGATTGGTCCCAGGGAAGGGCCCTCAATTCACCTCTTCAAAATGATCTAAAACCCTCATAAATAAAAGAAAGCCTTTATTATATTCATCCTAAAGTCCCCCTCTGCTCAACCAATAGTCACAAAGTTAATGCTAAACTAATAAGTCTATATTTAAAATGTGTTAATGATTATGGAGCTTAAAGCCCAACTCCGGGCAAATAAAGAATATCCCTTGCTGTGGGACTTCACCTGCAATGCAAGGGTTAAAGTTGTAGTAAACTCTGTTCTACCACTTCTGTACTACCACAGAACTATAATCCTATAGTAAGGCTTACCTGTAAGTACTGTGAATATCTCCTAAAATAGGAGATATTCAGATTGCATACAGCCGGTGGCAATTACCGGTGCATGCTCTCTGAAGGTCCGGCATACAGTCCCGGACCTTCGGAACCCATGCCGTAAACGGAAGCTTCCGCGCGCATGCGTAGGAGTAATGTTAACGCGCCCCCGGCCACTCATGTAGCCGGAGGATGCGAACCTGGAAGAAAGACTGGGGAAGATGTCAGCCCTCTCAGGAGGGCTTCGTTCTAAGGTAAGTTTCTCATGTGCTAGTATGCCGTGCATACTGGCACATTATCACTTTGCCTTGCAGGGGATTTTTTTTTCCATGAACTGTCGTTTACTACCTCTTTATGACCTGTCAAGTTAAAACGTTCAGGAGAGGTTGAACAACATCTCGTGTACATGAAGCCTTATTGTTTACTGGGCCTTCCTCCCTAGGACAGTTAGGACTGGCTACAAAATGATAAATGAGCATTTGCCTTGACTTTCACGTCAAATCTTTATTATGGTTTTGCAGCATTTTTGTTAGTGCAGATGCATGGTGGGGGATATCTGATTTTTCCTGTGCTCTGCTGTGTGGAGAGAAGTAAACAGAGGCCATCAACTGCTGCTTCTTCATAAGTTAGCCACGGATTAATGTCTACCAAAAATCAGAATTTGATATGAGAAGGAGGTGAATAAAGAAGGTAAACATTAGCTGAATAGGGAAAATATTGTAAAAAAAAAATCAGCATAAAAATGTAGAAAAAAATGTCATTGATTGTACTTAGGTGGTGCATCCAAGAATGAATTTTTTTAAAACAAAATTCTGATTCCTTGGCAAGGAATTGTCTTGCATGTTAAATTACCTACTTCCTCTCTTAAAAAAGAGAAGTATTATGATTCAGTTCTGTTTAGGAGATTGAAGAGTATATTTTGTACAATTCTTGAATTACATACAAGGTGACTGCCCTTCATATGTCCTGGTTTCCAAAAAATTCAAAGCGCTTAGCTCCGCTCATGCTGCTGACAAAGTAATTGCCCTAGAAAGAATCAAGAATGTCTCCTTTGATATTTAAGATAAAATATCTAAGAATATGAATAAAAGTTATGTAAATGAAAATTTTGCCATTCTGAACAAAGCACCATTCTCTGCTGAGTCAGGCATGAAACTTGACATTGGCATTCTTCTTTTCACTTTTATGACAACCTCCTGCTTATTTTTTAACTTCATTAAATCCTACATAAATTTCGGAGAGAATATCTTGGTCTTAATCTCATACCGAGTTTATTTTTATTTTTACAAGTGCATTGGTTTACAATTGCAGAACACTTCCATGTAATGTAAGTGCCCACAGTAAAAAGTGATTTTTTTTTTTTGCAATAGGGATTGCTAAAACACATAAATTCTCCTCCCTGTAATACAGTAGCAGTCTTGTGACTTGGTGTTTAACCACTTGCCGACCAGCTGCCATTATTCTACTGCGGCAGGTCGGCACGATCCCGCAAGCCGTCGTAGCTATACGTCACGATGACCTCCGACCATGAGCGATCGCGGGCACGAAAGGCAGAACAGGGACGTGTGTGTGTGTGTGTGTGTGTGTGTGTGTAAACACACAAATCCCTGTTCTGTTCTGAGAGGAGATGCAGATCGTAAATTCCTAAGGGCTAGGAACCACAACCTGTCATCTCCTATAGTCAGTCCCCTCCCACTACAGTTAGAACACACAGTCAGGGAACACATTTAACCCCTTGACTGCCCCCTAGTGTTGACCCATTCCCTGTCAATGACATTTATACAGTAATCAGTGCATTTTTATAGCACTGATCGCTGTATAATTGTCAATTGTCCCAAAAATGTGTCCAATGTGTCCGCCATAATTTGTCGCCTTTTTTTGTAGCGCAAAAAATTAAAAACCGCAGAGATGATCAAATACCACCAAAAGAAAGCTCTATTTGTGGGAAAAAAGGACATCAATTTTGTTTGGGTACAGCGTTGCAATTGTCAGTTAAAGCGACACAGTGTTGTATCGCAGAAAGTGCTCTGGTCATTGAGCAGCCAAATCTTCCGGGGCTGAAGTGGTTAAGTACAAGGGGCTGTTGGAAAACCAGTTACAGGAGTGATTACCCAACAATGTTTTCACAAACCTTACAACTTCTAAAAAAAGGCAACGAGGGACACCCTTTAGCTCAAACTATTTAGGCAAAAAGCTTACACTTGCTACAACATGTAAATGTCACTATTTAAATTGTGATGATGTGCATCTAGTGTATATGTACAAATGATCTTCTGTTTGATACATGACAAAAATGCCTGTCAATCCTTGTCAGAGCTGTGCTGAGCATCTAAATGTCTGTTCACACTACCATTAAAGAGTAACTCTGCTTTTGTTGAGAAAAAAACATTCCCCCCTGGGTGATCTTATGTACATTGCAAGGATTTTAACAAACTTTGTTGCAGATTCCTGCCTTTTTGTTCTGTAGAAATCCCTCTGTATTTGTCTATGTCTATGTGGGAAAGTGAATATAATGGGATTGGTTTCATAATTATCAGTCAGCTGCAGCACCTGCAGGGTACTAAGGAAGAAAGCTGCTGGGCCTTACTCCCAATGAGAAATCACGTCTAAAATGGATAATCTCACCAAAAACGACATCTTTATTGCAGGGGATGCCTGAAGTCTGACTTGTATCTTAGTGCAGACTTCTGGGCAAATCAGTGAGCCAATCACACAAGCAGGAAATTATGTTTCTGGTGGGCATTCTGTATACATTCTGTGTACAGAACACCTCCAGGTAGCCATTTTGCATTGCATTTACAGAAAATTACAGTGGCTGCAGATTGAAACGGAAAGGTAATTTTTAATCATTCATTCAATCATTCAACTACAATATGACTTGTGTTGCAATTGCATGGTCTATATTATTTTTTTCTTTGCTATTTTTTTCCCCACGAAAGTGGGAGTTACCCTTTAAGTTCTGCCTTGTCTAATGATAGGGCCTTGCTGGATAAGTGTCAAGTTCCTATGTACCTGACAGATATGCCTGATAGTGCAGAGGAAGGCCTCCCTTATGTATCTGACTCGCGGCCCCTGATAGAGCAAACAGGTGGCTCGGGAGTGCAGAATGGTATAAGTGCCTGGCAGGTCAACTGTTAGGATGGCCACTCCGAGGTTTCCGATGCTGCAGCAGACGTGAGGATCCGCAGGGGGGAGGATCTGACCAGCAGACAGGCTGGAGACTGGATTACCCGATATCCCAACACACACACGCCCAGATGCAGGGCCTGGCAGACAATAGATCAGTCCAGAGGGGTGTGGATACAGGCAGGTGCAGGCAAAATGGATCTCTGCACAGACAGGGAATGCTGGAGCAGGTGCAGAAGGTAAGCAGGTGGGGTCACAGGCCGGGTCGGTAACTAGCGGGCAGCATAGTATTTAAAGGAGCAGGCAAGATCAAGGTCAAAGATGAGCCGGGGTCAGGTGCACGCAGAAAGCAAGGAAAGTCCAAAGGCAAGCCGGGTAGTTCAGGAAGTCGATCACAGGAGCAGATTAACAGGAAGCTGCAGATTAGACAGCACTGGTCCTGTCTCCACACCTTGTTTAAGTAGACCGTTTGGTGCCGAGAACCACGTGCATGCTCACAGGCGCGCACCAGCTCTGGCAGCACCCTTGTGTCTTCCACTGGGCACTTCCTGACAATAAGGCTGCCCAGTGCAGTCCCACTACACCTGTAGTGAACAGGCCATTAAGGAGCCTAACTATGCCTCCCTGTTTTTATCTTGGACTGCATAATACCCTTATTGTGGAGGAGGGGGGGGGGGGGTTTAGTAGCTTGGGAAAAACTGAGACCAGTCAGTGTACAAAATGCTGTGTTGTAAAATACAATATGAAAGGTGGCTGCACAGTCTAGTCAATTTAAACAATCTGGAAAGCTTTTTGTTTTTTGTTTTTTTTTGTTTTTTTGTTAGATACTAGAGCTGCATGATTCTGGCTAAAATGAGAATCACAATTTTTTTGCTTGGAATAAAGATCACGATTCTCTCATGTTTCTCGCGGCGTAACATCTTTCACGTTATACAAAAAAATTGGGTTAACCTTACTGTTTATTTTTTTAATTCATTAAAGTGTATATTTACCCAAAAAATTGCGTTTGAAAGACCACTGCGCAAATAGTGTGACATAAAATATTGTAACGACCCCCATTTTATTCTATAGGGTCTCTGCTCCAAATATATATGTTTGGGGGTTCTAAGTAATTTTCTAGCAAACAATACTGATTTTAACTTGTAAGCAACAAGTGTCATAAAAAGGTTTAGTCTTTAACCACTTCAATACCGCGCGCCCTCATATGACATCCTTGACTTTGTGCAGGGATATCTGAATGATGCCTCCGGCTACAGGCATCATTCAGATATCATTATTTGCAGGCGGCGATTCTGTAAGAAAGATCATAGCGGCAGTTCCACCACTTGATCGTTCTTATAGGTGACGGAAGGGGACACCCCCCCTCCCGCCGCCATCCGGTGCTTCTCCGGGCTCTCCCGTGCCACCATCGAGGGCCCGGAGAAAGAATCAGCCGCCGCCGGATGACGACCATAGAGATTTCCGGTGACCAGATGGTCACCAGTCATCTTTATGACAGTTGGAGGCCCAAGCGGCTGTCAGCATGAGATCGGTGAATTTTTTTTTTTCCGATCTCATGCTTTACAGCCTGGAGGAGAGATGCGGAGTCTTATTGACCCCGCATCTCTCCATAAAGAGGACCTGTCACGATAGATTCCTATTGCAAGGAATGTTTACATTCCTTGTAATAGGAATAAAAGTGATATAAAAAAGTAAATGTAAAAAAAGTGTAAAAATAAAAAAATAAAGTAAAATAATAAAAAGAAATTTTTTAAAACTCCCCTGTCCCCGGTAGCTCGTGCTCAGAAGCGAACACACACATAAGTCCCGCCCACATATGCAAACCACACCACACATGTGAGGTATCGCCGCGTGCGCTAGAGCGAGAGCAACAATTCTAGCACTAGACCTCCTCTGTAACTCTAAACTGGTAACCTGTAAAATTTTTTAAAGCGTCGCCTATGGAGATTTTAAGTAGCGAAGTTTGGCGCCATTCCATGAGTGTGCGCAATTTTAAAGCGTGACATGTTGGGTATCTATTTACTCTGCATAACATTATCTTTCAGAAAATACAAAAAATTGGGCTAACTTTACTGTTTTGTTATTTTTTAATTCATGAAACTGTTTTTTTTCCAAAAAAAAGGCGTTTGAAAAATTATTGCACAAATACCGTGCGAGATAAAGTTACAATGACTGCCATTTTATTCCCTAGGGTGTCTGCTAAAAAAAAACTTATATAATGTTTAAGGGGTTCTGAGTAATTTTCTAGCAGAAAAATTATGATTTTTACATGTAGGAGAGGAGTGCCAGAATAGGCTCGGTATTAAAGCCTACATCAGTGGTTAAACTGACCTCATTTACAGACCGAAGTTCATTCCTTTGAAAAGAACCAAAATTATACTTTATTTATAGTTATCTCTCAGCGCTGACAATGTTGATAAACGTTTGCTGGATTTTTTTGACTGCTGAGTGAGCAGAGAACGGCTCTGCACTTGTTACATGAATGAATCGTGGAAATGCTGGATTAAGATCGTGAGGGGGGTTGAATCGATATTGCTATTTTTTTAATGATCGTGCATTTTGATGTTAATGTTGAGCTCTGTATCTAGAGACTCAACATTGGCATTCAAATCTGTGGATTTTTTAGGAGAGACAGAAGGGTTTGATTTCAAAAGCAGGACACTCCCTCTAAATGAAGGATCATTGGGAGCTTTGAATTTCATGTCTGTACTCCTCTATGGTGGTCCAAGGTTGCTGTAGGGCAAAGGCTTCAGTTCCCTGACAGCAGAATAAGTCAGAATTTTATGTATCTGTCATTCACTACAAAGCCAAAAAGCCAAGTCCTTTCCCTCATAGTTTGATTTACCAAGATGTTACAGAAATCATGATGTATGGCTGGGCACAAGAGACTAGGTCAGTGATGGCGAACCTTGGCACCCCAGATGTTTTGGAACTACATTTACCATGATGCTCATGCACTCTGCAGTGTAGTTGAGCATCATGGGAAATGTAGTTCCAAAACATCTGGGGTGCCAAGGTTCGCCATCACTGGACTAGGTGATGTGGATGATTAAGTCCACCGTTTTGACCACGGCTTGTGTAAAAAAAAAAAAAAAAAAAAAAAAAAAAAAAAAAAAAACCCAGAGTCGTGCTATTGACAAGTATAGCCGAGCAGCTGTGTGTCTCCTGTCTCCAGGGTACCAGAAGGTCTCACCAGTTGCTATGACAAAACGAGTACTGCCTCCTTTGTTGGATCACTAACACTTAGAAAGGGGGTGGAGAAACAATGTTTTTTTTTCTAAAGATGAAGAAATGTCCTAGATATATTGTATAAGCTTATATCTATATCTATATATATATCTATATATATATATATTCTGATTGGTGTACACTATACATTTTTTTAAATAAAATATAATAAAGAAAAAAACGATCAAAAAAGAAGGGATTACAGGATAGTGCTAGGGTCTAATTCCCCCTTAAGACTATTGCCACTAAGTGTATCCATTAATTTTCCTGGGTACACAATTTGCAGAATTTTTCGGCCTGGCACACATTATCGGTAAGGGTTCAATAGCAAATACCGTGAGACCATTAGTGGACTTGTTACGTTAAGCTACTGTAAGAAGTTGTGTGGTACGCTGTGTTTTGGGAAGCCAGCTTTAATGCTACGTCTGTGCTGTCCCAAGCGGCATCTCAGGGTTTTTGTATTCCGTCCAATATATAGGGGACTGCATGGGCAAATGAGGCCATACACTACATATTCTGTCCTACAATTAACGAATTGAGAAATGGAGTGGTTCTGCCCATATGGTTGCAGAAGGATAATTGACTATGAGTAATAAAGGTGCAAGTTTTGCACTTCTATTTCCGATGCGTTTCATCATACAGTGACATCTTGGGGAACCTCAAGATGACATCACTGTATGCGAAACGCATCGGAAGGAGGTGAGGCAATATTACACTATGGCCAGTTTTTCTTTCTGGGTCCTCTTCTGAATGGAATGTGAACAAATTCCACAGTGTTTGCCAAGTGTGTGAATCTTTATGCAGCGATCCATCCTGGGGCCAACATTCCATACGAGCATTTGTGCAAGTTCAAGGCCTTGGCTGGGCTATAGCCATATGCCTGTTTTGCTTGCTATCTGGTAAACAGGTTTTTCTTAAGGTGGCGGTGCACTGAATTGCTGTGAATCACTGTGGTGGTACTGAGAGGAGGATCTTCTCATATCATCCTCTTATACGGGACTACCTTTTCTATGCTGTCAAGCAATTACTCATTTACGTGAATTGGGTTATCCTACATTAAGCTGCTGCTTTTTTACTATTTTTTTATTATATTTTATTTGCTTAATATCATATTTGTTGGTACATTAGCTCGGTTTTAGCCCTATTTATAGCAAAACATATACTTTGTACTTGTGCCATCAAAGTTTAAGTAGCTTATCCTGTTTTATTAATTATTGGGGGTTTTTTTTGCCGAATTAAAGCATATTAACCACTTGCTTACTGGGTACCTAAACCCCCTCCTGCCTAGACCAATTTTCAGCTTTTAGCTCTGTCACTCTTTGAACGACAATACAACACTGAACCCAAATGAAATTCTTATAATTTTTTTCCCACAAATAGAGCTTTCTTTTGGTAGTATTTGATCCCCTCTGGGTTTTTTATTTTTTGTTAAAATTAAAAAAGACCAACATTAAAAAAAGAAAAAAACATTTTTTATTTTGTTAATACATTTTGCAAACAGATAATTTTTCACCTTCATTGATGTACGCTGATGAGGCGGCACTGGTGGGCACTGATAAGGCGGCACTGGTGGGCACTGATAGGTGGCACTGATGGGTGGCACTGAAGGGCACTAATAGGTGGCACTGATAGCTGGCACTGAGTGGCAGTGATGGGCACTGATCGGCACTAGTAGGTGACACTGATGGGCAGCATTGCTAGGTGGCACTGATTGGCACCACTGGTGGACATTGATAGGTGGCACTCATGGGCATTAATAGGTGGCACTAATTGCTGGCACTGTTATGTACTGGTGGGCACTGGCAGGCGGTACTGGTAGGCACAGATGAGGCAACTGTGCCTCTTCCTCTTCGGGACCGAAGTCCCTTCAAAAGAAGCGGGTGATTGGCTTTTTGTTTCTCACGCTGTAAGCGTGAGAAGTAAAAGAACTGATTACCGATCTTCTGTTTACATCACTTGATCAGCTGTCATTGACTGACAGCTGATCATGTGGTAAGGGGCCAGGATCGACCCCTTACTCCGATCTGTAATCACCCGAGTCTCATTTACTCGGTCATCGCAGTGCGTGCAGCGCAGGGGGCACGTGGGGAGCGTGCAAAGGGGAGGCCGTCTATTGACGGCCTCCCAGCAAAGTAGATCCGCGCTGTAGCCGTAATTCGGCTATAGCGCGGATCTGAAGGGGTTACGTTTATATCTGCCTAGTTTGAATGCTAATTCAGTGTTTTTTCTCTTTACTGTAATTTTAGTATAGACTTGCTGGGTTGTGTTGGAGACATGATTGCACCTGCACAATGGGCCTTTTGATTTGTTAATTTCCCCGAGCAGCTTACTTTACCACTTATAATAGTATGTGCATTGCACATATGTGAAAATATAGCTTTTCTTAATACAAAATAACAAATTTGACTTGTAAAGCCAAAGAGTTTTGTCAGTTTGAAGATGTAATCATATTTAGTTTAACTCTAGGCAGATATAAAGCACAAATTAATGCAGCCATGTAATATTTAGTATGTCCATAAATGTATATATATTTTTTAAATGCAAGCAGTGCAAGTACCTGAATTTACTTGGCATCCACATCTTGTACTCTACAGTCTTATCTGTACAGCAGAGCTCAAATTTAGTGACGGAGAAGATAAATGAGCCAGTCAGCTTTGATGTAGTTCACAGGGCATGCTGATAGGTGGAGAGAGCAGAGTGACAGAAAAAGAAGTATGTTAGTGTGCTGTTTCTCCTTTCATTGTCTCGTCATAGAGCAAGGGGGGACCTTTAAGTTGAAGTGAGAATACTGCCCGGAAAGATGAGGTCTTTTTCCTACTAGACAAGGCTGTACATTAGAGAAGAGCTGTAGACTCAGGAGTGAATGGATGTAAATACAAATACTTTGGTAGGTAAAACAGTATTTTTAACCACTTGACCTCTGAAAGGTTTTACCCCCTTGATGCCCAGGGCATTTTTTGCTTTTCAGCAATGCGCGCGCAGTCATGCAGCACTCTATGCAAATTATATGTATAGCTTCTTTTTTTCACACAAATAGAGCTTTCTTTTGGTTGTATTTGATTACCACTGGGTTTTTTTTATTATATAAACGAAAAATCTCAGAGAATTTTGAAAAATTACTATTTTCTCATTTTGGTTTTAAAACGTATCCAATAAAATCAGATTTCTTCATAAAGTTATGCCAAAATGTATTCTGCTACATGTCTTTGGTAAAAACCAAACTGTGTTTTTGGGGACACTAGTGTAGTTCTGATCAAGATACTTGTGACAGACCTAGCTGGGAAAGGGGCTTTTGGAGAGGACTGGGGGCAAGCCACTTACTCACTGACTATGGGCCCTGGCATTTAAGGGAACACTACTCTCTGTGCTATTAACACACCTATTGTCTACTAGCAAACTACTGTGGGGATGCTTTTTATATTTGTAATAATGTGTATTGTACTCTGTGAGCTCAATGCCTGCAAGTCTGACCTGGAATGAGATCCCAGATTGTCCAGGTGGTTAGTAGTTTAATTACCTTAATGTTTATAGTGTTCATTATATTTCTGTATATAGTTGCGTTTGCATATGATAATGTGATCAGCCTCACCTGAGTGTGTAGTGTATAAAAAAGCCTGTATTCTTGTTCAATAAAGAGTTCCACTTTTGCAGCTCAACTAGTCCTGCCTAGTTCTTGGTTGCAATAGGCGGCTATAATATCTGATATCTATGTTCAGACTGGAGGTAGCGGTATACTGATGGAGGCTCTCAAGCGGAGTGTGGGACGGTTTTGTCACAATACTGATCCATACAGACACTATACTAGCAGATCGCTACTTATAGTGTGACTGTGATAGTGTGGCAGGCAATCTGGCACTAACAGACACTGTCTGGGAGGGACACTAACTGACACTGACGTCGCTAGTGGCACTAATACAGTGATCAGTAATAATACTGTACTAATGACACTGGTTGGGAAGGGGTGAACATCAAGGGGAAATCAAGGGGTTAACTATGTGCCTAACAAGTGTAATGTGTGCTGCTTTTACTCACCGATCTGGCTGCATTTTCTCCCTAAACTCAGTTTATTTCAGGGAGAAGAATCTGCCAGATCGCTGTCTGTGCACAGAGTTCTGTGTGCTTGTAAACACAGAACAATGTGGCGACAGTCGATCAGCAGGCGTGCAGCCATAATAATTGTCTATAACCTGCTGACAAACTCGTGCTGTGTCAAGTCACAACATGGGTCAGCAGGGGATGCGTGCAGCTAAAACAGGAAATACACCGCAACGTATGGGTATGTCGCATAGCCTGGCTCTGTTGCCTACTTGCAGTAAATCTACTATGAGCAGACAGGAAGTAGATACATGTATTTTATCTGTGTATTTAGTTGTTTTCCTGGAGTTTGTCCTTTAAGGTTGTAATATATTAAAACATAGTCATTGATGAAATGTCTTATTGGGCTTTGAAAGTGGTCACATTTCTGGGGTTTGCAGTCATCAGTCTGATTATAAAATTTTATTTTCCTTTGCATCGTTGCACTCTGAGTGGAAAGTGTTATAAATGAATGTTCTCTGTTTCTGTGGCTATATTTGTTATTGACAAAATGAAATAGTTTTTCGTTTCTTACAACTAAACCAGTTGGGAGGTGCTTGTGTGTGTTGTGACATCATTACGTCTCCACTGCTTGATGTCCAATGGTGCTGTATCCTGCTTAGTTTGATTGCAACTTTGTGAGTACACAAAGTGGGCTCTTATATCTTCTTATGGTGCCTAATATATGATCTCCTATTGCTTAGCGGCCCATCATATCTGGTAAATCGCCTGGGTTCACTGAGGTGTGGGTGCACGTGGAGTCATATTGGAGTATAAGATTGCTATATATCGTCACTTTTTGGTTGATGTCTTGAAATGTACGGAACATAGCACAAACTTTATGATTTTTTAATGATTTATTGACTACATTCAGTTATTGATTGTTATGAATTGTGAAGATTATGTACGCTTATGATTGTGCACATATGCACTTGATTTGTGGTTTATTATGAATTTTGAGGTTTATGAGCACTTTATGATTTTTTTTGGCACCCAAAGTAAACCACACCCTTGAATTTATAATTTTGTTGTATGAAACCTTTATAGTTCTTAAAGGAACAGCACACCTATTTTTTGTACAGAAAATGAATGGTTGCGTTGGGAATGTTATTGTCTTTTGTGTTCTGAAATGTTTGGGGCGGTGGCTGCAGTTTTCACAATGTTTTGGCAGGTTTTATTGGGTAAGCCAATCAAAGCCTAAATTAATTATACCATCCTTCAGACATCGATTAACCACTTACCGACCGGCCACGGTATATATATGTCATTACTTTAAAGATGGCTATCTCGGTAACAGCAGCAGCTGCTGCCACAACCGAGGTATCCATCTTTAGGGTCGGCAGTTCTGTACACGATAACGGTGGTCTCTGCGGTGGGTGCACCGCGAGATCACCGTTATCGGCGGCGGGAGAGGTGCCACCCCCCCTCCCGCCGCTCTCCCGCACCCTCCGCCGCTTACCGGAGCCGTCGGTAGCGGCGGAGGCGATCAGGTCCTTTCCCTTCCTCAGTATGGAGACGAGTGAGGCTAAGATGGCCCCCACCCGTCTCCATACCATAGGATGATGTCAGCTCCGCCCACTTCTCTTAAAGGCACATTTTTTTTGTGTCTTTTTTTTTTTAAACTAATTTTTTTTTTTTTTTTTTGCATTAAAGTCTAAATATGAGATCTGAGGTCTTTTTGACCCCAGATCTCATATTTAAGAGGTCCTGTCATGCTTTTTTCTATTACAAGGGATGTTTACATTCCTTGTAATAGGAATAAAAGTGATCCAATTTTTTTTTTTTTTAAAAACAGTGAAAAAAATAAATAAAAAAAAGTAAAATAAATAATAATAAAAAAAAAAAATTTATAGCGCCCTGACCCGCATACGTTAGTAGCGCCCGCATATGAAAACGGAATTTTTTTAACCACTTCCCTACCCACATATAGTCATATGACGTCCTGGGATGGGATCTCCCATCCTGGGTGGACGTCATATGACGTCCTGGGATTCCCGGCCGTCTAGGGGGCGCGCGCACCCGCCGCGTTGCTCGGGACCCGGTGCGTGTGCGATGTCTGCCGGGCACACGCGATTGCCTGTTAACCGGGCCGGACCGTGGATCTGTGTGTGTAAACACACAGATCCACAGCCTGTCAGGTGAGAGGAGAGCGATCTGTGTTCCCAGAACGGAGGAACATTGATCGGTCTCCTCCCCTTGTACGTCCCCTCCCCCTACAGTTAGAAGCATTCCCTTGGAAACATATTAACCCCTCCCCGCCCCCTAGTGGTTAACCCCTTCACTGCCTGTCACATTTACACAGTAATCAATGCAATTTTATAGCATTGATCGCTGTATAAATGTGAATGGTCCCAAAAATGTTTTAAAAGTGTCCGATGTGTCCGCCATAATGTCGCAGTCACGAAAAAAAATCGCGATCGCCGCTAAAAAAATAAATACATTTTTTCTTTTTAAATGCCATAAATCTATCCCGTATTTTGTAGACGCTATAACTTTTGCGCAAACCAATCAATATACGCTTATTGCGATTTTTTTTTTTTTTTTTACCAAAAATATATAGAAGAATACGTATCGGCCGAAACTGTGGAAAAAATTTGTTTTTTTTTTAAAAAATTGGGATGTTTATTATAGCAAAAAGTAAAAAATATTGTGTTTTTTTTCAAAATTGTCGCTCTTCTTTTGTTTATAGCGCAAAAAATAAAAAACGCAGAGGCGATCAAAAACCACCAAAAGAAAGCTCTATTTGTGGGGGGAAAAAGGACGTCAATTTTTTTTGGGTACAACGTTGGACGACCGCGCAATTGTTGTTTAAAATGCGACAGCGCTGAAAACTAAAAATTGGCCAGGGAAGGAAGGGGGTGAAAATGCCCTGTATTGAACCGGTTAAACGTCTCCTTTGGAGATTTTTAAG
Source organism: Aquarana catesbeiana (assembly GCF_042186555.1). NCBI lineage: Eukaryota > Metazoa > Chordata > Amphibia > Anura > Ranidae > Aquarana > Aquarana catesbeiana. Next base: position 480,360,749 of record NC_133324.1, on the reverse strand, counting down.
GGTAAAAGTTTGACGCCATTCCACGAGCGGGCGCAATTTTGAAGCGTGACATGTTGGGTATCAATTTACTTGGCGTAACATTATCTTTCACAATATAAAAAAAAATTGGGCTAACTTTACTGTTGTCATATTTTTTTTATTCAAAAAAGTGAATTTTTTCCAAAAAAAGTGCGCTTATAAGACCTCTGCGCAAATACGGTGCAAAAAAAAGTATTGCAATGACCGCCATTTTATTCTTTTTTTATTATATTTAGAAAAAAATATATAATGTTTGGGGGTTCTAAGTCATTTTCTAGCAAAAAAAAATGTTTTAAACATGTAAACACCTAAAATCCAAAACGAGGCTAGTCTTTTTTAAGTGGTTAAAGGGCTCAGCTGCTGTTAGGTGGGTTGATGGTATTCAGAAGAGAATTGGATTTGGGTAAAGCATTGGTGGTTAAGAACACATACAGATGTGGACAAATTTGTTGGTACCATTTCAAAGAAAAAGCACCCACAATTTTCTCTGAAATAACTTGAAATTAACCAGTCGTTAGCTCAAAAATGTAAAATTTTTAAAAATAACAGAATGATTTAAATAAAACAAATGAAAATGGCATTGGCAAAAACGATGGGACTTTTAAAGCGTTTGTTAACCCCAATTTTTTTTTATAAAGAACGCATCCTGCTCCTTTTAAAGCATGTTATATGACACAGTGTTTGTGCTGTGTCATTTGGCTGCCTGTAGCACCTAAAAAACCTTGCTGATCCTGCCAGTTTATCCCCTCTGTAAACAGACCAGGGTGTATTATGGTTGCTGAGACCTGACACCATGGTCAGTTTGCGTGCCTCCATCATCCACAGCCTTCTCTCTGTCTCCTCTCTGCTCGTGTCCCTCCCTGCCTGTCTGCTCGTGACAGTGCCTCCCCTCCCCCCAGCTGCTTGCATAACATTAACTTGTAAACACCATCAGCACTGCCTCCTATTGCAGTGTCCCCCTCTGTGTGTGATTTATAAAAATAAATGCTGTAAATACCTAATTTCAGCCTTGAGATCGCGATCACATGACCAGCCAGCTCTCTCCTCCTCTCCTCCTTCCCTCCCTTCCACCCCTCCAGACTGACATCAGCAGGGGAATCTCGGCCCCTCCCGCTGTATCTGTCAGAGGAGGAAAGGAGAGAGCCGGCCAGTCATGTGATCGCAATCTCAGCTCTGAAAAGAGGTATTTGCAGCATTTATATTTATAAATCACACACAGAGGGGGACACTGCAATAGGAGGCAGTGTAGAGTGGCTTAACAACCACTTTAACAACTTGCCGACCGCCTAACTGGGAATTTACATCATTACCTTGACGTTAAATTCTGGGGTTATGGCTCCAGCTAGATGCCATGATCCCAGTATTTTTCTTTTTTAAGTACCGTAGGTTGGCATCATTCCATGAGCGCACACAATTTTAAAGCATGACATGTTGGGTATCTATTGACTTGGTGTAACATCATTATGAAATACTTACCTTAGAACGAGGCGTCGGCAGGTGATCCTGGTCCACGCCAAGGGAGCTGATGTTTCCCCTCGGCTTGTCTTCCGGGTTTGCCACATGCGTGTGGGAGACTTCTTTCCGGCAAGGTCTGGCAGCGTCTGCAGGAACTTCACAGCGCATGCTCAACCGCTTTAATGATTCTCGGGTTTTGGGTGATTATTCTGTTGGAAAACTCATGACCTGCAACTAAGACGAAGCTTTCTGAGCAGACACTGAGCAGTACATTTTTCTTCAGATTTCATTTTTTTTCCTTCAGAAACCTCTTTAATGAAAAATCATAGTTTACAATAAATGCATAATAATACACATTTACAAAACTGCATCCTTACATTTCCCCAACATGTCCTGCATTTCAGCATGCCCACCATAGGTCTCAGTGCAGGTAAGCATAAGAAAAGGGTATATGGTCAGTGCATATCAATGCAGCATATAAGCATAGCCACATTGTAAATTCTAACTGCACAATAAATGGAGATCAAGACCCAATTTTACCCATTTTTTGCTTTACATCGGGTTTGCCTGAGAATAGCTAACATGAAGGTGGAAACAGTGGCTGCACCACTATAATCTAGCAACACCCAGGGAGGTTAAGTCACTCTAAAGAGAAAAACCTCTTCTAACCCATAATATAAAGAATATCAAATTTAGTGAGCATATACCTAGGATATCTAACCACCTACCCATCTATTTTTTTAATAAATTTTTCTAATAATTTAATGTTGGAGCGTCTTTGTTATAAAATAAGGTGTTCAAGGCTCAAAGTATCATTCATATGATGTAACCATTATTTTTGCAATGGAGGATCAGCCAATTTCCAGTGCTGCAGAATTTGCTTTCTGGCCCATAATAGTGCTTTGAAAAGCCAGATTTTGTAACCTTGTCTACAAAAAAACTCATACATAATATCCAAGATGCAAATCTTTCTGTCTGGTGGAATAGAAAGATTGTATTGAGGATGACAGTAACATAGTGCCAATATATGTGTCATTTTGAGCATCTCCAAAACATATGAATGGGATTTACGTAATCTCTCTTGCACCTGCTCCAAGTGGGCTCATCCAGTTTACCTATTTTAAACAATGTCAGTGCTGTATAATAGTCTCTCAATAAAATATAGAATTGAGACAGCTGCTGGTTTATATTAACCACTTGTCCACCACGCTATAGCCAATAAAAGGGCTACAGCATGGCTCTCCAGTTCTAGGAGGGCATCCCTGGACGTCCTCCTGAGAATATACTTCCTGCATGCCCCCTGGGGCGCGCATCGGAAAGTGTCTGTGATCACTGTGTACCTTGGATGCAGTGGATCACAGATCGGGGTATAGGGCCAATCACAGCGTCCCTTTTACCATATGATCCACTGTGTCCAATCACAGCTGGTCGTATGTAAACAGTCTTGCCGGTAATCGACTCTCCTTTCCTTACACAGAGACTGGTAGTGATCATCGGAGCCCTAATTGTCAGTGCCGCCTCGTCAGTGCCACCTCATCAGTGCAGCCTCGTCAGTGCCGCCTCATGAGTCATCCTCGTCAGTGCCGCCTCATGAGTCATCCTCGTCAGTGCCGCCTCATGAGTCATCCTCGTCAGTGCCGCCTCATGAGTCATCCTCGTCAGTGCCGCCTCATGAGTCATCCTCGTCAGTGCCGCCTCATGAGTCATCCTCGTCAGTGCCGCCTCATGAGTCATCCTCGTCAGTGCCGCCTCATGAGTCATCCTCGTCAGTGCCGCCTCATCAGTGCAGCCTCGTCAGTGCCGCCTCATGAGTCATCCTCGTCAGTGCCGCCTCATGAGTCATCCTCGTCAGTGCCGCCTCATGAGTCATCCTCGTCAGTGCCGCCTCATGAGTGCAGCCTCGTCAGTGCCGCCTCATGAGTGCAGCCTCGTCAGTGCCGCCTCATGAGTGCAGCCTCGTCAGTGCCGCCTCATGAGTGCAGCCTCGTCAGTGCCGCCTCATGAGTGCAGCCTCGTCAGTGCCGCCTCATGAGTGCAGCCTCGTCAGTGCCGCCTCATGAGTGCAGCCTCGTCAGTGCCGCCTCATGAGTGCAGCCTCGTCAGTGCCGCCTCATGAGTGCAGCCTCGTCAGTGCCTCCTCATGAGTGCAGCCTCGTCAATGCCTCCTCATGAGTGCAGCCTCGTCAATGCCTCCTCATGAGTGCAGCCTCGTCAATGCCTCCTCATGAGTGCCGCCTCGTCAGTGCCTCCTCATGAGTGCCGCCTCGTCAATGCCTCCTCATGAGTGCCGCCTCGTCAATGCCTCCTCATGAGTGCCGCCTCGTCAATGCCTCCTCATGAGTGCCGCCTCGTCAATGCCTCCTCATGAGTGCCGCCTCGTCAATGCCTCCTCATGAGTGCCGCCTCGTCAATGCCTCCTCATGAGTGCCGCCTCGTCAATGCCTCCTCATGAGTGCAGCCTCGTCAATGCCTCCTCATGAGTGCCGCCTCGTCAATGCCTCCTCATGAGTGCCGCCTCCTCATGAGTGCCGCCTCGTCAATGCCTCCTCATGAGTGCCGCCTCGTCAATGCCTCCTCATGAGTGCCGCCTCGTCAATGCCTCCTCATGAGTGCCGCCTCGTCAATGCCTCCTCATGAGTGCCGCCTCGTCAATGCCTCCTCATGAGTGCCGCCTCGTCAATGCCTCCTCATGAGTGCCGCCTCGTCAATGCCTCCTCATGAGTGCCGCCTCGTCAATGCCTCCTCATGAGTGCCGCCTCGTCAATGCCTCCTCATGAGTGCCGCCTCGTCAATGCCTCCTCATGAGTGCCGCCTCGTCAATGCCTCCTCATGAGTGCCGCCTCGTCAATGCCTCCTCATGAGTGCCGCCTCGTCAATGCCTCCTCATGAGTGCCGCCTCGTCAATGCCTCCTCATGAGTGCCGCCTCCTCATGAGTGCCGCCTCGTCAATGCCTCCTCATGAGTGCCGCCTCGTCAATGCCTCCTCATGAGTGCCGCCTCGTCAATGCCTCCTCATGAGTGCCGCCTCGTCAATGCCTCATCAGCGCACATCAGTACAGCCTCATCAGCGCACATCAGTACAGCCTCATCAGCGCACATCAGTACAGCCTCATCAGCGCACATCAGTACAGCCTCATCAGCGCACATCAGTACAGCCTCATCAGCGCACATCAGTGAAGAAAAAAAATTGTAAAATCTTTTGACAGTTCTAAGAAAAACATGACCCCCCCGCATATTATTTTTGGCCCTTTTTCGTTTATGTAGCAAAAAATAAAAAACCCATTGCTGATTTAATGCCACTAATAGACAGCTCTGTCTCAAAAAATGATAAATATTTCATATGGGTACAGTGTTGCATGACCGCACAATTGTCATTCAAAGTGTGACCGAGCTGAAAACTTGTCTGGACAGGAAGGGGGTGAAAATGCCTGGTATTGAGGTGGTTAAGTGAACAATGTGTAACCAAAGTTAGGGTGCCTTCTCACTGCTTTCCAGCAAGGGTTCCTACATCTCCCCCACTTATCCACAGCCTTACAGAGATAAAAAGTGGTTGTAAAGGCTTTTTTTTTTTTTTTTTCCCCTAATATAAAAAAAGATAGGCTCCTGCTTCTGTCAGTCAAATTCAGTGAGCAGGTATGGGGGACGTGGCCAAACTGTACTGTGTTTATGGACGCACACAGCCCAACTCAGGAGCGTACCTGCATGGGTGCCCCCATAGCACACGGCTTGCTATGGGGGAACTCAGAAAAGAGGAGGTGCAGACAACAGTTGGGGGCTACCAAAGGTTTGGTGAGGGACCACTCTGTGCAATGTTGTTACACAGAGCAGGTAGGTATAAAAATAAAGTTCATGCTATCTTCAGTACATCCCAAGACATTAACCAACACGTAATGATACAGCGGGTCAAATAAGTATTCACAATTTTTCTAGGTAAATATATTTCTAAAAGTGCTATTGACATGAAATTTTCAGGTAACAACCCATGCAATCCATACATACAATGAAACTAAAACAAATAAGTTCAGAAAGTTATGTGTAATAAAATGGAATGCCACAGGGGAAAGTTATTGAACACATGAAGAAAGGGATGTTCAAAAAGGCATGGAAAGCCAAAGACACCAGCTGGAATCTATCAGTAATTAGAAAGCAATCCTGCCCCTTGTCAGTGCAAATTAATATCAGCTGGTTCAATCTCAACTGATGGCCTATAAAAAGGGTCACACAATAAACATCTCATGATGGGTAATAGCAAAGAGCTCTCTCAAGACCTTTGCAACCTTATTGTTGCAAAACATACTGATGGCATTGGTTACAGAAGGATTTCTAAACTTCTATATGTTCAAGTGAGCACTGTTGGGGCCCATAACCAGATTCTTCTCACAAGATTTTTGACAGAGGAGTTAAAATTCCTATCGGGAAAACTGCTCGTCTGTATGCTGTTCCGACAGACCAAAAACGACGCATGCTCTGAAGCAAGTACAAGACGGAAGCTACTGGCTATTGAACTTCCTTTTTCTAGTCCCGTTGTATGTCACCTCGTTCTGAACGGTTGGACTTTGGTGTGACCGTGTGTATGCAAGACTGCTAGAGTGGAATTCCGTCGGAGAAACCTTCGAGTTTATTCCGACGGCAAAACCGGTCCTGTGTACGTGGCATTCGTTTTGTATGTGAATGAAAATGGTCGCACATTTCTGTTCATAGCGCTCTCTCTTGCTCTCTCTGTCTTGAGCACTGGATCCTGCCTGGGTGCTCGCCTCAACATTCGATTTATACTTATTGTGTTTATCCTGATTAATATGTGTTTACACATTAAAACTATCAGGTAACCAGGAAGCTTGGTCACTTACACAGTGTAAACATTTTAAACTAAAAGTCCATCTTTCAGAGCTTACTCTCAGGGGAATGACTAAGGTGTTACATCTTACCTTCTATATGTTACAAAGGCATAGGCTTGCTGGTTGATCACCACTTCAGTGCTGACAGCGGAAAAATCTTTCCTTCCATGCAATTGGAAAGTTCTTACAACAGTTGCAAATCTGTCAAGATGGCAAAGAGTCTTCCACTTCTTGACAGTTACAAGAAACCTGGTCAGAAGATGAAACCAAGATACCCATCGACATCTCAGTGCTCAGAGCAGTCAGGTCACCACAGTGGCATATAGCAACCATCAAGGGGGCACGAGAGGCCTGGCTGCCTTGAAGGAAATAAACCATATTCTCTCATGGGCAAAAACTCCCTTCCCAGAGATTTCTGCAGTCCACATCCCATCAGTGGATAATGGAAAGAAATGTTATCTCATTCGCCACCACTTGGACCAAGAGGAATGGTTTCTTCATACAGATAAGTACAATTTGATATTCAAAAAATGGGAAACTCCGGATGTGGACATTCTAGCCTACAAATACAACAAACTACTTCTGTTTGTAGCCAGAATCGGGGCTCCTCTGGCCCTGGATGCTCTAATTATCCACTGATCTCAGTTGAGGCTAACTGATGCCTTCCCTCCACTGAAAATTCTGTCTTGCCTGCTCCATAAGATAGAACAAGAGCAGTAGTTGGTAATTCTCCTGGCATAGAACTGGCTGTGGAGCCTGGTACACAGACATACCCAGACTACTAGTAGAACACTCCTGACCTCTTCCCAACATGGCAGATCTGCTATCTCAAGGTCCTCTAATGCCTCGTTTCCACTGAGCGGATCGGTTCGGTTCGGTACGGTACGCTATTTTGGGTGTTTCCATTATGAAAGCAGCCCATACAACCGAACCGTTCCATTCAGGGTCCTGCTTCAGATGTGGAGCCATAGAAAATGGAACGGTTCGGTTAGGGCGGAGCTACGATACATTCCACTGATTGGCTGACAGAAAACCCTCTGCTGTGCTATGCTGAGGCATTTTTTCTAAACCCTGTATGGCCCCTTGTGGTCCCACTTGCAGTGGAAACGCTCACCAGAATAGACCGGACCATTCTAGGCCATTCAAACTGTACCGACCCGAACCGATCCGTTCAGTGGAAACGAGGCAATAGTCTATTCCACCCTGTTTTACAGTCTGTTGAAACCCACCCTCCAAATACAAATGGCATAAAAAAGCCACTGAAAAATAACATTTGTAAAAAAAAATAAAAAATACTGCCTCTGCCTAGCCTCCAATGCTTCTGGTAAGTAGAAGTGATGTCATATCAGCTATTACCCTTTTGTATAACTTGTCCCTCCCTCCTAGATTGTAAGCTCTAACGAGCAGGGCTCTCTGATTCCTCCTGTATTGAATTGTATTGTTATTGTACTGTCTGCCCTAATGTTGTAAAGCGCTGCGTAAACTGTCAGCGCCATATAAATCCGGTATTATAATAATAATATAAATATTGCCTCCCAGCAGAGATGGTGCTTGATGATGAGAATGCATTTGAGTGGAGTACATTCCTCTGGGACTTACATATCAGGAATTGTATCACAATTTCCCTTATAGTGCCACAGAACTCCACGTTTAAAGTGCTAGAGTCAGCACGTTTTTGATCTCCATATACTACTTTACAGCCAGTTATTGGCTAAATTCCCATAGACCTCCATGAACTCAACAACAATTTCTGGTTGACTTCAGAACAATACACCTGAAGATTTTTAGGCCAAGACCACAGAGGTTAGTGTGAGGGGTTAATTAGAAATCTTTTTACTCTTGAGTTCATTATCACCAGTTGGTATCCAGAGATGTGTTTCTGAACTGGTGTTAAATATAAAATTTCTGATTTATGATATATACTGTATTTGTATAGCACATTTGCAGAGTACATGGAGCAATTCAGTATCAGTTGCTGACGTTTGGGACTTTCAAACAAAGTATACACTTCTATACATAATGGGAACAATTTACTCAATTGCTAGTTATCTTGCCAATATGCTTTTGGATTTTGGGGTAAAAATTGAGAATCTGGATGAAACCCACTCATACACAGGGAGGATACAAAAATTCCAGGCTGTTTCTCTGGCGGGAATTGAACCTGGCATACCAAGCTCTGTGGTGCATACTGCACAGGTCAGCATTCCAACACACTTTAGCAAATGTAAATCACATAGAGGCATACCTTCATATGTGTGCTTAACTTCCTATGCAAATAAGGTGACTTCATCATTTCACTAAAAGGGTGGTTATTTCTTTTATTTCTATTTCTTTCTAATAAGATTCGTACCCTTGTGCTGACTGCAAATGATGTAGTATCGGCAATATGAATGGATACAAATTTTTTAACAAAGAACAACTGTGAGCAAGTGTGGCAATACGTTAGAAGATGGATAATATGGTGAATTCCAATGAAATAGTTAGTAACTGTTTGGTTTTTATTAAGCTTTATGATGTGTAAGAGGAATTTAAATGACTGTAAGGTCCTATTTAAAGCACCACTACCCCTCGACTAAAATGTACATATGAATTAAATATACTTACATTTACATTCTGCTTTAGTCTTTTTTGTCCCTGATCCCCCTGGCCTGTCCACCTCTCACACTGACAACTACATCACCATTAAACAAATGTTGCTGGAGGCCGGCTTCATCTTCCTTGTTTTCTGCCGGCCCGCCAATAAAATTTGCGCTATCTGCATTTGCTGTATGAGATCTGACACTGTTTGTGTACACCTTGCCATGGTGTTAGCAATGTCCACGGCACACCAACACTTAGATTGCTGAGGCCATAGCAGTAAATTTATTTTTATTTTTTCCTGAAATCCCCCAAAAATTCTGCAGTTGGCCGACGAGAATTCCCTGTGAGGCCCTGGCTATGTTACCAGGTCAGCAGGAAATAAAGAAAGATGTTTTTTCCAAAACGTCTTTCAGGACAGCACCCGAGAGATCATGGCTCCTCCTCCCACAGGAAACACCTCATCAATTAAGTCTTTAAATTGGAATCCTCCACGTTGCCTCATCAGTTTTTTGTGTTTCCTCCAGCTGGAGGAACACCTCTGGTGGGAGCCATGATCTCTCAGGTTTATCCTGGGAGACACAGGTTCTCACCTGATAGGTCTTTTCTAGGCTAGGAGAGTGAGCCTCCCACTTGCCTCTTATATAGACGGTCCCGTGGGCTCCCTCTCCCTCTTCCGTGCTCGGGGAGAGCCTGTACGTCCGGGGGTGCTGCCTAAAAATTTTTTTTGGCCTGCAGGTGGCCGTCCTCTGTTCCCTTCTACATGGAGGAACGAGCGGTGGCGGCTGCCATGTTGCTGGTGGCAGAAGAGCGCTTCAGCCACGTCCAGGCAGCACTTCCGGGTCGGCGCGTGCGTCATTTCCGGCGCAAAGCGCAGTGGGAGAGGGCAGGGTCACCTGGCGCCTTATTTCCGGTTCCAGGTCAGCGCAGCGGCGTTTTCGAATCTGGAACCGGTCGTTTTACCACGCACCGCAGACAGCTATGGATAGCGATGCAGCGGATAAGGGGGCAAGCCAAGGCGCCAGCAAGGCTAAGGTAAGGGACTGTGTCCTCTATTACCCTGGGCCGTTTTCTCCTGTGGGGGGGTTACTCACCCTTTTCCCCCCCTTCCCCCACCACCCCCCCCCCCCTCTCAGAGGGTATGTTGCAGTGGCTAGATTTAGTATATCTGCCCTACAACAGGGGATTAGGTGGTGGTGGCTTGCTGGGCACATGGAAAATGAGAGGTTTCTTCCTTAGTGCACCTGGGTGTATTATTTGCGCTGTATTACAGCCGTTTAAGCGTGGTTCCATGTCTCTTTTCTGTTTGTCCAGGCCAAAGGTTCTGCCCAACCAGTCAAGAAAAGGTGCCCTGTCTGCAAAGAAAAATTAAGCGATGCTTGGACCAAAACGCTTTGTGCAGAGTGCATTACAAATTTGGTCAGAGAGGAGACTCCATCCGTTTGTGGCGACTTAGTGTCAACAATAAAGGATGAGCTCCGGGCCACCTTTCAAGCTTTTAGGTCAAACCTAAGAGAGGAGCCAGGTCCCTCTAGGGATCCTCTGGTTCCGCAGCCATCTTCAGAACCCCAGAGTGGTTCTCAAATAAAGGAAGAAAGAGAAGGAACTCTCCCTGCATGACCGCATGTATGCTGGTTTAGGAGATTCAAAAGGCCGTTCTTTTCCAGTCCATTCAGTTATCACTGATATGATTAAAAAAGAGTGGCTGGAACCTGAGAAAAAGCCTTTCTTTTCCCGGGCTCACAAGAAAAGATTTCCATTTGAAGAAAATCCAGATTCTATATGGAATAAGGTTCCTAAATTGGACTCTGCCTTTTCTCAGGTCTCTAAGTCTACGGACCTAGCCTTTGAGGATATGGGCACTCTGAAGGAGCCCATGGACAAAAGGATAGACCTGCTTCTTAAAAGAACCTGGCAATCAGTAATGCACAATCTGAAACCAGCAATGGCAACAACCTGTGTTGCAAGGAACTTAGATCACTGGGTTAACCAGTTGAAAGCCCATGTCATAGCAGATTCCTCAAAACAGGAGATTCTAGACTCTTTTTCAACCCTGTCGGCAGCAATATCATATATTGCGGATGCGTCTGCGGAATCTATCCGCATGTCAGCAAGGTCAGCAGCTTTAACAAATTCTGCCAGAAGGGCCTTATGGCTGAAGACGTGGCCAGGAGATGCTGCATCTAAAAATAGATTGTGTGGTATTCCATTTGCAGGTGATCTGCTATTCGGTTCAGAGCTAGAGTCCATTCTTGACCGCACGGCAGATAAGAAAAAGTCGTTTCCAGTTAGGAAGAAACAGGTGCAAACCCGTAAGCGTTTCTTTCAGCCCCAAAAAGGTCAGCAGGAAGGGAAAACGCAGGGCAAGAGGAAGTCATGGTCTTCTCAGAAGCCCAAAGGTAGGGGTGGAGTGCTCTTCAATCCTCCTGCGGCCTCCGCAAAACCACAATGACTCTGTCAAGGTCGGGGGAAGACTACAGGAGTTTCTTCCTCAGTGGAGAGCCATTTCCTCAAATCAATTCGTTGTAAAGATGCTCTCCCAGGGGTATGTGATAGAATTTACGGAAGAACCTCCAAGAAGATTCCTGGTGACAAACGTCCCAAGGGACGCAGTCAAGGCTCTCGCCATGAAGTCCTTAATTCAGGAACTAAAAAATCAGAGAGTCATTGTTCCGGTCCCAGCGGGGGAGTTCTTCCAGGGGTTCTACTCACATGTCTTTCTGGTTCAGAAACCTTCAGGAAAGTTCCGTCTTATCCTGAATCTCAAAATGCTGAACAAATCGGTAGAATACAGAAGGTTTCGGATGGATTCAATATTTTCAGTAAGAAACCTCCTATATCAAGGGTGCTATATGGCATCAATAGATTTACAAGATGCCTACCTCCACATTCCTATTGCCGCCAGGTCGCAGAAATATCTGAGGTTAGCACTGAAAGAAGGGAAGAAGGTGGTACATCTGCAATTCAGAGCACTCCCGTTTGGTCTGTCATCATCCCCAAGGGTCTTCACGAAAATAATGGCCAAAGCTCTGGCGCCTCTGCGTCTAGAGGGGATCTCAGTTATTCCTTATCTGGACGACCTGATGTTTTTTGCCCAGACCAGAGAAGGTCTTCAAGAAAACTTGCTCAGAGCCCGTGTTCATCTAGAATCCATGGGGTGGATTTTAAACCTTCAAAAATCAAATCTGATTCCCTCACAGGAAGTGTTATTCCTGGGTTTCCGTATCAACTCTTTAGAACAAAAAATTTTTCTTCCAGAGGAAAAACAGAAAAAGTTGATACAAGTGGTGTCATTGCTACAGTCCAATCAAGTTCTGTCCATCAGGAAGGTTATGTCAGCATTGGGAACCCTGACCTCTTCCATTCCGGCCATCCAGTGGGCAAAGCTCCATTTCAGACCTCTGCAAAGTTTCCTGTTAAAAACCTGGAATCACCAGCAGGATTCACTAGATTCATTAGTGAAGATCCCTACTTCAGTAAAAAGAAGTCTGTGGTGGTGGAAGAACCAGACAAGGTACTCAGAAGGGCTGTTATGGTCCTTCCCAACTCAGGTGAGGTTGACAACAGATGCCAGTTCCTGGGGTTGGGGGGCTCATATGAGCGGCCGGTGGGCCCAGGGCTCGTGGGACACAAGAGATGCCCTGAGGTCCCTTAAATTGGAGGGAACTAAAAGCTATAGAAATGGCCTTACTGACCTTTGCGAAAGAAGTCCAGGGGCAACATACTCAGATCCTGTCAGACAACGCCACGGCGGTGGCTTACATAAACAGACAAGGGGGAACCAGAAGCAAAGTTCTGCAGAGCTTGGCAAAAGGCATTCTGAGTTGGGCAGAGCTCCATACTCTATCCTTATCCGCGGTCCATTTAAAAGGGACCCTAAACAGAGTAGCGGATTTCCTAAGCAGGAACCAGATTTTAGAGGCAGAAGTCTTCCAGTTAATAGTGCAGAAATGGGGGCGCCCAAGAGTGGATCTCTTTGCCACCCAGGAAAACTCGCAAATGTCTCGCTTCTTCTCCCTGAACAGGAACGAGGCATCACTGGGAGTGGATGCTCTGTCACAAGATTGGAAGTTTCACCTCTGTTACGAATTCCCCCCGTTTCAGCTTATCCCTCGGGTCATAGCAAAAATCAGGAAGGAGGAGACAACAGTGATCCTCATCACTCCTTTCTGGCCAAAAAGGCCTTGGTTTTCATCCCTTCTTCAGATGCAACAAGAACCTTACTGGCACCTTCCGTTAAGAAAAGATCTTCTGTTACAAGGTCCTCTGTTTCACCAGGAAGTAGCAAAACTAAAGCTCACGGCCTGGCTACTGAGGAGCAGCTCTTGAAGAGGAAAGGTTTCTCGGATAGGTTGGTAGCTACCCTCCTATCTAGTAGAAAGAAGGTTACAAGAGCAATCTATTCCAAAGTCTGGAAAATCTTCAACTCCTGGTGCACAGCATCTGACAGATCTCCAAAACAAATTTCTTCTGTGCTTGAGTTTCTGCAAGAAGGGGCGGACAAGGGCTTAGCGGTCAGCACCCTCAAAGTTCAAGTTGCTGCGCTGGGGGTATTCCTGGAAAAATCCATTTCATCAGAACCCCTAGTAATAAGATTCTTCAAAGCTCTTACCCGGTCTAGACCAGTGGTAATCAAAAGCTGTCCAGCATGGGACTTATCGGTTGTTCTACAGGCCCTGACCAAGGAACCTTTTGAACCCATTAATTTAGCCTCCCTGAAATTGATTACTTTAAAAACAGTGTTTTTAGTGGCTGTTACAACAGCTCGAAGAGTCAGTGAGCTGCAAGCCTTATCAATCAGGGAGCCTTTCTTTTCCATTTTTTCAGACCGAATTGTTCTGAAGACGGATCCTAATTTTTTGCCGAAGGTCGCTTCGATCCAGAATCGAACTCAGGAAATAATACTTCCTACCTTTTGTTCTAATCCATCGGGTAAGAAGGAAGAAGAATTCCATACCCTGGATGTTAAAAGAGCAGTCTTGAGTTACTTGGAAAACACTAAAGACTTTAGATGTTCAGATGCTCTGTTTGTTTTATTTTCCGGTAATAAGAAAGGAAGACAAGCTTCTAGAGGAACCATTGCCAGATGGTTCAGAAGCCTATTCCCTTACAGGTCAGGAGAGTCCATTAAATGTCTGGGCTCATTCTACAAGAGCTTCCGCGGTGAGTTGGGCAGAAAAAGCTGGCGCCACCCCCGAACAAATCTGTAAGGCAGCTACTTGGACAAGTCTGACAACCTTTGCCCGTCATTATAGGTTAGATCTCATGACGGCTGGGGACCAGGCTTTTGGAAGGAAAGTCTTACAGGCTGTTGTCCCACCCTAAATGGAGTAAGTCTCGATTATCCTCTCGGGTGCTGTCCTGAAAGACGTTTTGGAAAATTGCAAGTTAGACTTACCGGTAACTTGTTTTCCAATAGGCTTTCAGGACAGCAGTAACCCGCCCTTTGTTTATGCTAATGCTGTAATACTATGATATAACTGTCGCTTATGTGTTGCAGCTGGGGCTGGAGTTCTCTACAAACAACTGATGAGGCAACGTGGAGGATTCCAATTTAAAGACTTAATTGATGAGGTGTTTCCTGTGGGAGGAGGAGCCATGATCTCTCGGGTGCTGTCCTGAAAGCCTATTGGAAAACAAGTTACCGGTAAGTCTAACTTGCAATTTTTTTTAGCAAGGTAACATAATTTTAACATATGACTGCATTGTGTTTCCTATTAAGGCCCCATACACACTGGACATTTTTAAAGCTGCTTCTAGGGGCATCTGGTGTTTTTTTTTTTTCCACCCTGCCTCCAAACTCCCTGCATGTTAGTTGTCCATGCACACTTAGGCGGTTTGCAGGCGCTATTGTGCTAAAAATAGCGCCTGCAAACTGACCTGAAAGTGCCGCTGCTTTGTCTCCAGTGTGAAAGCCCCGAGGGCTTTCACACTGGAGCGATGCGCTAGCAGGACGGTAAAAAAAGTCCTGCTAGCAGAATCTTTGGAGCGGTGTGTATACCACTCCTTCACCGCTCCTGCCCATTGAAATCAATGGGGCACCGCGGCTATACCACGGGCAAAGCGCCTCTGCAGAGGTGCTTTGCGGTGGTTTTTAACCCTTTCTCACCTGCTAGCGGGGGGTAAAACCGCCCCGCTAGTGGCCAAATACCGACGGTAAAGCGCCGCTAACAATAGCGGCGCTTTACTGCCGACGCTGCCCCCGCCACATTGTGAAAGGGGCCATAGGCTTTTAGCAGCGTTTAATGGCAGGAGACTTTAGAGGCAGGAAAAAAAACACTCTGCCAGTGCATCCAGGAGAAGCAGAGTTTTGGCAGAAAAAAATGCTTAATGCTGCTAAATGCTAGTCGCATTGAGCACGTCAACATTTTTTTCATTTCAGTAGCCAGAATAAATAAAAATTCTGGCCAATAAAATAAACATTCAAGCACAAAACGCTGCTAAACTGGTTTGAAAAAATGCAGCTTAGGTGAGTTTTTAATGCTCATTTTCTCCTATCAGGAGTAACAGCGTTTTACCATAAACCAGTGTGCATGAGGCCCAAGCAAGCAGAGCTAAATATTTAGATTTTTGTTTTAGGGGGAAAGGTCCACTTTAAGCATGGTGGGTAATGCATATACATTTGTTTGCATCAATGACATAAAATAGGCATCGGTAATTATTTAGTGGAATTTTGTCTAGCAGTACTTAAGGACTGTATATTAGTATAAATAACAGCATTACTTGAGTTAACACTTAACAGTAACATAAATGCTTTGATAATAACTTTATTAATGCTTATATAATTTTCACATAGTGCCATATGGTTCCGTAACATTTTCTCTTAACTATACGTTTGAATGGCAGAGCTTCCTCTTGTTTATGTTTTGTTTTTTTTCTACATTTTTGAAACTATACTAGTCTTTTCAGCATTTTTGCATTGTATTACAGTTCTACCCACCTTTGTTAAATCTATAACTTTTGTACAGAGCTATGGAAGATAATGGAGTTGTATAAAAAAATAATTCTTTTTAAGAGTTTGTAAATTGTAATTAAACATTTAACTCCTAATTTTAAATCTTTCAGCTATCAATTACACGAAAAGGTGTTCAAAATTATCATGCACTCATTCGGTACCTTTGTTGCACAAAATATATTGCACACCTCTGGTAACTGCTGCACACATTTTCTAATTTGGTTTATGGAGGTTACCTATATAAATCTGGGCTATAATTTAGCTGTTCTGCTTATGAAAGCCATTACACTGGATATGATGTGTGTGTTTTGGGGGTGTAGCATTAAGGTTTCTCTTTAAATGAGACCGCAGGTTTATCTTATTGAACAAGAAGATGTTCACATTGTATTGCATTATAGGTATGAAAATGTTTTTGTTTTTTTTTTTATGTGGACAGTCCCATTCACAAAAAAGATATATTTTTGTCAACACAGGCAGGGCTTGCTTGCAGTCTGGCTTGTTTTATTTTTTGCACATTTTGTCTTTTTTTCTGTTTGATCAGGCCTTCATAAGGATGCCATGAGCTGTCTATTCAAGATCATTTATTTATTTATCTTGTTAATTTTAAATCATACCTCTTGTATGGCTATTTAATGAGTTTTGTATCCACCAAGTTAGTCAAAGGTCTTCCTAGAACAATTTTCCTCTTTCCCACCTCCCCCAAACTGGCTTTTGTTATGTATTGCCTCGCTAATCTTTATGTTGAACGGTATCAGACATCGCCTTTCATGGGGCAGATAGCCCACTCTTCCGCTTTCTTTGTTCTCACCCTCCTTTTAATAGGAGAAGTCAACGGGGAGGACAAAAAGAGACTGAAAGTTTTATTTAATCAGGGTCAGAGGGGTGGTGTTCAGACTGACGGGCCCACAGGCAGACTGGCCTTTTTATGCTTTCCGACACAGATGGCCCTGTTGCATTCATGTAAAGGAAGAGAATGCATCCCGATTAAAGCCATTGTAGGCCAGCATCGTTACACTTGATAGGGGTTGCCAAGGGCAACAGACAAATATCATCAGAACCGTGTGATCAGCAGCCTTCTTCATTGAAAGCACCAGGTTAAAGCACAGCTTTCCTTACTGCTGTCCTGCAAGTTGATGGTCCTGTGTTTCTTTACCTTTCATTCTTTATGGGTAATTTTCTGTCCAGATACTCTTGTGAAATCTGGAACATGAGGAATGACTGAAAGCGTGATCAAGTTGATGAAACCTTTTATTTATCAGTCTATTTTTTTTTTTTTTTTGACTGATATTGATCTACAATAAAATATTATAACAGATACATATGACAATTTCCGTTTTAGGATTTGGAAAGTGGTATACACAGTTATAATTTTTGTTTCAATAGGTTGATGGTATCATCTTGTGTTGGTCTTTCTTTCCGCATAAGTTCATATACAGCTTATTTCTAATTTTGCTTCCTAATTAAATAAATTTGCTTGTACTGTGGAATGAGATTAAAATCTGTCAAGATGTCTGTAATTTGTTCAACAAATATGTGTCAGACCTCTATTGTAAATGAATGAAGAGAATAATACTCCATGCTTCAAACTGAGTTCCCCTACTTTTGCTAGTCATGCTATGCATTTTCTCCAGACAGTGTTTTTTTTTTTTTTTTTTTTTTTTTTCATGTGTCGTGATTAAAAAAAAAGTTAACTGAAGTTTCCTCTGTTCTGTACCTGAACAAATCAGCAGTTTAAGGAGTAAATCCCATTGATGGCTTGTGACAGTCCCCATTTAAAGAACTCTCCCAACTGTGTGGCAGGCCAAGCATGCCATGAATTTAACTCTTCCTGTGGTCTACTTCATTGTGGCTCACAAAGGAATAAAAAAAGGGAGACCTTTGTTCAGTGAACATAGTGCTAATCTTTGAAAACCCTTGAACCTTTCTCTTTGGAAAAGCAGCTCTGCTTTTCATATTTGTGTCTAACTACTGTGCATAAGAACAAAAATAAATGGAACAGGTACACAAAAAAAAAGAAAAACATTTGATTCCCTGGACAGGTTTGCATAGTTAGCATGGAGAATTTATCTTGTGTGTTTTTTTTTTTTTTTGCTCTCTGTACTTGGTCAGCCATAGACTTTACTGGAAGCTCACCTGCAGAGAAAATCAGTGGTTGTTGTTTCCTCCAGTCATTGTTCTACAGGGTCAGTTAGCCATGTGGCAAATTAGTCTGAGAAATACAGGCGATAAACAGGTGACATAAACGGGTGACATAACCTTTTGTTTCCAAAACATTAATATGCAATCATATTTTGTGAGGCCCATCTATTAGTATCCTATAGGTAAAAAATGTAATGTTTGAAGTTGGGCTAGACCTTATATAAAGATAAACCTTGCTAAAATTGTTTGCATATTTTAGCAGGTGGTGCTCAAAATTACAGTGTTAGAAATATAGTTAAACTTTTTTCTAAACCATGGTTCTTTGGTTCATCGCGTATTAGTTTGGTAGGTCATATGCCAATAATATGCTCTTAGTTGTGCTGTATGTTATCAATTCCACTACTGAATATAAACCCTGTCTATTTTTCTTGTTAAAGCAGAACTCCAGGCACAATATGGCAGTGCTTCACCACAACAGTCAGACTAGTACATTATTTTTTTTAATTTATTTTTTCATTTTGTTGTTTTACTGCAATTTTACATATAAACAGGCCTTTTGGTGTGTGTGTGTGTGAGTTTACTGCTACAAAATAATGTGCCGAAAGATTTAACATGTGATGTGCAGTAGATCACCTGTGCACATCAGGTGAAAAAGATTAACAGTTGATTCCACTTGGTTTTGTAAGTATTTGGGTTTGTAAGTCTAGAATCATACATATGGACACATGCATATGTATGTGTAAATTTGTTTTAAATACATTGTTTGTGTGCAGCGCTTGTAGTAGCAGTCCTTTTGTGTAGAACTCAAAGCAGCAAGCACAATCATTAACCAAGTCAGTCTCAAAACAAAGGTGTTTTAATTGACTGGAGCAGTGTAATGTTTTTGCTCTTCATTGTTTTGTCATGTACTTTCAGCAGTGATTACAAGAGGTCATTGCCCCTAATTTACACAGTACTTTGACTGTATCTCTGGTGAATAATAGCACCAGCATGGCAAGCAAGAATTTGGCAAGTGTTGGGCTTTAGATAGGGTATAGCTGTAATAACGGGCAAGGGATTTCCCTTTTCTTGCCTATATTAATTTTAAAAAATGGTGTATTTCTTTTAAGCTTTTCACCATTTGCTCTTACCTAAAATTAATACATTTTTATGTGTTTTTTTTTTTTTTTTTTTGGACTGTGAAAAAAATGCTACTTTTTATCAATCCCTGGAATGGCATCTTTATTTTTAAATTTATGTCTGAGCACTTATGTAAGACTATGTCTAATGCACTGAAATACAAATAAACCATTTTTTTTCAGATAATTTTACTATTCTCTTAGATTTTTACAGAGATAGCATATTTCCATGAACTTGAGAGGGCATAGAACCTTTTACAGCAGTCTCTACTCCCAAAGGAATGTAGCTTTTAGAAGCACACATATTTTCCAAGACCAATTTAGGCGGGAGCCAGTTAGCCTACCTTGTATGTCCTTGGATTTAAGAAACCTGCAAGAACACAGGAAGAAGGTTTTAGATTGTGTCCTGACCTAAATTGTGAATTATAAGTGGTACAGTTTTTATTAGGGAGATTAGGAAAAGGAAAGAAAACACTTGGCAGATGCATTAATTTTGAAAGAACAGAGCTAGAATGTTAAATCAGATTGTATAATTTTTCAGCTATTTAAGAAAAAAAGACTACCTATATGTTATATTTTATGGTTCTGAAACACTGAGGTGTTTCCAAATAATTGTATGTTTTTAAAGCTCACATTATTGGGTTGTGAGGTATAATCCTGGTGCTTTCTAATATTTGTATTATTGCATCTTTGGTATTGTACCGTAATAATTAAAAGCATTTCGTGATTACAAGCTGTTCCAAATATATTTAAGCTTTATGTATTGATATGGTTTCATTTATAAAGGGTTATGATTACTCAAATTTACTTACAAATATGCAAAACCATTCGTCATTTGACTTTCAATAGAATGTATTCTACAACAACATTGAATTAAACACAACATTGTAAGCACAAAGAAATCAAACATATGAAGTCCAAATAGGTTATTGCAATTTATTATAGGATTTTCCTTAAATACGATGTAGAATACATTTGTACTTAAAATGGCGTGATGCCTAAGTAACTCTGCACTTTGCTGTTGTACAGTAAAGCATATAAGCTCATGATGGCCACAGGTCCTATATTATAAAGGTCAAGACTTTTCCAGCCACTGTAGGGTATCAAAAGCAATTTCCCCCAAAGAAACAAACTTATCACCATGTACTGAAAAGTTTAGTTTCTAAATAATACCAAATTTATTTAAGAGTCCTGTTGGAGTGACCTTTATTATCTCCGTATGGGTTAAAACCAATGGGTAATGGGTTATGTTAGTGCTCTAAGGCATGGTTCATGCCCATGCATTTTTTAGTGCGTTTTCAGTTTTGCAGAAACACACTACAGTCAATTTAACATGGTTTCCTATGGGTCAAGTTCACATTTGTGCATTTTATGGAAAGGGCCAGGGATTTTTTTCAGTTTTTTGGCTTCATAGACTTTGATGAAGCAAACTGCAACCTGCATTGGTGTGAACCAAGCCTAACATGTCGTTTGCATGTCCCAGTGTCCTGGGACAAATCAGAATCAACTTAAGTATATTCAAGTTAAACTAATAAGAGTAAAATTAAATAGCATGCAGTAACCCACAGCAAAAGTGATTAGACCTCAGCTTCAATTAGTTTTTGGTGATCGGAAAGATTGATTTGGTTTATATTTATTTGTTTTTGCATTTGAAGTATGCAAAGTTTGGTTTAATAATTTTATCTTTAAGGTGCTTCCCATTTAACCTCTATCTTTACTCTGTAAATGTAATTTGGGTTTCGTAATTTTGGAAATTTGCTCATGATTTCGTTTTTATCCCTGCTTAAACGTTTGCTTACAGTAAACCTTTTAATAGTCCAAAGAGAAGCAGTGGTGTAAATCATAGCAAATACAAACATGTTAGGTAACGTTTATTCTTTTCTCATATTCTGCCCATCTTCAGCAGGTAAAAATGAAATCCAGTTTTAGCTATGTTTGCACTATAGTATTTTTCCTTTTTTTTTTTTTTTTTTTTAACTGGAGCGGTTTCCTTTTGGAATTTATATATGCACACATTTAAACCACTTGCCTTATTAGCAGTAGGGAGAGGCTTGAAATGAATGAAAGCCTGTAACTGCTTCACTAGCCTGTTACCCTGAGGATGCTGGCAAATTAACTGAATACGAATTAATCTAATTTAAAAACTGATACAAAATAACTTTTTTTAGGCTGGAAAATGTTGAATAGTAAAATACATTTTTCTAAGCAAAAATTATATTATAAGAATATACCCCCTAAAACCAGAGGTTATTTAATTTTTTGCTTAATGGTATAGATTTTCCAGAGAGGTTGTGCATATTTTTTTGATAGAATTAATAAAAAAATATTAGAATGAATAAATAAAAATATATAAAATATGTAAGCAGATATTAAAAGGTAGGTATTTCAATAAGTTTGTTACAATGGTGCATTTATACTGTTCCACATGGAAGCTACCAAAACATTGGGCATAATTATTAAGCAGCGAATATGACCTTTACCATACGTTCATAGGTGTTTAGTCATTCCCTGTAATTAAAACACATGCACCATTCACCTGCAATGAATATTTGGTGAATGTCATATTCACTGCTTAATAAATACCGTATTTATCGGCGTATAACACACGCTTTTTTACCCTGAAAACAGAAGGTAAACCGTGCCTGTTTTTTTTACCGGCGGGGATCGCGCGGTCCTTCCCGGGTGCCACCCATTGGGAGGGTGTCAGGCCGTCCGCCCCACCTCTGCTGGCCCTGGGACAGTGCTGCCAGCATACTTTAAACAGAAAACATTACTGCCAGCCCTTTCTCATATACCATTCCTCCTGTGTCACTATAAATGTAAATCTAAGCCTCTAAATCCCTCTATTAACACTGCACTCCCA
This sequence comes from Aquarana catesbeiana, assembly GCF_042186555.1. Classification (NCBI taxonomy): domain Eukaryota; kingdom Metazoa; phylum Chordata; class Amphibia; order Anura; family Ranidae; genus Aquarana; species Aquarana catesbeiana. The sequence continues at coordinate 480,338,789 of NC_133324.1, read as the reverse complement.
GGAGACTTGGGTTTTCCTGGGAGTGCAGAGGAGGAGGGGGGCTTTATAATGAAAGGGCTCTGCATACCATGCAGGGGGCTGTAGAAAGTTTTTTTTTTTTTTTTTCCTGAAACTTCCCTCTTAAAGTTAAGGTGCATGTTATATGCTGATAAATACGGCATGCCCCTGCTTGCATTTTCTTGTGCGCCTGTCCATGCTACAGTGAATCCATTTCTATGGAACCAATGGCTTTAAAATGGCAGTGCTTGTAGGGAAAGAGTTAGTATCCCTACCTTAACCCTGGCTTCCAGCTGCAGCACCTAGGACAAGGTAACCTCACCAGCCTTCCTTTGTGATCCAAGGGAATGCGGAGTACCCAAAATCTCGTGAGAAGAAGCGCTTGCATTCCCCAGGACTTCACTGGAAGTATGGTGATTCCCCCCTGCAGTACAGAAGCAGGTGTTTTATTGAGTTTTGCCCTAGAGCTTGTTAGCAAAATTTACTACATCAGTGAAGAGTCAGTTCCTTAGCACAGCTTCCTCCTTGTATGTCATATCCCTCCCTTCTTATGCCGCGTACACACGATCGGACTTTACGGCAGACTTTGTCAGGCGGACTTTTTGACAGACTTTTCGACAGACTTTCCGAATGAACGGACTTGCTTACACACGATCAACCAAAACCCGACGGATTCGTACGTGATGACGTATGACCGGACTAAAACAAGGAAGCTCATAGCCAGTAGCCAATATCTGCCCTAGCGTCGGTTTTTGTCCGTCGGACTAGCATACAGACGAGCGGACTTTTCGACCGGACTCGTGTCCGTCGAAAAGATTTGAAACATGTTTCATTTCTAGGTCCGTCAAACTTTTGGGAAAAAAAAGTCCGCTGGAGCCCACACACGATCGAATTGTCCGACGGACTCCGGTCCACAGGACCAAGTATGCCGTAAAGTCTGGTCGTGTGTACGTGGCATTAGATGAACTAGGATGCTCCTTCTGTCAGGCACAAAAAGATTTTTTTTTTTAAATGTTTGTGCATAAGGCGTCCATAGATTGTAAATGTCAGGAATCCAGTTTTAATCCACTCTTTAGAGGGTATAGGATCTATGCTTACCTGCACAAACTCTTTCCATTATCCTCCTTGTTATACTGAAGGTGCAGACTTTTTTTGGCCCAAGGTAAAATTCATTGCCATCAACCTGACAGGAATTGACCCAGCTGCCTTCTTACTGCGCTGCAACTATTTATCACAACATGCTTTCAAACAGATTATACTTATTAATTTAGTGAATGTGTCCCATTCATGCATCCCATTGTACTGGACACATCCAACTCCCCCACCAGTTTTGCTTTGGCTAGGTAAGGTCTTAGAAACTCAATTGATGGGAAACTGGAGCGAGGTTAATTCGATTTTCCCCACCAGACCTTCCACTGTATTCTCTCAATGAATACCTACACTCACTGGCCACTTTATTGGATACACCTTGCTAGTATCGGCTTGGACCCCCTTTTGTCTTCAGAACCGCCTTAATTCTTTGTGGCATAAATTCAACAAGGTGTTGGAAACATTCCTCAGAGATTTTTTGTCCATATTGACATGATAGCATCATGCATTTGCTGCAGATTTGTCGGCTGTGCATCCATGATGCGAATCTCTCATTTCACCACATCCCAAAGGTGCTCTATTGGATTGAGATCTGATGACTGTCGGGGATTGGAGTACAGTGACCTCATTGTCATGTTAAAGAAACCAGTTTGGGATGATTTGAGCCTTGTGACATGGTGCATTATCCTGTTGGAAGTAGCCATCAGAAGATGGATACACTGTAGTTGTAAAGGGATGGACGTGGTCAGCAACAATACTCAGGTGGGCCGTGGCATTTAAATGATGCTCAATTGGTACTAAGGGGCCCAAAGTGTGCCAAGAAATTATCCCCCACACCATTACACCACCATCACCAGCCTGAACCATTGATACAAGGCAGGATGGATCCATGCTTTCATGCAGTTTATGCCAAATTCTGACCCTACAATCTGAATGCCGCAGCTGCCATTGAGACTCCTCAGACTAGGCAACGTTTTTCCAGTCTTCTGTTGTCCAATTTTGTTGAGCCTGTGTGAACTGTAGCTTCAGTTTTCTGTTCTTAGCTGACTGGAGTGGCATCCAGTGTGGTCTTCTGCTGCTGTTGCACTTCTGCTTCAAGGTTCGTTGTGTTGTGCGTTTAGAGAGGGTATTCTGCATACCTTGGTTGTAACCAGTGGTTATTTGAGTTACTGTTGCCTTTCTATCATCTCAAACCTGCCAAGTCTGCCCATTCTCCTCCTAACCTCTGACATCAACAAGGCATTTTCCTCCACACAGCTGCCACTCGCTGGATATTTTCTCTTTTTTGGACCATTCTCTGTAAACCCTAGAGATGGTTGTGTGTGAAAATCCCAGTAGATCAGCAGTTTGTAAAATACTCAGACCAACCCATCTGGCACCAACAACCATGCCACATTTAAAGTCACTTAAGTCCCCTTTCTTCCCCATTCTGATGCTCGGTTTGAACTTCAACAAGTCGTCTTCACCACATATAGATGCCTAAGTGCATTGAGTTGCTGCCATGTGATTGGCTAATTAGCAATTTGTGTTACCAAGCAATTGAAGAGGTGTACCTAATAAAGTGGCCAGTGAGTGTATATTCTACCTAGACCCCTTGATATTACAGACTCTTTTGAATGCCCCAGTGCAGAGGTACTGCTGACTTCCCCTTCACCCATTTACTCTCTTCCCTCTCCCCCTCTTTTCCTAGACCCCATTTTTATCCTTCTAATTTAACAACATCATGGGACTCTGTGGAACCCAGGTACAATCAGAGCCACACATCATTGCAAAGTACTGTATATTGATTGATTTGCTGTATGCTTGGATCTCTTATGATGAACTATCTGTTATGTTGGTTTGAAAAGATCTGTTTAGAGGGCTCATCCTTATTGTAACTACCCTATGGCAGGATATTACAAATGTAAGATTGTATGCCCAGTTTTGTACTTGAAAAGAATACACACGGACACACACACACGGACACACACACACGGACACACACACACGGACACACACACACGGACACACACACACGGACACACACACACACACGGACACACACACACGGACACACACACACACACGGACACACACACACACACGGACACACACACACACACGGACACACACACACACACGGACACACACACACACACGGACACACACACGGACACACACACACACACACGGACACACACACGGACACACACACGGACACACACGGACACACACACACACGGACACACACACACACGGACACACACACACACGGACACACACACACACGGACACACACACACACGGACACACACACACACGGACACACACACTGCAAATGAAACTTTAAAGACTTCAGTAAAGATTCTGGGAGCTTACTGAAATGAAAGCAAATGCTTTATAAAAGCTGTTAACTGTTATACCAGTTAAATCCCATTTGAACAAGGTTCCAGAAGGAAACTTTTCCACAGGGGACAAGGAGGCTACCAATACTGCTACATACTCTGCAAGTGTTTGTCTTCTGGTTGATATGTTTACCCATTTCCTTCAATACTTTGTTTCCTTACCTGAAACACACGCAAAAAAAGGACATCTGACTTTACAATGAGTTTACACACTTGTTCCAGTTCATTGATTTAAACCTTATTTTACCCATTTTTGCAGTACAGTAGTGAGACAGCTAATGTTTTTAATAAGGTATTGGCTATGCTATCCCCTGTGCGTGCGGCTTAAAGGTGAAGGGCCTTAATTTTGTTGTCTAAAAACTATTTTACAGTATTAGATCAACATAAAGGCATGTACATTAATAAAAATCTCAGGCATGAGATGAAATATTTGATATAAATATCACTTAACCACTTCAGCCCTGGAAGGGTTTACCCCCTTCCTGACCAGAGCACTTTTTTACGATACAGCACTGCGTCGCTTTAACTGACAATTGCTTGGTCGTGCGACGTTGCACCCAAACAAAATTGATGTCCTTTTTTTCCTACAAATAGAGCTTTCTTTTGGTGGTATTTGATCACCTCTGTGGTTTTTATTTTTTGCGCTATAAACAAAAAAGAGCGACAATTTTGAAAAGAAAAACAATATTTTTTACTTTTCGCTATATTAAATATCCCCAAAAAGTATATATAAAAAAAAAAAAAATTCTTAATTTAGGCCAATATGTAATCTTCTACATATTTTTGGTAAAAAAATCGCAAAAAACGTACATTGATTGGTTTGCGCAAAAGTTATAGCGTCTACAAAAGATGGGATAGATTTATGGCGTTTTTTTAATTATTTTTTTTTATTAGTAATGGTGGCGCTCTGCGTTTTTTTTTTTTTTTATTGTGACTGCACCGTGGCGGACGCTTTGGACACTTTTGACACTATTTTGGGACCATTGTCATTTGATTACATTGATCACCATTGATTACTGTGTAAATGACACTGGCAGGGAAGAGGTTAAACACCAAGGGGCGATCAAGGGGTTAAGTGTGTACTAGGGAGTGATTCTAACTGTGGGGGGGGATTGCCTCACTAGAACATGACAGAGATCACTGCTCCCGATGACAGGGAGCAGTAGATATCTGTCATGTTGCTAGGCAGAACAGGGAAATGCCTTGTTTACAAAGGCATCTCCACGTTCTGCCGCTCTGTGACACTATCTCGGGCCCCCGGCGGACATCGAGTCCCCATAATGCCACAATTCAAAGGGGACGTACCTGTACGCCCATTTGCCCAGCCATGCCATTGTGCCGACCGTATATAGTCATGCGCTGGTCAGCATGTGATTAATGAATATTAAACTTTACATGACTTCATTTCATAATGTTAGCACTTGCCCATCTAGTCTGTGAAATCTTTATGAATGTGTTTTTTTTCTCTTGTAGGTGACAATGAAATGGAGTGGTCGATTAGTAAGAAGGACTTGGAGGTGAAGTTAACAATTTTTTTTATTGTTGTTAAAATGTTATCCTGTAAAAAATGTAAAGTGATTTATTTTTTTTTTTTATCCGTAGTACCAAGGTCCTCATTTCTAGTGTTTTCATTTATTTGGTTATATTATAATGTGATTTTTCTGATCATCTTATTCCAATAAACAGAGTGGACATCATAACATACTAAGAAAACATTTCCTCAAGGGTATCATGCCATTAATGCATGAACATCATATAAAGGACCCACCAAGAAAATCACACGACTTCAAGTATACTATTACGTTAAAAGAAACAGAGGTGTGAACCTCAGAGATCAACATGCTATACTCCTAAAATATTTTTTTATTAAATGGTAAAAAGAAAAGAGGGCTAGTAAGTCCTCTTAAAATAATACATTATATATATATATATATATATATATATATATATATATATATATATATATATTACACACACACACACACAATACTATGGGATTGATTTACTAAAACTGGAATATGCAAAATCTGGTGCAGCTCTGCTTATCCAATCAGCTTCCAGGTTTTTTTTTTTTGTCAAAGCTTAAAGAGTAACTCCACTTTTGTGGGAAAAAAAGCAAATAAAAAAATATATATCAGACCTGCCCTGGGGTAATGGCACCAGCAGTACAAAGGAGTCCTGGCAGAAAAATGAATGATAACCTCTCTATTAGACATAATTACTCCCCTAAACATAGATATCTGCAGACATAGCCGCATCCCCCATCCCATTTTGACATAAAGGCACATCAGTATCATGAAACAAGACAAAATACCTTCAGCATTACAACCCTGGTTAACATATCCAGTTACATTTACCATCTAAGCAAGACAAACTATTTAAACATCAGTGCGTTCCACTTGTTTAACAAAGTGGCTATATAATAGAGCTGCACAATTAATCGTCAAGAATCGTTATCGCGATCTTTACTAAAGTGTTTCACAATTCTTTCTATGCAAAGAATTCTCTCTGCTCTTCTGAAGCCACAGCCCTCAAAGGAAAGGAAGAGAAAAACTGGGCAGTCTGCCAAGAAACAAAACATTCTTTATCAGTTGAACGTAAGTATAAACATTGTAACAATTTGTCAATGGAATAGACTTCCTGTGTAAGTGAAAAAAGTTTAACCACTTAAACACTAAACCTTTTTCTGACATTTGTTGGTTTCAAGTTAAAATCATTTTTTTTGCTAGAAAATTACTTAGAACCCCCAAACATATATTTTTTTAGTAGACACCCTAGAGAATAAAATGGTGGTTGTTGCAATATTTTATGTCACACTGTATTTGCGCAGCGGTCTTTCAAATGCAATTTTTTTTAAATAAATTACTTTAATGAAGTAAAAAAAAAATCTAACAAGTAAAGTTAGGCGATTTTTTTTTTTTGTATAATGTGAAAGATTTTACGTCGCGAGAATCGTGAGAGAATCGGAGAGAATCGTGATCTTTTTATTCTAAGCAAAAAAATCGTGATTCTCATTTTGGCCAGAATCGTGCAGCTCTACTATATAAAGGGTGCTGGTCCAGCTTATCAAGTATAATGCTCAATGAATTAAAAAATTAACTCCACTACAGGGGTGTGAGAAACACAGCAGCAACCTCTACCCAACCCCTTACAAGAACAAAAAAATAAATTCAAACACTCAAAATGCATGGAACCTTTCTTTGTGTTACACACGGATAAAGTTGTTTTGAGGTCCCAGGACTTTTTCTTGCTAACGTGGTTTTTGCCCTCCATCTTAACCAGCATATTGTCAGGCCCCTAAAGAAATTACCTTACAATGCCTGGATGTGGTGCTGGCAGTGCAAGTTTTTTTTCCGCTACTGCTTTTTTAGAATACTTGTTCTGCATGAGGGATTACACAAGGGTCTCCCTTCATCTCATTCCACCATTGCTACGTGGTGACAGGTGTGATGGAACTGTCCCAGCACCCAGCTTTGGTGCTTCTGTCAGCATACCGCTTCCTCCAGTCTGGACATAGATACCAGATATTATAGCCGCATAGTATAGTAGACTAGCCGACAAATAGCAATATGCAATACAATAGCAATACAAACTGCACACAGGAATCTAATTACCATAGCTAAACAACAACCAACATTTACTAGAAACATTAAGTTGATTAAATGACTTGCCACCTAGACAATGTGGCAAGGTCCAAGTAAGGCTTTCCTTCCCCAAGGGCACCACAATAGTTTGCTAGCAGACATACAGAACAGTAGGTGAGTTAATTAGCACAATAAGTGATCTCACAGACTATAGCAGGAGACTTACAATAAACACATTATGGCAGGGGGCCCCAGTGGTTTGAACTGATCACATTAACATCTACGGTCATTGCTACAGTCATTGCTGGTTTGATGCATAAAGGCCCCAAATATGGATATGGAACCTCCTGTCCCCAGAGTCTGTGTGTTTTGGGGAGACATGAACTTGAATCAGAACTACTGCCCCTTTCTGTACTTCAGCAGCTGGAGCTCACGTAGTCTAAACTGCACATAAATAGTGTATGTCCATATACATAGAAATCATTTAAGTTCATTTTTTTCCTCATTAATGTACACACAGCACCCCATATTGACAGAAAAACACAGAATTGTTGACATTTTTGCAGATTTATTAAAAGAGAAAAACTGAAATATCACATGGTCCTAAGTATTCAGACCCTTTGCTGTGACATTCATATATTTAACTCAGGTGCTGTCCATTTCTTCTGATCATCCTTGAGATGGTTCTACACCTTCATTTGAGTCCAGCTGTGTTTGATTATACTGATTGGACTTGATTAGGAAAGTCAGACACCTGTCTATATAAGACCTTACAGCTCACAGTGCATGTCAAAGCAAATAAGAATCATAAGGTCAAAGGAACTGCCTGAAGAGCTCAGAGACAGAATTCTGGCAATGCACAGATCTGGCCAAGGTTACAAAAAAAATTCTGCTGCACCTAAGGTTCCTAACAGCACAGTAGCCTCCACAATCCTTACATGGAAGACGTTTGGGACGACCAGAACCCTTCCTAGAGCTGGCCGTCCGGCCAAACTGAGCTATCGGGGGAGAAGAGCCTTGGTGAGAAAGATAAAGAAGAACCCAAAGATCACTGTGGCTGAGCTCCAGAGATTCAGTCGGGAGATGGGAGAAAGTTGTAGAAAGTCAACCATCACTGCAGCCCTCCAACAGTCGGGGCTTTATGGCAGAGTGGCCGGACGGAAGCCTCTCCTCAGTGCAAGACACAGGAAAGCCCGCATGGAGTTTGCTAAAAAAACACCTGAAGGACTCCAAGATGGTGAAAAATAAGGTTCTCTGGTCTGAGACCAAGATAGAACTTTTTGGCCTTAATTCTAAGCAGTATGTGTGGAGAAAACCAGGCACTGCTCATCACCTGTCCAATACAGTCCCAACAGTGAAGCATGGTGGTGGCAGCATCATGCTGTGGGGGTGTTTTTCAGCTACAGGGACAAGACGACTGGTTGCAATCGAGGGAAAGATGAATGCGGCCAAGTACGGGGATATCCTGGACGAAAACCTTCTCCAGAGTGCTCATAACCTCAGACTGGGCCGACGGTTTACCTTCCAACAAGACAATGACCCTAAGCACACAGCTAAAATAACGAAGGAGTGGCTTCACAACAACCCCCGTGACTGTTCTTGAATGGCCCAGCCAGAGCCCTGACTTAAACCCAATTGAGCATCTCTGGAGAGACCTAAAAATGGCTGTCCACCAACGTTTACCATCCAACCTGACAGAACTGGAGAGGATCTGCAAGGGGGAATGGCAGAGGATCCCCAAATCCAGGTGTGAAAAACTTGTTGCATCTTTCCCAAAAAGACTCATGGCTGTATTAGATCAAAAGGGTGCTTCTACTAAATACTGAGCAAAGGGTCTGAATACTTAGGTTCATGTGATATTTCAGTTTTTCTTTTTTAATAAATCTGCAAAAATGTCAACAAGTCTGTGTTTTTCTGTCAATATGGGGTGCTTTGTGTACATTAATGAGGAAAAAAATGAAAAAAAAAAACCCAAATGTACAAAACAAAAAACACAATATGGGCAACAAAACCTGCACACTAGATTGTCAGGACCTATACAAAAATCTATTGATCCATCAACTAGGAACAATATTAATTTATCCAAAGCATGCCTGGGATTTAATATTTATCTAAACCCATAAGGGGTCATACCTGGTGATATTTAATGACATATCCTACCGACAGACTGACCTGGCTGGTGAAACTAAGATGAAGTGCAACATATAATAAGACTGTTATCATAAAGCTTTCTGACACATGCACCAGATTAACTACTGCCACTTTTTAAAAAATTATTTTTATTGCAAAATTAAGGCATAATACAGAGAAAAGAAAAAAAAGCAGCAACCGGTGCAACACCCTCACAGGGCTGGGCACTCTTAAAATACATAGGGAAGCCCTCACAGCCACACAGATGAAAGGTCAGTGTTGACAAAAAATAAAAAAAAACACCTTTATATGTGTGTGGCTCAGGCTACAATCTACAGGATAATATTCAGGAGTGTCTTGCTAAGAGTAAGGAAGGCATAACTAGCGATCAAGGGTATCAGACATCAAAGCTGTGGAGTCATCACTCAACCATTTTCACCATACTTTATCAAATTTCTTAGGACATCTTCTGTTGTAATGTGTATCTTTGTATAATGGTAAGGTGGCATTTACCAGTTGTTTCCAATGTGCTGTTGGTGGGGTGGATTTTTTCCAGGTAAGAGTCACTACCGCCACTTTTAGAATCTGTTGTAATGGCCCTATTGAGACAATTATATCAGCCAGCCTCCCCATTCCTTTGTTTACTTTCAGCCATTGGCCGGGAATGCCTTTCTCGGCAGATCAATGGGGCAGGGGGGTGAGTTACTTCTGATGCTGTTGGCTACAGGGCGAACAGTGTCCTAGCTAAGCAAGGGGCTAAGCATGCACAGAGGATGGACTATCTGTGGTATGCATACTCCAGACTCGGTGCCGCCATCCTCCATTTGACAGACTAATGTGCCTGTTCCTGGACATTTGTCATGGGGAGGAGTGATCGAATTCTAAAGAGTGTCTCTGAAACACACACTATGAATTGCACTGACTGTGTCATCCATGACAATCCAGAAAAAACTGTACTACAGGAGTTACTACTGGGTGGATTATGTGATAAGGTGTATGTAGGTATTGCATGACATGCTTATTTTTTCTTCAACACTTTAGGCTCAAGTTGGTAACCTTTCTAGAAGACGATCCAATCGTTACTACACAGAGGACAAAAATGTTATATGCAGGAACTGTAACTTCCGTGGCCATCTTTCTAAGAACTGTCCTGCTCCTAAGGTAAATTTAACTCTTAGCCCATCACGTATAAGAGAATAACTCAGATCACTCACTTTGCTGGTGCAGTGTTCACTGATTTTATTTTTTAGCACAGTTTTTAGTTAGCTGCATTCTGCAGGTGAGATTTCCCTTTAGTGTTTACCTCGGAGATGCAGGAGAAAATTTGAGGAAATCTCCCTAAAGGTAAGACAAATTTCCATCTTGTTTGTCTTTTGAACATTTACCCCATTGGATTATTTCCCTTCACTTGTTCTGATGTCGACTCTAAAATTTTGGTTTTCCAGTTGGACAAATAGAGGTGAATGTCCCCAGTAAGGACATAAACAGCAATATAAACTTGCTAGAGGGCCTAACCCTTACCCTACTAAAAACTCGAAAAAAATGCATTTTAACTGCTACCATCTACCACCATACGTATACCAAAGGAGAAGTAATAGGTGGTTATTTTCCTGGTCTCATTTATTAACCGCAGTGGATAAAGCACCATCGGGAGGACATTGCACTGGTTAATAGCTGTTGACCGAGCCATCATTAGATAGCTTGGTTCAAAGACATTTTGTACCGAGTGGATCCAAACAGCTTAGTACCATGTGATCACTATGATGACCAATCACAGCGAACACAAATGTAAGCATACCACTGCTTACATTTTTGATTCCTTCCCTTCTACTTACAACAGACGAAGTAGAGGAAGTGTTGGATGAGTAATTGTCAATCAAACTATCACAGCACTGAAAACTTAAAAATGTCCTGGTAATGAAGGGGTAAACGCATATGGGGATTGATCTTGTGCTAGATTTATATTACTATGCATGGCGCAATTTTTTGGATGACACTATGAAATTAAAACTTGACTCTCACTACACAGGCCCAGTACAGTGACCGTTCTGTCATAGACGGCTCCCTGGTCTCTAGTAATGTTGGGGAGCTGGCAGGACTGGCTCGCAATCATGTGACCATTTTGACAATCAAACCCAGAGTCAATCATTCCAGCATAGTCAGAGTTGTGCTTGTGCAGCTCAGCGTTCATTAGAAGGCAGGTGTGCCTTATTGCAGCCGAGACATACCCTTTCTCTTCTGCAATAAAGAGCTGACTTCTTGCAATTTTTTTTAGTTTCACTTTAACCATTTACCCACTGGGCACTTAACCACTTGCTGACCAGCCACCGTCGTCATACTGCAGCAGGTCGGCACGTTCCTGCAAGCCGTATCCATAGCTATATGTCGGCTCTTTTAAGCGGGACAGCAGGTGCGCCCGCTGCACTACGGGGGTGCCGATGCTCCTGACCGGCAGCCACATTTGGCACCTTTTGGGGGGAGGAGGGGACATGATACTTGTCTTTCACAGGTATCCTGTTCCTATCTCCGGGAGCCTCAGCCGCGGATATTTGCGTCACCACTCTGGCTCCCTCCTCCTTCCCTGGCCGCCGGGCCAGTAGGAAAGAGGAGCGGAACCTGGCGCATGCGCAGTAGGGTTCCCAGCGTGAAGCCTAAGGCTACACTGCCAGGTTCCCTTACTCGCAATGGAGGTGGCATGCAATCGACAGCTGATGGAAACATCAGCTGCGGTGCCGACATCGCTGGACTCCAGGACAGGTAAGTGTCCTATTATTAAAAGTCAGCAGCTGTAGTATGTGCAGCTGCTGGCTTTAAATTTTTGCAGCAGTGGGCGGACCTCCGCTTTAAGGCAAGTATTTCATAATGAGCTAGTATGCGATGCTTTTAATGCCTTTGTCTTGCAGGATTCATTTTTTTTGTGAATTTTTTTTTCAGAGGTTTACAACCTCTTTAATGTTATCAGGGAGAGATTTTTTCCCATTTCCTGTAATGCTGACAACTGCTTCACCTCACAGGAAGTAGGGGAAAGTTTGCTACTGGGTTACAGACAGAAATAAAAATCTGGGTTTTGGCCTTCCCCCCAACCCTCACAACAACAGCATTTGTATTTCTGTTTTGTTGCTGTTTCAGGGTTCCCCTCAATTTCTTTCTTGTTAAAATGTCCGCAGGACAGGAATTGAGGAGAAATCTCAAACCGAGCCCCAGGTAGAAAAACCTCATGGGGGTTTTAACTCTTTCCCACTCTGTCCAGAACAAAGAAAAACATTTTGGCTGGACGTGCACTTCAAATGAACAGGTTGGTGTTTGCTAATTTTTAATAAGATCTTTCCAAATACTTTGGATAAGTGTTGTGGACAGCAAAGTTGAGGCTGTTATAGCTGCAAAGGGTGGGCCAACTCAATATTGAACCCTACGGTCTGAGACTGGGATGCCATTAAAGTTCATGTACATGTAAAGGCAGGCACCCCAATACTTTTGAAAAGGGAAGGGGGGTGTGGAGGCGCCAACTCTGCTGACGCTGTTATATGGTGAAGGTGTAATGCATACACTTACTGGTAAGTCAGTTCAGATGGGGGGGCGATGTCCATCAGGGGTTGTGTTGTCCTGGGATGTGCTAGTGTGCAGGCTTCACTGGTGGTCCTTCACCTCAGGGGATGTTGGTTCCTGGCTGAGAGAGGCTTAACAGCGGTGTCCAGTGTGTGGAAGCTCCACGCTAACTACCCCGGAAACCCGGAAGCAGAAGTGATGTCAGCGGTGCACAGGAAGTGTCCAGACACAGATAGGAGATAATACAGGCTACGCGCTCGGGGTTCACAGCTCCTTCTACTGGCCAGTAGGCCAGAAGGAGCTGTAAGCCCCAAGCACGTAGCCTGTATTATCTCCTATCTGTGTCTGGACACTTCCTGTGCACCGCTGACATCGCTTCCGGGTTCCAGGGTGGTTAGCGTGAGCTTCCACACACTGGACACTGCTGTTAAGCCTCTCTTAACCAGGAACCAACATCCCCTGAGGTGAAGGACTGCCAGTGAAGCCTGCACACTAGCACATCCCAGGACAACACAACCCCTGATGGACATCGCCACCCCATCTGAACTGACTTACCAGTAAGTGTATGCATTACACCTTCACCATATAACAGTGTCAGCAGAGTTGGCGCCTCCACACCCCCCTTCCCTTTTCAGTGCCATGCTCACAGAGGCTATGGACACCCTCTGAGGATGGCTGCCTCCCCCCCCCCCCCCCCCCCCTTTTTTTGTTCTAACATTAATGTTCTATCAGAACCGTCATTATACAATTCCATTCCTGACATCACAAGATCTGAGCGCCGGAAAACCTTTCTTCTTCATCCCAATACTTTTGGTAATATGTTATGTTGCCATAGTTTATTTAAACCACTTTTGACTTGTAAAAACATTTTCTAGCAAGGCTGATTTGTAGAATAATACATAGTTGCAGCTAATATGTGATTACCCTGAAGTGTATTCTCTTGCAGGATTGGTCTGTATTTATAATCTTCACATTTGGTTTTGCGATCCTCAGTTTCTGCTGGAGAACATATCACAACTTTTTTGTAATTCTAGTAAAACTGTCTAAGCAAGACTATGCACCCTCATACCAATCAATGTGTTTTAATATTTAGGCTGTTGCTGTAGAGCCCGCTGTAAGGCATCCCAAACACCAATGCATAACACATGGATATTCTGTCTGTATTGTCCCTTTACAATGAGTAAATTGGATAGCTCAATGTTTATGAAAATTAGTTGTTTTCTCTCATACATGGTTTTTATGTTCTTGGGGTTTTTTTCTTTATATTTTCTCTTTTTCTTTTATAACTAGAAACTACCAGCCTGTTGCCTCTGTGGACAGAGAGGACATCTCCAATATTCCTGTTCATCTCCTTACTGTTCAAACTGCTTCATGCCTGGTCATTTTTACCAGAACTGTACAGAGCGACCCTACTGGCAGAAGAAGTGCCATCGTTGTGCAATGGTTGGCCACTATGCTGATGTAAGTGTAACCTATCTTTTTACTTTTGGGGGATCTACGACTACTGTGCAAAGGAGATCACTGATCGTTCTACTGGGCTGCTGTGAGTGGCCCTGGTACCATGTGATTACTGTGACCAATCACAGCAATCCCTGTTACAGTATTAAACAAAGCTATCATTGATTGCTACTGTGTGAGCTCTGTGATTGGTCACAGCAATCACATGGTACCAGGGCCAATAACAGCAGCCCTGTACTATGTGATAACTGTGTCAAATCACAGTAGTAAACAAGATCTCATGTAACCTCTGAACAGCCTTACCGAGTGCTTATTACAGAAAGACTGAGGTGCTGGGTCAGCTTAAAGTGGTTGTAAACTCACCACTTTAGCTCATTACAATCTGCATAGTACTGGCAGCTAATCGCTGCCTATGAAATTTTACTTACTCTTTCTGTTTCTTCATAATCCGTCCTGCAAACTGTAGTGGTGTAACCGGTGCATTCGCAGTCCGTAGCTTCTTTAACGGCACGCTATGTGTGCCGTTCACTGTCTTCACTTACTTCCATTGAGAACGGTACTGTGTCGTCCTCCTCTCCTTTCTGTTTCTCCCCTTGTGACTGTATAAAATGTCACACAGGGGGAGTGAACTTTAGCAGCAAAGAGACATTCATAGGAAGCAGCTGTTCTAGCTAGAGGCTTGATTTAAACGCAATCGCACCTGCGCGAAATTTCGACATGAAGGAAAGGAAGGGCAGAAATTACGTCCGCACCCGAGCCAGCAATCATTAGTAAAGATGGCGAGGCCAATGCCAGGAAGAAGAAAAATGTTATAAAAGATAAAAAAAGGTACTTCCAAGCCTTGCTTTTGTCACCTTTTATAGTGTAAGGCTTATCAATACATTGTTGGATGTTAATATGTAAACAAAAAAAACAAAAAAAAAGGAATAAAGTCCAGGGTTTACTTCCTCTTTAAGAAATGTCAACTTTAATGAAAAGCAAATCTGGCTTACTGTATATGACAGCACTCAGCACTACTCCAGAACTGTTGGTGAATTCCATTGCGTATCAGCATAAATTGGGAAACTGGTGAGCTGGATGATGGAGGACCAGATCTAACAGGAAAAGCATGCTGGCGGCGTGCATGCAGTTCTCTCTGAGGCTTCAGTAAAGCGAAGCCCTGTGTGAAGGTGGACGGACGTATGTGTTTCAGGGCTCCGCCCCTTTTCAACGTCGTCCCACTAGGTCTCAAACAACTGGCTTTAAAGCTGGCCAGCATGGAGGGATTAATTTGACAGCTGTGGATGTTAAAGAAAAGCCAGCAATCCCGCAATCTGTAAGGACTGCTGGTTTCAGCAAGTTTGAACATCAATAAAGATGCAAAAAAGAAACATCAAAAATTATTTAATCTAATTGTGTGTAGAAGCAATAACAAAAAAATTGGGGTCTTTATCATTTTAGAATACTGCCCTGCGGCCCAGTCTCCAAAGGGAGGAGATCATGCTCTGCTTCAGTATGTCACAGTACATGTTGGCATTCATGTTTCCCTCAATGAACTGTAGTTCCCCAGTGCTGGCAGCACTCATGCAGCCCCAGACCATGACACTCCCACCACCATGCTTGACTGTAGGCAAGACACACTTGTCTTTGTACTCCTCACCTGGTTGCCGCCACACATGCTTGACACAATCTGAACCAAATACGTTTATCTTGGTCTCATCAGACCACAGGACATGGTTCAAGTAATCCATGTCCTTAGCTTGTCTTCAGCAAACTGTTTGCGGGCTTTCTTGTGCATCATCTTTAGAAGAGGCTTCCTTCTGGGACGACAGTCATGCAGACCAATTTGATGCAGTGTGCGACATATGTTCTGAGCACTAACAGGCTGACACCCACCCCTTCAACCTCTGCAGCAATGCTGGCAGCACTCATACGTCTATTTCCCAAAGACAACCTCTGGCTAAGATGCTGAGCACATGCAGTCAACTTCTTTGGTCGACCATGGTGAGGCCTGTTCTGAGTTGACGGCGACCCCCAGCGAAAGATACTATAAGAAGGGAGTGTGGGTAACCGACCAATGAACGTCCAAAGATGAAGCTACGTCATTGAATCACGGCGAAACGTGTTGACGTCACTGCGCTACCCAATCCATGCGCTTAGGGCACTGAGGGAAGTGTACGGCAACCAGCTGATATGGTGAGCACCTGACCGCCACTCCAAAGGCGGAAAAGGCCTGCCAGACGTCACATAGCTACTGGAATCCCCTCTGAGGATGGGATCACAGCGGACAAGCCAATAAGGAGAGATTCCACTAGCGGTCACGGCAATCCACTGTAGGATCCTGAGGATACCCCGTGTGTGATACGGAACGCTACGGACGTCACGGCATTCAGGACCAGCAGACTACAGCACCGCTGAGCGGAGCAGCGCTGAAGATGGTGGTAATGTACAGCTAAACCAATATAGCCAAGCATAATTTCAACCGCATCGCAAATAACATAACCAGACCACTCAGTGCTTGCATCGCCACTTGAACACCTTACCAATTGCTGACTGAATATTGACTCCACCACATATTTGATACCAGTCTTAATCAGGATTCTCAATATCACGGCGGGATGATTAATGACTTCCAGTTTACTGTATAGGAGCTAACACTGTTACAGGACGGCCTGTCCATACTTCCCCCTATTTAACCTTGAGGAATACCAGAATCTCCATTACACAGATACCATTAGGAGTCCTAATCCTGTCCTAATACAGCACAGGTGCCTTCCTTTCACTGCACTTCTTACCCTCCTATTTCATCCTGCCACAGGGGCCCATATTACATCTAAACTTTAAATTGATTATCGAATATCACTGGTTGATATTAATCTACCACTATTTTGACTAATTGACTAAACCATCAGGCCAATGAGGCACAATGCAATAAGCCCTGACTGGGTAGCAATATATGTTCTTTAATGTACTGTTTGTCTAGTCTGTCTTGTCTGGCTTGTTCGAGGCTTAATTGCATCATAGTTTTCATATTTACAGTTTCGATTTAAGTTGTGATTTTATATGTCAAGATAATACAATAAAATTGATTTTAACACTATACCAACCTTAGACTATATTGTTGCCCAAAGTAACCCCTTTTTGAACCCATCTCTTTGGGTTGTCCCCTCCCCCAACCTTCCTTTTAATACTGTTCTGAGTGGAACCTGTCCTGTTAATACGCTGTATGGTCTTGATCACCATGCTGCAGCTCAGTTTCATGGTCTTGGCAATCTTCTTATAGCTTAGACCATCTTTATGTAGAGCAACAATTCTTTTTTTCAGATCCTCAGAGACTTCTTTGCCATGAGGTGTCATGTTGAACTTCCATTGACCAGTATGAGAGAGTGAGAGCGATAACACCAAATTTAACACATCTGCTCCCCATTCACACCTGAGACCTTGTAACACTAACGAGTCACATGTCACCAGGGAGGAAAAATGTCTACTTGGACCCAATTTGGACATTTTCACTTAGGGGTGTACTCACTTTTGTTGCCAGTGGTTTAGACATTAATGGCTGTGTGTTGAGTTATTTTGAAGGGACAGCAAGTTTACACTGTTATACAAGCTGTACACTCACTACTTTACAATGTAGCAAAGTGTCATTTCTTCAGTGTTGTCACATGAAAAGATAGTAGTAACTAATAAACTGATTTGGGTTATTTTTACCAAAGAAATGTAGCAGAATACATTTTGGCCTAAATTTAATAAATTAATTTATTTGCAAAATTTTATAACAGAAACTAAGGGTTTTTTTTTTGTTTTTTTTTAAATTTTTGTTATGTTTTTCATTTTATATAGCAAAAAAAAGTGGTGATAGAAGACCGCTTTATCTGTCCAAAAAAAAAAAAAAAGGTAAAAATGTATTGGGTTTTAGCATTGCATGACTGAGTAATTGTCATTCAAAGTGTGACAGCACTGAAAGCTAAAAAATAGCCTGGACTAAAAGGATGGGTGAAAGTGTCCGGTATTAAGTATCACACCTCTGTTATGAGATTTAGGAGAATCTCAGAAACTGAAATATATTCGTAACTAAAATAAACTTTGTAGATACTCGTACTAAAGTATAGGCTTTTTTTTTTTTTTGTGTTAGGCCCCTTTCACACGGGGTGGACATCTTTTAGATCAGCAGGGGATCTGTCCAGTTATAAAAGGACTCCATCTGTCCATTTACACCCAACAGGTATGAATATGAGTTAGGGACCTTAGATTGTAAGCTCCTTGAGGGTATAGGGACTGATGTGAATGTATAATACATATGTAAAGCGCTGCGTAAATTGACGGCGCTATATAAGTACCTGAAATAAATAAATAAAATAATAAACTGCCCCCCTGATCTGATTTGCCTACACAGAGGGGGGTGGATCCCCTACCATATATTTTTATTGGATCCGTTTGGAGGTAGGCGGGTGTAAATGGACACAGATCCGTTTTACACCCTCTGGTCTATAGGGTTGAATGCAGGATCCAATCAGGTCTGCATGGAAAACTGACAGGCAGACCTGATCAGACCCTTCATAAGAGGTCTTGATGGAAAATACAGAGTGGGAACGCACCTTTAGTAACTGAACAAATTAAACTTTAAGATGGGTCTTAAAAGAGCCAGGGACCACTGTTACGGCAAATTTCTGGAGTTTTCAGAACCTTAAAAGCTACCAGGTGAGTCAGTCAACCAGATCACACCTTTTAATTAAAATGTCACTTTTGGATGTAATAACTCTAAGTGGAGAGTTCCTCTTAATTTTGCTGACCGAGTACTTTTTCTTTACATGGTTATGTTAAATTGATTTCCTTTCCACATTTTGTTTCTTACACATAATAGTTTATTTAAAGTAGACATTTCTTTTAACAACAGAGTCTTCTAAAACCATCAGGGTCCCTTCCCCATTATCAATTGCTGCAACAAAGTGAAAAAAGAGCTGCCGAGAAAATTTTTAAGGGATAAATTTACATTTTTTTAAAATAATAAATTACCTTTTTTTTTTTTAGGAGCATGGAAAGCATTGCACCAGTGATCAGCATACCGCTGAAGCCATGCAGGTCTCCTGCAGACTGTCAGTATGAGCTGTCTCCCCTGTGCGGCCACGCAGTTTCACACTGAAATGAAGACTCAATGAACTACAGCACTCAACAGCGCCGTGGTAGTTCATTGAGAACTACAAGCCAACAGCCATAAAGAATGTTGGGACTTGTAGTTCACTTACACACAGAGCTCTGTGAATTAATGATGTGGCTGTGTGTGCACTGTATTTAAAAAGTGACAGCTACGGAAAGGGGGGGTTCTCACAGGGAAAGGAGGGAGTGCCTGCAGCAGTGGGAACATGTAACATGTTCCCAAAGGTGAACTTATCCTTTAACCACTTGCCTACCAGGCACTAACACCCCCTTCCTGCCCAAGCCATTTTTCAGATCTCAGCGCCCTGTACCCAAACACATGTTTTATCATTTTCTTCACACAAATAGAGCTTTTTTTTGGTGGTATTTAATCACTGCTGTTTTTTTTTATCTTTTACAAAAAAAAATCAAAAATTTTGAAAAAAAAATGTTTTTTACTTTTTTCTGTCAGTAAATTTTGTAACTAGGTAATTTTTCGCCTTCACTGATGTGCGCTAATTAGGCGGCACCGATGGGCACTGATAGGCTGATCTGGCACTGATGAGGAGGCACTAATATGCCACACTTATGGGCACTGATAGGTGGCACTGATAGGCAATGTTAGGTGGCACTGATAGGCGGCACTGGTGGTCACGGATAGGCGGCACTGATGGGCATTGATGGACGGACAGCAGTGATGGGCATTGATAGGCGGCACTGATTGCCAGCACTGACTGGCATGGCTAATGGGCAGTGATTGGTGGCACTTTTGGGCAGTGGTCAGCACTAATTGCTGCCACTGGTGGGAACTGTATGCTAACATTGGTGGGCACTGTATTGTGACACTATATTTCTTTATAATCAGGGCACTGATGATCAGTGCCCTGATTACATTGCTACATGTCCCCCTGTGAGGAGATGCTGCTGATCGCCTCTCTTCGCCACACACTCTGTCAGTGTGAGGCGAGGAGAGCTGATTACCAGCATCTCTGTGTTTACATGTGACCGGCTGTGATTGGACACAGCCGATTACATGGTTAAAGAGCCACGGACGCGGCTCTTTACACAGAGGGGGGGGGGGGGGGTCTGTGCTGATTATTTATCAGCACAGCCCCCCCTCGGATGCCCACTTCAGACCACCAGGGAAGCATATAACATGTGGATGGCCAGGTACATCCCCCATGGCCATCCACATGTGCCAATATGTGCCCGATCTATGCACTGACTGGCACCATTATGAAAACAAATTCAGTGATGCCCAGCAGTGCCACCCATCAGTGTCATCAGTGCCACCCATCATTGTCATTAGTGCCCACCTATCTGTGCCCAGCAGTGTTCACCTATTAGTGCCACCCATAAGTACCCATCAGTGCCACCCATAAGTGCCCATCAATGCTGCCTATGAGTGCCCATCAGTGCCACCCATCAGTGCCACCTCATTGGTGCCACCTCATCGGTGCCCGTCAGTGCCGCCTTATCAGTGCAGCCATATCAGTGCCCGTCAGTGCAGCCATATCAGTGCCCGTCATTGAAAAGGAAAACATACTTATTTACAAAAAATGATAACAGAAATAAAGAACTTTTTTTTTCTTTCAAAATTTCCCTTTTTTTTTTTTTTATTTTTTTGCGCAAGGAATAAAAATCGCAGAGGTGATCCAATACCACCAAAAGAAAGCTATATTTGTGGGAACAAAATGATAAAAAATGTGTTTGAGTAAAGTGTAGCATGACCACGCAATTGTCGATCAAATTGCGACAGCGCTGAAAGCTGAAAATTGGTCTGGGCAGGAAGGTGTATAAGTGCCTGGTATTGAAGTGGTTAAAGGAGAACTTATCCTTTAATAAATATTCTTACTTTACCTCTGGCTTCCACATAGTAGAGGGTGCTAATATGATCCTTCCAGCAAGATCCAGGGAATGCTGATTGTCCAAAATGTCCTGAGAAGAATACACAGCATTCCTAGGAATGTCACCAGAAAGATCATGATTTCACCCTTGCCAATGAGCGAGGATGATGGAGGCTCTTATATAGTAAGTGGACCTTAAGTATATTAAGCAGTCCTTGTTTAATAGTGCAAGGTCTGTTTTAAATAATTAAAGTTTAAGGTTGTTTCTATTTCGGAGTACCTCTCTGTAGTTTCCATGTCACCATAGCAATAATAGTATTTTTGGTTCTGGGAGTTGACCTTCTTAGGCATACAAGCTAAAGAAAAGTGAGACTTGTCACCTGTTTAAAGGGTCGTTTTGTTTTTTTTTTATTATTAAAAAAACAAACGTGCCTATACTTACCTGCTCTGTGCAATTGTTTTGCACAGAGCAGCTCTGATCCTCCTCTTCTGGGGTGCCCTGCTGGCGCTCCGGGCCTCTCCTCTTCATCGGGTGCCCCCATGCAAAGCCGCTTTCCATTGACAGACAACGGGACCTGGCCCTGCTCCCGTGTCACTGAATTTGATTGACAGCAATGGCTCCTGCTGCTGCTTTCAATCTGTCCAATGAGGAGAGAGACAGCGTCTTGAGCCGCTGTGCTCGTACACATCACTGGATTGGATCGTTTTGGAATTTAGGTGTTTACATGTTTAAAACAGGTTTTTTTGCTAGAAAATTACTTAGAACCCCCAAACATTATATATTGTTTTTTTTTTTCTAACACTCTAGAGAATAAAATGGCGGTCATTGCAATACTTTTTTTCACACCGTATTTGTGCAGCGGTCTTACAAGCGCGCTTTTTTTTGGAAACAATTCACTTTTTTGAATAAAAAAATAAGACAACAGTAAAGTTAGCCCAATTTTTTTTTTATATTGTGAAAGATAATGTTACGCCAAGTAAATTGATACCCAACATGTCACGTTTCAAAATTGCGCCCGCTCGTGGAATGGCGTCAAACTTTTATCCTCAAAAATCTCCATAGGCGACGTTTAAAAAATTCTACAGGTTGCATGTTTTGCGTTACAGAGGAGGTCTAGGGCTAGAATTATTGCTCTCGCTCTAATGATTGCGGTGATACCTCACATGTGTGGTTTGACCACCATTTTTTCATATGCGGGCGCTACTCACGTATGTGATCACTTCTGTGTGCGAGGTCGTCAGGACACGGGGTTTTTTAAAAATTATTTTTTTTATTATTTATTTTGCATTATTTTATTTATTTTTACACTGTTTTTATAAAAAAAAAAAAAAAATTGTCACTTTTATTCCTATTACAAGGAATGTAAACATCCCTTGTAATAGAAAAAAGCATGACAGGACCTCTTAAATATGAGATCTGGGGTCAAAAAGACCTCAGATCTCATATTTACACTAAAATGCAATAAAAAAAAAGTCATTTAAAAAAATGACATTGAAAAAATGTGCCTTTTAAGACGTATGGGCGGAAGTGACATTTTGACGTCACTTCCGCCCAGCAGTGTCATGGAGACGAATGGGCGCCATCTTAGCCTCACTCGTCTCCAGGCACAGCACTGAGAAGGACGCGATTGCCTCCGCCGCTACCGACGGCTCCGGTAAGCGGCGAAGGGCACCGGATTGCGGCGGGAGGGGGGTGCTCCTCTCCCGCCACTGATAAAAGTGATCTCGTGGCGAATCCGCTGCAGAGGCCACTTTTATGTGAAACCTGACCGCCGTATGAAAACGGGGATACCGGGGTTATGGCAGCTAGCTGCTGCCATAAAAATGATATCCACAAACTTTGGACGTACATCGGCGTGCGGCGGTCGGCAAGTGGTTAAGGTGAAAAACCTTCAGGCTTTACAACCACTTTAACTCCAGTTTTAGCTATGTAGTTTTAGTTTAATACCAACTTTTTATTGCTGCCTGTCCCCTACTGGGGAAATGTCTACTTACTGCCTTTGTATCTGACGAGTGTCAGAGGGCAAAAAACATTTTTGTAGAAAGAATAGAAGGTAGAAGAAAAAGTTTAGAACCTCAGTCAGGATTTGTTTGGTTGTCTTTTTTAACTTGGGAAGGAAATAAGAGGAAAGCTGCATCTGAGTAAACAGGAGTAGACATACTTCTCTCATCCAAACCTCTCAAATAGACCATGTCAAAAGTCTTGCTATCTCATGGTAATACCATGATGCTATCTTGCTGACCCTAGCTACTTTATATGATAAATCACAGGATGGTAGATGGCCCTAAAGTAGAAATAAGGCCATACTTTCTTTTTCATACATCATGGGACACAGAGTCAAGCTAATATTCGTTACCTACTGGGTTATACTCCATTTCCAGGTGAATGAACACTGGTAGACCAAAGGTCTTTAGACAGAAGTGATCCCCTACGTAACCCCTCCCACACAGGAAGCACTTCAGTCTTTTACCGGTGTCTGCAAGGTGGATGGCACAGTTTGTTTGAGCTCTCTGAGCTCCAGGTCTCTAGTCCACAAATGGTTCTTAAATGAATCAAGGGATTGACCGATCGGATCCATTTGACACAGGCTTATTATGCTTAGATAAATGGTACCCGAGCCTCGCAATCCTGCAAGGTTTTTCCTGTAATGCGGCCTCCGGGCCCTGGACCCTGCGAAGCGGAATCCTGGACACTACAGTGCTAAGGCATTCCTGCAGGATGCTGTACAGGTCCAAGGGAGTGGAACCTAAACATGAAAAGGGTACCCAGTCCTTGAAGGTCCTCAAGTGACAGGAACCCGCCATGATGGGCTCTTCGTTTCTAAGCTGTCCTGCGCCTGGGCAGGTAAGTGAAACCCCTTTACTTACGATTGTGGGGTGTCCCAGTGATTGTAACAATCAGTCAAGCTAGCTAGAGGCTGGACACCCGTGTGCGGTGAACATACGGCGAGTTTTGGGCTAGCTGTGTTTGCTTGTGTCTGGCTGATCTTTACCTGTATGATGGCGCACGATGGAGCGCCATTTTGCCTTGGTTCACCATGACGTACGTGCATTCGCAAGAGTGCCGCTGTGCTCAGCAGTTGTTTGGCGGCCATGGCACACCTGCATTCATAAAAGTGCCGCTGGACTTAGCAGTTTGGCGGCCATGGCGCATGTGGCTTCGCCGCACATGCGCAGTAGCCTTTATCTGGGTGTACGAAGATTCGCGTCATAGGTATGTTTGACCTATGTTGCGTGACAGTTCTTACATGTTAAATCTCTGATGGGCTATTACTGCTCTATCATTCATTCCACTTATTTTTACTGTTAAATATTTAAAAGCATCATATACAGTGGGGACGGAAAGTATTCAGACCCCCTTATATTTTTTTACTCTTTGTTATATTGCAGCCATCACCTTTTTGTAACCTTGGCCAGATCTGTGCCTTGCCACAATTCTGTCTCTGAGCTCTTCAGGCAGTTCCTTTTGACCTCATGATTCTCATTTGCTCTGACATGCACTGTGAGCTGCAAGGTCTTATATAGACAGGTGTGTGGCTTTCCTAATCAAGTCCAATCAGTATAATCAAACACAGCTGGACTCAAATGAAGGTGTAGAACCATCACAAGGATGATCAGAAGAAATGGACAGCACCTGAGTTAAATATATTAGTGTCACAGCAAAGGAATACTGAGGACCATGTGATATTTCAGTTTTTTTTAATAAATCTGCAAAAATGTCAACAATTCTGTGTTTTTCTGTCAATATGGGGTGCTGTGTGTACATTAATGAGGAAAAAAATGAACTTTAAATGATTTTAGCAAATGGCTGCAATATAACAAAGAGTGAAAAATTTAAGGGGGTCTGAATACTTTCCGTCCCCACTGTATATACATTATTACAAAAATATCTGAAATATTATATATATATATATATATATATATAGATATATATATATAGATATATATATATATCTATATATATATATCTTGCTTGCACATCTTTGAAAATTCTTTTATAGGGATGATGCAGGCTAGCTGAATTTCACCATTCAATACGCTCCCATTATAACTCATTACTGTTTACCTACAGGGCTACGCCCTCCTTCAGCTTTACAGGCAGATTTCTGGAGACCCACTTATGGTTATACTCCTTGTTTTTAAATAGCTTTATTGAAATTTCTCGCCTACGATATCTCCACAATATATGTGAATCTATGCACTACATTATTATTGCAATATACATGCTAGAATTTAACATTGTTCACTGTACATCTTTGTATATACTGTATTTGACTTTAGGCTGTTACTACATTTTAGATGTATGATTTGCCTTGTTATAAACACCCCTGAAGAAGGAGCCATAGATACTCTGAAACGCGTTGGGTGAATTATGAGAATTTTACAGTCAATCATTGTGGTGATTTTGTACCTAGTATACAGCTATCGTAACCATTCTAATATACTTTGTTTTTACTGTGTCTAATAAAATATATGTTTTCTCTATAAATTACATCCGTGCCTTAAAAGTCCACCTAGGGGATTCTCTTTTTTTGTCTAGCACTCGTGCTGTGTCTTTTAAGGGCCCAGGGGACCCTAGTGCTTGGGTATCTGGACGACCTCCTGCTCAGAGATCACTCATTACAGGCTCTAGAGCAGAGCATAACATGCACAGTGCGGTATTTGAAAAGCTTAAGCTGGATCAGAAATATCAAAGTCAGCCTTGAAACCAGCTCAAGGTCTAAAGTATTTAGGTCTGATCCTGGATACGGTTCAAGCAAGAGTATTCTTGCCACCTGTAAGGATCTGTGCCCTGAAGGTTCAGGTGCGTCAGATAAGGGGCACCAGACAACCCTCCATTCGGCTCTGTATGAGTCTTCTAGGGAGGATGGTATCCTCCGAGGCAGTGCCCTATGACCAGTTCCATTCCAGGCCTTTTCAACAAGACATCTGGTTGGTTTGGAACAGAAGAGGACAAGCCCTGGATTATCCAATGTGCTTATCTCCTCGGGCACGCTTAAATCTAAACTGATGGTTGCAGGATCAGAACCTGCGAAAGGGAAAATCCTTTTTCCCAGTAACTTGGAGAGTACTGACTACAGATGCTTCTCGGGCTGGGGAGCGACCCTAGAGGGGCACACAGCTCAAGGGCAAATGGTCAAGGACAGAACAGATCCTACCCATCAACGTCCTGGAATTACGAGCAGTACGACTGGCCCTACGGTCATGGGTGGTGGAGCTTCAGGACTGCCCTATCGGGGTTCAGTCCGACAATGCCACTGCAGTGGCCTACATAAACCACCAAGGTGGTACCAGGAGTCGTTCCGCTCTGAAGGAGGTGAACCACATACTAGCCTGGGCAGAGGGACATGTGCCGATTCTATAGGCAGCCCATATCCAGGGAGTAGAGAACTGGAAGGCAGAATATCTCAGCCGCCAGCAGATATGCCCGGGGGAATGGTCTCTACACCCAGGGGTGATCCAGGAAATTTGCCAACATCGGGGATGGCCAGAGGTCGACCTACTGGCATCCAGGCTCAACAACAAGCTACAGCGGTTTGTGTCCTGAACAAGAGATCCTCTGAAATTTGGAGCAGATGCTCTGGTAGTTCCATGGAGCCAGTACTCCCTGGTTTATGCTTTCCCTCCGATCCCTCTCCATCCAAATTTGTTGCACAGGATTCAGGGAGAGGGCGAGTTCCAGTCATTCTGGTGGCACCGGCCTGGCCCAGAAGGCCCTGGTTCCCGGAGATTGTGAGACGGGCCATGGACTCTTCCACGTCGCCCCGATCTACTTTCTCAAGGTCCTATATTCCACCCCAATTTACAGTCTCTAAATTTGACGGCATGGCTATTGAAGCCATGGTGTTAAAGGACCGTAGCATCTCTGGACCAGTGGTGTCTACCCTAGTGAATGCTTGAAAAGCTGTCACTAAGAAGATCTATCATAAAGTCTGGAAGACTTGTATTGCTTGGTGTGACGCAAAAAAATGGCATCCTCGGAAATACGTGATTGGGAGAATTCTCTCTCTTCTACAGTCAGCTGTAGAAATCAAATTGGCTTTGAGTGCAATCATAGGTCAAGTTTCGACCCTATCAGTATTCTTTCAAAGGCCTTTAGCCTCCCATTCACTGGTCCAAACCTTTATGCATGGGGCAACTCGCTTCCCCCCATTAGGTCACCTATGTGTCCTTGGGACTTGAACTTGGTGCTGTCTGTGTTACAGAAACAACCATTTGAACCCATCAAGGAAATTCCATTAGACTTGCTGTCACGCAAGCTAGCCTTCCTGATGGCTATCACCTTGGCTCGAAGGGTGTCGGAGTTGGCAGCCCTTTCATGCAGGGAACCGTACTTGATCCGTGTTACGACCTGTTTCATCCTTTTTGCCAAAAGTGGTGTCAGCCTTTCATTTAAATCAGGACATTATTTTGCCTTCTTTTTTTCTCTCAGCCTCGTTCAGCGAAAGACAGACGACTGCATTCTTTGGAGGTTTTCCGGGCAGTCAAGGTTTACTTGTCTTTATCTGCGGAGATCCGAGGATCAGACTCTTTTTGTTTTACCAAAAGGACCCAAGAAGTGGCAGGTAGCTTCCATTGCCAATTGGGTTCGTCAATTGATCATTCAGACCTATGGTCTGAAACATAAAGCTCCTCCCTTTAGGGTGAGAGCTCATTCTACCAGGGGTGTAGGAACCTCCTGGGCTTTTCGCCATCAGGTATCTGTGGCTCAGATTTGTAAGGCTGCTACCTGGTCTTCGGTGCATACGTTCACAAAATCAAAATTTTATCAAGTGGATGTCCGAGCAGCCGAGGCTTTCGGCCGCACTGTACTATGGGCTGTCGTATAAGTTCTGATGGCTATTGTTTGGCAGGATGTCTCCTTCCCCTCAAGGCTATTGCTCTGGGACATCCCAGCAGGTAATGAATATTAGCCTGACTCTGTGTCCCATGATGTATGAAAAGGAAAACTAGGATTTTTTTCGTCAAATCCTTTTCTTTGAGTACATCATGGGACACAGATCCCTTCCCTCGAAAAAAATCTAATTTTCGGCCATACTTCTCTTCTGGTTCGCAGGAGTGCACTCAGTTCTGCACTCCTGTGTCCCAGATTCAGCCCACAGCGGGCTTTAGCATCACATAGCCGGTCCAGGCTCTGGAGGGATCACGACAACAATGTAATGATCTGCCATGATTTCTTAATGGCAGCTCAGCGCGCTGCTGAAAGCCTGAGCCAGACCCTCCGGCCCCTCTACAGCCTGGCGCTCCAGTGAGTACTGGAGGGGCAGAGCAAAAAGTCAGTGACTCAGTCACTGCTTACTGAAGATGAGAACTGAGCAATCAGCGGCCATATGTTTGCTTGGTTCTCGGTCTTAGAGCTGGGGACGGACAGATGCTGCATCTACATAGATGAGTATGTTTGTTTGCTTTTTTGAAATTCCATATTTCATTCTTAAATGACTCTTTGCTGAGTAATCCAGAATACACCAAAAAGTTATGGATTCAGTGAACAAATATTTTACTATAAATGCTTTTTCAGATATGACACCTGAAACCCTCTGTGTGCATAAAGTGGTTATCACAGGGAGATTGATTCAATCAGCCTCATCATGTCAATAAACAATGCACCAAGAAAAACAAAATACGCAGCCTTGCACACCCAACATTAGTCTTCTCCCTTCCCATCCCTCTTTAAAGCGCAGTTCCTGTATTAAAAAAATATATAGCTGCTGATTTTTAATATAAGGACATATACCTGTCCAGGGAGCCAGCAATGTCGGCACCTCCAGGGAGCCAGAAATGTCGGCACCCGAAGCCAAGCTGTCTATTGGCTTCGGGTGCAGGCGCTGGCATCCTTACTTAAGGGTAATAGCCTGTTTCCTACTGCTCATGCGTGAGTCTGCGCTTTCTGAATGATCCCGCTGTCTTCTGGGACCTGTGTGTGTCTCCCAGAAGGCAGCGGGGGAGAAGGAGGAGGGGCCGTAAATTGCGTAGGACACCGTGGTGCACTTACACAGAAGTGGGAGAGAGAGTACCTGTTATTGACAGGTATCCGCTCCCCCCCCCCCCCACAAAGGTGCCAAATGTGGCACCGGGACTGGGGGTGGGGGGACAGATAAGCAGAGCTTACACTTTTGGGTGGAACTCCACTTTAAAGACATATGTGAAATTCAAATCTATGTCTTGCCTCTTAAGCTGAAAAGCAAATGAGAGGACTAATAACCAAATCTACATTCACATGAAATAAACTGCACACACTCTTGGCCAATATGTCGTGCAGACAAGCTCCTCTATCTAAACCTAGTTACCTAAAAACCAATAAAATTTATTTCAAGATCAACTCTACTAAAATACTCTACTTCATAAACATCTTGCCAAATTGTTTCAGGCCCCACAAACCTTTACTATGGTGACGGATGAAAATTGTTCATCCAGCCTCACTTTTCCTCAAAGCTATAATGATCTTCTCCTACTCCTTGAGACCCCTTATCTTTCATAAGCAGGCCATAGGTGAGTCAGGTTGTTTTTTGTTTTTGTTCAACCTGGAATATGTGTATGGGGGCATCCTTCCCCCAATGTCTTTGTATTTTGACGACTTTTGAAGTTGATTGGCAAATCGACTTCTGTTCAACCACAATGGTTATACATGTATCGAAATTTCAATCCATGTATGGCCATCTTTAGGCAAGTGAAATTAGGAAACAAGATTAAATCCATAAAGTTGCAGACAAGACTCACCTCATACTACAGTAAATATATAGAAATGCTTGCTCCAGAGCTATCTCTAAACTGTAATGATCTCCTAGCAATAGACTCCCCGGGAAGTGAAACCTTAGTGGCCTTCATCTGCATGGTCCCTGAACCAAACAGCAACAGAACAACATGGACCAATTATTACTGTATCACTGTATCTCACCTATCTATCTGGATGCCAAATGATTACCAAAAATATTAGGCACATGCCTCAATATTTGCATAGATTGCCTGATAACGAAGGAACACATGGGATTCATGTCGAAAAGACAGGCAAGTGATAACGTGCGATGTGTTATTCAACCTATAGATGTATCCAAACAGAGGCGCTTTCCAGCCTCTAGCTGTCTTTAGACATATCTTTCACTCTTCTCAGAATATTGGGGTTTATGACAAAACTTTAAAAATTGGGTAGCTTCCATATGCAAAGGCCGCAGAGCATTTATGCAATATTTACGCTACTGCTCACCCGTCTTTGACTTAGGCAAAGGGACAAGACAGGGATGACCATAATTCACATTGTTTGCCTTAGCTATTGAACCTTTTGCCCTAACCATTTTAACCTGAATATCCAAGGCCTAGACTTGGCAGGATGTGGACATAAGCCTAGCCTCTTTGCAAACAATGTTTTTATGGCCCTCACTAATCCACTGTCCTCCTTCCCTAACCTTGTTGCTGTGTTAGCAAAATTCCAACAAACCTCAGGACTTCAGATTATTAACAGTTAGTGCAAAGCCTGGAAAACCAGCTTTTCTCAAGAGGTCCTCTTTTTCAGTTGCAAGGCTTCTTCCCCTTCTCTTGGCAACCAGCTCAGTTACCATACCTAGGGCTTTACATTACCTCTTCCTTAGATACATCATATACAGCTAATTGCTCAAACCTACTTTGACAACTTTGCATCCTCCTTGAATCATGGAATAAATACCCCATTTCTTGGTTGGGACACATAGCAGTGGTTAACACGACTTTCCTTCCCAAACTACCCTTTCTTTATTGTACGTCACGGGACACAGAGCACCATAAGTAATCACTATGTGGGTATATAGGCACCGTCAGGTGATGGACACTGGTATACCCAATACAGGAAGTTCACTCCCTATATAACCCCTCCTCCTACCTGGAGTACCTCAGTTTCTCGCCAGTGTCTAAGGTGTTGGTCACAAGTGAAGATGTGCTCTGATGAGCTCCAGGAGGTATCCTTGCTGGATTTAAATAGCCTCCACAGACCAGATCCATCCAAAGTGCCACTGAGGCCAAGGTGGATGGTACCCGGGCCTCGTATACGAAGCACAAGGTTTTGCCCAGGGCTTTGGTCATGCTTACATTACCTAAAAGTTTTCCTGGCGGCGTCTTATTACAGGTCCAAGGGAGTGGAACCCCGATAAAAAGGGACCCAGTCCTTGAAGGTTTGTTAAACGCAGCCCGGCGTGATGGGTGAAGGTTGGATCTGTCTTTAATTCAGCAGAATCCTGCAGCGGGGATAAGGTAAGGGAAGAAGCCTAGGAACTATAAAGTCCACCTATGGTTTTCTTCTTTATGGAAAAATGTCGTCATGCCTTAATTCCCCACTAGAGGGAATATGTGCACATACCTTAATCTGTTGTCTTCACTTCAGCTCAGTGTCAGTCTGCGTGTGGCCGCAGCAGCTTGCACAGGGGGATTCCTCTCCAGGTAAGAGATCTGCTATGCTCCCCCCCCCCGAAGGGACCAGGATGGTTAGGGAATCAACAATTGTATCCCCCTTGCAATACACCCCCCCCCCTCCGCGGGGGGTGCGGCGGTCCGAGGTTTCACTCCACATGTTTTTTCTCTCCCTGCTTGCATTTGCATTAGGCTCTCCCTCTCCCCCCCCCCCCCCCCCCCCCGTTTGGGTCGCCTGTGGCACCTGTGGCACGTGCGCAAGCGCAGGCTTAAGAGTTTTACTGGAGCAGTCTCTCCTCGGCTGATCACGAGGAAGAAGCAAGCCTGGCTACACTTGGGACACAGGAGCAGTGGGGCATGTAAGGGCTGCAAAGGGGATTCCTAATAAGGAAAGGACATTTTTACCAGCGCTAGGCTGAACTTGTATAGTGGCATTACACTGTCAGACTATGTTCAGCAATTAGTGCATTTAAATAATGCCTCTGCTTTTTTGCTTCGGACTATACGTACAAAAAAGGCACCACAAACACCAAAAGGTACCAAAAATTCTACCCCCAGGCGCTAGGAACTCCAGTCGTGCCTCCACACTGTCATCCTCGCCCTGAAATATCAGATATGGCAGGTCAGGGTGAGTCATTGGAACAAGTGGTGGTGCCTCTCACATCTCAGCCCCTGTATACGTGACTGAAGATGCCTTTTCCTCCGCCTTGCTGGGCTTAGAAGGAAGATTAGCGGCTTTAATCGCATCCTCTATCCAAAAGGATAGAGAGCGTGTTAGATCCCCCTCCCCCACTTTAGACCCTTTACTAAGGGAACAGCGGGTACAGGATGAGGTGTTACTCTCAGGCGATCAGGAGGAAAGACAAACCGATGACTCCTCTGCAGAGGAAACAATAGTAGATGAACCCTTTTCAGCCTCACAATCTGAGAAGTTGCTGATACAATCTCTTATGTAGATGGTTCGTTCTACTTTCATGCTACCCTCAACTGAGTCTGCTGAAAGTTCGGTTTCTTCCTTGGGTTTCTTAAAACCTTCACAGCCTTTGCATGCGTTTCCTGTCCATGCATTACTAGAAAAGCTTATTTATGCTGAATGGGATCACCCGGATAAGCATTTTCTCCCCACAAAGAGATTCTCCGTTTTTATCCCATGGAGGAGAAATTCACCAAAAAATGGAATATACCAGCAGTTGACGCTGCGATTTTCAGTGTGAATAAAAGTCTAACTTGTCTAGTAGACAATGTACAAATGCTTAAGGATCCAACAGATAAAAGATTGGAATTCCTGTTAAAGTCCTCTTTTTCTTTGGCAGGTGCCGATACTCAGCCTGCAGTCGCTGCAATAGGCATCTGTCAATCCCTAAAGGACCAATTTAGACAGGCCCTTAAAGAGGTTCCTGTACAACAATCCCGGGATTTGGCCGAACTACCAAGAGCTTTATGTTTTGCCATAGAAGCGATTAAAGATTCTGTTCACCAGGTGTCCCGCCTTGCGCTTGTGCTAGTACATATGCGTAGAATCCTGTGGTTAAAAAATTGGTCAGCCGAAGCACCATGCAAAAAGCTTCTGACTAGTTTTCCCTTTCATGGGGATAGGCTATTTGGGGATGATTTGGACAAATACATCCAAATGATTTCCAGTGGGAAAAGTAGTCTTTTGCCAGTCAAAAGAAAGAATAAACACCCTTCATTTAAGCGGACTCTTTCTCCTGCGCCAGGGACATCCACCTCTGGGCAGTAGCGACCGCCTCCGCCGTCAGACTCTAGAGGAAGACCTCAGGGTCAGGCCCAGGCACAAAAGAATTATTGGGGACAGAAACCTGCAAAAACAGAATTCTAAAGCCTCATTATGAAGGGACGCCCCCCTCGCCGGGGTGGGGGGAAGACTTCTGCAGTTCTCAGAAGTCTGGCAAGAGGAAATTCAGGACAGATGGGTCATATCCACGGTAACTCTAGGGTACAAACTGGAATTGCGGGACTTTCCACAGTCTCGTTTTCTGAGGTCAGACGTTCCCAAAGATCCAGGGAAAAGGCAATCTGTTTCGGGCACTAGACCGATTAATGGCTCGGGGTGATCATACAAATCCCCACAGAAGAGCAAGGTTTGGGGTTTTATTCAAACCTCTTTACGGTACCAAAACTGAATGTAGATGTCAGACCCATTCTAGATCTAAAAAAATCTAAATCACTTCCTGAAGATCCGCTCCTTTCGCATGGAGTCGATCAGGTCAATGGTTTCTATCCTACAAGGAGGAGAACTTCTGGCATCCATCGACATCAGGGATGCATATCTGTATGTTCCTATTTTTCCCGCTCACCAAAGGTTTCTGCGCTTTGGAACAGCAGCATTTCCAGTTTGTAACCTTGCCCTTCGGGCTAGCTACAGCTCCTTGGGTGTTTACAAAAGTCCTGGCCCCACCTCTAGCCACGTTAAGTGCACAGGGCATAACAGTCTTGGCATACCTAGACGATCTATTGCTAATAGACCAGTCGGTGGCTCATTTGGAGCAAAGCGTATGCATTACAACCAGTTAATTGGAAGGTGGTAATGACAGATGCCAGCCTTTCAGGCTGGGGAGCAGCGCTAGATAAGACAACTGTCCAGGGACAGTGGTCAAGCACAGAAAGGACCTAGCCCATCAACATCCAAGAGATCCAGGCAGTAGGTCTGGCTATAAAGGCCTGGACATTCAGGTTACGGGGTTGTCCTGTCAGGATCCAATCCGACAATGCCACAGCTGTGGCTTACATCAATCACCAAGGGGGCACCAGGAGTCTCGCAGCACAGAGGGAGCTGAACCATATCCTAACTTGGGCAGAGAGGAATGTTCCATGCCTATCAGCAGTTTTCATTCCAGGAGTAGAGAATTGGCAGGCGGACTTCTTGAGCCGCCAGCAGTTGCTTCCGGGGGAATGGTTTCTTCACCCTGACATTTTTCGGGCTGTTTGCCAGAAATGGGGGACTCCGGACGTAGATCTTCTGGCATCCAGGTTCAACACGGAGTTGGTCAACTTTGTGTCCAGGATGAGGGATCCACTCGCATGCAGAACAGATGCGTTGGTGACCCCATGGGATCAGTTCTCACTGATTTATGCATTTCCCCCTATTCAGTTGCTGCCACGACTTCTTTGCAGGATCAAGCTGGAAAGAAAGACGGTAATTCTGGTAGCCCCAGCGTGGCCCAGAAGGTCCTGGTATGCAGAAATCGTAAAGATGGCAGTGGAGGTTCCATGGTCCCTTCCACTACAGCCAGACCTACTTTCACAGGGGCCGATATTACATCCTACCTTAGGAACGCTAAATTTAACAGCTTGGCTATTGAAACCCACATTCTGAAGAAACGTGGGCTTTCCGGGTCAGTTATCTCCACGTTGATTAATGCAAGGAGGCCAGCTTCCAGAACTATATATTATAGAGTCTGGAGGGCTTATGTTTCCTGGTGTGAATCCAAGGGTTGGCACCCTCGGTAGTGTATCATAGGCAGAATTCTTGCCTATCTACAATTAGGGGTAGAGATGAAGCTGGCCTTGAGTACTATCAAGGGCCAAGTCTCAGCTTTATCAGTTTTTATTTCAAAGACCGCTTGCTTCACATTCTTTGGTCCGGGGTTTTATGCAAGGGGTGATGCGGCTTAATCCGCCAGTCAGACCTCCTTTGAACCCTTGGGACTTGAACTTAGTTATGTCAGTGTTACAAAAACAGCCAGTTGAACCGATATAACATATTCCCTTAGTCCTTCTGACAAGGAAGTTAGTTTTCTTGGTTGCTTTATCCTCAGCAAGGAGGGTTTCAGGATTGGCTGCTCTTTCTTGTAAAGAGCCATACTTGATTATTCACGGGGACAGAGTAGTGTTGCACCCTCGTCCAGGTTTTCTGCCAAAAGTGGTACGGGACTACGGGACACAGAGGTCCCTCCCCTCTTTCTGGGGTTTAGGTATATTGCTTTGCTACAAAAACTGAGATACTCCTGGTAGGAGGAGGGGTTATATAAGGAGTGAACTTCCTGTCTTGGATATACCAGTGTCCATCACCTGAAGGTGTCTATATACCCACATAGTGATTACTATGGTGCTCTGTGTCACGTGATGTACTCCAAGAAAAGGATTTTACAGGTCAGCAGTTACAAAAATCCTATTTTTCGTGTGCTCCCCTCCTTATATACTGTACATTGTGTGGTTCATAAGCTATTGCTTTGTCTGTGGCAAAATCAGATCCCATGTAAAAATTGCAAGACCAAGTAGCAATCTAAAAACTGTGGGACCTTTGTCTGTCCCACAGTCTGCTATTCAGCAGCCCAACTCACAGCTTACCATGATGTTTCCGACTCTCCCTTTTAAGTCTCCATAGAGGCATTGGAAATTGACCTTGTTTCGATAGAGAATTTGGTGTGGCTCCCCCACCAATGTAAAAGCTGATTCTTAACCCTATTATCTTTCACCCTTTGTAGGTATGGGACAATGTGTGGCCTTTTGTACGTGGTCATCCGGTCAGAGGGCTATTTCCTAGCCCTCTTACAGGCTAGGAAATAGTCTGTCTATATAGTCACACCTGCAAGGTTTGTTTTGCATGGTGCAACTCAAGGAACTTTTAATCCTAGAAGGTGGGGGTGTGGATTCAGCAGCTTGTCTACAGTTCAGGGAAAAAAGGTATTTCCTAGCCTGCTAGTCCATGTGGCAATAGCTCTAAAACTACTTGAGGGGGGCTAGTGAACAACTCACATAGATATCTTTCAATGTAGGTGGCACCAATTATTAACTAAGCTGTCCCCACTATGCTCACCACAGAAAATTTTTCTTGTTGTGCCCAATGATGACCTGGGTATTTCACAATCCTAGCAAAGCCAGTAAAGCTAGTAGTATTTATTTCCCGAATTTTCTTCAGCAACACACAGGCTGTTTCTCCATGGTATGTAAATGTTACATGCAGTTACTTGGTAGCATTAGGGTTAGTGTACATAGGTGTTTGATTTATTATTCTCTGCTTGCCATTTATTCAATGGCATACATCAAGGCTTGGTACTCCACTGCCCGCCTACTATTGTGGTAGCTATTATGTCCAAGAAAAATGTATGAGAAAGTACACTTCACTGCAGCATGTTTACACAGAAATATGATGTTGGACTTCTTGAAGGAATCATGGCAAGCAAATTAGCATCGCATAAATTCTGAAAGTCGCTATAATGAAGATAACCAGGCAAAAATTGATTTAAAAGGATTTGCAGCATAGCATTTTATGAAGTAGAATTCAGAACAGTTTTAAAGTTCAGAAATGAAATCAATAGCATTATAATTAATGTTGACTTATCTGTCAATGGTAAATGTTCTGCCAGCCTTGTGTTAAGTAAGTTCTTTGATATGAAGGTCAGCTGGGATTCTCGACCTAAACTGATATTCTGGCTGATTTGCTAACAGCAAATGGTCTGCTGTGGCTTCCATATATTTGTTTAGTATTTCAGATAATTGTTTTTTACATCTGGTGCAGTTAAAGTGCCGTTTTGTTTAACCACTTCACGCAAAACAACGTATCCGTACATCAGTACTTTGACGCTAAATACCGGGGTTATGGCAGCAGCTAGCTAAAAGTGGTCTCCGCGGCGGAGTTGCTGCGAGATCACTTTGATTGGCGACGGGAGAGGGGTCCACCCCTCTCCCCACCGCGCTCCTGGTGTCTTCGCCGTTTACCGGACCCGCCGTTAGCGGCAGAGGCTATTGCGTCCTCTCTTTTGAATGCTAGGCTGCCGACTGAGGGGAAGATGGCCCCCGCTCAGCTCCATAGCATGTGGACTTTTTTTTTAATTATTATTGCATTTTAGTGTAAATATGAGATTTGAGGTCTTTGACCCCAGATCTCATATTTAAGAGGTCCTGTAAGGCCGCGTACACACGGGCGGACTTTTCGATTGGACTGGTCCGACAGACTTTCCAGCGGACTTTCCACGGACTTTTTAACGAAAGGACTTGCCTACACACGATCACACCAAAGTCCGACGGATTCGTATGTGATGACGTACACCGGACTAAAATAAGGAAGTTGATAACCAGTAGCCAATAGCTGCCCTAGCGTCTGGTTTTTGTCCGTCCGGACTAGCATACAGACGAGCGGATTTCTGGGTCCGGCAGAGTTACGACGTAAAGATTTGAAGCATGTTCCAAATCTAAAGTCCGTCAGATTTGCGACTGGAAAAGTCCGCTGAAGGTCCGGTGAAACCCACACACGATCGGATTGTCCGCCGGATTTGGTCCGTCGGACAAGTCCGGTCGAAAAGTCCGACCGTGTGTAGGCTTTTTTTCTATTACAAGGGGTGTTTACATTCCTTGTAATAGGAATAAAAGTGACCCCAATGTTTTTTTTTTAAAAAGACGTTGTCAAAGTAAAAAATAAAGTAAAATAAATAAGAAGCGAACGCATACGTGAGTTGCGCCCGCATATGAAAACGGTGTTCAAACCAAACATGTGAGTTATCGACGCAATCGTTAGAGCAAGAGCAATAATTCTAGCTCTAGCCCTAGAGCTCCTCTGTATCTCAAAACTGGTAACCTGTAGAAATTTTGAAACATTTTTAAGGGTAAAATTTTGTCACATTCCACGAGCGGGCGCAATTTTGAAGCGTGACATGTTGGGTATCAATTTACTCGGTGTAACATTATCTTTCACAATATAAAAAAAAATAGGGCTAACTTTACTATTGTCTTATTTTTTTTAATTAAAAAAAGTATGTTTTTTCCAAAAAAGTGCGCTTGTAATACTACTGCGCAAATACGGTGTGACAAAGTATTGCAACAACCGCCATTTTATTCTCTAGGGTGTTAGAACCCCCAAACATTATATATTTGTTTTCTAAGTAATTTTCTAGCAAAGAAAAATTATTTTAACTTGTGAACAACAAGTGTAAAAAAGAGGCTCGGTCCTTAAGTGGCTAAAGTGTTACCAAAGGTTATTTATTTTTATTTTTTTATTAAAATAACAAACATGTTATACTCACCTGATCTGTGCAATGGAGAGTGGCCCTGATCCTCCTCTTCTTTGGTTACTTGCTAGGGATCTTTGCTTCTACTCCTCTTCATTTGTCCCCATAGCAAGACATTTGCTATGGAGGCGCTTGGTGTCTGCTCGCTCCCAAGCTGTGTGTCTATGGAGCCATGCTCCGTAGACACACACAGCAGGGCTTAGCTATGCCCCCCACTTCCTCCTCGCTGCATTTGATTGACCCTCTTGGTCTCTTCTGCCATAAATGCATCCTTCTGCCTGTCAGCTGTCATGTTAATTGAACCACGCATGCCAATCCATGCTGCGGTGATGTGACTCCCGTGCGCATGCGTGGGAGTGGCGTCATCACAGTCTGGCCTATCAAAGTGCCGAAGGAAGACCAGGCGAAGATGGAAGCGACGGGGGCCGCCGCATCGGTCCCAGCTCTGCCCTGTAGGACACCATATGACAGATAAGTCTGCCATAATGTACTAATATGCTGTGCATACTAACACATTATGGCATAACCCACCTGGGGGGGGGGGGCCTTAAAAAAAATTTATAGCAGATTTTACTTCCGCTTTAAGGTATTATCAACAATGGCAGGTCTGGCACATGACAGCTGTTATAAACAGAGGCAGGGTCTTCTGAGTGGCACCACTGATCATATATGGACATTATATTGATTATATTTTGTCAATGATGTTGCTGAGATCCTGTGACCTCCATGACCAAATATGGTCAATATGTCTTGTCGTTTGGCGTGAGTGAGGCGACAGGAACAGACTGTGTCGGCTGGAATGGGGCCTTTCGATTGATGTGTCTACATCAGTCAAGCGTACATATTGATCAGACTCTCTACATCGGTGGACGTATTTTTTTTTTTTTCTTTTTAACCCCTTCATGACCTCCTAATACATATATGCAGCATCCAGGAAGTGGGCTTTAAACCTGGGTGTCACATATGTGTTCATTAGTTTGTGCTGGAAGCGCGCTCCATCGCTCACTCCCAGTACTAAGTCCTGACTTATAAAGATATATATATATATATATATATATATACACACACAGTATCTCACAAAAGTGAGTACACCCCTCACATGTCTGTAAATATTTTGTTATATCTTTTCATGTGACAACACTGAAGAAATTATACTTTGCTACAATGTAAAGTAGTGAGTGTACAGCTTGTATAACAGTGTAAATTTGCTGTTCCCTCAAAATAACTCCACACACAGCTGTTAATGTCTAAACCGCTGGCAACAAAAGTGAGTACACCCCTAAGTGAAAATGTCTAAATTGAGCCCAAAGTGTCAATATTGTGTGTGGCTAACAGCACGACCTTAACTCTCTTGGGCATGGAGTTCACCAGAGCTTCACATGTTGCCACTGGAGTCCTTTTCCACTCTTCCATGACAACATCACAGAGCTGGTGGATGTTAGAGACCTTACACTCCTCCACCTTCTGTTTGAGGATGCCCCACAGATGCTCAATAGGGTTTAGGTCTGGAAACATGCTTGGCCAGTCCATCACCTTTACCCTCAGCTTCTTTAGGCAGTGGTCGTCTTGGAGGTGTGTTTGGGGTCATATTATCATGTTAAATACTGCCCTGTGGCCCAGTCTCCAAAGAGAGGGGATCACGCTCTGCTTCAGTATGTCAAAGTACATGTTGGCATTCATGGTTCCTTCAATGAACTGTAGTTCCCCAGTGGCGGCAGCACTCATGCAGCCTCAGACCATGACACTCCCACCACCATGCTTGACTGTAGGCAAGACACACTTGTCTTTGTACTCCTCACCTGGTTGCCACCACACACACTTGACACCATGTGAGCCAAATAAGTTTATCTTGGTCTCATCAGACCACAGGACATAGTTCTAGTAATCCTTGTGTTCATCAAACTGTTTGCAGGCTTTCTTGTGTATCATCCTTCTGGGACGACAGCCATACAGACCAATTTGATGCAGTGTGCGGTGTGTGGTCTGAGGACTGACAGCCTGACCCCCCACCCCTTCAACCTCTGCAGCGATGCTGGCAGCACTCATACATCTATTTCCCAAAGACAACCTCTGAATATGACGCTGAGTGAGAGCGATAACACCAAATGTAACCACTTGCTTACTGGGCACTTAAACCCCCCTCCTGTCCAGACCAATTTTCAGCTTTCAGTGCTCTCACATTTTGAATGACAATTACTCAGTCATGCAACACTCTACCCAAATGATTTTTTGTCCATTTTTCCATACAAATAGAGCTTTCTTTTGGAGGTATTTGATCACCTCTGGGTTTTTTATTTTTTGCACTATAAATGAAAAAAGACCGAATATTTTGAAAAAAAACTATTTTTTTAAAATTTCTGTGATAAAATTTTGCAGATTGTTATTTTTCTTCATAAATTTTGGCCACAATTTATACTGCTACATATCTTTGGTAAAAATAACCCAAAATTTGTGGAAATTATTTGGTCTGTGTGAAAGTTTTAGAGTCTACAAGCTATGGTGCAAATCATAAAAAAATGTATCACATCTGATGTACTGGTGGCCTATCTCATTTCTTGAGACCCTTACAAGCCAGGAAAGTACAAATGCCCCCCCAAATGACCCCTTTTTGGAAAGTAGACATTTCAAGGTATTTAGTAAGAGGCATGGTGAGTTATTTGAAGTTGTAGTTTTTTCCCACAAGTCTTTGCAATATTAAGATTTTTATTTTTTTATTTTTATTTTTTCACAAAATTGTGATTATAATAGCTTATTTCTCTCACATGGCATGTGCATACCACAAATGACACCCCAAAATACATTCTGCTACTCCTGAGTATAACGATACCACATGTGTGGGACTTTTTCACTGCCTGGCCACATACAGAGCCCCAACATGCAGGGGAGCACCATCAGGTGTTCTAGGAGCAAAAATTACACATCTCATTTCTCAACCACCTATTACACTTTTGAAGGCCCTGGAGCACCAGGACAATGGAAACACCCACAAAATGACCCCATTTTGGAAAGCTAACACCCCAACGTATAATCTATGAGGCATAATGAATCTTTTGAACGGTTCATTTTTTTCCAGAAGTTTTTGGAAAATGTGGAAAAAAATGAAAACGCATTTTTTTTTTTTTACACAAAGTTGTTCGTTTATAAGATATCTCCAACATATGGCATTTAGATAGCAAAAATGACACCCTAAAATACATTCTGCTACTCCTCCTGAGTATGGCAATACCACATGTGTCAGACTTATACACAGCCTGACCACATACAGAGATCCAACATGCAAGGAACACCGTCAGGTGTTCCAGGGACACATAGCATGCACATACCAAGAATTACACCCCAAAATACATTATGCTGAGAAAAGTGTAAACAAAAGATTACCTGTGGTTGTAGTAGCGCAGTTGTACACAGGAGGATAGCACTGGTCCAGGCAGCAGGCAGGGACTTGGTCAGCAACGGCAAACACAATTGTCCAGGCAGCAGGCAGGAATACTGTCCATATACAGTCCAGGGTTAGTGCAGGCAGAGATATTGTCAGAAGTGCCATAAATATTGGTCCTGGTAGTAGGCAGGAATATGTGGTGTGGTCAGTGCAACAGGCAGGGACATAATGGCAGTAAGTCCTACAGGCAGCAGGCAGAAGTAGGGCCTCATTCAGGACAGAATGGGGACAGGGGTAGAGGCTTTTCCCACCCAAATCTCTTTGAAGCCTCCGAGTCTCCAGACCC
This sequence comes from Aquarana catesbeiana, assembly GCF_042186555.1. Classification (NCBI taxonomy): domain Eukaryota; kingdom Metazoa; phylum Chordata; class Amphibia; order Anura; family Ranidae; genus Aquarana; species Aquarana catesbeiana. Next base: position 480,296,572 of record NC_133324.1, on the reverse strand, counting down.
TAATCTAGGAATGAGAAAACAAAAAAATTGTTTTCTTCATCCAGAAAAACAATTCTGGAGCCCCTCACATATGTGGGACCCCTGTGTTGAATGCCACTAGTCCAGTTGCAGGGTACAAGATCAGTCCAAGAGGCAGGCAAATATCATAGTCAAACAGTCCAAGGTCAGTTCCAGATCAGGCAGAGGTATGTACAGAATCGTTAGGCAGAAGCATGGTCAAATAACAGTCCAGGGTCAGTTCCAGATCAGGCAGCATTATGTTCAGAATCGTTAGGCAGAAGCATGGTTGAATAACAGTCCAGGGTCAGTTCCAGATCAGGCAGCGGTATGTACAGAATCGGCAGGCAGAAGCTTGGTCGAATAACAAGCCAGGTTCAGTTGCAGAGCAGGCAGTGGCATAAGGGGTGTGAAGGCAGGAACTGAGGATTACGTTTACCATGCTTCACTAATAATTTATTGAAGTATGCAGAGGCCTGGTTCGGAAGGACATTGGGCACAGTAATAAAATGTCTCTTCTGACTCCTGCTCTGGTACACACCTTACATTTTTTTTTTACGTCGTTGGCCTGTTCGTTTGGGAGGGAGTCTATCTGGAAAGTGGCGTTCGGAGAGTTGACTAAGAACATCTGATTGTATGTTTCCTGGGGGGCTGTTCAGGAATATAAGGGCAGTGTAAATTTCCTCCTGGTAGCCAAGGAAGCGTTTGGGGTTTTGGGTGGAGTTGTGGTAAATTACATATGAGTTGTATATGGTCAATTGAAAAAAATAAATTGCGACTTTCTTATACCAGTGGTATGTCCGTCTTGTGGCAAGCTATGGTTCCAGTATTTGGTCAGTGAAGTCGACTCCCCCCATAAACAAATTATATTCATAAACGCATTTTGTTTTTTGGATGGGGCCATTTCTTCTAGGGATTTCTACAAAGGTTTCATTGTGGATCGAAGACAGCATGTAGACATCCCTTCTGTCCCTCCACTTCACTGCCAAAATCTCCTTGTTCCGCAGACTTGCCGTTTCTCCTTTCCTCAACCTCTTATTGACAAGACTTTGAGGAAAGCCCTTCCGGTTCCTTTTTACGGTGCCACATGCAGGCATCTTCTTCCGGTGAAGGTTGTGGAACAGGGGCAGAGATGTGTAGAAGTTGTCTACATACAGGTGGTAGCCTTTCTCCAGTAGGGGGTATATCAGGTCCCAAACAATTTTCCCGCTTGATCCCAAGTAGTCTGGGCAATTAGGGGGTTGCAGTTGGGTGTCCTTCCCTTTTGTACACTTTGAAGGCATACATGTACCTTGTGACTTGGTCACATAATTTGTATACCTTCACCCCATAGCGGGCCCTTTTGCTGGGAATAAATTGCTTGATTTTAAGCCTGCCACTAAATTTAACAAGGGACTCATCCACACATGTGTTGGTCCGGGGTAAACAGTTGGGGGAATACTTCAGAAAAATAATTTAATATTGGCCGAAATTTGAAAAGCCTGTCATAATTTGGGACATTTCGGGGAGGGCACTGGGTGTTCTCATTGAAATGAAGGAACCTCATTATCATTTGGTATCTGGTTCTGGGCATTACCTTGGAGAAGATTGGCATGTGGTGGGTGGGGTGGGTTAACCAATAGGAATCAAAGGTGTTTTTTTTGGTATGTCCCATACAGAATGCCAGGCCTACAAAAACCCTCAACTCCTCCACCGTTAGGTCTCTCCACTCGTAGGGACGGGCATAATAGGACGTTGGATTATTTAAAATAAATTGCTGTGCATAAAAGTTGCACTGGACCACAATTGCTGATAGCATGTCCCCTGTAAAAATTAAATCAAAAAAATTGATTGGGGAAAAATTTTCCGTGTCCACCTGGACTCCTGGCTGGGCAGTGAAAGGGGGAATGTTGGCTTCTCCTGAATTAGGAGAAAGTCACAAGGGATTTTGAAGGGCATAGGGAAGGCTGGCATGGGTCCTTGGCCTTTCTTGCCGAGGCACTGCGATGCTGGTGGATGGCACTGCGGTGCTGGTGGATGCCACTGCCTCTTCACTAGAATGCCTTCATTTTGCGGGCCGAATATCTTCCTCCTCTGAGTCAGTGTTCCACTACTGAGGACTGGCTCATAATTGACGTCCGACTCAGAATCGAAGTTTGAAATGGAATCCGAACAAGACGGCTCCCCGTTGCTCTCGTCGGCCTGGAAAAGTATCTGGTATGCCTCCTCGGCAGAAAAGCCTCTTTTGGACATGCTTGCTGGTGATGATGCGACTACACAGGTTTGTGCTAAGCCTGCATTGATGGGCGCTGATGAGGCGGTACTGATGAGCACAGATGGGCACTGAGGTGGCACAGAGGGGCATTGATGGGGTGGCACAGAGGGGCACTCATGAGGTGGAACAGATGTGCACTGATGAGGCGGCACTGATGAGGCTGCACAGATGTGTACTGATGAGGCAGCACAGATGTGCACTGATTACACAGATATGCACTGATGAGGCAGCACAGATGGGCACTGATGAGGCAGCACAGATGGGCACTGATTGCACAGATGTGCACTGAGGCGGCATAGATGCAGACTGATTTATGGCACAGATATGCACTGATGAGGTGGCACTGATGAGATGGCACAGATGGGCACTGAGGTGGCATAATTGTGCACTGATGAGGTGGCACTGATGTGGCGGTACAGATGGGCACTGATGAGGTGGCGGTACAGATGGGCACTGATGAGGTGGCACAGATGGGCACTGATGAGGCGGCACAGATGTGCACTGATTGCACAGATGTGCACTGATGAGGTGGCACAGGTGGGCACCGATGAGGTGGCACAGGTGGGCACTGATTGCAGATGTGCACAGATGTCCGGACACTGATCACCAGTGGCACAGATGGGCACAGGTGAGCACCGATTGACACAGGTGAGCACCGATTGGCACAGGTGGGCACTGATTGGCACAGATCCCACTGTACTGGTGGGGCACTGTTTGGGCACTGTTTGGTCACTTATCAGAGTAAAATATGTTTTAACACTCACTGAAGGCACAGATCACTGCAGCTATCCTCTCTCTCCTCACACGCCGTCTCTGTGTGAGGAGAGAGAGACGGCAATGAGAGATGATCTCATATGTTTACATTTGAGATCATTTCTCATTGGCACCGGCGATCGCGCTGTAAACGGCCGCTGTGATTGGCCGTTTACCGCGATCTGTGACTGGCTGTGTCCAAGGGACACGGTCAGCACAGAATTTCCCCGATGCGCACACGTGAGCATGCACAGGGAACGAGGAAAGGGGAGGACGTCCCGTGACGGCCTCCCAGAGATTGAGGTCCGCACTGTAGCCGTCATTCGGCTATGGCCCAGACCTCAAGTGGTTAATGCACCTGCTCCCCATTCACACCTGAGACCTTGTAACAATAACGAGTCACCTGACACCGGGGAGGGAAAATGGCTAATTGGGCTCATCTTGGACATTTTCACTTAGGTGTGTACTCACTTTTGTTGCCAGCGGTTTAGACATTAACGGTTGTGTGTTGAGTTATTTTGAGGAGACAGCAAATTTACACTGTTATACAAGCTGTACACTCACTACTTTACATTGTAGCAAAGTGTCATTTCTTCAGTGTTGTCACATGAAAAGATATAATAAAATATTTACAAAAATGTAAGGGGTGTATTCACGTTTGTGAGATACTATATGTATGTATGTGTACGTATATGTGTGTATGTGTGTGTGTGTATATATATATGGTACAGTGCATCTTGAAAGTATTCACAACGCTTCAATTTTGGACATTTTGTTATATTACAGCCTTATTCCAAAATGGGTTAAATTAATTATTTTCCTCAAAATTCTACAAACAATACCCCATAATGACAACATGAAAATAGTTTGTTTGAAATCTTTGAAAATTTATTAAAAATATAAAATGAAAAAAATCACATGTACATAAGTATTCACAGCCTTTGCTTTGTCAGTTGTATGACTGGATCGGTTATGGATGCAACTGTTGGGCTAGTGACTGAGCACCTTTTGTCCCTATATTCTACACTTTTCATGTGTGGGATAGTTTTAGGTACACCCCATATCTAGGATAAGGAAGAATATTGGCCAATCACTTATATAAAAAAAGGTTTATGTAGGTTGGTTGTACATTCTGCGTGAATGTTGTTATAGATATTCTAGAATTGCTGAGACAGGTTTCCCTGTTTTTCAATATTCCAAACGCTATCATGCTGTGGGGAAGTTTTTCAGCATTGGGAACTGGGAGACTAGTCAGGAGCGAAGGAAAGATGAATGCAGCAATGTACAGAAACATCCTTGATGAAAACCTGCTCCTGAACGCTCTGGACCTTATATATATATATATATATATATATATATATTACACACACAGCATCTCATGGCAAAGAACTCTGAGGATCTGAAAAAAAGAATTGTTGCTCTACATAAAGATGGCCTAGGCTATAAGAAGATTGCCAAGACCCTGAAACTGAGCTGCAGCATGGTGGCCAAGACTACACAGCAGTTTAACAGGACAGGTTCCACTCAGAACAGGCCTCGCCATGGTCCACCAAAGAAGTTGAGTGCACGTGCTCAGCGTCATATCCAGAGGTTGTCTTTGGGAAATATACGTATGAGTGCTACCAGCATTGCTGCAGAGGTTTAAGGGGTGGGGGATCAGCCTGCCCGTGCTCAGACCATACGCCGCACGCTGCATCAAATTGGTCTGCATGGCTGTCATCCCAGAAGGAACCCTCTTCTAAAGATGATGCACAAGAAAGCCCGCAAACAGTTTGCTGAAGACAAGCAGACTAGGGACATGGATTACTGGAACCATGTCCTGTCATCTGATGAGATCAAGATAAACTTATTTGGTTCAGATGGTTTCAAACTTGTGTGGCGGCAACCAGGTGAGAGGAGTACAAAGACGTGTGTGCCTTGCCTACAGTCAAGCATGGTGGTGGGAGTGTCATGGTCTGGGGCTGCATGAGTGCTGCCGGCACTGGGGAGCTACAGTTCATTGAGGGAACCATAATTGCCAACATGTTCTGTGACATACTGAAGCAGAGCATGATCCCTTCCCTTTGGAGACTGGGCCGCGGGGCAGTATTCCAACATAATAACAACCCCAAACACACCTCCAAGACAACCACTGCCTTGCTAAAGAAGCTGAGGGTAAAGGTGATGGACTGGCCAAGCATGTCTCCAGACCTAAACCCTATTGAGCATCATCTGTGGGGCATCCTCAAACGGAAGATGGAGAAGCGCAAGGTCTTTAACATTCACCAGCTTTGTGGTGTCGTCATGGAGGAGTGGAAGAGGACTCCAGTGGCAAACTGTGAAGCTCTGGTAAACCCCATGCCCAAGAGGGTTAAGGTAGTGCTGGAAAATGTTGGTCACACAAAATATTGACTTTTTGAGCCCAATTTGGCCATTTTCACTTAGGGGTGTACTCACTTTTGTTGCTAGCGGTTTAGACATTAACAGCTGTGTGTTGAATTATTTTGAGGGGACAGCAAATTTACACTGGTATACAAGCTGTACACTCACTACTTTACATTATAGCAAAGTGTCCTTTCTTCAGTGTTGTCACTTGAAAATATATAATAAGATATTTACAAAAATGTGAGGGGTGTACTCACTTTTTGTGAGATAATGTATATGCACATCCGTTTTTGAAATGTATGTGCACTTTTATGTACATAAAAAAAAAAGAATGTCCTCCACAATATCGCAGTCCCACTATAAGTCGCTGATCATCGCCATTACTATTATAAAAAAAAATGGAAAAAATCCATAAATATATCCCATAGTTTGTAGACGCTATGATGTTCATGTAAACCAACAAATATAAGCTTATTGTAATCTTGTTTTACCAAAAACTCCTGACAAGTTCAAAAAGGATGTAACAGGTGGAAAGGCTCCTTCCACGGTGAAAGGCTCCAAAACCGTAGGGGCGCATACTTTTTGAAAATGGAGTGTGCCCCACCGCTCTCCTCGGGCTTCATCTTCAAAACGAGAATGCAGCTCTTCCTTCCTTCCTTCCTTCCTTCCTTCCTTCCTTCCTTCCTTCCCCTTCCCCTTCCCCTTCCCCTTCCCCTTCCCCTTCCCCTTCCCCTTCCCCTTCCCTGATACACAAAGCCCACCAAGTATACCCCAAAGCCGCCTTCACAATAAAGGGGTGTCCTCACTCGTAACAGTGGGGGTATGTCTGTCTGTTACAGTTTGCATTCCTCTGGCTCAGAGTTGTCCAAGATGTATGGGTACAATTGTTGTTCTCAAAGGGGTACAAAATACAAACTCTACACCTTCATAATTTTCTTCTTTTCTCAAACCAACCAAGATCAAAAGAGCAGTCAAATTTACAAACCGCCTTGGTCCATCTCTTATCCCAAGGAGTGGTTCCAATCCCTCTGGAGAACAGAGGTTTGAAGGATCCTCTTCAAACCTTTTCACAGTACCAAATCCCATTAGGGGTATTCATCCTATCCTGGACATAAAACCCCTAAGAAAGTACCTTCTTATTCCAAAGTTTTGCATGGAATCTGCAAAGGTTAATTATAGAAACGGGGAATACTTGGCATCAGTAGACATACCCAGAGTTTTCACAAAGGTGCTTTCACCCCTACTCTCCCTGTTAGCAGCTAAGGACATCCAGGTTACGTGGTACCTAGACACCCTTCCTCTGAAAGAATCCTCGCCCTCACAACAGTCTACAAAAGTCCAAAAAACTATTCAGATTCTTTCGGCATTCAGTTGTAATAAACTTCCAAAAATTTGCCCTGCAACCTTCCCTTCATCTGCAATACTTAGGCCTCATTCTAGACACAGACCAGGCAAATGTTTTACTCCCAGCAAACAAGTTTCTTTCTTTGAGGTCTCGTGCTCAGACCTTAAGATGCAAAAGACAGCCCTCAGTGTGATTCTCCATGAGTCCTGGGCTTTATGGTTGTCCCATTAGAGGCTGTTCTCCATTCAAGGCCCCTAAAACACAACATTCTGTTGGCTCAGAACAAACACGTCCATCTGTTGACTTTGTTATCTCCAGACAAGCAAGGAACTCCTGCTCCTGGTCGTTTGCCAATCCAGCCTTGGAAATGAGTAAATTGTTTCTCTCACCTCTATGGAAGGTGATGGCAAGAGATGCCAGCCTCACAGGCTAGGGAGGAGCGTTTCAATCTCTCACAGTTGGGGAACTTGGATACCCAAGGAAGCAAAGTTCTCCATCATCCTCTTCAAGCTCAGAGCAAGAAAATTGGGTCTGCAACACTGGACCCCTCTTTAGGAACACCCAATCAGGGAACAGTCAGACACTGCCATGGCAGTGGCCTATATAAATCATTAGGGGGCAGCCAGTCGGGCGGCCTTGAAAGAAGTAAGTCTGATCTTTTCCTGGGTGAAAACTGTCCAGCAAGCATCCTAGAAGTGGACAATCGGAAGGCTGATTATCGAAGTTGTTACTATCTGAATCACCCCTTCATCCCCACATCTTCAATTTCCTATATCAGAAATGGGGGGCTCTAAGTGTGGGCATCTTCCCCTCCAAGATTAGCAACAATTACTGTTTGTGGCCAGTTTATGTTTTAAGTTTATGTCTCTTGTAAGGAACCCTTTCTGATTCTTCAAAAGGATAAAGTGGTCTTTAGTACAAGACCCTCCCTAAGGTGGTGTCAGCCTTTCACCTTTAAAGCAGAGCTCCCCCCCTTCGCTTTCACATTTGGCACTTTTTTGGCAGCACAGGTACCCGCTCCCACTTGCAGCTGAGTTTGCCATGGCAGCTCGCCCATTTACAGTGCATGCACAGTAGGGAAGCGGAAGTGAAGCCACAAGGCTTCACTGCCAGTTTCCCTCAGTGGAGATGTGGGGAGCCAACTGTGACAACTTGCGACTTCACAGCTGGCTTCCTACTGCTCATGCGCAAGCCGCGCTGTGCTTTGTGAATGGCCCTGCAGCCTTCTGGGACCTGTTACATGTCGCAGAAAGCTGCAGGCAAAGAGGGGGCCCAACTTGATCGGTGATAGGTGCGGATTCCTGTTAAAACTAGGTGCCCGCCCCCCCCAACAAAAAAATAAAATATGCCAAATATGGTAGAGGAGGAGGGGTGGAGGACTTAAAGCGGAACTTTCCTTTTGGGTGAAGTTCCACTTTAATGAAGACATTGTCCTTCATTTTGCCTTACCCCTAAGAATCCCAAAGATATCGCCCTCCATTGTTTGAATGTAGTCATTGCTGTCAGAAACTAAGAGCCAGAGCCTTGCCAACAGGGCCTTTAAAAGGACACCCTGCTTCCAAGTCCACTATTGCTAGATGGATAAGGCAGCTTATTTTAAGAGCTTACACTCTAAACAATAAGGTTCCTCCAGAACATCTACATGCTCACACCATCAGATTGGTATGTTTCCTAGGCATTCTGACATCAAGTATCTGTTGCTCAGCTTTGTAAGGCCGCCACATAATCTTCATTTAGTAGATTTTGCAAGTTCTAGCAGATGGATGCCCAGGCCTTGTGGATTCAAGTTTTGGCCACAAGGTGCTTTCAGTGGCACTCTGATTGTGTGGCACAGTTCTGTTTGCCTTGTTGTAGCTCAACCCTCTGTTTCATTGCTTGGGGATGTTCCAGGGTTTATGAATATCTAGCCTGTGTCCTGTACTGTATGATTTAAGATACAATACATTTTGACTTGCCTGTTAATTACATATCTTGGAGTACAGTACAGGACACATGTCACCCCCCCCCCCAATGTTCTGTGTTACTCTGCATTGCTTAACATAAAAAAAAAAAAAAGTCATTTGTGGGGTAGGGTTATAGAGGTACTCCCAGCAGGGCACATGTCCAAAAGCTTTGCCAGTGTCCAGTCGCTTTGTAGGTAGCAGCCTATATCCCAGGGTCTATGATTATCCAGCCTGTGTCCCGTACTGTACTCCAAGATGAGGAATTTACAGGTCAGTCAAAATTCCTTTTTTTTTTTTCCTTATGAATGTCAGTTTTGCTTTAGTAGGTTTTATACATCGTACAGATGCGCCACTTAAAAAGCAGGGTCAGGGCATCCCACCAGCATCTTAGTTATTACAACTTTGCATTTGGAATGTTTCCCTTCAAGCATGGTTAAAACCGCTACTCCATGCCAAACAGAATTTTTCAACTTTCTTTTGCATTCGTACAGCCCTCCGCTCCATTTGTTTGAAAATCCCTAGCACGTTGGCCTTCAAAATTTTGATTACAGCTTTTTAAAATTAGACTTCAGTGGAGTTCCATTTGGACACCCGAAACTTTAGCCATTTACACCAAACCTGCCCCAAATGCAACACGGGTACGTTCAGCCCATTCTTACTTCAAGCCAGTTATGGGATCGGTCATTTTTTCTCTTTCTAGATTTCCTTCAATAGCACACTTCCCATGTGTCTTTGCTTTGTGACACAGTGAAGAATATAGCACATATGTCACATAAAATTAAAAAAAGCCTGATTTAGCCTCGCTGGATGTCCAGACCAGAGCTAGGCCAAAGTAAAATGATAACTCCAGAGTCTTCAAAAACTGATTTGTCTTATTTTCTTAATTGTCCAAAGAAGAAAAAAATAGCCCACACTAAAGGCAGACTGTTGCATGGAATATGGTAATTGTAGTTTAGATTTCTTGCACTATGATACACATGGGTTGGTTTACTAAAACTGGAGAGTGCAAAATCTGGTGCAGCTCAGCATAGAAACCAATCATCGTTTATTATTTTTATTTATTTTTTGTCAAAGCTTACTTGAACAAGATGAAGTTAGAAACTGATTGGCTACCATGCACAGCTGCACAAGATTTTGCACTCTCCAGTTTTAGTAAATCAAACCCTTATGCCGCGTACACACGGTCGGACTTTTCGTCTACAAAAGTCCAACGGACGCTGACGGACTAAAGCTGGCTGGTAATCCGATCGTGTGTGGGCTTCTCCGGACTTTCAACGGACTTTTTCAGCCTCAAATCCGACGGACTTTAGATTTGAAACATGCTTCAAATCTTTCCGACGGACTCGAGTCCGGTCGAAAAATCCGCTCGTCTGTATGCTAGTCTGACGGACAAAAACCCACGCTAGGGCAGCTATTGGCTACTGGCTATCAACTTCCTTATTTTAGTCCGGTGTACGTCATCACGTAAGAATTCGACGGACTTTTGTGTGATCGTGTGTAGGCAAGTCTGTTCGTTAGAAAGTCCGCCGCAAGTCCGTCGAAAGTCTGTCGGACAGGCTGTTGGACTTTTGTAGCTGAAAAGTCCGACCGTGTGTACGCCCCATAAGTGATAAACATGTAAAGTAATACTAGGAGAGGAGTACATCCTATTATAATGTTGAGAATGGTCAAGTGATCACAGCAAAGGCAGAATTTCCCACTTTTCACTTATTTGGTTATTTTAATGGCTTATGGTGGTATCAACTGGTTGGGATATTTTGATAAAGTTTGCTGGTTTCTTTTTCTTTTTCCATCAAAGTGGCTTGGCCAACCAAGAAATGACAGATAGATATTGAATAGCTGTTTAAATGTTTGCCAATAAATCTGTAGTTAAGGGGGACTAGCCATTTTGGAGGCAATTTACAATTTTGAACCTTTCTGTAAAATGTATACATTGACTTAAAAAAAAGTGCTATGCTTGAAGGAAACTTATTTGCTCTTTCAGCGAATATTCTTCACCCGTGACCCCCATTACTGAAACTTGGATCTGGACAGAATTTTGGCTCCGTTTTCCTGCGTAACAATCTTTTGAATATTGGTAGTGTTATTAAAGCATTTGCTTTCTAGCAGGGCCTTGTAATGGGAAGGCTGTAACAGCAAGCAGCTTTGACAAAGCACCAGAGGATTCTGTTAAAAAGTTGTGTTTTAGTAATTGTAGGCATCGTGTCAGAGCATAACTGACTGGGAGCTGAAGGATTTTCTCTGTGAGATGAGTTGCTGTGCCAGCAGGGACTCAAGTCTCCTGGGCCAGCCATGCTCTCATTAAGATTTGCCGCCAGCAGTGGCGGTGTTTTGCCAAGTATGTGACGTCCTGTTATTGTATGCTTGGCTTGTCAGCCCACAGCTTCCTGACACTCACTTATGTCACCCTTTTTATTCAGGAAAGGAAGGAGCTTTTGATAATTTGACAAGACAAGCTCTTAAACGATCTAGGTCATGGCCTTCCCTGTCTGTGATTGTGAACATATTTCCTGAAAGCCCTGTCACTCATCACAGCAACATTTTCTCCTAGGGAGCACACAGGCTTGCTGCGAGACTCTTGTCAGCTCATGGTTATTCCTATATCAAATACTGTAGTAGATTTTTTTTTTTTAATGCCATTCCCTCCCTTTGCTTATTGCAAATACTAGCATGTTAGTGCAGCTAATCCTTTCTCCAGTGCTATGTTCCCAGAAGGGATGTGTACAAGAGTTCTTTTTGGTACAAGGCAGACAACTGGCCAAGAGGTGCTGAAAAGGAGGCAAGGCCGCTTAGTGGTGTTTTTGTGTTTGATCACTGTTGTGGAAACACAAGAACTGGTGGCAAGGGCCCTGCCTATTGAGCACTTGAGTCTCGGTCTGCTGTCAGGGGCTGTTTAAGATTGAGTGTTTTATTTTCTTTGATGTTCACATTTGAGAATGGGGAAGTGGGAATTAAACAACAGATGCGCTAAGCTATTTTTAACTCGTAAAACAATAATTAGCACCTGATAAAATTCAATATGGGAGCACAAAGTGCATCTCAAGGCCCCTCATTTCTTCTGATGTGGCAGTTTCTTTTGTGAGATTATTTTATGAATACCAAAGGACCTCTTCTACTGTGTTACGAGTTGATTTGATATTAAAACATTTCGGTGGGTGGTAGGGCAGTAGGAAAACCATACTTTGGTAATTTAATTCCTCCCATTTTGACCTAATGTCCAGCTTGAATACAACACGTAATGTCTGTGTAATATGTGCAAATATTAGAGGCTTCGTCGTGGGGTACACAATAAAGAGCCCATTTGAAGATTTTTTTTTTTTTCCTGACCACTTCCGCCAGCATGTCATTCTGAATTAAAATTGACTTCTAGTATTGCTTTAAAACATTTAACCTAACATTTTCTGGGAGTATACCTTGTACATTTGTTACTGTGTAAAAAATGTGTGCAGCCTCCCATTCATTTTCATTTCAAAGGTTATTATAATAGTTTAGTTTGCCTTTTGTTGCTAAAAGTAAGGTTAATTCATTTTAAAAAATATGCTTTGATATTGGTTTTCAGTGGCAGCAATTAAGTAAAAAATGTAAAGCACCCCCTCCCCCCGCCCTAACTTAAACCTTAGATTGAGTCTAACACATCTCTTACCCTCACCATTCCCCCAAGTTTTTTCACCTTAATATGTTCTATGCATTATAGTGAAAAACCTTCTGTGCTGCAGCTGCCCCCCAGGCCCCCCTTTTCCTTACTTGAGCCCATCAGATCCTGCTGCTGTCTCTCTCCTCATTGGACACATTCATAGCAGTGGGATCGATTGGCTCTTGCTGTTGTCAGTCAATTCCAGTGATACAGGGGGCAGAGCTGTGTCCCACTGTCTGTGTCAATAGTCGCAGCAGAAGGACTCAGGAGTGAGCATGCACGGGTGCCCCCAGGAAAAGCAGCTTACCCTGGGGGCACCATAAAGAAGGGGAGGGGCCTTGAGCCCGATGGAGGATCAGGGCTGCTCTGTGTAAAACCATTGCACAGAGCAGGTAAGTATAGGCATGTTTGTTGTCTTTCTTAAAAGAAATAAACAAAGCTTTATAACTACTTTAAGACCTTAGTGTACTGGAGCTTTGCATCAACAGGTGTTTTTTCTTTTTTTTTTTCTTTTTTCACATGTTAACATGCATTGCATTAAGGCAGGGGTAGGCAACCTTTGAGAGGTGGAGATCTACCTGAACAACATGAAAGTGATCAAAGATCATTGGGGTTTGGCGCCCTTATTTTTTTTATTAACAAATTAACTAGCAGGGCCTAACGAAATAGTAGTACGGAAAACTTAGAATAATATAACAAAACAAATGTCTCTGTAAAAATGTATAAACTTAGCCTTCTTTTGAGGTGGATAGTGTCAGTAGGATGGTGTGTGGACAGTGTCAGCAGGGCAGAGGGCGGCAGCAGCCAAGGGTGTACAAATGCAGCAACAGGAATTATACCCCCTGTTGCTGTCAGTGTACACTACCGCCCAACAATCACGACCCATTCAAGTAAATGGGGCCACTGTGCAATTGTAAGACCCTCTGAGCTGAAGCAGGAGATTGGAGAGCGGACACTTTCAGTCTACCACAGAGCTCTTCTGACTTGCAGCATCTGCGGGCACCGTTCTGGCTTTCAGCGTGCAGTAGATAACACTCCACCTTATACTGCAGCCAGAACTACAGAAGAGGCATCAGCTGCTTGCTCAGTCTGCGACTGCCTTCTCCCTCCGCAGGTCAGCAAGCCAAAGGCACAATCTACCAGTCACCTGGATGCAGTTGACTGGTAGATGCCAACCCCCGAATTAGGGCATCCCATTCAAATGAACAAGCTTTCAATGCCCAAAAACTGACACGCACCATTTTTCGCAGCACAACAGTGCCTTACTATGTGTTGAAGTGTGCTGAAATGCATGTGTTTTGGGGTGCCATTCATAATTAATGACACTGCAACAGGCTAACACACGTATCATGCATGTTACCTTAAATCCTTGCACCAGAAAGGTGTGAGTGGGTTCTTAAAACTTTGCCCAAACCCTAAAATTAACCTTTACTTTATAACCCAAACATTTTACCATTACCCTGAAAATACATAAAGGTAAACAAAAGATTTGCCATACCCTATTCCTAATCTTGGTTTTACCGTCAGATTAGCGGCGCATTTCGTCCACTAGCGGGGCGCTTTTACCCCCGCTAGCGGCTGAGAAAGGGTTAAAACCGCCCGCAATAGCGGCATTTTGCCGGCGGTATCCCAGCGCTGCCCCATTGATTTCAATGGGGAGCAGTGGTGGAGGAGCGGTAAACACACCGATCCAAAGAAGCTGTTGGCAGGACTTTTCCTGACGTCCTGCCAGCGCAGCGCTCCAGTGTGTAAGCCCTCGGGCTTTCACACTGGAGACAATGCTGCAGCTGTTTGAGGATTGCAGGCGCTATTTTTAACGCTATAGTGCCTGCAAAACGCCCTCGGTGTGAAAGGGGTCTTACAGCTGCTATAACTGCTTAATGAGGCAAATTATGTTCTAACTAGAACAGTTGAAAAAAGACTTGATAGGAAATCTCCTACCTTTACGTGGGTGTGCAAAGGAATTACCCTACATTACAAAATTACGCTGGGCATGGTGACCACAGGGATATATGCCACATGATGATTTCCTCGTGAGCCAAGTAGTGTTACATTGGCTCTGGCTTGACTCTGAAAATCGGTATTTCTGACTGCTTGTGACCTTTTATGAGCAAATATGGGGGTTCTGTGAATACCTCCTCCAACTTCGGATCACTAGCCAGAACTCCCCAGTTTTTCAAAATAATATGCTGAATTAATTTATTTATTTAGAGTGTATTACTCCTTGGTCTTTCTTGAAGGAAATCTTATCTATGGTTTCAGCACCCTTATTTATGTAATTTACCCTTTATACACTGATGTGGTTTGGGTGTGCATTAGCTTACTTTTTTGTTTTACTAATTTTAAAGCTACATCACCTGTGCCTTTTCAGGAGTTTCTTTTCTGTAAAAAGTGGGATCTTGCAAGATTTCACAAAACCCTGCAAGTTTTCCTGAGAAAGACTTCTTTCCCCTCAGATTATGTGAAGTAATAACAAACCACACAATCTTGTACTGTGCATGCATTAGATCTAGTACAGACATAATCAGTGAGCAAGCACAGGGATCAATGAAGAAGCCACTCATCAATGAAGTTGCTTTTATAAGATGGCGGCACAGGCAGAATTGATGTATTGATTTATGTGGCATATTGAAAAAAAGGGATGTAAGTTTAATTCATACCATATATACTTTTAATTATGGCTGGCAATTTTTTTTTAAGGGGAAATGTGTGTGTGGGGGGTTAATCTTAAAATTAACCGTAAACTACCAACCTTAACTTTAAAACTTGAGGTTAGTCTAAAGCTAATGATTACAACTATTGTCATATTTTTAGTGCCTAAATTATAAAGGTATGGATTACTGGAGCAGGCTTTAACAGCGCTATTTAAATCTACTTCAAGGTTAACAGTAAATATAAAATAGAAACATTCTAGTAGTTCGAAGGGCCTGGTATAGGGGGTCCCTTGGAACCCCCAAAACATTGATTTTTTTTTTTTAAATACAAGAATTAATAAATGATCCCAGACATAAATAATCATTACAAGGTTTGCATCTTGATGAGATGGCTGATGAGATATACAAATCTTTTGGTAGGTAAAACCGCTCACACATATGTATTTCAGCAGTGTGTAGCTGTTTACCTGAAGTTCAGCATTTAAACAGAAAGGACTCCTGCTGAAGATCAGACAAAACAAAATCGGATATACGCATGATTATCGGATAAACTCAGATAGGTCATGACATCTGTTTCCAAACAATCCATAAAAGATCAGATTGGCCAGTCAGAGCAGCCAAATGTGCTGTAGTACAGTATATTCAGATATTTACTACTAATGACAAAGACTATTTTTAGAGTAAGAAGACAGCACTATTTAGCAGTACTAGTCAAAACATTTTTTTATTTCCAAAATTCTAACCAAGCACTATTGGCAACCTGTGCGTTGTGGTTCACTATAACACAGGCCTGCTTTTTTATGTTTGCACTGGGGTGCCAGTTAAGTGTGAATGCCGTTTATGGCAATATTGCCATATTACAAGTAGTTTGTGTTCAAGTGTCCCTGGTATATATTTCTATTACAATGAGCACTGACCTTACAAAATTACATAGAATGCATTAAGGTGAAAAACGATGAGGGTTTACAACCCCTTTAACTTCTGTATGGCATTCACACAAGCTTTGACCAGCCAGTGTTCTCATTTAAATAAATAACAGGAGCTGGAGTGATAAATCAAAATAATTATAGTAATATTCCTATCCCATATATAAAGGTCAGAATGTAGCATGGCATTTTCCAGGATACATGTTATTAATTTTGCTTTTTCATATTATTATGTATCACAGTAGGTAATTGAGAACCATCCATAACTAAAGCACAAGTATTATAATTCAGTCTTAGACGTGTTAGAAGTTCTCTGAGCTCCTCAGATGTTACAGATCTTTACGTCCAAATAACATTGCTTGAAAAATGTATAAAACACGTCTGTATGTCTCTATCCTTTGTCAGACTCCTCCCATAAACAGTGTTTGTCCTTTTTTTTACCTTTGTGTTTAGGTACAAAGAAAGGAACATATGTGTAAGTCTAGTTGCTTTGGTAGTGAATATTTAAAGGATAACTTCACCTGTCATAATATGTTACACCCATATTTGGGGTGTAACATGTTATGAATGCACCGCCCCCTGCACCTCCCACTAGCTAGCGGGGTTCTCCAACCTCCCCACCCCCGCTAGCTATTAAAATTAAAATAAAAAACGCGTTTGGGTATTCACTGCGCTATTGGAAATGGAAAGGTGCGAGGTACGGCAGCCTTTACGGCTGTTGTCTTGTAGTTTTCACTGAACTACCACAGAGCTGTGAGCACTCTGGTAGTTCATTCATTCTTCCTGTCAGCGTGTATCAGCTTGCTTGTATGAGGTATGAGCAAGCCGATACACTGACAGATCTGTAGGAGACCTGCATGGCACCAGCAATCTGCTTATCGTGGGTGCAATGCTTTACAGGCTCCTGCAACAAAAAATAATAAATGCACATTTTTTTACCTGCAAAAAAAATGTGCATTTAGAATTTTTTGTGAAAAAGCGAACTTATCCTTTAAATCCTCCTGCTTCTCTGGAAGTAAAAAAAGATAAAATCAGTTGTTAAAAGACTATATATGCATTTACTTGTTTATTTTCTGTGTTACTTATTGCTTTTATGTACAGGTGTAAGTATGGTGTCACCTCTCAAAACTGGAGATAATCCTGTCTATATTATTCGATTCTTCCTTTATATACTAATAATAAATATTGATAATACTCTTTCTATGAATATCATTTATTGTGTATGTATCTTTCTGTTTATCTTCAAAGATATTTTTTTTTTTTTTGCACTTTTGTCTGCAGTTGTCTTTTAAAAATTGATACATTTTTAAAGTGAAGTACATATATAATAGAACAGTACAGCCATTGGTGCACTCTTGTTAGACTTCAAATATATATTGAGTTTTATTTATTTTTTTTGTGTTTTTTGTTTTTTTCTCTCTTTCTTTTAGGAAATCTGTTGGTTTTAAGACTTGAAAGAAAGAACCCCTGTAGAATATACTACCTTTACATTTATTTTTATGCCATCTATCATATTTAAACTAATTTGAGAGACTTGTCTATTTTTTGTTAACCCAGACTATACTCATAAGCGGGGGTTTTGAGAACATCTAATACTAAACAGTTCAGTAGATTAAGTTTCTGGAATTTGACATCTTAATTTGACAATCCAATAATTACTTTAGGATGTTTGATACTCGGGCTGTTGACCTCTCAGAGGTCCCTAAGCTACCGTTCTATCCAAGCCTTTTGTATTAGTTATATTTGTTTACATAAACTTAGTGTATGTATTATTAAAAGTGACAGAGTTACAGGTTTACTGGTGCTTGACAAAGTCAACTCCTATAATAAGTATGTCCTTGCATATTACACTAGATACGTGTCTCATAGTTTTGGTTCAATTGTCACTGTGAGCAAATGTTTTCATTTGGATTTTGACAGCCAGGAAAATTCACTTTTTACAGCTGCCAGTAAATATGAAAACAAAGCGTAAGCAATGCAGAATGTCTACATGTAGGTAAATTACATCATTCCTAGAATGTCAGACCTAGGATCAAAACATTCTGAGCTACTAGATTTTTTTTGGGGTGGGGGGGGGGGGGATTCAGAGGGGGCAAGGTTTTAAAAACAAGTTGCTTTTCCATTAAATTATTTTCTTATTTTTACAGTTACAAGGCTTTTGCTAGTCAGAGTACAATACAAAGTAAGAAAGAAGATGGCTTTAACAGCCCACACAATATAATAACTAATTGCTAAACATGGTGTGAAATAAATTGACTTTCAAACTTACAATGCAATGGCATAGAGAAAAAAGACATACATACCTAGAACATGCTTAAAAGGTAAACATTTCTCAGTACATGAAACAATTTAACTTCACAGTAGCGAGATATGTGGTCAGGAGGCATTTTCCAGACTAGTCACATCTGATGTTGAGGAACCGTAAAATGGGTCAGGCAGGGTGATGCACATGTAGCTTTGTTTTTTCCTTGTCAAAAGAAGTTTATTGAGTATACAATATTATAAAGATACATAAAGTAAGTTTACAAGGATCTATAAAGTAAGCTCATTGTTTTACAGTAGGGTTTATATAGGTAAATATCATGAAATTTCAAATATTAAACATTGGGTTCACGTAAACCTAAATTAAAGATATATATCATTTCCTTAGTTACTTTTGTAGTTATTTAAATGATTTATACCTACTATACATATTGTTTACAGGTAGAGTGTATAGTAGCTTTGTTTTTTAATTGTTATCAAGAACTGTCACATAAGGACTTTCACTGTGTAGGTAGAGGGTGAATTATAATGCTATTACTTTATAAAAAAATAAATGCAATTACAAATTGATACTTTATACATTAGTGGTATTATTGGTTTCATTTAGCCCATGATGCAATCAGTTTGAGGCATGTATTTTAAGTATACCACAACAAAAATTGTCTTACTGTAAGTTAAGCAAGGATTAGGGAAAACCATTGTGAAATGGTGTTTCTTTTGCAAAATGTGAAAAAATCCTGACAGAATAACAGTAAACCTAAAGTTTGTGTGGGAAACCTCTGCAGATTCAGCTAGCACATCGGGGACCTTGTACAAATTATTTCAAAAATGTAAATTTGACATTAAAACTGATTTTGTATTTGGTCCATTTATTTTACGGTTTCTAAAGGTGGTTATTATTTTTAGGCCTTGTACTGTATATGGACATTTTTTAGAATGCATTCACATTTCTGCATATGGTGTGCAGTGCATTATAAAATATATGTTTGCCACATCTTTGAAACCTGTTTCAGCAAAATGCATTTTTTAAAAGTGACGAAGTAAAATGCAACACACTTCAATTTATTTATTTTTTCTCATTTCAAACATTTGATGCTTTGAAAATGTTCAAGTTTTAATTGTTTAGTTGCATAGCATGCAACTTTCATAATAAACTTTATTTTCAAAGTAAGCTAACATTAACATTTTTTTCCCAGCTTTGAGGTCAGTTTACTGCTGATAAATATTGCAGTACAGATAGATCCCCAAAAGTTGGAGGTGGAGGCTTTTCTGGCTTAAATTGGCAGGGTGTGTTAAAGCAGTGTAAAATTCAATTAAACAGTGCAGCCAGGTTTTTTGAAGCTGAAATCCAGACCCTTTTACTTAAGCTTCTTCTTTTCCTGTGACCGGCACCAGCGGATGCTGGATTATGCCAAAACCAACAGCCTGTAAAGCACCTTGTTTCATGCTTTTGACTGATCAATATTTCTTATATTCCAGGCTTGCCCAGAAATATGGAGGCAGTACCACCTAACTGTAAGTAGATCCACCTTGATTATTTTCTCTTACGACTAAACTATTTACTCTTCCATGAAGTTGTAAGCACAAAAATGTAGTCAGGTGCCCTGAGCTGAAAGATAATCAGAGACTGAAGAGATTTTTTTCTGGACTGTAGGATGCAGCAGTAAGCCAGTATCATGGTTTATATGCAGTTCTTAAGCTGGGAACTATAAAGCGAGAAATATTGACTAGGTTAAAAAAAAAAAAAAAAAAGTTTGAGATTCCAATTATATCACTGGGTAAAGCACAGACTATAAACCCACATTTGTTATTGTGCCCATTTACTGCTTCTATAAATTTCCACCTTTGCTTATGTCTTTGTGCAGCTTGCTTACAATGTGTTTCTTGGTTTATTTAACTGTATAGAAAACCCAGAACATGAAAGTGTTAATTTGTTGCAAAAATTTATGTCAACCTTAAGTTCTCTAACTTAACATAGAAAAATTCACCGAAAGAATATTTTTCATTAACTTATTTTATGCAAATGCCCCAATTTGGTCCTGAATCATCTTATTACTTATAAACATTATTACTTTCTTTTTTTTTATGTATATTTTTGCATAAGTGATAAGTATGAAAATGTGCTGATACTAGTGTATTTGAACCCCTATATTTATCAACAAATAATTTATCATTCCTTTTTTGATGGAAAGTATTTTCTGAACATTTCAAATGCATTGGAAAATTTTTTTGTGATGATTCTTTTGCTAATGATAATGAATGTTATTTTGCTCTGTCATTGGCAAATATATCTTAATGGCCAGCACTCCCAGTGCAAATTGCATGCAACTGATATTGTTTCATAACACAAAAAGAATAAAAGTTAAAACCTGAAACCCTGACAGCAGCTGAAGACGGTGGTGATTTTAGAAAATGGTAGCTACTACGTTAGATTTCCTGAAATAGATTTGTGTGTTGTGCTTGTATAACCTGCTTGCATATGTTTGTTTTTTTGTTTTGTTTTTTTCTAGTGTGATTTTTGTTACAATTACTGTGTGGGTACATGTTTTCCTTTGAATTTAACCTCTTTCCAAATAGGATATTATTTTATTCACAATTATGAACTGGAAGTAACTGCAGACTAGCTCAGTGCCATGAGCTGGAAAGCAAACTATTGCAATCCCACCAAACTTTTTTTTTTAAACATCTTTAGTGAAACGTGTTCTTGATTGCTAAGAGAAAGTGTGCCATCTGCTGGTTAGCCGATGTATTACAATGCTCACTCCAGTAAGTCTACATGCCATCCAATAATTATATTGAAGTACTGGCCATCTATTTATGAGGTTGTGCTGATGAAGATACTTAGTTGACATGTATTGATTCAGCACACAAGTGAACTAGCTGAACTCTTTTTAATGTGGTGATCAATGAAATATGATACAGGTCATTTGCTTGCAGCATGAATGTACTTGTTCTGAATGGCAAACTAACATAGTAGTTAATAATAGAAGACCTACCCAGGATGTGCCTTTTTCATATCTACTATGCAGAACTGTATATTTTGTATTTTATGTTATTTCATTTTTTTTTTTATGATTGAACATTAAAGCTACTCAAAACATTAAGACAATGCAAAACACATGTTTATTAAACATCACCTGTGACTTTCTTCTTTATAAGACATTGATTTCTGTTCTGCTTTAGTCCATTTATATGTCTGAGAAATCATGTAAGTCAGTGGGCAGATCGTTAAACTGGTGATAATTAGTCTTCATTCTTAAGACCATTTTTTTTCTAAAACTTGTTTGCATCATAGACTTATTTGTATTGCATCTGGAAGCCAACCTTTCCTAATGCACATGGCTAGGTGTACAAATCTAACAGTGGTGCAAGTTTGATATCAAATGTACATGATAAGCACCGTACAACTTAAAAGTACACAATTGTTTTGAGTTTGTTTATTAGCTGTTGTTCACAGTAGAATTGTGCACCTGTATTTACAGCTGTGCCGTTTATCAGTTTCCTCCTGCCCTTTGTAGCATTACAAGAGTTAAAGCTGTTCTTTAGAAACCATATTTAGAGCACATTAGAAAGGAAGTGGCAGATATGATACAAGCTTGCCTTTTAAAATATACAATTATTTATTTTAAGATGAAGTCTTATATGTACAGAATTACAGGATATATATATATATATATATATATATATAAATATATATATATATATATATATATATATGTGTGTGTGTGTGTGTGTGTGTGTGTGTGTGTATGTATATATATATATATATATATATATATATGTTCTACCTTGTTGAATTTTATGTCATCCTATAGAGGATTTTGTAGAAGCAGAATCAACAAGGTACCCATAGATATAAAATAGTGATCCCAAGAAATGTAGAATTCCAATGCATTGTTAAGTTGGCAAAAAAAAAATTTTATATTGACAAGATCCTCGCAATAGGCAGATGCCTCCAAAAAGAAAGAAAAGATCTGTGGAAATGACATTTTTTGCAAGTTTTGCACTGGGTTTTACATTGCATGGATAATTGCACAGAATATTTATGCGTATCTTTTTTATCTAAAAATACTTTCTGGTGTTTGTAGATTTAAAAAAAAAAAAAAACAATTTCTCTTTAGAGAAAATCTTTAGTTTTTATGGAAGGATGCTTTATTCATATCTTAGTAAGACTGTATTGGCCACAAGTCTTTCAACCACTGTCTTAAGTCTACAGCTGAATAACTTTCACTGAACCTTAAAAACAGAAAACAAATGATGCCAGATAACCATAACATTTGTTTTAATAGCTTTACAAGCATTTTCCTCTAAATTGTATCTTAACTGTAACGCCGAATGCAAAATAGTTCCATAAGCAAAGTAGGTGAATGTAAAATTATTAACCACTTGGTGTATACCAAAGTTATCACACATATTAAAGGGTTTAGAAGTCTATTTCTCAGGTTTCTATTTCCGACACAACTGCAGGGTATATACACCTTACATAAAACTGACAGTAAAGTAAACTGCTTGCACTTAATGAAAAGGTTTCAAAAATAAAAGAAAAGATGTTAGGAGAGCAGTTTTCCTGCTTAGTTGACGAAAATCCCTTGTAGCTAGATGTAGTAAATCTTTCTGTTCAGAGGGGGGTTTTATTTACCGTGTAATCTGACAATATTTATTGAGACATTGTCAGACCAAAATACGTCCAAAGTTGTGAAAAGAAATCGCGGTCACCTTTGTCAGTTAAATCACTTTAGTTCCTGTTGCATGTTGACATTGTAACATCTTCTGTCCCTTGCATAGATGTGGTGACCTCTTATTTCATCCAATTTAAACATTATTTAATCAAAAGTGACAGGTGTGGCAGCGTTACCCTGTTCTTACATTTCCACTGCATTTTTTCCTACAAGGTATTTGCTCAGAATTAGCATCACTGCAGAATGTTTTCTTAGCACGCATTGTTTTCTGCTTAAAGCGGAACTAAACCCTCCTATCCTTTACAGCCAAGGAAGCTGCCATCTTAGCCTCTGTTTGATCTTCAGTTGCCATGGTGCTGCACATGTGATCAGTTATGAACCAGGCGTTTGATGGCTTCACAGTTCAGTGGAAAGCACAAGCACCTGTGACTGTTATCATTCACGGCATTCCTTAAATGGAACTGTTCAGGGTAACTGTTACTTCGATGTGTTTAGTTCCGCTTTAGGGAAGCCTTAGCCCTGGCTCTCTAGCAGAGAGCACACTGTTGCTTGTGGTCGGCTAGGGCACTATTTTGTTAGACGATGGATAGATTAGGATATGAAAACTACACACTACTGATCCAAAAGGCCTGAACTGCAGTATTTGGCAATCTAATTACTAGGTTAACATCTATGCAAGTTACATTTGTAGAATTTTTCTTTAAGTAGAACTTTTTTCATTTTGCATAGAATAGAGGATTAGAACTCCTGTCACTTTTTTTTCCCTATCTGTGTCCCTCCCATTGGAGAGATTTCCCTTCACTTCCTGTCTCATAACCAAACAGGAAGTGAAAGAAAATGCTTCTGAAGTGGTTGTCACCAGAACTAGTGTTCCAATTGGAAGATTTCCCCTCTATTCTACCAGTGTTAATTTCGTCGACTAAAACATTTTAGTCGACTAACTTAATACCATTTTAGTCGACTAAAATACAACCAAAACAAATGAGATGACTAAAATGATGACTAAAACTAAAATGGCGTTTTAGTCAAAAGATTAAAACTAAATTGTAATTTGACGTCAAAATTAACACTGATCTGTAGTGCATGTTCATACCTCAATAACCTAAATAAAAACACATTAGATTTTTTACTCCAGCAGTATATGATTTTGGAAATTGTAGAGAAATGCTTAAATAATGCATTACAATTTAACTACACCCATTAGATTTTAGATGACTAAAATTAGTTTTAGGCGACTAAAATGTCCTAGAGATTTAGTCGACTAAATACGACTAAAACTCAAACAATTGCAGAAGACTAAAATGGGGTTAAAACTAAAATGCCATTTTAGTCCTAAGACTAAAACTAAATCGCAATTTGCTGCCAAAATTAACACTGTATTCTACCCTCTGGCAACTTCCCAACATTTGGATTTTTTAATTCGATTTTCATTCTTGGCGATAAAGGTAACAGGACTAATAGAGAGGCTGAATCTCCCCAACGGGGACACAGACAGCAATAGAAACTGGACAGGTGTTCTAATCTCTTTCCACTCTATTCAAAACAAAAAAAAAAAAAAGTTTTAATTTTAGTAATATTTTAACCATTGTGTATCCATTGCACTTTTTAATTTTGTATTTTTTGTGTGCTTATATTTGTCCAGTGCATTATAAGTAAAATCTCCTAGAGCACATATCTAGATTAGGAATCCATGGAAAACGTAAGATTGTTTTTAGCATGGGGATAATTTAATGAAACTGAGAACATTAGCAAGAATGTCCTGGTAAAATACCACTTAGGACACCAAAATGCTTCCTGCCCCTTTTCTCAGGTATAAAAAATATTATGGGTTGGTGAAACATCTAGCAAATTTATATCTCTAAAGTATTCAGGTGACACCAACTGAAGTAACCAGAGGTGCAACACAGTTGCTAATGATTCCTGTATTTATATTACTTGTACTGAATTTCTAAGGAGATTTAATTTTAGTCCATTTACTTTTTATTTTGGTTTTATTAACTACATAAAATGCAAAAACATATTTAAATAACTCAGGTTAAATCATGTTTGTAGCAATACCAGCAAATCATAGAGGAAACAACACAGGGAGACAAGTATAACCACTCAGTCAGAGCTGAGTATGTTTATTATTTTACCAGAGCTGAAAATAATGTGCCATGGTGTTGTACATAATGATGTAGTCAGTTCTAATTAATCACACTAGATATTTCACCACAGTAACTAGTGAGTCGTATTAAAAAAAAAGTTGTTTGTGACACAGGCTTCTTCTCTCTTTTTTTTTTTTTTTTTTTTTTTTTTTTTTTTTATTGTGTTCAGTTGTTGAAGTCTTGATATTTTAGTCAGTTTTATCATCTAATATATGCTTATTTGTTTCTGTAAGAGCTTATTAAAACATCCCTCATTTGTTGGACACCATAAATATCCAGAAAATTATTTTTAATTTTTTTTTAACTTTTGTTTTAAACACCTCTTTATTGTTTACGAGAAATTATAGTGTGAGCTAATTTTAGCTAACACATAATATCAGTGCTTTCAAACCCTATAAAAAACATTTTCAAACATCCTTCTTTACATCATTTAGTGGATTTTTGTAGCCTAGTGACTTATGAAATAAATATCTTTTTAACGGTTTAGCTGTGTGTTTTTTCTGCTAAGCGCATTAATATTTCTTACACCTGCTTCTTTGTATTGCTGTCTTCTTATAAATTACATATGCTGCATAAGTATAGTACATTTGTGTGAATTCATCACCTTTACTGTCATTTAATAGTAAAATGAGACAGGGTACCTAGTTTTGTCAAAGGAATTATTTCAAATAATAAACCTAGTGAAGTATCTTTAAAAAGATGTCTTTCTTTCAGTTTTAGTTTAAAAACCACCTATTGCTGCTGAAATAGTTTTCATTTTTATTAAAGATAAGATTCTGTTATTGAAGCCTAAGTAGGTTTTAATTCTCTGTTTCTCCACCTTTTCCAAAGCTATGTTATTTTATCTGTTATGTTATCTATACTGCATTCAATTTATATATATTGATTTATATATTTATAAAACAAATTTATATTATATATATATATATATATTTTTTTTTTTTTTTTTTTTTTTTTTTTTTCTTTTTAGAAAGCAACTCTGTTAAACCTTTAAACCTTTTTACATATATTTTATATAGCATATGATAATTTTTTTACCACCACTCCCTCTTCATAATTGCCCCAACCTCCAACAGTGTCTTACAGCACTCCCCATTTTTTTTTTCAAATTTTTAATTTATCAAAAAATGAAAAACCCAGTGGTGATTAAATACCATCAAAAGACAACTCTATCTGTCTCAAAAAAATTGCTAAAAATGTCATATGGGTTTAGTATTACATGACCGTGCAATTCTCATTCAAAGTGTGACAGCGCTGAAAGCTGAAAATTGGCCTGGGCAGGAAGGGGGTGAAAGTGCCTAGTATTGAAGTGGTTAAATAGGTTAACTGGGCAGATATAAATATTGGTAAAGCATTTACATGTAGCAATAAGATGGAGTTATTTAAATAAATATATGTATAATATTATGAATTTGAGCTGCATGAAAATGGCTGTTGGTTTTAATGTGTGAAAAGGTTTCTGTTATTATGGGGAATGCAATATAGTGCTGTGTCCACAATTGCATGATTAGTGTCCAATATGTATGCATATGCAGTTATGTCTTATACTGTGCTCACTCATTCACAGCTTGTTGTGCCTGCCATTCTCTCAATGCTTTAGTGTACTGGCACCAGATACCGCATGAGTAGTGGGTACACTACTGCAGGCCAGCATGATTTTCAGTCATATTGCACTGATTTCTGGGTGGAAACTTTGAGAAGGCAGGAAATATACATTGCGCATGTGCAAGCACGCTATATGACACATCCTACCCCCCTACACCCTACCCTTACCACAATTCGCCCACTCCTGCCCTTGCCACCTACCCACCCCTGCCCTCACAACCTACCTACCTATCCACCCCTACCCCTGCCCTTACCATCGACCCATCCCCCCACTGCCCTTACCACCCACCTACCTTAACACTCTTTTGTTACTTGCCACCTCTGACTCCCACCAGGATAAGTGTATTGACCTTTAAAGTGATTTTTATGTGTGCAATTATTCCTGAGCACTTTTTCAGTTCTATTACATGCATTTTATCAGAATATTGAAATAAGTTTCTACCTGTTACTGAGCGATAGATTGTATTGTAGTATACTTGAAAATGATCGGTTAAAAGTAGAATGTGTGCTGGAAGATTTGTTTTAGCATGGAAAATCCTGGATTATTCTGTTCTCTGGTGACTTAGGTCAACACTAAATATTATGTACACTAATTATACTGTGCTTTCTTTATCACTATTATAACAGCTGTGTGCCTTAGTTGGCATACCTTCAACCCTGTGTTAAGGGAGGAATTACTGTCTGTTCTGTACAGAGCTCATCCTGAACTGGTTCTGCTCTAACGTAGATATTCTGCGGTTTGGTACTTTTGGGTACGAGAAGTGATTTGATCAAAAGGAAAATGATCTTAACTTTTAAATGTTAAAAAAATGGAAAAAAAAAAAGAGTAAGAACCACAGGTATGTAAATCTTGAATTTAAATCTTATGTTTATGATTTACAATAAAGGTTATGTAAGTGACTATAACCGGTATACCTATAGGATGAGGTCAATGCCATTTTATATATAAAAATTAACGTTCTATCTCTGTGTGGTAATATTAACATCTACCAAGTTTAAATGGTGAAAACTTCTCTTGAATATATGTATAGACAATATGAGGGTTATAATTTCCTCCTATATTCAATATAAAGGCTCCAGGATGTATTAGAGGATATGTATATTAAAGGTCTACTCACCAACACCACCTGGTATCAAGAGATGGGGGTATAGCTGTCTCTCCTCCCATCTATTGGCCACTCATAAAAATGAGAACAGAAAAAGAGAAGGTATGCTAGTAAATACTGTCTTACTGAAGATGTGGGCTATCTATCTTCTGCCCTATGAAACTATCTATCGCTCAGATATGCGATACGGTACTCTCATCCATGTGGATACAAGTAACCACTGATGGACGAGCCCCATACCCCATATATCACCATTTCCACAAAAAAGCTTCTCTCCTAATCAAGACAACATTGACACGAGGCATATCTCACCCCACATAAAAGAAAAATGGAGGGGAGGGGGGGAAAGAATGTGATAGGACAAAAATTAAATCATGTGAACCTTAATAAAAATAAAGTCAGAAGGTGCTCCCAAAATCAAATCACCCAAACCTAACATGTTTCACTCTTCAAATAGAGCTTCATCGGAGGTGAAGAAAATGAGCAACCAAGAGTAGCTGACTGTCACATGGCGAAAAGAAAATGGTGTCTTTTGTTTGTAGTCCCTATATTTATAACCTGACCATCTGAAATGGCTACCGCACATGCTCATTGCTGAGGGGAATTTTATCACCATCTTGTGGATGAAAATTAGAACTACAAGCCAATCACTTATTATTGATTGCTCCAATCCCATATATTATTGTCCTGTACATTGCATCCTTGCATCTGCGTCACCAGAGATCCACCACCTTGCATCTGCGTCCAGCAGAGTTGTCCCCAAGTGGACAGATGGGCAGTAGTGTGAAGCTCCTGGGAGGAGGGGGCAACAGATGGTAGTGAAATGGGGAGAGTTCAGAAAACTGCTCACTCACCCCATGCTGGTATCTGTGGGCTCTGGCAAAGGAATCAGTCTTTCAACCATGATGCATCTGTCGGCTGCTGTACTTCCAAATCTCCCACCCTCTCATCCCCTTTCTCAGGCACAGGCTGCACATGGGGGATTGCAGTGTGGGCAGGGCAGATGGGTGGGAGGAGGCAAAACAAATAGATCCTTCTCTCTCTCTTCCGTGCAGTGGGGCAGTGTGCTGGCTGGGGTCTGGAATGCCGCGTACACGCGGTCGGACTTTGCGGCAGGAGAAGTCCGACGGAATCTTTTCATCGGACTTTCCGATCGTGTGTGGGCCTCATCTGACTTTTTTTTTCGAAAATTCTGACAGACCTAGAAATTTTTAAAAGGTGATCAAGCGTTGCGACAAAAAACTTGGTACCCTCCACTGCGCTTAGGTGTGAATAATACCTAAAGCTGCCAACTTAAAAAGAAACAATCGCTATCGTAGTATTACAAAAATAAATAAATGAAATAGTGGCGCTACATGTATAATCAAATAAATCTTAAAAACTAAATAATGGTGATTAATTGTGAATAAACCACATGATCATGATAATAATATGTCAAAACTTCTTCCACAAAATGAACTGACTGTATATGTGATTTATGTGAAACAGACACTGAAGTCCCATTAAAACAAATTACATAGCATAGTACTGAACCCTAAAATTAAATAAAAAGTCCAGATTCAAAAGTGATCAATAAAATACATCCAGATTGTGAGCAACCGATGACAAAAGCAAACGTGCCACTGAAAAGGTGAATGTGCAACAAATCTTTAGATGCTGTTGTAGGTGCGCCTTCACCACACCAGTTGTGACTGTGAATCCCCCTTGTGAAGCCGCACTTACCAAAAATGTATGCCTTGCATTCTCATGCACGGCACATAAGCTTTATGCAGGGCCCCCCAAGGGGTGACATGAGCTGGAGCACGTTGGACTCTGGAAAGAAGGCCTTCCTTAACGGGCTAAGCTTTTATACGTTTCAGTGCCTGCAGGAGTCAGCGAGAATGTAATGTAGCAAAGGTGCAAACCAGGGAGTGTGATCATAAGGCTTCTAATGCATCATACTCAGAATAAGATCACCAGGTGAGACTGTCATTTCATGAGTCCTTTCAGAGCAGAGACGTGCAGTCAGCGGAGGCAGGTGAGGCAGAGCCATGAACTTTTTAAGTTCTCTAAATGGTGATGGCGATAGAGAAATACCTAGAAAGACCTAGAAATAGAACATGTTTTAAATCTTTCCGACATAATCAATTCTGGGAATTCCGGAAAACTGCTGTTCCCGATGGACCAAAAACGACGCATGCTCTGAAGCAAGTATGAGACGGCAGCTATTAGCTACTCGCTATTGAACTTCCTTTTTCTAGTCCCATTGTACGTCACCGCGTTTTAGACGGACTTTGGTGTGATCGTGTGTAGGCAAGACAGTTTCAGGTTTTTCAGACGGAAAGACTGCTCGTGTGTACGCGGCATAAGGGTGTCAGTGTCGGAGTGTTTGCTAATACTACATTATTTTATGCTAGAAAAGCCATTGCTTTGCATTGGAAGAAACACTCTTCTCCTACGCTTTCATACTGGAAACAATTGGTAAATAATAATTTCCCACTGTATAGAGATACCCACATGAATAGGGGTTGTCCTAGTAAGTATGAAAAAGTTTGGGCAAAGTGGCTTGATAAACTGTATATGGCATCTAATTCCCATGGGGCTACTGATCATAATTTAGGTAACTCTATATATAGGATGTTTGGGACCATGGTGGATAGAAGGCATCAAAGTTTAGTATGTTAGATGTGGATTGATGTTTAATTTGATAAATGGTATGGCTTAGACACCTGCCCTGTTAAAGTACCCTTTTAATTATTTTACTCTTTACTTTTCATTTTCTTTTAATTGATGGCTGCTATGCAAGGTGAATGGATCTCGACTATGCATTAATATTTTGGTCTAATGTGTATGTTTTGTTTTGTTTGTTTATCAAGGAAATAAATAAAAAGATTTATATTAAAAAAAAAAGTGTCAGACACTCAGCTTTTATAGCTGCAGCTAGCCTGCCCCTAAGTTTATAGACCGCTTCTCCTGATGGACGTTGCCAACCCTGCCCGAGCACAACATCCATGGCACGGGGGAGTTGCCTGGGTTGGCGCAGCTCGCACCCCCTAGATCCGGCAATGCCACACAGTAGCAGGCAGGATTTACTGCATTTGGAGAAGAGATGTTGCGCTGAAGAGCAGCTTGGAGGGAGGAGGAGGAAACTCTAAGGAGATTTTTTTCTGTAAAACTGCCAGCGGTTTAGACATTAATGGCTGTGTGTTGCATTATTTTGAGGGGACAGCAAATTTACACTGTTATACAAGCTGTACACTCATTACATTACATTGCAGTGAAGTGTCATTTCTTCAGTGTTGCCACATGAAAAGATATAATAAAATATTTACAAAAATATGAGGGGTGTATTCATTTTGTGAGCTATTGTAGGAGCTTTTGAAGGAAAAGAAGTAGAATATTCTGCAATGGCTGAGTCAGTCACCTGATTTTAACCCCTATTGAGCATGCATTTCACTTGCTGAAGGCAAAAAAAAAAGGCAGAAAGACCCACAAACAAAGAACAACAGAAGACAGCTGCAGTTATAGAGCCTGGCAAAGCATCAGAAATTAGGAAACCCAGTCTTTGGTAATGTCCATGGGTTCCAGACTACAGGCAGTCATTTCCAGTAAAGGATTCTCAACAAAATATTAAAAATGAGCATTTTATTTATGATTATATTCATTTGTCCAATTACATTTGAGCTCCAGAAAATGGGGGACTGTGTATAAAAATGGTTGCAGTTCCTAAAATTTGTACTTGATATTTATGTTCAACCCATTGAATTAAAGCTGAAATTCTGCACTTCAAATTCATTTGGATTGTTTCATTTTGATTTCATTCTGGTGGCATACAGAGCTAAAAGTATGAAAATTGTGCCTGACCTAACTGTAGTGTCCGGACATAGTTTGTCCTTGCTGCCGACTATTAGTGACTCCATCACCCCTGGCCATATAACTTCTCCTGCTTCTACAGTTGCTTGTGAGAATCATAGGTGTTTCTGGTATGTTTTACTTTGCTTTAATTGTACCAAAGCATTTTGAATCCTTAACGCCATGGGTGCAATCTCCTGGGACTCACCAGCTCATGATCCTTTTGCATTTCTGGGGGGTTCTCCAGAGGACCTGAGGCCAACAGCTTGTATCATTGTCCTCTGCTTGAGTCCACTCACTCCTCGGAGTCTTCCTGTCAGGACCAGGGTCTTGACCCACAACCTTTACTGCATCCGGCAGTAGCTCTCCTTGTCCCATGGAACTGCCTCCAGGAGCAGAAATACCTTTTGGTCACCTTTTCAATCTGTCAGAATCTGAATTAAAAGTGTTCAGGGTGTGGCTTTATGAGAATTTAGAGAAGGGCTTTATCAGACTCTCCTGCAGGGACAGTCCTGGTTCTTTTTTGGGGAAAGAAACTACACCTTACGTCCGTACATCAATTACAGGCATTTGAGCAAAATCGCTATTAACCACTTAAGGACCAGCCTCGTTTTGGATTTTAGGTGTTTACATGTTTAAAACAGTTTTTTTTGCTAGAAAATTACTTAGAACCCCCAAACATTATATATGGGTTTTTTTCTAACACCCTAGAGAATAAAATGGCGGTCGTTGCAATATTTTTTTTTTTTTTTTTGCACCGTATTTGCTCGGCCGTCTTATAAGCGCACTTTTTTTGGAAAAAAATTCACTTTTTTGAATAAAAAAATAAGACAACAGTAAAGTTAGCCCAATTTTTTTATATTGTGAAATATAATGTTACGCCAAGTAAATTGATACCCAACATGTCACGCTTCAAAATTGCACCCGCTCGTGGAATGGCATCAAACTTTTACCCTCAAAAATCTCCGTAGGCGATGTTTAAAAAATTCTACAGGTTGCATGTTTTGCGTTACAGAGGAGGTCTAGGGCTAGAATTATTGCTCTCGCTCTACCGGTCGCGGCGATACCTCACGCGTGTGGTTTGACCACCGTTTTCATATGCGGGCGCTACTCGCGTATGCATTCGCTTCTGCGATCGAGCTCATCGGGACGGGGGTTTTAAAAAAAAAAAAAAATTGTGTCACTTTTATTCCTATTACAAGGAATGTAAACATCCCCTGTAATAGAAAAAAGCATGACAATACCTCTTAAACATGAGATCTGGGGTCAAAAAGACCTCAAATCTCATATTTACACTAAAATGCAATAAAAAAAAAAGCACAGAAGGGAGACAATCGCGATCACCTCCGCCGCTACTGACGGCTCCGGTAAGCGGCGGAGGGCACCGGATCACGGTGGGAGGGGGGGCCTCTCCCGCCACCGATAAAAGGGATCTCGCGGCGAATCAGCCGCAGGAACCACTTTTATCAGAAAGCCGGCCTGCCGCACAAAAACGGGAATACCGGGGTTATGGCAGCTACCTGCAAAGTTTGGACATACATCGGCGTGTGGCGGTCCGGAAGTGGTTAAAAAGGTTTTCCACTCCCCCTAATTGCTGAAATGTTGTAAAGACTCTATTATGCCAAAGTCTTCACGAAATTAGACTTACAGGTGGCATAAAATCTTGTCCGAATTCGTCAAGGAGATGAATGTAAAACTAACTTTAGGACCTGATGTGGACATTTCGAGTCCTTGGTTATGCCTTTTGGCCGTTGCTCCTGCAACTTTTCAACACTTTATCAGTGTTTTTTTGGGATCTGTTGGACCAATTTGTAAATGTATATCTGGATGATATTCCTATCTTTTCTGATAACCTGGAGGAGAATCGCAAGCATGTTTGTAATGTCTTTGAAAGATTAACCACTTGCTGGTTAATCTGCTGATTAGTTCTTCTGAAATGCTTTACTTGGCAACATCCCATGGAGGAAGGTTTTCTTGTCTGAACAAAATTCTGACTATTCCTGTTGAGGACATTTTAAGGTTTAAAGACCAAGTTGACAAGCATCTTCAAACGTCCTTGTTCTCCCTAGTTGGTACTGCTCTGCAATCTGCTCACTGTCATTGCAATTTGTCAAACCCTGGTTGTGGTCTAAGGAACCTGCTATCATCCTGTCGGTTATGGTGCATTTGCAGCTTATGCCTTCTGCATTGCACTATTGTTTTGAAGGGTTAGTGGACATCGTCCATCTAATTTCCAGAATGACTCTCCTGTCTAATAATATTCAGAGGACTCTTTGGCCTACAGAACAGTAATGTAAAAAATGATTGCTGTGCATGTCTCTTTTGGGTATCCTTTGACAGCTTTGTCAAAGAAGTCATTGGTGGTAAAAGTATGTTTTACCATGACAAAATAAACCTAAGCCCCCACTTATCATAACTCATTTTACCTTGGAAGGAAAAAGGAGTTCCTTTTCCTTCTCCCAGGCCTCTAAATACAGACTAAAATCTGGAACCCAGTTTATTGTTAAATCTTGGGCTCCCAAGTCCTCCAAACCCGCAAACAAGTCCCCCTCATAGTAAAGAGACAGGGATCCTTTGGCTGAAACAGTGGAAGCCTAGTTCCACCTGACCCTACGCCTTTCCTCCTATGAAGCTCATTCCTGGTCTGCTTCACAGGATCAAGACGAAGGACATCTCAGTGATTCTCATTGCACCGAACTGGCCCAGGAGGACATGGAAGGAAGAGATATAGGGGTCACTCCTATGCTCATGGAATCTAGAAATTTCTCGTCACCATCACACATGGAAGGCTTACTTTGCCTGGTGCAACTTGAGGAAATTTCATCCCAGGAAATACATTGTGGGAACAGATACTGACCTTTCTACAACCCAGTATGAATCAACATCTATTTGAGTATACCATCAAAGGACAGATTTCAGCTCTTGCAAGTCACCTGCCTTTGTACAAGTTGTAGCTCACTTGTACTTGTAGGTTGTAGTGCTACCTGAACATCCACCAGTGACTCCGGGGGATCTCAGTTTGGTCCTCTTGGCAGTTCAAAGATCTCCTTTTGAGCATATTAAAGATATCCCCTACTCAGTCTCATAAAATGGCGTACTTCTTTGTCTTCACCTCTGCTAGAGCAGTATCCAAGTTAGCTGCCTTATCTAGTAAAGAACCCTTTCTGTTTCTGCACAAGGACAGAGTTGTTTTGAATTCCAGAGCATCTTTTCTTCCTAAGGTAGTTTCTACATTCTGCCTTAACCAAGACAATTTTCTTCCATCTCTCTCTGTCCTACTCTGGTTCATCCTAAGGTGTTATCCTCCATTGCTTGGATGTGGTTAGAGCTGTCTACTTTTCAGCTTAGTCTTTTCTCAGACAAACTGACCCTTGGTCAACCTGTAATTCTGCCAATTCTCAAGGGATCAGACACATCATTGTTCAAACTTACTATCTTAAAGAGGGAGTAAAGTCTTCCTTTTTAATTGTACCTTTGTACCTACAGGTAAGCCTATAATAAGGCTTACCTGTAGGTACTGTAAATATCTCCTAAACTTTCACTGTTTAGAAGATATTTACTATATACGCCGACATTGGCGCATGCGCTCTGAAAAAACGGCCGCAGGTGCTGTTTCTTCAGGACCCTGTGCCGTGACCAGCAGCTCTCCCGTACATACGTGGAAGTGACATCGTGGCTTCAGCCAATCACAGCACCGGAGCCTGCGAACTCGGAAGAAACTCCGGGGAACATGCCAGCCACCTCAGCGGTGTGCAGGCGCTGCTGAGAGGGCTTCGTTCTAAGGTAAGTATTTCATAATGAGCTAGTATGCAATGCATACTAGCTCATTATGCCTTTGTCTTACAGGTTTTTTTTTTTTTTTTGTTTACAACCGCTTTCAGGATAAGATTCCACACCCCTTTCAGTTAAAGTGCACTCCACCAGATGGGAGTGCTTCCCAGGGAGATAGGCAAGGCTGCCACCTGGTCTTCACACATTCTCTAAATTTTAGCAAGTGGATGTTCAGGCAAGCTTTCAATGTAAGGACCTGCATGCAGCTCTTTAACCACTTCCCATCCGGACCAATTTTGACACTTCTCTCCTACATGTAAAAATCTTTTTTTTGCTAGAAAATGACTTAGAACCCCCAAACATTAATATATATTATGTGTATGTATGTATATATATATATATATATATATATATATATATATATATATATATATATATATATATATTAATGTTTGGGGGTTCTAAGTCATTTTCTAGCAAAAAAAAGATTATATATATATATATATATATATATATATATATATATATATATATATATATATATATATATATATATATATATATATATATAGGGATATCGACACAATTCTAATCTTTTTGGCTCTATACACCACCACAATGGATTTGAAATAAAACAACCAAGATGTGCTTTAACTGCAGACTTTCAGCTTTAATTTGAGGGTATTTACATCCAAATCAGGTGAACGGTGTAGGAATTATAACAGTTTGTATATGTGCCTCCCACGTTTTAAGGGACCAAAAGTAATGGGACAGAGTAACAATCATCCATCAAACTTTCACTTTGTAACACTGGGTTGCAAATCCTTTGTAGTCAATTACAGCCTGAAGTATGGAACGCATAGACATCACCAGACGCTGGGTTTCATCCCTGGTGATGCTCTGCCAGGCCTCTACTGCAACTGTCTTCAGTTCCTGCTTGTTCTTGGGGCATTTTCTCTTCAGTTTTGTCTTCAGCAAGTGAAATGCATGCTCAATCGGATTCAAGTCAGGTGATTGGCCATTGCATAACATTCCACTTCTTTCCCTTAAAAAAACTCTTTGGTTGCTTTCGCAGTATGCTTTAGGTCATTGTCCGTCTGCAATGTGAAGCACCGTGCAATGAGTTCTGAAAGCATTTTGCTGAATATGAGCAGATAATATTGCCCGAAACACTTCAGAATTCATCCTGCTGCTTTTGTCAGCAGTCCCATCATCAATAAATACTAGAGAACCAGTTCCATTGGCAGCCATACATGCCCATGCCATGACACTACCACCACCATGCTTCACTGATGAGGTGGTATGCTTTGGATCATGAGCAGTTCCTTTCCTTCTCCATACTCTTTTCTTCCCATCACTCTGGTACAAGTTGATCTTGGTCTCATCTGTCCATAGGATGTTGCTCCAGAACTGTGAAAGCTTTTTTTAGATGTTTGGCAAACTATAATCTGGCTTTCCTGTTTTTGAGGCTCACCAATGGTTTACATCTTGTGGTGAACCCTCTGTATTCACTCTGGCGAAGTCTTCTCTTGTTTGTTGACTTTGACACACATACACCTACCTCCTGGAGAGTGTTCTTGATCTGGCCAACTGTTGTGAAGGGTGTTTTCTTCACCAGGGAAAGAATTCTTCAGTCATCCACCACAGTTTCCCATGGTCTTCCGGGTCTTTTGGTGTTGCTGAGCTCACCGGTGCATTCTTTCTTGTTAAGGATGTTCCTAATAGTTGATTTGGCCACACCTAATGTTTTTGCTATCTCTCTGATGGGTTTGTTTTGTTTTTTCAGCCTAATGATGGCTTGCTTGACTGATAGTGACAGCTCTTTGGATCTCATATTGAGAGTTGACAGCAACAGATTCCAAATGCAAATAGCACACTTGAAATGAACTCTGGACCTTTTATCTGCGCCTTGTAAATGGGATAATGAGGGAATAACACACACCTGGCCATGGAACAGCTGAGCAGCCAATTGTCCCATTACTTTTGGTCCCTTAAAAAGTGGGAGGCACATATACAAACTGTTGTAATTCCTACACCGTTCACCTGATTTGGATGTAAATACCCTTAAATTAAAGCTGAAAGTCTGCAGTTAAAGCACATCTTGGTTGTTTTATTTCAAATCCACTGTGGTGGTGTATAGAGCCAAAAAGATTAGTATTGTGTCGATGTCCCAATATTTATGCACCATACTGTGTATATGTATATGTGTGTGTATGTATGTATATATATATATATATATATATGTGTGTGTGTGTGTGTGTGTATATATATATATGTGTGTGTGTGTATATATATATATATATATATATGTGTGTGTATGTATATATATGTGTGTATATATATATATATATATATATAATTATTTTATCAGATGCCCTATAGAATAAAATGATGGGTGTTGCAATTTTCTATTTATTTATTTTATTTTATTATTGCTCTCACTCTGACGTTCGCGACAATACCTCACGTGTGATGCGTTCACTGTTTACATATGCATGCGGGAGTAATGTATACTTTCACAATTGCGCGCAAACATGGGGAACGGGGATGCTTTAATTTTTTTTTTATTTATTCTATACAACTTTGTTTTTAACACCATCTTTAATTATTTATTTTTTTGTATTAACTTTATTGCTATCACAAGGGATAAACCAACATCCCTTGTGATAGCATGGACTGTGACAGATCCCCTTTATGGAGAGATCTGGGGTCTTTTAGATCCCAAATCTCTCCTATGGCCTCGAATGCCAACCGATCAAACACAGATCGGGCTGATTGGCTGCTAACGGCCAAGTAAACAGAGAGACGGAAGCGGAAGTGACATACTCATCATTCCTGTTTCCAGGTTCACAGAGAGGGAGGGACAACGTCAGATCCTCTCTCTGTTCTGTGCAGCTGTCGTCGCTGGTCACATCTATCCCGGGCTCCCGATCAGACAGCAGAGCCTGGGAAAGGCTGCGGAGGGAGGGGGGTGGGACCCCCTTCCGCCACCCACAAAAGTGATCAAGTGGCTGTTAAGCCACTCAAATCACTTCTGCTGAAAAGGGTATCGCCTGATGAAAATTCTCATACTGGGATGATGCCCGCAGGTGCAGGCATCATCCTGGTATAACCACTGCAAACCGAGGATGTCCTATGGGCAACAAGTGGTTAAGCTGCATGGTACCCTCTTTGCTGTTTTTCAGTTTCTTCTTGGGTTGTTAGTGTTGTGTTGCTGTGTTGCCTTCCCCTTAATGGGGCTGCTTTGGGACATCTCAATGTTCCAGAAGTCTACTGTTCCTGTGTATCTTAATGAACAGTTAAAAAAATGTGATTTTTGTACTCAATGTAAAATCCTTTTCTTAGCGTTTATCAAGGGATAGAGTTCCCATGTGTTTGCGATTTACTCCTAATACATCGTAAGAGGGGTTATACTTTGCCAGCCAATATGTATATTTTTTTGTATTCCTTTAGAATAATAAACATATTATTTTAATATGGCATGTTTACAACCTTAAAAAAAAAATTATCCTTTCCAGCAGTTTGACCTACTATGTAAAAACTTTGTTTTGTCCACGGACAATTGTTTAGGTTCAAGATGGTGTTAAAGTACAAGTTAGCAATCCCATGTGAACTGATTGTCAGATCCTCTCTGGACAATTGGCAGTGCTTCCTAGAAATATTCCTCAGAGGATTACTTAACCTTTCAATTTGGAGGGCACAAAGCCAAGCTGATTAATGAACTTTCTGATGGTGGCTGATAAGCAGATCCATTCTTTTATTCCCTCAGAAAAGTGATTCCATCCTGACATCCCACAGAGCTTTAATCTGGATCATAAATGTGGCAAATAGATTAAATAAACACTAGACTAAAGAATGTATCTGGATGCAAACTGAAAGAGGTACATTAAAATCCCATAAGGAAGGTAATTTTGTTAAGCAGTTGAATTGTACATTTTTCATATTTTGTATTTATAATTTTAAGCATTTGTGGGCTACATTGCTATGTACATTGTATCTAAATATTTTGCCTTTGTAGAATAAAGTGGAGAATTTTATACACTAGATGGCTAATATTTAAAAAATGGTTCAAGGAAATACATCAGTGCTCATACCTTTTATATATCCATGGCAGAGTTTCTAAGACATGGACCATTTTAAGCATGCATGCTTAAAGCATATTTCTTTGATTTTTTTTTTTTTTTTTTTTTATGTGAATCAGATTATACAAGTGGACATTACAGAATAGCACAATCATTAAATAAGCAGTAGCAAAAAAGGGAAATAATGAAATGGTGTGCATCCCCTTAGTTTTTAATAACATGTATTTCCCCATTTAGCAATGAACGTTTGCAGTCTTTTTTTAAAGTTGAAAATGAGGCCCTTTGTTTTCTCGGTATTATGGATGCCCATTCTTCTTAACAAAAGCCTCCAGGTCCTGTAAATTCTTTCGTAGTCTAGCAGGAACTGCATGTTTGTGGGCTCCTCAAAGGGGCTTAATGATTTTTAGGGGTCAGCTCAAGATAGCTACTTGGCCTTATGTTTAAATTACTGTTATGTTGGAAATTTCAAGTGCGCCCCATGTGCAGCTTCCAGGTTGATACAGTAAATGCAAATTCTCCTTAATTACTTTCCGATAAAACATAGTTACATGTTTTAGTCCTATTTAGTCGACTAAAAAAATTTTTGACGTCTAAAATCGAATAGGTTTCGTTAAATTGTTTTACTTCCAAATAAATTGTTCACCACATGCTGCACTTAGTTTGGCGTGCCTTCTTCTTCTTTTACTTATTTTCCAGAGTTTGCGTCAACTCCCAAGGGAGCTGACGCTGGTGCAAATAACTGACCCCCTTCATCAATTGCTGGGACTATTATTTATTAGTATTATAATTGTTTATTTTTCATCAGCTATTATCCAAGCACAGAGGCACACCTCCATCTCTGCAGCCCTGCAGCTCTTATTGGCCCTCTCATGACTCATCCCCCCTCCCTTCCTGGCAAACTCTCTTGAGAGTGAGAGACGGGGCTGTGCTATTTTTTCCTTTTCTGTTTGTCTGGTCATTAGCCTAGGCTTATGATGACATGCACAGCCCCGTCTCTCACTCTCAAGAGAGTTTGCCAGGAAGGGAGGGGGGATGAGTCATAAGAGGGCCAATAAGAGCTGCAGGGCTGCAGAGATGGAGGTGTGCCTCTGTGTGTCTGTGTAAATCCAGGAATTAAACAGGCATCAGCTTCAGCTGCCCACAGTTGAAATGGATGCAGCCAGATTTGGAGGGAGATTTCTGCAGCATATTTGGCAAGTACAGAATCACAGTATATATAAAATAATATCCAAAGTGGTTGGAGGGAAGCTTCAGAATGGTAAAGATGTTTTTATTACAAATTATGTGAGCAGACTGCAGTTTCTCTTTAAGGAAAGCACTTTGTGCCAACACGATCCTTGCTCTATTCTGCCTTCCCTTAGAGAGATCACCTTAGACACTGAATACCCTCTCTGCCAAGGCTTGATAAGCTGGCATAGCCAGCAGGTCTAATGCAAAAGATTTAAGCTGGTGATCAAAAGTGTCACTCTTTGACAGACAAAAATCTGTTTCGGTGTCCTTGGTGATGGTGGCAACTTAGTGCAAAAGCTCTTCCTTATACTTTCTGATCTGCTGCTCTATGCTGTTTGGGGAGATCCGCTGCGTGGGACTCCTGCGGTGTTTAGAAAAAAACTGAAAGACTGGCTCCCTTGATGTGGATGGTGC
The DNA here is from genome assembly GCF_042186555.1 of Aquarana catesbeiana. Lineage (NCBI taxonomy): Eukaryota > Metazoa > Chordata > Amphibia > Anura > Ranidae > Aquarana > Aquarana catesbeiana. Next base: position 480,255,575 of record NC_133324.1, on the reverse strand, counting down.
TTTTTCCACTTTCACGGATTTTTCAATATTCTCCTGTTCCACATTATCTTCAGACAATTCCTCATCTTGTGTGTTGGTCATTGTGGATTTTCTTACGGCATACTTCTCTGCCTTTTTAAGCAGTTCCTGAATATTATCATCCGCCACATCAACAAGAATTTCACAGACAGTAGGGTTGACAAAACAAGCAGCTGCTGGAAGTGGCGAGAACATTTCATCAGTTGGATTTAAGAATGAAACAAAACGCTTTTATTCTCTGTGCAATTGTGGCAAGGTCTTGATTGCTAGTGTTCTGTTTAAATAAAAGAAAGGTCTGGTGTCACCAGTAACACACCTCCATCCCTAATAATACAATAGAAACATGGATGTCGCCCTTGGGACTTTAAATGAGGTGTGCACATTTGGCCGATAAAATTGACAACGGTAAATACAGTAACATATTTATTACAGAAATAGTCACACATGAAAATAAAGGCAAAGCCGATAAAATATTGTACATAGTTAAAGATTGCATTTAAAGTACTTGAGTATACATGACTTCTATAACCTCCGACGCGCTTCAGGGATAGATGCATGTGGAATATATCTGGAAATGAATGATCAAAAATGTAACACACGAATAAATGATAAATTAGCAAAATAGTAACAGAGTATATGATAGAATGCATGTATAAACCAACCTGTTGCAATAGTAAGACTCTGGAGGGTGGTCTTAGGAGCCCTGTAATGCTGCACAGTGCTTTGGACAGTGGTCTGAGGAGGCCTGTAATGCACAGTTCTCTGGATGGTGGTCTGAGGAGGCCTGTAATGCACAGTGCTCTGGACGGTGGTCTGAGGAGGCCTGTAGTGCTGCACACAGTGCTCTGGACGGTGGTCTGAGGAGGCCAGTAATGCTGCCTAGTCAGTGCTCTGGATGGTGGTCTGAGGGTGGCCTGTGTTTTGGAGTGTATGGAGTGTATTTCTAAGTATGTCCAGACTGTGTGTTGGGAGTATTTGACAACTTTGTGTTTAAAAAAAATACATTTTCATTTTCTTTCTGCTTTTTTCAGACAAATTAAATATTCAAAAGACTCGCCATGTCTCTTAAATACCTTGGAGTGTCTGTTTTCCAAAATGTGGTCAGGAATTTTCATTTTTTGGAAAATTCTGTTTGAGAGTTTTTAGAATAAATAGAAAAAATAAAACAATAGAAAAAGAAAAAAGGCCACAACCGATGGGCACGGCGGGCCGATATAAAAATGGCAAAACATAACAAACCCCCCCCGGGCAGTCAGGAAATAATGGTTAATCTATGCCTTTTGAAGGTGCTCCTTGAATTTTGGGCTCCTCTAAGCAGTTAAGTCACATATGTGGTATCCCCATACTCAGATGGAGTAGCAGAATATGTTTTGAGGTGTAATTCTATGTATGCCCATGCTGTGTGTGAAAATTATCGAATTAATCGATGGCTGTGTTTAAAATAAAAAAAAATAGCATTTTCATTTTCCAAAAACGTGTGGCAAAAAATGTTTTTCAAACGACTTACCATGCCTCTAATAAATACGTTGATGGGTCTACTTTGGAAAATGGGGTCCTTTTTTTGTGTGTTCTGTCCTGGCACTTCAGGGCCTCAAATGTGAGAAGTAGTCAGGAAATCAGATGCAAAATGTATGCCTCTTGAAAGCCAGAAGGTGATCCTTAAATTTTGGTCCCCTCTATGCATCTAGGCAGCGGAAAATGGCCGGGGCATGATGGGGATCGTGATGTCACAAGGGGCGGGGCCTCTGGATGATGACACTGGTTGGCCCCGCCCCATGGCTATATATGTAATGGCATATGGCGGACCCAGCATTACAGCGGGAGAGAACCTTGGAAGAACATCGGAGGAAGAACAGGAGAAGATGGCTGAGAGAGGAGAACCTGGTAGAGGGAGGAGAGAGGAGAACCAGCAGAGGGAGGAGAGAATTTGAACCGGCAGTGGGAGAAGACTTCAGCGGAGGGAGAAGAATCGGAGGATAAAGACATCGCCGGAGGGAGAAGGAATCGGAAGAAGAGACGCCGGTGCTGCTTTAATAAATTACTTTGTCAAAAACTTGTGTACTGTTTTTGATTTTCCCACTCCAACTAACTGTCAGGAAAGGGGGAGCTTCCTTTACTCTGAGGCGCCATACAGACCTCCCGGTCCTGTTCCTTTTCCTGGACATGGAACCCATCCATTTACCTGATTGGATGAAGCTGCTGCCTACTAGAGACTCCCGCTAGGCTCCTCGGGCCCCCGGACCGGGTTTGCCATGTCGCTCCACCAGAAGAAGGAAAGGAGACCAGCCGCCGGCGAGAGCTCAAGACCACGAAGCCTGAGCATTAGCCGCGACGAGGGTAAGTGGCGTGTTCTCTTCTTCAATTGCTTTCTTCACCCCTTGATCTTTCTCTTTTCTTGCCAGTACCCTCCCCTTCCGCTCCTTCTATTTATCCTCTCTACCACTACCCCCCCCTTTTTTTTCCCTCCCTGTCCCAGCCATGCCTAAGGGTAAAACAGAACCTGTTCGCCTGGTCTCCATTAATGTGAAGGGACTAAATGCCCCGTAGAAGCGCTCCATGGTGCTTGCCAATTTAAAACATATAAAGGCCCACGTGTGCTTCCTCCAGGAGACACATTTCCGTGCGGGCAAACCACCAAGACTCCATGACCGCTTCTTCCCGATGGTATGATGGCTGCTCCGCTGATTCCAAGTCCTTATCCGCAGCAATACCCCTTGGGAGATGATGGATCGCTGGAATGATGCAGAGGGAAGAGCGCTCTTTGTGAAGGGGACGCTGGGGGCAACCCTGGTGAACTTATATCTTCCCGGCTCTAGATGGCCTTCCTGGAACAGATCATGACAAACCTGGGAGACTTCGCTGAGGGGGAAGTACTCTTGGGGCAGACGTGAACTTTACCATGGACCTGACTATAGACTCCTCCAGAAATACCTCTCAGAATTCCTACGCGACGCTGAGGCGTCTTAAGAGAAATCTTCATGCATTCCACTTGGTGGATGTGTGGCGTGTCCTCCACCAGAACCACAGGGACTATACATTCTACTCGCACCCCCAGGATTCATATACTAGAATCAACATGCTCATGGGTACCACAATCGCTCTCATCCAGGGTCGTTTCGACCTCGATAGGCTCTATCACGTTTTCCGACCATGCATCGGTCTTTGTAGATGTGGACCTCCTACAGCCCACTATGAAACAATGGATATGGAGACTGAACGACTCATTGATACAGATTCCAGAGATAACGACAGAGGTGTTGGGGGAGCTAAGACAATACTTCTCCACTAATGTTAATCCGGAGGTGCACCCAACAGTACTTTGGGAAGCACACAAAAGCTACATTAGAGGCCTCATAGTCAAAATAGGGTCTTGTATAAAGAAAGAGAGAGCCAAACAAACCGTAGACCTTCTGGGGAAAATGAGATCCCTGGAGACTGCTCATAAACAATTGCTGGCAGCCCAGGCCCTGGCAGAATTAACCGCCTTGTGGAATCAGCTCCAATCCTTGGCCTTATTCAAGGCCAAGGAGACAATCTCTAAATGTTTCCTTACCTTTTATGAACACAGCAATAAATGCGGCAAGATGCTGGTGCGGGCAGCGAAAGCCCAGACAGCTCACAATTTTATCCCTGAAATGCTAAACGACACACATAATAAAATCCATACTACTGAAGGGATTGCCGCTCTTTTCCGGGAATATTATACGGATTTATATAATCTCCCGTCCCGAAGTCGGAAAGGAACAGATCCGCTGAACAAAAGGTCATTCAGGAATACTTAAGCAAGTCGGGCCTCCCGCAGATTTCGTAGGACGAGCTGAGCGAACTGGAAAAACCAATCTCAGCAAATGAGGTGACGTTGGCAATGGCACAAATGCAACTGGGCAAAGCGCCTGGCCCGGATGGGTATTCCCTCCTGTGCTACAGGACTTCTGGAGACCTGTTGATTCCGCATTTCCTATCTGCATACGGTGCAGCAGGAGAGGGGGCGGTCCTTCCGAGAGACGCACTAGAAGCCCACATTGCTGTAATACCTAAAGAAGGAAAAGACCCACTATACTGTCAAATTTGTCAACCAATATCCCTATTAAATGTGGACTTGAAAATTTTCACGAAAATCCTTTCAATGCGCCTGATGAACTTAATCCCGCTACTGATTCATTCCGACCAAGTAGGATTTGTCCCAACAAGAGAGGCGCGTAACAATACGACAAAGGCAATTAATCTGATCCAGGCGATGAGAACACAGAAGATCCCACTGCTGTTCCTCTCGACAGACGCCGAGAAGGCGTTTGATAGAGTGAGCTGGCCTTTCCTATTTGAAACACTCAGATGCATAGGCTTGAAAGAACCAATGATGAACTGGATTTATGCTATCTACTCCTGCCCATCGGCCCAGGTCAAGGTCAACGATTATCTCTCTTCAACATTAAAAAAGGGACGAGGCAGGGGTGTCCTCTGTCACCACTCATTTTTATTCTCGCCCTCGAACCATTTTTGCGCGCTACCAGATATCAAAGGCCTTGGCCTAGACGCCACCCTGTCCCCAAAAGTAGTGGCTTTTGCCAATGATCTCATCTTCTTTTTGACAAAACCCCTAGTGTCCATCCCAAATCTGCTCAAGGAACTAAAGACTTTTGAGGGATTATCACAATATCGCATTAACTATCAGAAATTGGAAGCACTCGATGTTAACTTGCCATCCTCCCTTACTGCACTACTCCATACAGATTTCCCTTTTAAATGGGCCACCTCCCATATTAAATACTTGGGAATCCTGTTGCCCGGCAAGACGGAAGATATTTTTCCTCTCAATTTCCCCCTTCTCCTGACAGCGATAAAAAGAGATCTTAAGGCACGGCCTCTTTACCTGGTTACCTGTTTCGGACGCTGTGGCATAGTGAAAATTAATATTATGCCCAGACTCCTAATATCATTTTTGAAGCACTTCCAATACAAATCCCTACCGCCTTCTTGAAAGCGGTAAATAGAATGATAACCCACTTCGTATGGGCTGGTAAGCCCCCACGATTAGCACAAACAATCCTCCGATATTTTGGACTGGTGCAGACACGAAACCTTGAAACAATGGGTACAAATGGAAAACTCCATGACGAGAGTCCGTTTGGACCAACTGCCCTGGTGTCAGCAACCTTTGCCGAAACAGGTATTATCCCACCCCACGGTGGGGGTGACAATCCGGACTGCTCGGAAAGTTTTCCAAGATCTGTCTATCGCGCCACTCCCTTCTCTACTCACCCCAGTAGTGGGCAACCTGGCTTTCACTCCGGGACTTAAGGATCCTAGATTTAAAGATCTGAAAATAACTGAGAGATCACAGGCTAGACATTTTCTCATTGACAGACAATGGAAGAACAGACGACAAATCATGGACGACCCGGCATTGTGGGGACTCTCCTTCTGGCAGAATGTTCAGCTGTCCCACTACATTAGCTCATTACCCTCACCGGACGCATTCAGGAGGCAATGAACTCCCTTTGAATTGCTCTACCTGGACCAGTCACCACTGAGGCACGCGACCTCCTTAACATACCAGCTACTGGTGTGCCCACAGCCGGACAGACCTCCTTACATTGACCGGTGGGAGCGCAATCTGGGACTAAAATTCACAGAACAGCAGGTCGAGTGGATCATCCTTTTTTCTCACAAGACTTCCATATGCGCAAGACACCAAGAAGCGGGATACAAAGTGATTTCTCGTTGGCATTACACGCCAGTAATGGTTCACAAGATGTTCCCCCAGAGCACAGACCTGTGTTGGAGATGTGGAGAGGAGGTTGGAACGCTCCTTCATGTTTTCTGGTCATGCTAGTTGATACAGCCCTTTTGGACAGAGATGCACCGCATCATCCAAAAGTTCACGGATTGTGTGTTGCCGAACTCCCCCGAGTTCTTCCTCCTGCATCATCACAAGATCCCAACCAAGAGCTATAGGAAATCTATATTGCCATTCTTGCTCACGCCAGCAAAAAGCTGTGTCCCATTGTATTGGAAGCAGACCCAGCCTCTGTCGGTGGCTTCCTGGTTGAAAAGAGTAGCGGACATACACGCACTGGAAGACTTGGTGGCTACGGAAAAACGCCTAAGTGAAAAATTCTCCAAAAAATGGTATTTCTCGTACGAATTTATTTACTTGAGGAATACGGACAGCTAGTAAACCGACCCCCTTGAAGGGGAATAACTGCAAAAAAAACTCCCCAGTTGGATTGGCTGGAACCTGACAGGGGTATTAACCCCCTTTTCCCCCTCCCCTTCTTTTTTTTTTTTTTTTTCTTCTCCTCTCCACTCCCCCATTTCTCTCCCTAACCTTCTACATCCACCCCCCATTTTTTTTTCTTTTTTTTTCTTCTGCCTATACTCTTTTCCTCATCTCTATTTTTTCAGCACCTTTTGTCTCTGTTTCTATCCGATGTTAGTACATCGGATATTGACAATAATGGGTCAGTGAGAACCGACTCCAATCCCTCACCTACTCCCTTAAAATACGGCACACGCCGATAAAATTAAAGGGGTCATGTGGGGCATGGAGGACTCCTATTCCTTAGACACACATTCTGCCTCTATCCAGCTAGGAGACTACATGTAAAGTGCTCACATAATTATGTAAATATATGTATAGGCATGTATAGCTTGAATTTTCACTGTGATGTACCCCGTTGTGTTTTTCTTTACCTTTGCATGTTCTCCCTTGTTAAATAAAGAATTTACAAAAAGGCACCATGATGGCTTTGCACCAATCAAGATGTGCTGAACCAGTTATTAAAGAGTCTCTAAAAATTAGAAACAATGGCTCAAAATGTCAAAGCTCAAATCGAGCACACGGGCAAGTATGCTGTCTTGTCCAGGTACCTTATTCACCTTTATTTTGTCTAATGCCCCGTACACACGGTCGGACATTGATTGGACATTCCGACAATAAAATCCATGGATTTTTTACGACGGATGTTGGCTCAAACTTGTTTTGCATACACATGGTCGCACAAAGTTGTCGGAATTTCCGAACGCCAAGAACACTGTGACGTCCACCACGTACGACGAGACTATAAAAGGGCAGTTCAGTACTAAGCATGGCACCCTTTGGGCTCCTTTTGCTAATCTCGTGTTAGTAAAAGTTTGGTGAGAGACGATTCGTGCTTTTTCAGACTCGTGTTTTCAGATCGTATTTCTGCTGTTCAGTTTGTGCTTGTGGGTTTGTATCTGTTCTTCAGTGCGTGTAGCAAGTTACCATTGACTTGTCATTGTGTTCTTGTTCGTTCGTTACTGATTTTCAGGTCGCTCTTCACAGGCCTTGCTGTTCCTCGGTACATTCTGTTTTTTCGTTCTGAGCAGCCGACCGTTTTCTAGCCATGTTGCGTATACAAACTCATCGTGGAGTTCGTGCTGTGCAGGGGCTTGGTGTTGGTGTCCTTACTTTGACACAAGCCCAGTCCATGAACAGGGCGAGGAGGAGTTCATGGATCAAGAATTGGTTGCTCCAGCGTGACCAGTTCTGTCACATGCCTTTGCTCCGTGTGATCCGTGAGAATAATCCTGACAATTTCAGGAACTTTCTCCGGATGACGGACCCCGTATTTCACCATTTGTTGGCTTTGCTGACCCCCTATATCAGCAGGCAGGATACCTGCATGAGGCAAGCCATCACTCCGGAGCAGAGGCTAGTCACCACCCTGCGGTACTTGTTGACGGGGAGAAGCCTGCAGGACCTTACATTCTCGACAGGCATCTCCCCCCAGGCTCTGGGGATCATTATCCCAGAGACCTGTTCTGCAATCATACAGGTCCTGCAGAAGGAGTATATGAAGGTAAGATTTTTATCCTTTAACATCACATTTTATTGTATTTAATGTTTGATAATATATGGTATTTATTTCCTCATTCCCTAATTACCATGATTGTAATATGCTGTGAATGTCCCCTTGCATGCTGGATTTTTATGTAATTTTTTTTGTCCTTCATACATATTTGCCTTCATTACCTCCCCAGCATGCTCTCCTGGGCCTATATTCACCTCGTGTAGTTACTTAACAATGTATTTTGTCAGCTCCATAGTAGTGCTTTACCCTAAATATCCCCTAAAATGTTGAAAATTGTGATGTGTGCTTTAAATTCAGGCAGAGTGCCAGAGGCTTTTTTTTTTTTGGGTCCCAAAATCATTTGGAACCCTCCCTCCCCCCAACTGCTAACTCAGCTGATACCAATCCTCTATCTGCTGACTTTGCCAAACCCATACACACTATACCCACCTCTTTTGTGGTCAGATCTATGGATGAATTCCCCAAAGCATGTAGTGCAAGGGCCTGCCTGAATACTTTCAAATGGTACTGTTTTAAAGTTTTTGTATCCTATTATTATCTTGATAGGTAATAGCAGAATGTAAAAATGTGCTAAAATGTGTACAGTGTGTATTTATCTCTTTGTATTATGACACTTCTTACCTGTCAAGTGGGCTGCCAATAGTGTAAAGTAAGGTAGGGCTGGCCAAAGTAATACACATTTAGGCATTCATCTCTCAATGAAGTGAAGAGGGTTACCTGTCCAAAACACTCCCCCCCATAAATTTCTTTAAATGGCCCATGAGAGGGGGGGGGGGTCTGATAGGTGGACCTTATACCTTTGCCTTTAAATACTCCCTAAAGTAAATGTTATACTGATGTTGGCCAAGAATGTTTGTGTCTAATCTGCTTTCCATGTTTATATGCAAAATGATTTCTTTTTCTTGTTTGACTCCACAGTTTCCTACCAACCCACAGGAATGGCAAACTGTGGCCTCCCACTTTGCCCAGCGGTGGGACTTTCCTAACTGCAGAGGGGCAATTGATGGGAAACACGTCCACATCGTCCCACCACCCAACTCGGGGTCATACTATTACAACTACAAGGGGTTCAATAGTATTGTGATGTTAGCAGTGGTGTCGGCTACTTACGAGTTCCTGTATGTGGACGTGGGGAAGAATGGCCGGATGTCAGATGGTGGAGTCATCGCCCACACGGAGTTCTACAGGCGTCTCCAGAATGGCAGCTTGGACTTGCCACCTCCAGAAGACAATGTGGAAAGACTCCCATTCGTCTTCGTTGCGGATGAAGCGTTTGCGCTGGGGGACCATCTTATGCCGTCATTCCCTATGAGGACCCTCACCCCGGACCAGAGGGTTTTTAATTACCGGCTGGCCAGAAGAGTGGTGAACACGTTTGGAATAATGGCCAGCCGGTTCCGCCTATTTCTTACACCGATACACATGACGGAGTATAAACTCAATCACATCATCCTGGCTTGCTGTGTTCTCCACAACTTTTTAAGGAGAAATTCTGTGAACTATCCTGGCTCAGTTGGGCCTGAAGCCAGAATTAATCTCAATGAACCAACCCTGACGGCGCTTGAAGCTGGCTGTCCTGGCTTGCCCCCCCTGAGTGCCCGCGAGGACTGTGTAAGATACATGGAATACTTTGCGGGTAGGGGGGCCATCGATATGCCAGACAATGTGTGAGACATTTTTAAAATACATTTTTTTTTTTAAACTGAACAAATATTTGCTTACATTTACTGCTTGTCTTTCTTTTGGCTGACCCTGACTTAAATTTGGGGAGTCGTGAAAATGGCGTGATTCTGTAAACTTATAAAGCACTGTTGGGTGTTATTTACTAAAGGCAAAGACACTTTGCACTACAAATGCACTTGAGACTGCACTGAAACTGCACTTGTAGTGCAAAGTGGATTTGCCCTTAGGAAATAACCCCCATTGTCACTGAAAACACCAATTTTACCACAAAAAATTTTTATGAGCATTGAAAGAAGAAGCCACACATTGTTGATTATCAGTCTTTTTAATCCAAGCACAATCACATGTGCATTTATAAAAGGTTTTTAAAACAAACCAACATGTTTGTTGTATAACAAATTTTTAGGTCACATTAATAAAAGTAGAAATTGTCTTTTAAGGTAAAACAGGCATGTTTCAAACCAATAATAAATGCACAAATCCGGAACTTACAAAGTTCAACTTTTTTAGAAATTGAAGGCAATATCAGACATGAGTATTTATAAACTGTGTTTGATATTGCGTTCAGCAGATGGGGTGAAGTCACCCCTGGAAAAGCCAAATTTTGAAGATGCACACAAATTGCACAAATCGAATGTCAACATGTGCTAGCTGCCATCATGGGGGATCAAGGGACGTGTTTTGTGAGTGCAACCCCTTCCTCTCAGCTACATTATTGAGGATGGGGTTGCATCCCCAAAACGCATACATTGATCTCCCGTGATGGCAGATAGCACATGTTGATACACTGTGTGCATCTTCAAAATTTGGCTTTTCGAGAATATGTCAAAAAATGTTCAACAAATTTTCCGGACAAAAAAATTAAATAATTTGGGATTTTGAGGGGTTTTAAATTCTCCCTAAAACATCAATGATGTTCTTCATTTTGTTTTGAACGTCATTGATGTTTTGCTTGATGTTTCCCAAGTCCCTATTACACCCCATGATCTCCCCGATCAGGATCTGGGCACTTTCAGTGGTGAAATGACCTTCATCCACAACATCACGATCACCTAAATATATATTTAAAAAAACACACCATGTATTATAAATATGCCGACACCCATCTCTTACCGGAGCCTGTGGTCGCAGACATTCACCTGTTGTGACAATTTCCACCACGTCTCCCTCCTCCTCCTCTGCTTGACTTTGGGGGATTTCCACTTCTTCATGAGGTGGGGGGTCTGTTGTCTCCTCTGATGAGTGGTGTCCTCAGAGTATTTTCTCCCCTATGTAAAAAAAAATAGGTATACTTAACACACAGATATTTGATGGCAGAAATAGGAATATGAAACATTGCTTGGAAGTGGGGTACAATTGTCTGTTTTGGCAGAGTTCCAAGATGAAGAAATATTTTTGTCCTTTGTCAAGCTTGAATACCTACCTGTTTTGTGCAAGCTTCACAGATGGAGACACCCCTATAGTATACACTGGAGCACCCGTGTGGGCCCCCTAATAAAAAGGGTGTTCTGGTGTCCCACACTAATGCTCCAGCGTCCAGATGTGTAAACAGCTGCTGAGTGTCCTCGCCTTACACAGAATCTAGTTTGCAGTTCATTCTAGTTACAAACCCATCTAGACACCAAAATTATTTTAAGAGAAGTAGGGCAGAAAAAATGTATTGAACTGCATCTGGACAAAACATGGTGTTTTATTGGCTAAACGAACAATGTTTCCTTCAAACGAATAATGTGTCCATGATCATGAAAGTTGCCATTTTAAACTGTACAACAGTAAAGAAAAGCACTTGGAGCAACATGAACGTAATAAAAATAAAGAATAGGAACACAGGACAACTACTTACTTTTTTGCAGCACTCTCCTGATCCTTCTATACTGATCATGCTCCCTTAATTTGAGGTCCGACCACCGTTTCCTGAGTTGATCCTTGGACTTTCGCCATGATCTTGGCCTTTCTGACATTGGGGTTGGGGTAAGGTCCATGCTTCCCGTCATAGTCGGACCTTTTCAAGATGTCCACCATCTCTACAAAGGACATATTCGATGCCTTAAATCGTCTCCTCTGGGATCGTGACGTTTCTGGCTCTGGCCTTTCCTCCTCCTCGTTGCTGTAATTAGCACGCACCTGCTCTGTCTCCGCCATGTGCTCTTCCCCACTGTGGCGAATGAGAAGGGGTGGAGAATAGACTAGAAAGAACATCAGGGGCGGGCGGAGCGGCCTGTACTGCTTAGAGATTGAGGCCTATATTGGGACAAGATTAGGAGAGTTTAGCCTGACATTAGGGTTTGTCTTGTGTTGTGTCTTGCAGAGAAAATGGATATATTGAAGGATCAGGACTTTATCACCATATTCATTGATATGTTCAGGGAGCTGCCCTGTCTGTGACAGGTAAACCACCCACATTATAAGAATCAAAGAGGAAGGCAGCACTGGATCAATTGCTGGAATTTGTGAAGACGGTGATCCCCACGGCAGACATCACCTATTTGAAGGCCCTAATTGGTGGCATGAGGAGTACTTATCTAAGGGAGCGCAAGAAGGTCCAGGATTCCCTGAGATCAAGAGCTGCAGATGACATTTATCTCCCCAGGCTGTGGTACTATGACAGACTGCATTTTCTGGCAGGCCAGACTGAACCCAGGCCAGCACTCTCCAGTCTTCCTTCCACGCTTCCTTCCACCTCAGCTGAGGCTTCTGACATCCAACCTGGGCCTTCCAGGCAGCAACATGTGGAGGAGCCCAGCTTGAGTCAGGTATAGCATTCTTCTAAATATTTCTGGTTGTCAAATTAATTATGTTAAATATATGTTTGTTTGGAGTACTAATTTATGATTGTGATTGATGAACCAATAACTAAAACGTCCCTTTTTCATACACAGGAAAGTCTCAGCCAGGAGGTGGCTGGGCCAAGTAGGCTGCCCAATACCCAGGTCCCTCCTCTCCGCCTTCAAAAAAAAAAGTGGCAGGAAGAGGAGTAACCTGGAGGAGGCAGCAATTGGCCTATTTTGGAAGGCTACTGAGGCCCTCAGAACACCCCACAGTGTTGAAGAGGATTTTGCTGAACTAATAGCATGCAAAATGCAGCAAATGGAGGGAGGGCCAATGCCTCTTATGTGAGTTTATCATTTTACAAGCACTAAATAAGGGGTTGAGGGGCCAACTCACACGCCAAAGCCACATTTGTGAGCTCACCCATGGTCCTCCTCCTCCAGGTCCTACTCCTCCTCCTGCCACACCTCCAACACCAGAGCCACAGCCGGGAAGGAAGCGTTTAAGGAAGACCAGAGAGTGATGACCTGGGTTCAGTCTGCTCTGACAAAAGATGCAGGCTCTTGTATGCCCACAGCCTGGGGACATGCATGTCATCTGCTGCTGTTCATGATCTCTTGGACTTCTGGACCAGATTGTATTCCCTTATATATGGACTCCTCAGGCCACCAATTTTGCAGTAAAATAATTGATATGTGCCCTGGGGGCCAAAGGCTTCGCCAATTTCTGCAGTTTATCCAGCGTTGCCTCCCTCTTTGTTTGGTTATGAGCCCTTAAAAAAGGAATTTTTTTTCAATTATACTCGCCTATGTGTGTTTTCCTTCAAAAAGAACAGTTTGTGAGGAGGCAGGTACATTTCCAAAATACAATGTGAAATTAACAAGAGACACCAACACCAAGCAGCCTCCTTGAGATTAATAAATAATACAAGATAATAATGGTGTTGTGGTAACTTGACACACAAAACACACTCAAAAATATTCTGGCGTAAAAAAATAAATAAATAAAACACAAGATCAGGCTTTAAAAAAAAATCATTAAAAAAATTATTTAATCTAAAAACATCTCAAAAAGATTATTTTTTCGGGAGATGTGACAAATAAAAATATTATATTGATGAAATCACGAGAAATAATAAAGAAAGAAGTTTGTGAGAACTCTGTGAATATGAGCAGCAAAACTACTTCATTCTTATAGCATTATAAAGAAGAAGAGAGTGCGCTGCATTAAACATTTTAAAACATTGCAGCGTGACGAAAGTGCTATATCCATTCCGAACGCTAATTTTACCAGACCGAGCAATTCCGTCTCGGAATTTATTCTGAGCATGCGTGGCACTTTGTGCGTCGGAATTGTCACGATCGGATTTTGTTGTCGGAAAATCTTATAGCCTGCTCTCAAACTTTGTGTGTCGGAAAATCCGATGGAAAAAGTCCGATGGAGCCCACACATGGTCGGAATTTCCGACAACAAGCTCCGATCGCACATTTTCTGTTGGAAAATCCGACCATGTGTACAGGGCATTAATTTTTCAGGACGATATAAATTTTGAGCCATTGTAGGCTTTTTAGAGCTATAAATGCTATGCTAATTGACTTGAACATTGAGCACGACATAGAAGCTGGTCAGAGTTGATGGGAAGATGGATGGATCCAAATTTAGGGCAATCTAAGAAGAAAACCTGTTAGTCTTCAAAAGGCTGGAGACTGCGGCGGAGGTTCCCCTTAAGCAGGATAACAACCCTAAACTTTCAGCCAGAGATACAATGGAATTGTTTAGATTAAAGCATATTCATGTGTTAGAATGGCCCAGTCAAAGTCCAGACCTGAATCCAATTAAGAATCTGTGGCAAGACTTGCCACCCTAATGCTTGCATCACATGTTGAGGTACCAGTGGTACTAAAGAGTGTGGTGCCCCTTCAGGACCAGACTGAAAAGGTAGAGGGGTATATGTGCTTTGGGCTCCTAAAAGCATGGTTGGAATCTATCTATTGGGATATTAGCCAATATACCTTGTCAGTAGGACTGGTATTATTCTGGGTGTAGGGCAAGTGGGGGCTTAATTTGGAGTACACCATGTGAATATTTAATCACTTTGCTATGTTCTAGAATAGTACAGGAACACTGCTGGTTGGATGCATAAAAGGTGAATCCAGCAATGTAATGTAATATGCCTGGATAGGGGTGGCATATAAAAAAATATTAAAAATCTTAAAATATTTTGTATTATCAGCTAAAAATAATCTACAGCTGTTTATAAACTGGTGGAATCTCTTTTGAAAATAGACTCCACTATGATGATTCCACTGAGTAAAGAGTGGAGTACCAACATGTCAAGGGACTAAATATCACTGAGGGTTTTTTTCTAAAAAGGTCAAATTAAAAAAAAAAAAGGGACGTTTTTTTATTTTGCACCGCAATGGACCCTGTAGCTCAGCCTTGCTCAGTAATGACTGCTCCTAGTCCAGAAGCCTGCTATGGCTTCTTTTATCCAAAGAGGAAAAAATGAGTTATGTTATCTGGATGACTACAGACACATATGCATCCCCCTTTCTTACTGCATGGGCAAACAAGGTCGATAGCATTACAAGGTATTTGTGGCAGTGCTTGTTTCAGTTTTCAGAGCTGCCAGTTTTCAGTCGGATTTGAATTACAAAAGAAGAAGCTGGCATGAAAATTGAAAGGGGTTTATCGGCTAGTCTGAAGCCTCATAGCATATTGCTTATTTATGCAGTCCATCTGCAGCGAGAAGTCTAGAAAAAGCAATACATTTAAGAAAAAAAAATAAGACTATAATATTCAGATATGTTTAAGATGGCAAATAAAATAGATACCTGTAGTATATCTACGAAAGTGATTTCACTTAAAGTTGCACATTACTGCAAGAGAAGATTTTGTATCATGTCATAAATTGTAAGCATCTGTGATGCTCTGTACTGTAGGTAGCCTCTGGGGATTTCAAGAAAAGCTGTTGCTAAGTCACTTTAAAATTAAAATGGAGGAAAGATAACTGTCCTGAGAGCTATGCAGTCAAACTGCTGAAGTTTAATGCTCTGGTCGCATTTGAATAACATTTTTGCATTGCATGTAAAATTAGCCATGGACCAATGGATAAAAGTCACCATCTTTTGGGGAAAATTGGGATGCATTTTAAGCCATGAAGATTTTGGAGCCTTTCATTTACATTTATTCATGGAGTGAATTGCTGCTATCGGACAATCTTGCATATATTATTCATTGTTCCATGCATGCTGTAGGCTTTCTATCCTTTCAGGAGAAACTCCCGGTTAACATTTCAGTCTTTGCTCTCAAGGAACAGGCAGCTAAATTTTGATTTGCTAGAGACCAAGTTTATCGTTTTTTTCTTCCTTTTCTTGACAGTTGGATTAGCCGTAAAGACAAAAAAAGGAACATTAAAGCCTTAAAGGCACCATCTTGCATTTACATCCGTGAGAATTTATTATTTGAACCTGTTAGTGAGACCAATGACCATAGCATATTTGTCATAGAGTGCCAATCCATGGAAATGAGGGATGTAATTCCTTTCGTTCTAGATGAGAAGATGCTCTTTTATAGGTTGACTGTTTTGTTAAATGACAAAGCACGTGGATCTTAGGAAGTAATAAATATGACTGCATGGAATACAAACGGTGCACCTAACTGCAAAGTGCTTGATTTAATGATACATATTTCAGGCAGAAAATGTTATTTAGATATGTGCATTCTGATAAGTATATTATTCTGCACATGTATCTGCATGAAACAGGACATGTTGAAATATATTTTTACAATAAACAGTGGTTTCATGCATGGGGAAACAAATATTTTTAAAGCAGTTTGATTCAAAGCCCCACTTCGGGATCATTTTTACAATTACACCACAGTTTCTGTTATTAGTAGCTTTAAAGGAGAGGTGTGCCATTTAGGCATTTATTACTGACTGTAGTTATTTACTACTGACTAGTTATTTTTGTATTATTTTTTACCCCAATGAACATGGGAGATGCAAAGATGACCACAGAGATATGAGAATGACCTTTTATTAAAAACACATTAGCTGGTCGTTTGGAAAAGATTTAGACTACCACATAAATGCTGTCAAGATAATTTGGCAGTGTATGACTTTGCGCAACTATCAATGAAAGGTGGAGTTAGAAAAAGATTATGGCCTGCGGTGCAAGCTTTTTATCCTTAATGCATGATACACAAACATTATTTATGGTGATGATTCAGAATTGCAAGATTTCAGTATAATGGTCATTGTTCATTAAAAAAAAAAAAAAAACAGTCATGATTCATGCATGTCATAATGATTTTTCAGACACGACCCATAGTGCAGTGTAATTTGTTATGATTTTTACTGCATCATAATAATACAGAGGCTTGTACAATTGGGAATGATTCCCTTGTATTTAGAAGTGGTCAAATAAATTAGGCACTTTTTGAATGATTCATATTTCTTACATTAAGCCAGAATTCTGTAGGTTTATGTGGCATGCATAAAACCTTAGCAGTGTGCAGATCCTATGGAAATAGTAGGCTATTGATTGTAAATTTTTAATGTAGATTATTGCATCTCCCTCGAACACAAGAAAGAAGACAATTCTGAGAGTTTACCAATACCTACACTGGTTTTGTTGTTGGCCTCTTGCAATTCATGTACAGCAGCACTCAGACTGAAATACAAGAAACAGTACTGTAAGCCAATCAGGCTCTGCTGCAAGTGCTGATACTTATCAGTCTGCTGTTTCCCCTACACTGCCCCATTACAAGCTGGGGGCGAGGGGGTGACAAAAGTATTGCTTAGCTGTAGAGGAGAAAAGTAGAGTCATCATCCTGTGTTGTTTAGTAGAGATGTGTACATCTCAGGAAAGGCTGCACACAATTTTGGATTTAGGTCACAAATGTGTATTTAAAGTTCAGCTTTTTTGTCTCTTTAGCTCACTGCATTTCTCAAAAGGCTGCGTGACTGACAATGGAAGTATCAGGTATAAAAGCAGTGTTTGGTGTATATTTTAAAATAAACCCCAGAATAATCACTAACTGGGGAAGCAATAATAAAAAGACAACCCTAAAGCCTACATCTTCAAGAATGCAAAATCTTTGCCACTGGATGTAGCTATACTTCTGCCATTAATGAAGAATTTGTTCCAAAGAGCATTGGTGCGGAAGGACTACATATGTCAAGAACATGGCAAGTCTGACACTGCTGCAGAACCTGGCTTGAGAGGATAGCCAATTCCCCTGTGGCAACAACTTTATCTTTGGATTACTTTATTTATCAAGAGGAGCTATTAACCACATGGGGGATGCATTGTTTTGTGTGGGTAAGCCAGTTCTTAAACTTTTATTGTAAAAAGCAGGATACTGAGTCCATGCAAATATGCTCCCCCAGTTTACATATACAAAGTTATATGTACAAGTTTTTAAATCGATTAACACATTTTTACACCAAGTTGTCTTTTATTACATGTATTTCTAAAAATAAATTGAAGAGAATATATTCCCCTTAACTTGGTGACTAGTGTGCAATACATTATTTAACCACTTAACATTTAATAATTTAACATAACTGTTCAGTTGGTGGCTACTTTGTTGTAAAGGAAGTAGATAGATAAAGTAGACATAGCCCTTTTTTAGGCCTCATGCACACTGGGCTTACAGGCACTTGGCAGTTTTTTTCTGTTTTTTTCAGCCTGTGAAAGCACCTCTATGTTGGCCTATGTGCCATGCACACATAGACATTTACAGGAGTAATAGAATAGGAGCGTTAAGAGACTGAAAAAAAACAAACCATCAAAAGCATGTTCAGAAGCGGAGCTAAAAAACTCTGAACACACCTTTACGCTAGACGCGTTTAGGTGCGTTTTGAGCGTTAATGCATTCCAATGGCTAGAATAAATGACTATTTTGGCCAATGGAATCCATTAATACGCAAACGCTTGATTCGCCTAAATGTGTTTGCAATGCGTTAGCCGTGTTTTTTAAGCAGCTTTTCTCATTCCAAATAGTTCTGGCATTGAGAAGAAAAATATCGAACGCCCTGTGTGCATTAGGCCTTAATTATAAGGGGTGGAATTTTGAACCAAGTCATGTTACCAAGTAACCTCTTCCTTTTATATTGATTAAGCCTTTTACCTATAAAGCTGTATATAGTGTGTGTGTAATGTATGAGGGGGTCAACCAATTATCAGGGCCAGTATTCACTTTTTTTTTTTTTTAAGAGCCTTTATCAGTAACAAACTTTCCGTCATTGCTTCAAGTGCTTGTACCGGGGTGATGCCTGCAGCTGCAGGCATCACCCCGGTACCATTCTTTAGAGCGGACGGTCGGCTTTCTTGTAATGACAACCAATGCAGCTAAGCAGCCGCTCAGCTGTGATCACAAGTAGCAGGAGGGGACGCTCCCCCGCCGCCGCTCAGCCTGGGTCTCCCCTCTCACCTAGTAACCCGGAAGCAGTGTCATGAGATTACTTACAGATTACTCTCATCCTAAAGGCACCAGTTTTAAAAAATAGAAAGTATTCAAAAACGCAGATCTTGGCGCTTTTGAATACTTTTAAGTGCAGTGGAGGGGTTTATAAGACCCCAGATCCCTCCATAAAGAGTACCTGTCACTATCTATTACTGTCACAAGGGATGTTTACATTGCTTGTGAGAGCAATAAAAGTGATAAAAAAAATGGAAAAAAAACCTTTAAATCTACAGACTATCGGCACCTGATATCGGCTATCAGCCTTAAAGGCAGACGAAAAATCGGTATTGGCCCTGAAAAAACAATATATATGTGTGTGTGTGTGAGTGCGTATGTATGTGTATATATATATATATATATATATATATATATATATATATGTGTATGTATGTATGTATGTATGTGTGTGTGTGTATATATATAGATATATGTATGTGTGTGTGTGTGTATATGTATATATATATATATATATATATATATATATATATATATATATATATATATATATATATGGATATGGTATCCTTGAGAAAGTCACGTGACGGTGACGCAATGCGTGGGAGGAGCCTAGGACGCACTCTGCAGTCTATCACTTAGCTGTGTACTGCAGCGATCCTTTTTCTCGTCCACAGCGGCTGACTGCTACTTGCATATCCATATGTTTTCTTGCTACGGGGCGCACGTGAGTGTATCTCATAGTATTTTGCTGGTGTACTACATGTAGATCGTTGCGCAATGAAGCTTTCCTTGTCTATTTGCCTTACATATAACCAACGGTGTTGAGAATTTTATCTTATGAAGCTGGAGGTGAATGGCATTATCGCTCAGGAATGACAAGCGAACACCCCAATTAAGCAATTAAAGAACCACAACCACTGGGACTACTTTTAAATTTCCACTAAAAATAGTTTTTTTTCAGTGTCTCTCTCCTTGCTAAACCACAACATTATTTATTACTTATTCATTCTATTCACCATTTATACACTTATATTTTGATGGACGATTGTCCCTGTTTGTACACTGTATATAATTTTATTTATTCATTTATTTATATATGTGCAATATCACTATAATTTTGATATGGATATTTAAATGGTTTGGAGTTTTTGAAACACTTGAATACTTTTTTAGTATTTTCCTATGCAATCACACATTGGTTTGGGTATTTATGTGCGGGATGCACAATGGTGCACATAATATTTTATAGTTTACTGATCATTGAGTGAAGCGCTTCAATTATTATTGCACAGTACATGTTGGCATTCATGGTTCCCTCACTGAACTGTAGTTCCCCAGTCCCGGCAGCATTCATGCAGCCCCAGATCATGACACTCCCACCACCATGCTTAAAGCGGAGTTCCACACAAAAATGGAACCCTCCCCCCCCTCCGGTGTCACATTTGGCACCTTTCAGGGGGAGGGGGGTGCAGATACCTGTCTAAGACAGGTATTTGCACCCACTTCCGGCATAGACTCCCATGGGAGTCTACGCCTCTTCCCGTCCCCACCGCGTTGTCTCCTGGGAAACACACAGCTCCCAGGAGAGAGGGACCACTTACGATGCGCAGCGCGACTCGCGCTAGCTCAGTAGGGAACCGGAAAGTGAAGCCGCAACGCTTCACTTCCTGATTCCCTCACCTAGGATGGCGGCGGCAGCTGCCGAGAACCGAGCGGGTTCTCGGCGTCGCCTGCCGACATCGCTGGACCCTGGGACAGGTAAGTGGCCATGTATTAAAAGTCAGCAGCTGCAGTATTTGTAGCTGCTGGCTTTTAATATTTTTTTTTTTTTGGCGGTGTGGGTGGACCCCCGCTTTAACTGTAGGCAAGTCACACTTGTTTTTTGTACTCCTCACCTGGTTGCCGCCATACATGCTTGACACAATCTGAACCAAATCAGTTTATCTTGGTCTCATCAGACCACAGGACATGGTTCCAGTATACCATGTCCTTAGTCTGCTTGTCTTCAGCAAACTGTTTGCGGGCTTTCTTCTGCATCATCTTTAGAAGCGGCTTCCTTCTGGGACGACAGCTGTGCAGACCAATTTGATGCAGTGTGCGGTGTATGGTCTGAGCACTGACAGGCTGACCCCCCCACCCCTTCAACCTCTGCAGCAATGCTGGCAGCACTCATACATCTATTTCCCAAAGACAACCTCTGGATATGATGCTGAGCACGTGCACTCATCTTCTTTGGTCGACCATAGCGAGGCCTGTTCTGAGAGGAACCTGTCCTGTTAAACCGCTGTATGGTCTTGGCCACCGTGCTGCAGCTCAGTTTCAGGGTCTTGGCAATCTTCTTATAGCCTAGGCCATCTTTATGTAGAGCAACATTTCTTTTTTTCAGCTCCCCAGAGAGTTCTTTGCCATGAGGTGCCATGTTGAACTTCCAGTGACCAGTATGAGAGAGTGAGAGCGATAACACCAAATTTAACACACCTGCTCCCCTTTCACACCTGGGACCTTGTAACGCTAATGGGTCACATGACACCGGGGAGGGAAAATGGCTAATTAGGTCCAAGTTGGACATTTTCACTTAGGGGGTGTACTCACTTTTGTTGCCAGCGGTTTAGGCATTAATGGCTGCGTGTTGAGTTATTTTGAAGGGACAGCAAATTTACACTGTTATACAAGCTTTACGCTCACTACCTTGCATTGTAGCACTTTACATTTTAGCAAAGTGTCAGTTCTTCAGTGTTGTCACGTGAAAAGATATAATAAAATATTTACAAAAATGTGAGGGGCGCACTTACTTTTGTGAGATACTGTGTGTGTGTGTGTGTGTGTGTGTGTGTGTGTGTGTGTGTATATATATATATATAATGTGTGTGTGTGTATACACACACACATACATACGCATACACAGTATCTCACAAGTGAGTACATCCTTCACATTTTTGTAAATATTTTATTATATCTTTTCATGTGACAACACTGAAGAAATGACACTTTGCTACAATGTAAAGTAGTGAGTGTACAGCTTGTATAACATGAGTGCATGAGCGCTGCCGGCACTGGGGAGCTGCATGAGCGCTGCCGGCACTGGGGAGCTACAGTTCATTGAGGGAACCATGAATACCAACATGTACTGTGACATACTGAAGCAGAGAATGATCCCCTCCCCTTGGAGACTGGGCCACAGTGCAGTATTCCAACATGACGACCCCAAACACACCCCAAAGATCTCTAACATCCACCAGCTCCATGATGTCGTCATGGAGGAGTGGACAAGGACTCCAGTGGCCACCTGTGAAGCTCTGTTGAACTCCATGCCCATGAAGATTAAGGCAGTGCTTGAAAATAATGGTGGCCACACAAAATATTTTCACTTAGGGGTGTACTCACTTTTGTTGCCAGCTGTTTAGACATTAATGGCTGTGTGTTGAGTTATTTTGAGGTGACAGCAAATTTCCACTGTTATACAAGCTGTACACTCACTATTTTACATTGTAGCAGTGTCATTTCTTCAGTGTTGTCACATAAAAAGATATAATAAAATATTTACAAAAATGTGAAGGGTGTACTCACTTTAGTGAGATACTGTGTATGCGTGTGTGTGTGTGTGTGTGTATCTATGTGTATATATATATATATATATATATATATATGTGTATGTATATATATATATATATATATATATATATATCATACACACAAAGTAGCCTGTACCTTCCCCACTGGTTTGCCATCTTGGGTATATGTATATAACGTATATGAAATGAAAGAGTGGCAGTTAGTCTCAACCTGTAAAATACAGTTGTCCTATACAAAAATTATCTAAATGACAATTTGTAGAAGTAGGAATTTAATGGAAAGAATGCACTTAAATTTTCTCACAAAAGTGGGTACACCCCTCACATTTTTTAAATATTTTATATCTTTTCATGTGACAACACTGAAGAAATGACACTTTGCTACAATGTAAGGTAGTGAGTGTACAGCTTGTATAACAGTGTAAATTTGCTGTCCCCTCAAAATAACTCAACACACAGCCATTAATGTCTAAACCGCTGGCAACAAAAGTGAGTACACCCCTAAGTGAAAATGTCCAAATTGAGCCCAATTATCCATTTTCCCTCCCCGCTTTCATGTGACTCGTTAGTGTTACAAGGTCCCAGGTGTGTTACATTTGGTGTTATCGCTCTCACTCTCTCATACTGGTCACTGGAAGTTCAACATGGCACCTACTAGTGGCAAAGAAAACTCTGAGGATCTGAAAAAAAGAATTGTTGTTCTACATAAAGATGGCCTAGGCTATAAGAAGATTGCCAAGACCCTGAAACTGAGCTGCAGTACGGTGGCCAAGACCATACAGTGGTTTAACAGGACAAGTTCCACTCAGAACAGACCTGGCCTTGGTCGACCAAAGAAGTTGAGTGCACGTGCTCAGCTTCATATCCAAAAGTTGTCTTTGGGAAATAGATGTATGAGTGCTTCCAGCATTGCTGCAGAGGTTGAAGGGGTGGGAGGGTCAGCCTGTCAGGGCTCAGACCATACGCTGCACACTGCATCAAATTGGTCTGCATGGCTGTCGTCCCAGAAGGAAGCCTCTTCTAAAGATGATGCACAAGAAAGCCTGCAAACAGTTTGCTGAAGTCAACCAGACTAAGGACAATGATTACTGGAACCATGTCCTGTGGTCTGATGAGACCAAGATAAACGTATTTGGTTCAGATGGTGTCAAGCGTGTGTGGTGTCAACCTGGTGAGGAGTACAAAGACAAGTGTGTCTTGCCTACATTCAAGCATGGTAGTGGGAGTTACAGTTCACTGAGGGAACCATGAATGCCAACATGTACTGTGACATACTGAAGCAGAGCATGATCCCCTCTCTTTGGAGACTGGGCCACAGGGAAGTATTCCAACATAACGACCCCAAACACACCTCCAACACGACCACTGCACTGCTAAAGAAGCTGAGGGTAAAGGTGATGGACTGGCCAAGCATGTCTCCAGACCTAAACCCTATTGAGCATCTGTGGGGCATCCTCAAACAGAAGGTGGAGGAGCGCAAGTTCTATAACATCCACCAGCTCCGTGATGTCATGGAGGAGTGAAGAGGACTCCAGTGGCAACCTGTGAAGCTCTGGTGAACTCCATGCCCAAGGCAGTGCTGGAAAATAATGGTGGCCACACAAAATATTGACAATTTGAGCCCAATTTGCACATTTTCACTTAGGGGTGTACTCACTTTTGTTGTCAGCGGTTTAGACATTATTGGCTGGGTGTTGAGTTATTTTGAAGGGACAGCAAATTTACACTGTTATGCAACCTTACGCTCACTACATTGTAGAAAAGTGGCATTTCTTCAGTGTTGTCACATGAAAAGATATAATAAAATATTTACAAAAATGTGAGGGGTGTACTCACTTTTGTGAGATACTGCAGATCAGGCTGCTTTAACACTGGGGCGTTGGCGGTAAAGCGGCGCTATTTTTAGCAGCAATTTACCGTCGTCGTTACTGAGGTTTTCGGCCGCTGGTGGGGCGCTTTTAACCCCCGCTAGCGGCTGAAAAGGGGTTAAAACGACCCGCAAAGCGGCGCTTTGCCAGTGCTTCCCATTAATTTCAATGGGCAGGAGCGATGTATAATTCCAATGTATACACCGCTTCTTCACCACTCCAAAGATGCTGCTTGCAGGAGTTTTTTTTAACGTCCTGCTAGCGCATCGCCTCAGTGTGAAGGCACTCGGGCTTTCACACTGAGACTGCAGAGGAGCCGCCAAAAGCGCCTGAAAAATGCCTCCAGTGTGAAAGGGGTCTAAAAGTAAACACAGAAAATGCATTTTATAACCGTTTTGTCTGTATAATTTGTGCTCCTTATGCAGCACTCTTTGATGTTGCACAACATTATTATTAGGGATTCAGAGGTGTAACCTGATTCAGGGGTGTAACTGGGGAACATCATGGCAGAATAATTTTTTCCTTTCAGGCTCACATCACACCAGTGAAGGTCAGGTTCCTTGTAACAAAGCAAAACTAGTAGAGGCTTCTCTGGTGTGTAGTGGTTACATATATCTTGTGGTGTTTACTCTTTGTAAGGACTTTTTATTTTTAACATTTAAACTGAACTCCAAGAAAACATATATTTACAAAGATGAAATACATATAAGGGGGCCATTTTACCTGCCATATGATTTGTATGTTTGCCTACGCAGGTTTTCATAGCCTTGGCACACAGAACAGCCAAAAAGGTGACACCTTTCTTTGTTAAATGTAAAGAATACAGTGGGGCCATCCCTCCACTGCCAACACCTACCGCTCCCCTCCTGTTATCAAGTCAAATTCCAGAAATCAGACTACTTGTATTTAGCAATCTATCAGTTTTATTTGAATGACATGGCTGCATTAAATTATCTTATAGACCCTTTTTTTTTACCCTGAAATAAGAGGGTTATATTTACCTGCTCTTTACAAGGATATTGCACAGAGTGGCCCCCATAGCAAGCCACTTGCTGTGAAGGCGCCCTCCTAACCCAGACTGTGTGCATCCATAGGCACACACAACACGGCCCTCCATTCCCTCCTCACAGGACAGGATTTGAGCGAGAGAGAGCAGCACTAGTGCAAACAGACACAGCGCTGGATCAAGACAGGACTAAGGTAAGTATTAAGGGAGTGAGAAGTAGGAAAGAGCTAGTGGAAGGTTTTTTCATCTTTTAAAGTGATTGTAAACCTCAGACATGAAATATGAACAAAGCATATCCTTCTATAGTGTGTATTTGTCTCAATTAAGAGCACTAAATGTAATTTCTGTCTGCTGCTTTGTTCCTCTGCAATCAAAATGAGCCACTTATGACAAGTTTTCCTAACACCAAAAAAAGGTGACAGGGGAAGGACCTTCAGCTGATGGACAGCCTCAGCTCTGTTCCTGTGTGCTGTGTGAAGGGGGTATCTCGTCCTTCCAATCAGCTCTCAGAGCTCTCCGAACCAAAGTACTAAGTGTTATTTCCCCCTACAGTTTCATTCTTCTGCTATCAGAATGAGTCACTTCTAACAAGTCTTCCTGACACCAGGAGAAAAAGGGTGACAGTGAAGAGATCTCAAGCACACAGCCTGTGTTTGACAGCCTCCGCTCTGTTCCTGTGTGCTGTTTGAAGGGGGGGGGCATCCCTTCCTATCAGTTAATTTTCCGCTCTCCAGGGTGTAACTTGAGCTCCCCACTCCCTACTTTCTGGAAGCGCAGACAATCTGTATAAATTTTGCACTTTGAACAGATGTAGGGAAGAGAGGGCCGTAGATAAACAGGTACAATATACATAGGAGGATTTGTTTAATCTCTGTGTACCACCTGAGGCCAGTCGCTTTACTGGGTATATGTAAAGGTTTACAACCACTTTAATGCAGGGAATGCAATGATTTGCAAATCCTATAAACCCATATTTTATTCACAATAGAAAATATATCAAATGTTTAAGCTGAGAAAATGTACCATTTTTTAAACTGATGGCAGCAACACGTCTCAAGAAAGTTGGGACAGGGCCATGTTTACAACTGTGTAGCATCCCCTCTTAACAACACTCTGTAAACTTCTGGGAACTGATGAGACTAGTTGCTGGGATTTTGGGGGAGGAATGTTGTCCCATTCTTGACTGATATAGGATTCTAACTGCTCAATAGTTCTGGGTTTTCCTTGGTTTCCTTTTCTGTTGATAAAAGGTCTGAACTGCAGGCAGGCCAGTTAAGCACCTGGACTCGTCTGCTACAAAGCCATGCTGTTTTCATAGATGCAGTATGTGGTTTAGCATTGTCCTGCTAAAATATGCAAGGCCTTCCCTGAAAAAATACATTGGATGGGAGCATATGTTGCTCTAAAACCTGGATATATATTTCAGCATTGATGGTGCCTTTCCAGAAGTGCAAGCTGCCTATTCCATATGCACAAATACACCCCCATACCATCAGAGATGCAGGCTTTTGAATTGCATGCTGATAACAAGGTCGCTCTCCTCTTTGGTCCGGAAGATGCGGCGCCCATGGTTGCCAAAAAAAGTGTCAAATTTAGATTTGTCTGACCACAGAACAATTTTCTTCTTTCTAACAAACCGTTTTAAATGAGCTTTGGCCCAGAGAAGACAACGACATCTCTTAATCATATTCAGATATGGCTTCTTTTTTGCAACATAGAGCTTTGCCTTGCATTTTTGGATGTCACAGCGAACTACATTCACAGACAGTGATTTTTGGAAGTATGCCTGAGACCATGCAGTGATGTCCATCACAGAGTCATGCCCATTTTTAATGCAGTGCCGTCTGAGGCCCAGAAGATCGTGGGCATCCAGTATTGTGTTTCAGAAATTTCTCCAGATTCTCAGAATCTCGGATTCTGTTTTTTGCTGATATTATGTACAGCAGATGATATATTTAATGTCTTTGCAATTTTACGTTGAGGAACATTATTCTGAATTGTTTGACAATTTTTAGATGCAGCGTTTTTTTACAGGTTGGTGAACCTCTGCCCATCTTTAGTTCTGAGACACTCTGACTCAGAAGCACTTTTTTACCCAATCATGTATACTGACTTGTTGCCTATTAACCTAATTAGTTGCAAAATATGCTTCCAGCTCTTCCTTGTTAGTACCACTTACTTTGTCAGCTTTTTGTTGCCCTGTCTTAACTCTTTTGATGCATGTTGCTGCCATCACATTCAAAATGACCTTCTTTTTTCCCTAAAATTGTAAATTTTCTATGTTGAAATAATTGATATGTTTTCTATTGTGAATAAAATATGGGTTCATGAGATTTTCAAATCATTGCATTCTGTTTTTTTTGGTAGATTTTACACATTGTCCCAACTTTTTGGGAAGTGGCGTTCTACTTTAGAACCACTTCAATTTGTATATTTCATATCTGTCTGCCTTAAATTTCAGCTTTAAATTGAAGCACAGGTTCACGTTAAAGTCTAAATCTTCGTTCTTCATGTGAAAACATTGAGCAAGTACTTCTGACTGTGCGCGTTCAGCTTTTCAGCATTCGCTTGCATATGCTTTTTACCAAATCACAGCCTATTTAACCACCACCTCACTATGTAACAGAGCTGTTAATGTATATTTTACAAAAGAAGGATAAAAATACATTACAGCTTGTGTCACCTTTGAAGGATATACGTATTTGTAATTATTCATGTTGAAATGATCTGTGTTTAATTAATAAACTTGATCATGCACAGTAAAAAGCCTGGGCTTGGTAACCAACTGCAAATGTGAGTCTCTTATGATAAGGGCCAGTTCAAGGTCACAGGGGAAGCTGCCCAGAGCATCCATTTGCATATAATATTGCCAGCAGACACACTATGCTGAGGCAGTCTGCCTGTCTGATCTTCTCCTCTTTGTCATGGAGATTCCTGGTAGTGAAGGCCAGTTTCCCAGATAATGATTAAGTGTTTTAATAGCATTCATTCCTTCTGGACTAACTACTCAAGCAGAAAAAAGGGTTATGTAAAAATCACATTTAAGAAAAAATGATTTGTAATCTTTGCATCAGCAGCATTTTGAGGAGACATTAGGACTTAAATCCTTGGTGTGGTAGGCTCATGCTTTATCTTTTGATATTTACCGAGTTTACTGATGCATGAACAGTTTCCAGCAACAAAAGCAGATGGGATGGGCCCTTTAAAGGTAATGCTATCTACTAGGCTGTTACTTTCTATATATTTATAGTCAAGTAATCTTGGGGATATCTCCCAGCAAATATAGATTACTTAAATATGACAAAGAAGAGCAGGAGAACTTTATTCAGTATCATCCTTTGCACCGAATGCTTTTCAATTCATTAAAAGGATGATTTGCAACAAGACGTTAAATGTATTTTATAGAGCATAAGAGTTTTGTAACTCTAGCTTCATTGCAGTCTAAAAAGCATACATACGCAGACTTTCATGTTCAATTTGTTTTCTGCTTGTTTTGTGGGGGGGGGGGATCTTTTTTTTTTTTGATTGGCATGTTTTAATTGATATTAACTGGAGATTCAAATTCTGATAACCCTTTGTTGAGAGATCTGTACCTCTAAACTCAGTGAAGATAAAAGATCCAGTCTTCTGTACGTATGACAGTCTGAGAATTTTCTATTGACATGGTGATTATGGATTGATAATGAGTGGAAGGAGGATTTTTTATGCTGCCAATTTTAGAAATCTTTCCTAAGGCTGGCAGTCTTGTGACATTGCCCCTTTTCTTCTAAAAGACTGGTCCGTTCTAAAAGTGTCACTAAACCCAGGACCCTGCATTCGCTGTATCTGGTCTCCCACAGTACACAGAATATGGAAATGCAATAATTCTAGTAAATCTAAACTTCTAAATACCCTTTTTTATCGGCAGTATATAGCAGTCTTGTGAATTTTATTAGTGTGCAGCCGAGCACTGGTTAAAGTTTGTCGGAGGAGTTTTCATTCTCCTCTGGCTGTCCCTGTGCTGATCATATGCACCCTCCCAAAAAAAAAAAAAAAACTCTAGCAATACACACCAAACTGACAAACTGAGCATGTGCAGAGTGCCCCCAAGGCTCTCTTCTATCAGGAGATGGAGTGAAGACAGTAAAGTGGAGTAGTGCATGTGTATGAATTACATTTGAAAAATAAGGATATTGTTTAGTGTCGCTTTAATAGCTTTTTAAAAAAAAGAAAACGAGTTTAGTTGCACATGGGTTCTCATTGCCTCTTGTTAATTTCTGCTCTGTCTACCATATTTTTCGCTCCATAAGAAGCACCTAGGGTTTTAGAGGAGGAAAACAAGAAAAAAAATATTCTGAACCAAATGGTGTACTAAAATATTTACCAGTGCCCATGAAATGCAGCCTGACCAGTGCCAATTAAATGCAGCCTGACCAGTGCCAATTAAATGCGGCCTGACCAATGCCAATTAAATGTGGCCTGACCAGTGCCAATGAAATGTAGCCTGACCTGTGCCAATGAAATGCAGCCCTGACCTGTGCCAATGAAATGCAGCCCTGACCTGTGCCAATAAAATGCAGCCCTGACCTGTGCCAATAAATGCAGCCTTACCTGTGCAACCTCCAGCTTTCACAGAATGACTTTGCTTATGCATTCGCCTGTCACTCAGAAGACAGGGCAGCCTGAGCGGCTGTACTCTATTTGGCCGCTCAGGCTGCTCTGTCTTCAGTCTTCTGTGAGTGACAGGCCCGGCGCTCGTGGGAGACGGCCGCCGCTGGCCCAGTATTGTAACATGGCGACAGGGAGGCTGGTCAGTATTCGCTCCATAAGACGCAGAGACATTTTTTTCCCCATTTATTGGGGGGGGGGGGGGGGGAGTGCGTCTTAGGGAGCGAAAAATACGGTAATTGGTTAGACCAGTGTAAACCTTACTAATAATTTGTCTGTGTCCAGCCTAAAGCTTACTTTGGCTGTCATATATGTGGACAGGATTAAGCTCTGATGAAGCATACACATGGCTTCCACTTGAGCACGTTGGTACACTGCTGCTCACAGTCGGTGTGCGCTTTTTGCAGGAAAGCAATGATAATGAGCTAGGGGAATAAAATCAAACCAATAAACTGTTCTGGGGGTGGAATGGGGATCCCATAAAGTCCTTACCCATTCAAGCCTAAATCATCTCATTTTCCATAGTTACTATTAGAAAAGTACTGCAAACACCAGTTTGGTGGTATAATTATTTATTCCTAAGTTTCCTGAAAACTGACCTTCTTGAGGCCTGATTATGTGACTGCTTTGTTTCATCTGAAGCTAGTGTTTTTTGGGTTCTCCTGATACATTTGGAAGAAGCCTTGAGAGAACCCATGAACTGTGCAGTTGGTGTGGGACAGAATAAGATTCATTCTTTTTATTTTATTTTATTTGGGGGGGGGGGAGCCATAAAACATCAGGTAATTACTCATTAGTAGTAATTGTACAGACCTAAAGTCAAGTTATCATAGGGCAATGCAGGTAAATGTACAGAACACCTCTGAAAACAGTCTAAGGTCTTAAAGACATATCATCAATGCACAGTGCCTTGCAAAAGTATTCACCCCCCCCCCCCCTTGGCATTTTTCGTGTTTTGTTGCCTCACAACCTGGAATTAACATGGATTGTTTGAGGATTTGCATCATTTAATTTACAGAACATGCCCACAACTTTGAATAAGTTTTTTGTTTTTTTTTGTTTTTTTAATTGTGACGCAAACAACAAATAGGACAAAATAACAGAAAAAGTCAATGTGAATAACTGTTCACCCCCCTAAAGTTAATACTTTGTAGAGCCAGCTTTTGTGGCTATCACAGCTCCAAGTTGCTTTGGATAAGTCTCTATAAGCTTGCCACATCTTACCACTGGGATTTTTGTACATTCCTCCTTGCAAAACTGCTCCAGCTCCTTCAAGTTGTATGGTTTGCACTTGTGAACAGCAATCTTTAAGTCTCACCATTGGATTGAGGTCTGGGCTTTGACTAGGCCATTCCAACACATTTACATGTTTCCCCTTTAAACCACTCAAGTGTTGCTTTAGCAGTGTGTTTGGGGTCATTGTCCTGCTGGAAGGTGAATCTCCGTCCTAGCCACAAATCACACACGGATTGGTACAGGTTTTGCTCAAGAATATCCCTCTATTTAGCGCCATCCATCTTTCCCTCAACTCTGACCAATTTCCCAGTCCCGATTGCAGAAAAACATCCCCGCAGCATGATGCTGCCACCACCATGTTTCACTTTGGGGGTGGTGTTCTTTGGATGATGTGATGTGTTGGGTTTGCGCCATACATAGCATTTTCTTTGATGGCCAAAAAGTTCAATTGTAGTCTCATCAGACCAGAGCACCTTCCTCCATACATTTTGGGAGTCTCCCACATGCCTTTTCGCAAACTCAAAATGTGCCATTTTGTGTTTTGCTGAAAGTAATGGCTTTCTTCTGGCCATAAAGTCCAACTCTGTGGAGCGTATGGCTTATTGTGGTCCTATGTACAGATACTCCAGTCTCTGCTGTGGAACTCTTCAGCTCCTCCGGCATTACCTTAGGCCTCTGTGCTGCCTCTCTGATTAATGCCCTCCTTGCCCGGTCCATGAGTTTTGGTGTGCGGCCGTCTCTTGGCAGGTTTGCAGGTGGTGTTGGGAGAGGTTCCTAGACTTTATAGTAAACGTTTTATAAAGAAAGGATGGAGGAAAAAAAGTATAATGTAGATTTTAGAGAAAGACATTAGCGAAAAAGTAGGAAACATGGTAGTGGTAGGGAGTTGGGTAGGTATGAATGGTGACGATGGGGGGGGGGGCTTACGGGGTTACAGAATACGGGGAAGGGGAGTCCTGGGGTGTGAGAGAGCTCAATCTAAGTTTTCAATGTATACTGTAGGTAACTGCAACAGAGAACACTTGTCTGGAAAATGAGCACTAAGGAGTACATTAACTTGAAAGGGGTATGCTAATTGACACCCATAATGGATTTGTAATTTCTCATATGTTGGAAAGAAGCCAGGCTGACAAAGTGTATAGACTGACCATGGAGTCAGTAGCAATAGCCCATTGCCTTCCTCAAATTTAAAGATCATGTTTGTTCTGTTGATCCACTCTGTCATGGTAGGTGTGTGGGGATGGTATAGCGCTTGTGTAATTTGTCGGGTGAGGTACCTTTTGGGATAGTAGTTAATAGGAAGTCTCCAGAATTTTGGTACTCGTGGAGCATTTGTGGGCTAATCTGCAAGCAGAATTCCATTATTGTTCTGTGAACTTTTGACCAAGTGTTCTTTTCAATTGGAGGAAGTATGGTTGGATTTTGTGTTGTAAGGCTTAAAGTTGTTTGTACTGATACAATATGGTATGTCTAAATAATTTGCCATCTGTGCATAGTTGTTCAAAAAATATGAAAAATCTTTACAGCAATTTTTTTTTTATGTGTGGTTAGATATGTAATTTTTAATTTGTAGAAATGTCCATATTGGAATATTTTTAATAGCTTCTACAGTGGATATAAAAAGTATACACACCCCTGTTAAAATGTCAGGTTTCTGTAATGTAAAAAAAAAAAAAGAGACAAAAGATAAATAATTTCAGAACTTATTCCAACTTTAATGCGACCTATAAACTGTACAATTCAGTTGAACAACAAACTAAAATCTTTTAGGTGGAGGTAAGTAAATATTAGCTAAAATAATATGGTTGCGCAAGTGTGCACACCTTTAACCACTTCCCGCCCGCCCTATAGCGGATTGACGTCCGGGAAGTGGTTGTGTTATCCTGACTGGACGTCATATGACGTCCAGCAGGATAACATGCCGCAGCGCGCCCCCGGGGGCGTGCATCGCGGCGATCGGTGGAGCGGTGTGTCAGTCTGACACACCGCTACACTGATCTTGGTAAAAAGCCTCCGGCGGAGGCTCTTTACCACGTAATCAGCCGTGTCCAATCACGGCTGATCACGCTGTCAATAGGAAGAGCCATTGATCGGCTCTTCCTCATTCGCGTCTGACAGACGCAAGTAGAGGAGAGCCGATCGGCGGCTCTCCTGGCAGGGCAGGCCCCCCTCAGATCACCCCACTGGACTACCAGGGATGCCACTAGGACCACCAGGGAAGGGGCAACGTGGATGACCAGGTATGTACCCCATGGCCATCCACATGTGCCCAATCTGTGCCAATCAGTGCCCACAAATGGGCACTGATTGGCACTATTATGTCCATGATATGCCCAGATCTGCCCAGCAATGCTCTATCAGTGCCACCTGTCATTGCCCATCTGTGCCACCTGTCATTGCCCATCTGTGCCACCTGTCATTGCCCATCTGTGCCACCTGTCATTGCCCATCAGTGCCACCTGTCAGTGCCCATCAGTGCCACACATCAGTGCCACACATACGTACCCATCAGTACCACCCATATATACCAATCAATGCCACCTACGAGTGCCCATCAGTGCTGCCTATGTGTGCCCATCGGTGCCACCTATGAGTGCCCATCAGTGCCGCATACCAGTGCCACCTATCAGTGCCCATCAGTGCCACCTATCAGTGCCGCCTATCAGTGCCCATCATCAGTGCCCGTTAGTGCCACCTCATCAGTGCCACCTCATCGGTGCCACCTCATTGGTGCCACCTCATCGGTGCCCATCAGTGCCGCCGTATCAGTGCCCATCTGTGCCGCCGTATCAGTGCCCATTATTGAAGGAGAAAGCGTACTTATTTACAAAAAAATTTAACAGAAACAAAGAAAAACTTGTTTTTTTTCGAAATTTTCGGTCTTTTTTTATTTGTTGCGCAAAAAATAAAAACCGCAGAGGTGATCAAATACCACCAAAACAAAATGATAAAAAATTTGTTTGGGTACAGTGTAGCATGACCGCGCAATTGTCATTCAAATTGCAACAGCGCTGAAAGGTGAAAATTGGGCTGGGCGGGAAGGTGTCTAAGTGCCTGGTATTGAAGTGGTTAAACTAATACTTTGTTGTAGTACCTTTTGATTTTATTACAGCGCTCAGTCTTTTTGGGTATGAGTCTATCAGCATGGCACATCTTGACTTGGCAATATTTGCCCACTCTTCTTTGCAAAAACACTCCAAATCTGTCAGATTGCGAGGGCATCTCCTGTGCACAGCCCTCTTCAGATCACCCCACAGATTTTTTTTTTATGTTTAAAGTATTTTATTGGTTTTTCATAGGATAACAGGATATAACATTACATCCAACATGTCAAGTAATATGCAGAGAAATGATACAGATATATAAATCTACATTTCTACAACCTAATCATTAGAGAGAGAGCCTACAATTAGTCAGTTAACAACCTGGGAATTTGATAAAGACATTTACTGAACCTCCTCAGACCCCTGTATGAATCAGAGCCTCTTATATCATCTCCTTTTCCAGCACCCCAAAAGGGATCACACTGTGCTGGAGAGGAGAATGATACCTGTCTTTTATTGGTCCTCAGTCGGATAAAGAGTGAGGAAAACTACCCAGACTTCTAGATAGGACTGTCTGAATTTTTAACAATCAAAACTGGTTGAATAAGTCACTCTAAAAGTGACCCTGCATGGTAAATAATGAGACTAATTTTATTAGAAGAGAAGAAAAACAAAGGACATATGTCCCGAGAACAACTTTACAGATATCCTTCCAGCAGGACACGTCACAATTTAACATTCAAGGGGATAAGGAAAGAAGGGGTGAGGGTGGAAAGAAGGGTGAGGAGCAGAAAAAGATAGAGAGAGAAAACGGAGAGAGTTAGAGTTAGCCGTCTGCAAGTCAGTTCCTGGATTGTAATAGAATTAGCCTTGTGGATTTGAGGGAGCACCCACTCCTATGTATTTGGACCACGGTTCCCAAGTCTTCTCAAACTGTGCCGAGGTGTCTAGTATGGAGCTCACCATTTTCTCCTGGGCCATTATCCATGAAATTTTGCGTTTGGCCGCTATAACAGAGACCTTAGGCCTCTTCCACGCTTTGGCTAAGGTGATTTTGGCTCCAAGCAGTATAAAAAAATTTTTTAATTTTTGTAATAATTTTGGAGTCCCGGTAATAGGGTGAATAATTAGAGCCGTTAGGGGAGACTTGGGAATGGTCTTGCCTGTAACTTTAGATATGATGTAAAAAATTTTGTTCCAAAAGCTCCTGATTTTGGGACACTCCCACCATATATGCATCATGGTGCCCTTCATATGATACCCGCGAAAGCAAAGAGGAGAAACCGAGGGATACATTATAGAAAGCCGGGAGGGGGTTAAGTACCATCTGGTGATGACCTTCAAGCTAGCTTCAATTAATGAGATATTGAGAATACCCTTAAAGGATCTAAAGAAGGTTTTGTGCCAGTGTTCCAGATCCCAGGAGTCCTGCAAATCCCTCTCCCATTCCAGCATGAACGTTGCTTTCCGACTGTTGCAAGCGAAGAGTAGATTATGGAGATCCCCCCCCCCCCCTGCTCCAGGAGCTGCCCACACCATAGTTCATATGGGGTGAATTTCGGTGGTTCAGGTTTCGCGACCCAGATGGAATGAAGAAAGTGTGATAGTTGAAAAAACCTGAACCTCTCCGAGTTGGGGAGGTCCAGATGTTTAATGCAGTGGTTGAGAGATATTGGCCCAGCTGCGGTAAAATAGTTCCCGATCCGGTACATTCCCCTGTCTAGCTACCACTGAAATGCTTTGATATCCAAACCCGGAGGAGACTCCGGGTTACGAAATATGTGAGCTAAAGGTTTGCTTTGTGACACCAAAGAGGGACTCTTCCTGAGAGTATCCCAAATCCTCAGTGACTGTGATAAGGCGGGAGATAAGATGGAGGGCCTAGCCTTTGGAGAGCACCAGAGGAGGAAATCAATAGTGAAGGATGGGACTGCCTGCCTCTCTATTTCTACCCAATCAGGTCTGGCTGATTTAGAATATACCATAGATATCTGGGCCAATCTAGCAGCTTGGTAGTGCCAAAAAAAAATTGGGAAGGCCCAGTTCCCCCTTATTTCTCAAACAGAATAAGGATTGTCTCACCAGTCGATGACCCTGTTTACCCCAAACAAATTTGACAACCTTGTTTTGAAACACTGAAAGGTGATCCTTACGTATGGTGATCGAAGCGAGCGAAATATTTATAATAGTCTCAGGAGAAGGGTCATTTTGACAGAGTTTATTTTGCCCAGCCAGGATATTTGGTGCGGAGACCATTGTTTGAGATCTGATTCCAATTTTTTGTAGATGGGAGGGTAATTAGCCTGATACAGTTGTTCAAATTTAGGAGTGAGATTAATACCAAGATATCGTATGGAAGACTCACTCCACAAAAAGCGAAAGGAGTCCTTCAACCGGGAAACCAGAGATGATGGGAGCGACACATTGAGTGCTTGGGATTTGGAGTAGTTGACATGTAAACTTGAAAGCTGGGCAAAGTCTTCCAGGAGCTTACATAAAGCAGAAAGCGGGGACGTAAGGTAAAGGATTAGATCGTCGGCGAATAAACCGCATTTGTGTATTTTGGGCCCACATCTAACCCCCGCTATGTCTGGGTTAGTGCAGATAGCAATTGCTATGGCAAAAATAAGTGGCGACAAAGGGCATCCCTGGCGGGTCCCTCTCCCTATTTTGATAGGTTCTGGAAGTTGTCCTTGTAATTTAATCCTAGCTTCTGGATTAGAGTATAGGGATTTAAGTAGCCCAGAAAATCGGGGGTCGAAGCCCCATCTTTCTAGAATGGAGAACAGGTAGGACCAAGAGACAGAGTCGAACGCTTTTTGTAGATCTAGGGACAGTAACATACCCTTTTGTTCACCATCGCCATCCCAGCCAGATTGCAGGATAGAAACCACATCTACTGTTCTTCTGATTTGGTCAGGACCCTGCCTTCCAGGGATGAACCCTACTTGGTCCTTATCAATATAGGACCCAATAAAGGACGCCAGACGGTCAGCCATAATTTTAGTCATTATTTTAAGATCGTTATTGATCAAAGCTATGGGTCTATAGTTAGAAACCTCACCCGTATCTTTATCTGGTTTCGGGATGACGGTAATGAAGGCAGCATTCATTTGCGGGTCCAGAGGGTCCCCTTTGGTTTTAGAGTTAATGAATTTAGCTAGATAAGGTGCTATAGTATTTGCAAATGTTTTATAGTATGGTATGGAGAAACCGTCTGGACCCGGTGCCGAACGCTTTAAGTTTTTGATTACTGCTAGGACTTCTTCGGTGGAGACTGGGGCTTCGAGTCTGTCTCTGTGATCCACCGACAGGGTGGGAATCGGTAGATTATCCAGGAATTTGGTCATCGCATAAGATCTATTCACCTTGTGTTAACTATAGAGATCTGCGTAGAATCCATGGAAGGCTTCCATGATTTTCAGAGGGTTCACCGTGTGTGGTTGACCTGCTATTTTAATTTTAGGGAAGGTATAAGAGTGCGTGCATGGCGTGAGTCGGGAAGCCAAGAGAGACCCAGCTCTATCCTTTTGGTAGTAGTATTTCGCCCCCAGCCATAACATGCTTTTTTCTGCCTTAGCTGTAAGAGCTAAATTAAGTTCAAGGCGCGCCGCATCCAACCGGGACACGGGTACTAGAGTTGGGTTTCTCTTGTGCTCCGAACAAAGTTTTTGAAAATTCTTTTCAACATTATCTATGTCTATCCTGTGTTCTCTTTTAATTTGGGAGGCTATTTGAATTAATTTCCCTTGTATGGTTGCCTTATGTGTTGCCCATAAGGTTTCCGCCGTGTCGTTTTGAGTAAAGTATTCAGAAATGGCCTTTTCAATTTCTACTTTCCAAGTAGGGTCAGAGATAATGGTTTCTTTTAGTCGCCAGAAAGTGGATTTGGATTGTGGGGCTTGGTTGTTTATCATAACACTCAACAAGGAGTGATCGGACCACACCGTGTCTATAATCTGTGCTCTTTGGGCTGCCGCAATCAAGCTATTTGAAACTAGCAGGTGGTCCAGTCGGGCATAAGATTGGTGTGCATGGGAGAAATGTGTATAATCTTTTTTGGTGGGATTTAACTCCCTCCAAATGTCCGTGAGACCCTGTGAGTATATCAACTTAGCTATTTTAGAACTGTTCTTAGTTGGGCGGATGGTTTGAGCATTGGGAGGTTTGGATCTATCTAGTCCTTGGTCAAAGGCCACATTAGAATCTCCACCAAAGATTATGGAGCCTTCCATAAGGGGACCAAGTGTCTTAAACATGTTACTAAAGAATTTAAGTTGTCCTGTATTTGGGGCGTAATAGGATACTAGGGAAAATAGTCTGCCCTCTATTGAGCCCTTCACGAGAATATACCTCCCCTCTGGATCCTGCCTCACCTGCTGCGGTGTAAATCTGCAATTTTTTGAGATAAGGATAGCGACCTCTCTGGTCTTATCTTCTGCGTTAGCTAAATAAAACAAGGGGAACTGGGCGTGAATGAAATTGGGTTTGTACCGGATCGCAAAGTGTGTTTCTTGAAGAAACAAGACATCAATTTTGCGGGATTTCATATAATCGAGAACCTTCCTTCGTTTAGGAGGTGAATTTAGCCCTTGGGTATTATGTGTTGCAACCCTTAACAGGGATGATAATGAATCAGTGGTAGCCATGGAGCAGAGGTAGGGGTCCTACCACCCATCCACCAACGCTTACCTGGTCTAAGTGGTTGTGGGGGACTGAAGCCGGAACAGAGGTGGGACTCCATCGCCGCCTACGTGGAAAATGGACATCGACCAGCAAACAGCCAACTGCAAGAGAATAAATTGTTAGAGAGGAAAGAAGAAAAGGAGAAGGAGGGGAAGGGAACGAAGGGTGAATCAAGCCCTCATGGAGCTTGAGTGAGCAGTGAAGGCTTCGTAGCACAACACTCCTCGAAGTAGGAGATACGTCCAGTCCCTGCGAGCAGGGTGGACTCCTAACCCAGGGGACAGGAATCACCTAATCCGTGGGGTAGGGGGAGGCGCGGCTTAACTGCCCCAACCTCGGCGCACCTTTTTGAAAAAAAAAAAAAACAATATAACTAGCAATCAGAATCATTCTGATATTGAGGACCCCGACAACCCACTGCCCCGCGGTCCCTTCCCCCTGCCCGGAGGGAGAATCCAGGAGGGGGGGGGGGGGGCGGATTCCTCATGTACCAGCCCCGGGAGAACAGTACCCATCCCGCGTCTAACGCACTTCAGCAGATAATGTTACGGGAGAAATCTCTACGGCAGTTAGCCTTGGTAAACTTATGCCTAAAACCGTGAAGGAGGCAAGTGCTTAACATAGGAGTAATAATAAGTCCCGAACGAAAGCCATAAGAGCCATCGTCAATAGCACAGGTATGTATTTAGCTCCAAATAGAAGTTCCCCTATGGGCTGCAAAGGGAACAGTTTTTAGTAAAAAAAAAAAAAACAAAAAAGAAATACAAAAAGCTGAAAACAGAAAATTATTCCCCCCCTCATTATTCCATTGTCCCCTTGGTGAGTGAAAAAGAAGTAACAGGGGCATATAAACCCCAGCATCTCTCGGAGCTCAGATTGAGTTCTGAGGAGAGAATCCAGTTAGAAAGTGAACTTCAATCAAAAAACAGACAACCTCTTGACTCGTGGTATCATGGTGGTCTGGCTTCTTTGGTGCGTTTGTATTTAGGTTTTTCCCACATAGGCTGTAGTGGGCTCGCTGGGGAAGGGCATTTGGAAGAACCCGCTGAGGAGTTGTTAAAGTCCATTGTTGACTCTTGTGAAATAAGACGAAGGTCTAGCAGGATCCGTTCTCCTTCTGGTAGGCTGCGGAAGGAATGTGTCTTGCCCCTGTAGTCAAACTTGAGTGCAAAGGGAAAGGCCCATTTATATTTAATTTCATGTTGAGCTAACACAGTAAGTAGGGGCTTCAGCGACCTCCTTTTTTGTATTGTGTTCGGTGATATATCTGCGAATACTTGTATTGCGTGACCTCTGCACGTAAGAGGATGTTGATATCTGCACTTTTTCACCACCTCTTCCTTTACCCCGATAAGTAGTGTGGTTTGACCACTATATCTCTAGGCAAGCCGTCTTTCCTCAGTGGTCCTAAGGTTCTGTGTGCTCGGTCTATCTCCAACTTATGTGAAGGAATATCAGGAATAATTTGCTTGAGAAAGTCCTGAACCACCGCCACGGAATCAGTTATAGATTCAGGGAGCCCCCTAATTCTAAAGTTTTCCCTTCTAGATCTATTTTCAAGATCATCGATACGTGAAAGAGCAATGTCCAGCTGATCCTGTAACAACTGTATGTGGTCAGAGTTCTGTCTGGTTTTAGAGATGGTATGGTCAAGTTTGTCTTCAATCTCTTCCATCCTGGAGCCCAGTACTTGGAAGTCTTCCCTAATATCTCCCGTTATTTTGGCAGCAGTTTGAGCCAGACCTCTGTCCAGAAGGGCTGATAATTGGGAGAAGAGGTCTGGAGCTGAGAGCAGTGTGTGGGCAGGGATGTCTGTCAGCTCAGGCCCCGTTAAATTGTGAGAAGAGGTAGGCCTCAAGGAAGATGCCATTGACTCTTCAGTAAGGGGATCTGTGTATGCTGTAGATTGTGCCATAGGCTGGAGAGTACTCACTGGGGTCCCAGGAGGGAGAGAGCGGGTCACTGCAGCGTAAGACAGCTTGTCTCCAGGGCTCTCCACAGCGTTCTGTGTGTTGGGTAGCATGGCGCCCGCCATCTTGGATTCGGCCCGCTCCGCCGAGGCTCTGAAGAGTGGTTCAAGACCTCTCCTGGTCGCTCCCACCGGCATGGGCTTGCTCCCCAGCTATTCCGCCGGCAGATGAGGTGGGTCTCGTGGCTCCCGGGGTCCCGGATCCCCCGCTATGTGCGCCGGGTGGTTAAGGCAGTGCGGCGCTCCGGGCTTAAGCAGCCATCTTGGAGGAGTCCGCGCATGCGCCTATCACCCCACAGATTTTTAATCGGATTCTGGTCTGGGTTCTGGCTGGGCCATTCCAAAACTTTAATCTTCTTCTGATGAAGCCATTCCTTTGTTGATTTGGATGTGTGCTTTGGGTCGTTGTCATGCTGAAAGATGAGGTTCCTCTTCATATTCAGATTTCTAGCAGAAGCCTGAAGGTTTTGTGCCAATACTGACTGGTATTTGGAACTGTTCATAATTCCCTCTACCTTGACAAAGGCCCCTGTTCCAGCTGAAGAAAAACGGCCCCAAAGCATGGTGCTGCCACCACCATGTTTCAATGTAGGTATGGTGTTCTTTTGGTACTGTGCAGTGTGATTTTTGCGCCAAACAGATCTTTTGGAATCATGGCCAAAAAGTTCAACCTTGGTTTCATCAGACCATAACACATTTTCCCACATGCTTTTGGGAGACTTCAGATGTGTTTTTGCAAAATTTACCCGGGCTTGGATGTTTTTCTCAAGAAAAACATGCTTGGTGTTATATTTTAAAATTAGGAAGGCCTATTCCTCCAGTGCGTTTTGGTTTCATAAGATGGGTAAGGCCTATTCCTGGTTTGGAGAAGATCCATAGAAATGTACGCATCAAGGACTGACGAGAAGAAAAAAAGTCGAAAGTAAAGCAAATGGGATCGTTTGGACAAGATCAAAGTATTTTTGATAAATATTTATCCAGAGAGGTGCCACACATCCAACTCAGGGGTTGGTCTTGCAACTCTACCCCATAGCCTAGACATATGAAGAATACGGGAGATTGTTGTCACATGTACCACACAGCCAGTACTTGCCAGATATTCCCGCAGCTTCATTAATGTTGCTGTAGCCCTCTTGGCAGCCTCCCTGACCAGTTTTCTTCTCGTCTTTCCATCAATTTTGGAGGGACATCCAGTTCTTGGTAATGTCACTGTTGTGCCACATTTTCTCCATTTGATGACTATCTTCACTGTGTTCCATGGTATATCTAATGACTTGAAATTCTTTTGTAACCTTCTCCTGACTGCTGCCTTTTAACAATGAGATCCCTCTGATGTTTTGGAAGCTTTCTGCGGTCCATGGCTTTTGCTGTAGGATGCGACTAAGAAGATGTCAGGAGAGACCTACTAGAACAGCTGAACTTTATTTGAGGTTAATCAGAGGCAGTTTAAATGATGGCAGGTGTGTACTGACTCCTATTTAACATGAATTTGAATGTGATTGCTTAATTCTAAACACAGCTACATCCCCATTCCAGCTGACAGAAGTTTTCACTCTCAACCTCTCTCTCAGAAACCTTCCATTCCCACTAGGGAGCTGGGAAGGATGAAGTGTAAACTCCTAAACTCTTGATGGAGGACTGGTCACTGACCAGTTTTCTTCTCGTCTTTCCATCAATTTTGGGGAGACGTCCAGTTCTTAGTAATGTCACTGTTGTGCCACATTTTCTCCATTTGATGACTATCTTCACCGTGTTCCATGGTATATCTAATGCCTTGAAATTCTTTTGTAACCTTCTCCTGACTGATACCTTTTAACAATGAGATCCCTCTGATGTTTTTGACGTGTAAACGCCTAAACTCTTGATGGAGGACTGGTCACTGGGTATATTATGTCTTCACTCACCTGGGATCTGACTATACAAGCCCCAGTGGAGAGATCGGAGCGTTTACCTGCCGGACTCTTTCCGTATATTGCTGAAGCGTTCGTTGTTCAACATTTAAGACGCCGAGGGTTCAGAGGTATCCGAAGACATCCCTGTCCCCGCAGAGGGCTCTGTCTGCTTGTGTGTTTGACTCTGCTCTTAAGGAGGTCCACCAGCTCTGGTAAGGGTCCCTACTTATAGAGTTTATCCTGTCAGACTGAGTCCCATCTTCCTTTCTCCACTTCTACCTCATCCTCAGTGAATGGTGATGGACATTGGAATACACAACCCTGGAGGACTTTTCTGATTATTAAAAACCCTATGAAATAAAGATGTCATGTGAAACATATGGAAAATACTTTTCTACATTATTTCCTTATAAATTATATTATAAATATCAACCAGTATGCTTAAATTGTCTTTATATATTCATGCCATACCTGCAGGGCAGTCTTTAAGGCAGGGCAAAAGGGGCAGCTGCCCTGGGCCCTGCATTGCTGTGGGGTCCAAAGCAGCTGCCTCATACTTGCCAATTATCC
The DNA here is from genome assembly GCF_042186555.1 of Aquarana catesbeiana. Lineage (NCBI taxonomy): Eukaryota > Metazoa > Chordata > Amphibia > Anura > Ranidae > Aquarana > Aquarana catesbeiana. The sequence continues at coordinate 480,212,348 of NC_133324.1, read as the reverse complement.
TGGTTTAAATTCCCTTGAAGTTTTAGTCCCGTACTGTGTCCTGATATCTCAGTGTGAAGTGCTGCTACTAATGCTGCCCAGCTCTGCCCTATTGTGTACGGATGACTCACCTGCAGACCCTGTGTTTACATGTAAATAACCGGCATTTATATGTAAATAGTGATGGCATTTCTATGTAAATAGCAGTGTCCGGCAGCATTGATATGTAAATAAAGATAGAATTCTTATGCATATCGAGCCTCCCCTGAGGTCATATCCATGATTACCTGAATGCTGCCCACTGGGGAGGGGCATGCTTGAAAGTCCTGCCTGCAACTGTGCTCATTAAGCCTAACATCAGCCTGTCCTGCATAGGTAAGCAAATTAGTGGGGGAGGATGGTAGTGTGGGGTGTGCAGAAGTAGGCAGAGAAGGTATTAGTTTGGGGTGCATAGGTGAGCAAGGAGGGGATGTATAGAGGTAAGGAAGGTGGGTGCAAAGATGACCAGAGGAGGCAAGTAGAGTTAAAGGGGGGGAGGGTTTGAGTGGAGAAGATGGGGGAGGTTTGGGGGTGCAGAGGCACTGCTGTGTATCTGCTAAAAAGCAGCACATTTCTGTGATGTCAGGAAAGCGATTTTGCATGTGTTCCCAACACACACATGTGAACGCAGGCTACATGTCTAAGTTACATTGGTCAGTGTAAATCTACTCATTACATTGGGGCTTGGTGTAGAATCCTTTCACACTAGTGGCCAGTGTGTATGTTCATGTACGTTGGTGGTTACATTAGTGGTCATTGTAAACCCCTATTACATTGGTGGCCAGTGTTGAAACTCTTTATATTGGTAGTCAGTAAAAAAAAAAAAAAATCAGCATTGCCATTGATCACACCCTCCCCTCCCCCCAGCACTGCCACTGATCTCAGGAGTTCTATGATCCCTAGGAGTCTATCTTCTGTCTATTAATGGTCCGCTCACCACCACAGTCCATGGTGTGCAGGCAGTGAGGAGATGGTGTGCTGTAACCTCTAGCAAATAATCAGTGAGCCATAATGTGTGCTGTATCCTCTAGCAATCAGTCAGTAAGCGGTAATGCTATACTGTAACCTCTGTCAACCAATCACAATCGTCGCCTGATCTGATACAGTAAACTGATTTTGAGTCCAGTTGCTATTTATTGTATGTATGTGTATGTCTCAGAGCAGGTGGAGAGCAAAATTGTTGGGGGGGGGGGGGGCTATGGTTGCCACCTCATCCCTTTAAACCCGAACACATAGTAATTACACAGGTTCTGTGGTTGATTAAGGTGGTAATTAAACTCCGTTGGTGCCTTATCTGCATTTAATTAGCCTCAGAACCTGTGTAATTCAAAGGTGTTTGGGTTTAAAGGGATGAGGTGGCAACTCTAGGGGGGCCCCCCCAAGAACATTTTTGCCCAGGGTCCAATCAATATTAAAGATGGCCCTGCATACCTGTATGTAAAGTTCTTGTTCATATTAGCTGCTTAAAATACCTGATTTTGCCAAAGCTGCTTAGAAACCACTGAAAATGAAATGCATTCCATGTGCTCACTGTACTTTATAAGGAATACAGAGGTATTGGTGCTATTAAGAAGCATTTACATCATAGCAGAATAAAGCATTGTTCTATATGAGTATTGGTTTTATGGATTTTGGTATTCATTTTGTGATTTGATCTTTCAGTTATTTCAGCAAATCCATATTCATTGTCTTCTTTTGCAAATAACTTACAACATAGCTCTATTATCCTTTTTCTTTCTTTCCTTCTTTCTTTTTTTTTTTTTTTTTTTAATAGAGTTCAATTTTACGTGTGTTTAAGATGGCTGTGTTTTTAAAAATGGTACAATGTTTGATAATATCCTTTCTGGTAACCATGCCCATAAATTTACAACCCTGTCTGTCATAACTAGTTCCTCCATTCTTTAATTTGGCTGCACCTAACTAGACAAATAAGAAAGCTCTGGGAGACACAGAAGGCAATGAGTAACACTGGCGATAACCATTAGTTAAAGAGGATCTTTAGGCTGTATGAAAAGAATTCAAAGACAGCAGCTACAAATGCTGTAGCTGCTGACTTTTAATAAAAAGGATACTTACTGTTCAAGGATCCAACGCCGTCATCCCCGGGCTGATTCTGCACCAGTCTTTGGTTCCCCACGCTGGCATGTGTACTAAGGGAAGACGGCTGTGACTCCATGTGGCTTCGTAGCTGGCTTCTCGCTGCACTTTGTGAATGGTCCTGCAGCCTTCTGGGACCTGTGACGTGTCTCAGAAGGCTGCGGGCAAAAATGTGGGGGACCGAACTTCCACTTGGCTCGCCTAGGCATCTAGGAAGTGGGAGCGGGTACTTGTCAACTGTATCCAAAAGTGATAGGGAAGGTGGGGTAGAGACAGAAAAGCGGAAGGTCCCCTTTTGTATTTAAATATTTTTATTGAAAAAAAAAAGAAATACATTTCAAAGTAAACAGACACATCAATAGAACAAAGTCGATTTCTTAGATGGTCAACTTAGCAATACAGATGTACAGAAAATACGGTCAACATACATATCTGTCCTCTACCATTATCATAGAACGCAAAATGTACGATATGTATCTAAATACCAATGGGACTGAGGAATATTTTCCCCCCATAATCCGGAACCCCGCCACACACTGTGAATGGCAGAGACCCGCAATCACAGGGAATTCTGGTTGTGAGTCCTGAGACTATCCCGGGGCCCACTACTAAGTAAGGCCCCATGGGCAATCATCTGTTTTGTACATATAAGAACCAGAAGAAGGAAGGAAAGGAAGAGGAAAAAAAAAGGAAGGGGGGGGGGAGAAGGAGAGGGTCAACCCGGATTTCCCTACGGAGTCAAGATATAATCGATCCACGGATCCCACACCATGTTAAATTTCTTGGTGTTATTACAGAGTATATAGGTGAGTTTATCGTTAATCATGATCCAGTTGAGTTTACTTTTAACCTGGTCAAGAGGGATTGCCGACTGTCTCCAATGCCTAGAAATCGTAACTCTCGCTGCCAATAATATATAAGTGATCAACTTTACTGATTTTTTTTGGGGCGTTTCATCAGGTAGTTTGGAAAAAACGGCTTCTGGAGATCTGCGAATGTTTACCCCCGTTACAGAATTTATTAGATTGAAAATCCTAATCTGATCTCCATTAAGGAAGTCGCCGATTCATAGTAACTCCTTATTAAGCCACCACTGGAACAGTCGTGGAGTCAGGCCAGGTGGAAACTCCGGATTACAAAAGATGGGAGCTAGTGGTGTATGTGGGGATGATAAAGGACTGCAGTGGCGTGTTCTGTCCCAGATTGCTAAAGAATGTGATTAAAGTGGGGCGTAAATGACTAGAAAGCCACATTAAGAATCCTATAGCAAAGGAATGGCATGAGAGTGCTTCGATGGAGACCCATAGGGGGACTGAGCCTTTAGCAGTGGTATAAGCTAGCTGGGCAATCTGGGCTGCTTGAAAATATGCCTGTAGATTGGGAAGACCAAGCCCACCCATAGGTTTAGGTGAATAAAGCGTTTGTTTTTGTATCCGAGGCCCCTTGTTACCCCACACGAAGTGCAGGACTTCAGCCTGCAGACACTGCATGTCTCCCTTCGGGACTGCCACCGGTAGAGTTCTAAAATAGTAAAGGAGCCTAAGTAGGAACATCATTCTTATTGAGTTGACTCTGCCAAACCATGAGAGGGAATAATCTGCCCAGCAACGAAGATCCTCCCTAAGTTTTTTAAATAGTGGGGGGTGCAACGTCCCCTTTTGGGCGAAGTTTTGCTTTAAGATCATAGCTGATGCTCAGAATTTGCCGTATTGTCTACAAACAATTTTTTTCATTTATTCACAGCCCATACTATACAAAGTTTTTTGTTTTTTGTTTTTTTTCCCTCTTTTTACATATTAACACAAATATAATGTAATATTGCATCTTCAATTATATATTCTCCCCTCTGGGGCTCAAAAGTAGCACTGTGCCACTATAGCGCATGCCAATTCCCACTGCTTAATTGTGTCTACAATGTAGGTAAACTGCAAATGTTTTCAGAAGTTGTAGTCAGCAGTCCAGAATTAAATTTGACAACACCCTCTCAGTATATTACCATTGCTGTTGAAGTGATTCTCTCTTTTTTTTTTTTTTTTTTTATAAATAACAAGCCTGTTATACTTGCCTTATCCCCTTCTTTTTGGGTACCCTGTTGACAGACCTGGCTCCTACCCCCTCCCGATTGCCCCCAAGAGCGTGGCTCGGCCCTACCCCCAGCTCTCTCCTCATTGGCTCCCTGGCTGTGATTGACTGCAGCGGGAGCCATTGAGGAGAGAGAGACCTGGGAGAGCTGCTGCTTTTATAAGTATAAAGGGGGTGGAGCTGCACCCAGTAGGTTTTTTTACTTAATGTGTAGAATGCATTAAGGTAAGAATCCTTGAGCCTTTAGAACCACTTTAAATTAAGTAAACTGTATGTTACATGTTTTAATGTAAATCATTTATGTAAATATCTGTTTTTTATTAATTTTTTCATGTATGTATTTTTTTTATTGTAGGTGAAATTGGGCCGAATTAAGATATCCAAGTCTGCCTCCAGCCAAAAGAGTATTGTTTACTGCTATAACTGTGGCAGGAGAGGTCATTGTGGCTATGTGAGTGTTTCTCAGTATTTCTAATTTTTACAATTTTACAAAATGTAATGTAGATATACTCAACTAAAAAGTGCTGGAACTAAAAGCCTAAAGTGATGGCAAATTTATTTAAGTGTATGTAAAAGGCAGATTTTTTTTCCGTTTTGTGAGTGGGGAAGAGTAAACTTCCTATCAAGTTTTTATCCCTGTCTATGTCCTCAGAGTGATTCTGAGCAGTTCTGCAAAGTAGAGTGGGCAAATATTACAAAATTAGTAGAGACATATCCCAACAGACTAAAGGCAGTAATTAAAGCAAAAACTGGAGTTAGACTTACCAGTAACTCCTTTTCCAGTGGTCTTCCAGGACAGCCCTTGAGAGATGGAGTCCCTCCCATCGACCCAGGAAACACATTGCCAAACAGTTCAAAAGGCGGTCCCTCAGGTCCCTGGTCAGTCATTCACCAAGAACCGAAGGATGGAATTGTAAAAAAAAAACATAACCATAACAGGTAATAATGTTGGTACATTCATATAATCCAAAAAAGGGGTGGGATCGTGCTGTCCTGGAAGACCACTGGAAAAGGAGTTACCGGTAAGTCTAACTCCAGTTTTCCCCAGTTGTCTTCCAGGACAGCCCTTGAGAGGATCCCCAAGTACTCACCAGATTAGGGGGGGACCACGGCTTGGAGAACTTTTCTCCCAAAAGCCTGATCCTGACTGGACATTAAGTCTAGTCGATAATGCCTTGTAAAGGTGGAAAAGCTTGACCACGTGGCTGCTTTACATATTTGCTCCGGGGTGGCACCAGCTCTTTCTGCCCAGGATGTTGATAATGCCCTTGTGGAGTGGGCTTTAATACCCCCAGGAGGATCTTTGTTTACTGTCTTATAGCCCTCTGCTATAGCTAGCCTAATCCACCTAGCTATGGTGACTTTAGAAGCTTTTTGCCCCTTACGTTGTCCGGAAAAAAGAACAAAAAGTGAATCTGAGATTCTGAATGGATTGGTTACCCTAAGATACTCTAGGATACACCTCCTCACATCTAATAAATGAAAACGCCTTTCTTTCTCGTTTGAAGCCTTCTGACAGAAAGAAGGGAGACAATATCTTGTGACCTATGGAAATTAGATGCCACTTTTGGTAAGAACCCAGGGTCTGTCTTTAGGATGACTCTGTCTTCCAGAATTTGGAGGAAGGGCTCTGACAGAGAGAGCTTGGATTTCACTAACTCTGCGTGCTGAAGTGATTGCCACAAGTAGTACTGTCTTGAAAGTGACTAGTCTTAGAGAGGCCTCTGAGATAGGTTCAAAAGGTGACCCCAAAAATGCCTTTAGAACGACTGATAGATCCCAGGATGGGGCGATGTTAACTCTAACTGGTTTGCGTCTGGAGATTGCTTTTACAGAACCTAGCAATGAAAGGGTCTTCTTGCAACCTTTTCTCTAAGTACACACTTAAGGCCGCTATCTGGACCTTAATAGTACTAGGAGTTAGCCCTTTGTCTATCCCTTCCTGGAGAAACTGCAGGATATTTGCTGTATCCGTGTTTACCTCACCTCGGCTGTTCAACCAGCTGTTAAATGGGGCCAAAACGGTGCCACTAAGATTAGACACGTTTCCTCTACTAGAAACTTCGTTAAAACCCTCGGGATGAGGTGAAGCGGAGGAAACGCATACGCTAAACTGAAGGTCCATGGGGTCTGTAAGGCGTCTACTGCCCAGGGCTGATCTCCTGGGTGTAGCGAGCAAAAATTTGGAACTTTTGCATTCTCCTTGTTTGCAAACAGGTCCGCCACAGGTTTTCCCCAGTAAGCTGCTATGTATTTGAACACTTCCGGGTGTAGCGACCATTCCTGATTCGACACTCGTTGTCGACTCAAGAAATCTGCCGTGTTGTTGAGCTCCCCTTTCAGGTGAACTGCAGAGATGGATGCCAGATTGGATTCTGCCCATTGAAACATGCGATTGGCCACCAGCATTAGTCGATCACTTCTGGTGCCCCCTTTGCATGTTTATATAAGCTACAGCCGTCATATTGTCTGAACGGACCTGTAGATGATGACCTTGTATTGTATTCTGAAAGAATAACAGAGCCCTGAGGACAGCTGTTAGCTCCTTCCAATTGGATGAGAGGAGCTTTTCCTCTGCCGTCCACCTGCCTTGTGCCCAATCTGAGTTGAGGTGGGCTCCCCAGCCCCATCTGCTCGCATCCGTAGTTAGTATGGATGTGACAGGAGAGATCCAGAGAACCCCTTTGTTCAAATTCTGAGTCTTTCCGCCACCAGAGGGAGCACTTTACTCTGGTGGGGATTGTAATCTCTTCTTCCAGATCCCTGTCTTTTAATTGTTCCAACAGAAACCTCTGAAGGTCTCTTTGGTGGAACCTGGCCCATTGTACAGCTGGAATGGCTGCTGTCATCAGTCCTAAGACCGACATCACCTCCCTCACTGTACACTTGGCGCTGCTTTGAAGAAAAGACATTCTGTGGTGTAGATTCAATATCTTCTCTTCTGGCAGGAATATCCTCTGCTCTACTGACAGGATCTTGTACCCCAAGTACAAAATTTCCTGTGTTGGGGTAGTCTTGGACTTTTCCAGACTGACTATCCACCCCAACTGCCTCAGGTTGAGCTGTGTCAACTCTAGGTCCCAACGAAGTTGCTTCTCCGAATGGGCCGTGAGGAGTAAGTCGTCTAGATATGGAATAATCGTGACTGACTGTAGTCTTAACGGAACTAATGCCTCCCCGAGAATCTTGGTAAAGATTCTCGGGGAGGACGACAGTCCGAAAGGAAGTGCTCTGCACTGGAAATGATAAACTTTGGTGTCTATCTGAATTGCCATCCGAAGAAATTTCTGGCATTCCTTCCTTATTGGGAAATGCAGATAGGCGTCCCCTAAATCCAGGGTAGCCATGAACACCTTATTGAGTAGATGGATTCCATCCGGAATTTTTTGTATCGGAAGGAGCGGTTCAGAGGTCGGAGGTTCATGATTAGTCTGAATCTCCCGGACGGCTTTTTTACCACAAAAATGTGTGAGTAAAAACCGTCCCCCTGTTCCTGAATAGGGACTGGTGTCAATACCTCTTGATCCACCATTTCCCCTATTAACAGAGGTAAGGCCTTGGCCTTTTCTGAGTGTCTTGGAAGTTTTGTCACAAGAAACTTTGAGGGTGGCTCTCTGTGAAACTCCAGCGCATACCCTCTTTTTATAATGTTCAAGACAAACTCGTTTGAGGTTATCTTTTCCCACTGTGGGAGAAAGTTCACTAACCTTCCTCCTACCGGGACCCTGATGTCACTGGGGTTTAGGGTTTGAATTGGGGCGGTTAAAAAGTATGCCCCCTTTCCCTTTTTGTCCTGTCCAATCCTTTTTGGGTTTGAACTCCTTCTCTGACTTGGAGGGTTCCTTTGAGGGACGAAAAAATTTTCTTTGAAAATTTTTCTTTTTAATGGGAAAGGTTTTCTTTTTATCCGCCGTTCTTTCCAAGGCAGTATCTAGTTCAGGCCCGAAGACTAAGTCTCCTGTAAAGGGGACACTGCACAAGCGTGTTTTAGACGCCGTGTCTCCCCCCCAAGTTTTCATCCAGACTGACCTCCTGGCTGTGACAGAAAGCGCCGCTGTTTTAGCCGTAAATTTTATGGCATCAGTGGAGGCGTCCGAGATGAAACTTGTTGCCTTAAAAAGCATAGGGAAGGTTTTTAAGATCTCCCCCCTAGGCGTGCCTGCCTTTAAATGCTCTTCCAGTTGGGCTAACCAGAACTCCAGATTCCTGGCAACACAAGAAGTGGCCAGAGCTGGTTTTAAACCTGCCATAGAAGCATCCCAGGCCCCCTTTAAGACTATGTCTGTTTTCCTGTCCATTGGGTCCTTTAAATGACCCATATCCTCAAAAGCAAGGTCAGACTGTTTTGACACTTTGGACAGAGGGGCATCTAGTTTAGGATTTTTATTCCAGACCGCCTCTGGGCTCTAATCAAAGGGGAATCTCCTTTTTAGGGAATTTGGGAAGAAGACCTTTTTGTCTGGCTCGGCCCATTCCTTGCGGACAAGGTCAGAAAGCACATTATGTATAGGGAATACCTTAGCTTTCTTTTTCCCCAGAGCCTCATACATTTTATCATGTCTGGTCAATTGAGTTTCTTCCTCATCAATTTCCAGCGTATCATAAATAGCGCTCAACAGCTCGTCTACATCCTCCAGAGACAGCTTGTATTTTGCGGCTTTATTAGCTACAGCCTGATCCTCATCTGAATCTGCATCAGAGGATTCAGGGCTAACTAACACGGGGCTATGCTCCCTGACTGTACGGGGCTCCCCAGAGCTGGGTGTTGTAAGGCATGGTGAGGAGGAAATCGCAGCTGCTTTACTGGTGGAAGCAGACGTGCCTACATCTGCGATTAAGTCGCGGAGAGATTTAAAGGTTGATGCCATTTCATCCTTAAAGGAGCCAAAGAATTTTGCCAAGGGAGAGTCTGCCTCTGTTTTAAGTAAGCCTGCAATACACTGCTTGCATAAGGCTTTGTTAGAGCCTGAGGACAACTTATTTCCACAATTAGGGCATTTTTTGCGGCCTGACTTGTCTTCCCTTGGAGCTTCCTTACCCTAAAATAAAGAATAAACTATTTTAGCATCAGAAAACCTCTTTAACTCTCATAAAAAAACACCTGTGCTGCAACCACCACTGCATCCACCCGGGACTGTGAGGTAACCACCACCATGGGGTACTACAAATCCCAGCCTTACAACCGAACCCCAGAAAAAAACACAGTAAGGGCTTGCCCAGCAGCCTACCTGGGTTTGGCTGGTGCCTGCCTCCACCGGAGTGTCCTGGGAAGTAGCCTCCATGGTCCCCCTCATGCTCCGGGTCCCGCCGTTAGTCCGGTATAGCTGGTCGGGACTTGTAGGCCTCAGCGTGGCCTTTCCCCTCCTTCTTGTGCCTGTAGAGACCCGTAACCGGAAGTCTCGGCACACAGGATGACGCGGTTCCGCCAGAAATGACGCTCGGCGTCTCCGACCTCCACCGCTATTGTAGCAAAGAGCTGTGTGATGGAAGAAACCATCTGCACTGCTCCTGGGGGGAACCTGAGCCGACCTGTCCCTGGCACACCTCGGCACTGGAAAGAGGGGGGTAGCGGGTCTGCTCCTAGTCAGCTGGACGGTACCCGAGCCCCAAGATTTTAAGGTAGGACTAATTGGTGCCGCTGGATAGGACCCGGTCCCCCTGTGCGGCTCCGCTCCCCTCAGGCAGCCCCTGGGAGATAGAGTCCTTCTCCTGGTTCCTGGCAACATGTTCCTCCGACGGAGGAAACACAAATGACTGACCAGGGACCTGAGGGACCGCCTTTTGAACTGTTTGGCAGTGTGTTTCCTGGGTCGATGGGAGGGACTCCATCTCTCAAGGGCTGTCCTGGAAGACAACTGGGAAAAGGTGGTTCAACAAAATACTGACAAGAGGGTGATCCTTTTTCCAACTCAGTGATTCTGTTTTTGATTTTTTTTTTCTGACATGTTGGTGTTATATCTTTCACTTGGATGTTATACTTTGCACTGGGTAAATACAGCTGGATGAAACAAAAACTGTTTCTGTCTTCATTACAGGCTGCAAAGCAACAAAATTTGATTTTAAAGGGTGGTGATTCTGCTATACCCACTATATATTTGAAAATTGATCAATTATGATGTACTGAGTTTTTTTAAGTTGTAATGTTTTATCACAATTTTTTTTACATACTGTCACCAGTGCATGTGAGTGTGCCGCTGCATGCCCTAGTGTGCAGTAAAAGTACTGTGGGAGTGTGACAAGTGGTTATAGTTTACATATAGCCCAAACTTCTTTTTTTGTATGTTTTGGATGGAGTAGGAAAAAAAATATCTTTAGCTCAGACAACTATAACATATAGGATTTCCTATAACTTTCTCTGAGCGACAGTGGTCACCAGGATAAATAGGGGTGACTTTTCCCAGTGGGGACACAGACAGCCATAAAAACCTAACTGGGGTTTTAACCCTTCCTTACTGTAGCCAAAACTACAGAAAGTTACAAATACCGTATTTATCAGCGTATAACACGCGCTGGCGTATAACACGCACCCCAAGTGCAGGAGGGAAGTTTAAGGAAAAAAAACTTACATTTTAAATGCCCATCAATGCAGCCTTGCACAGCGACCATCTGCAGCCTTGTCCAGTGTTCACCTGCAGCCTTGTCCAGTGTCCACCTGCAGCCTTGTCCAGTGTCCACCTGCAGCCTTGTCCAGTGTCCACCTGCAGCCTTGTCCAGTGTCCACCTGCAGCCTTGTCCAGTGTCCACCTGCAGCCTTGTCCAGTGTCCACCTGCAGCCTTGTCCAGTGTCCACCTGCAGCCTTGTCCAGTGTCCACCTGCAGCCTTGTCCAGTGTCCACCTGCAGCCTTGTCCAGTGTCCACCTGCAGCCTTGTCCAGTCTCCACCTGCAGCCTTGTCCAGTCTCCACCTGCAGCCTTGTCCAGTCTCCACCTGCAGCCTTGTCCAGTCTCCACCTGCAGCCTTGTCCAGTCTCCACCTGCAGCCTTGTCCAGTCTCCACCTGCAGCCTTGTCCAGTCTCCACCTGCAGCCTTGTCCAGTCTCCACCTGCAGCCTTGTCCAGTCTCCACCTGCAGCCTTGTCCAGTCTCCACCTGCAGCCTTGTCCAGTCTCCACCTGCAGCCTTGTCCAGTCTCCACCTGCAGCCTTGTCCAGTCTCCACCTGCAGCCTTGTCCAGTCTCCACCTGCAGCCTTGTCCAGTCTCCACCTGCAGCCTTGTCCAGTCTCCACCTGCAGCCTTGTCCAGTCTCCACCTGCAGCCTTGTCCAGTCTCCACCTGCAGCCTTGTCCAGTCTCCACCTGCAGCCTTGTCCAGTCTCCACCTGCAGCCTTGTCCAGTCTCCACCTGCAGCCTTGTCCAGTCTCCACCTGCAGCCTTGTCCAGTCTCCACCTGCAGCCTTGCCCAGTCTCCACCTGCAGCCTTGCCCATTGTCCACCTGCAGCCTCCATCTGCAGCCTTGCCTAGTTTCTGTCTGCAGCCTTGCCCAAAACTGCAGCATGTTTGGTTTTTAAATTTGCCCCTGCCGAGATATTCGGCTCCTCTCGCCGCCGACCTAGAGCGAGCAGAGCCGAGTGTACTGTGTACTCGGCTCCGCTCGCAGTCACGCCCCCGTCCCGCCCCTTGACCCAGCTCCTATGATGGACACAACACCGGTCCAATGGCGGGACGTAATTGCTAGGAGGTGGGACTGGGCGTGACTGCAAACGGAGCCGAGTACACAGTACACTCGGCTCGGTCCATGTCGGCGGAGCTCCTCTTGCTCACAGACAGAGGGGGATCGCCGTATAACACGCACCCACGATTTTCCCCTGATTTTAAGGGGAAAAAAGTGTGTGTTATACGCCGATAAATACGGTACTTGTAATGCTTTGTTACAGAATCACATCATGCACAGTTCAGGGGGGCTGAAAATCACACCTTATGTATTTAGGGCAATATTCCGTTCACAAAAGTTAAAGTTCAATTTTTATGTAACTATTCATTTTCTATATTAAATAGCAAGTTATATCTATAAACTTTACAGGAATGCAGAGAAAGGCGTATGTACAGCTCAGTTCACCCAAGCTGTGAGCTTATATTTACCTATGATGAGGACTATGACATCCGAAAAAGAAACCAGCGAGCAAGACACAAATGTGAAGGTACTCTGCATTTCTGCATATTTCAGATCTAAAAGGAATACATATAGTTTTTTTCAGTAGTTAAAATTAAATGAAAATTCTGTAAACTAAATTTCTCATATAAAGCTTTGCAGCTGCTTTCCAAGGCTGGCTCCCTGGTAATGTTCTTTTGTGTCCTCTTTTTACTTTAGTGCAATGTGATTACACCTGATTATAGCTTTTGTTTTCTATAGGGCCATTGACAGAGGTCTTTGCTGGTCACGACAGTAGCCGCTTCTGCTGACATAAACCTGTATTATAAGTCCTCCTGAACGTTGCTTATAACAGTCAGGCTACAGCCATGAAGCAAGGATGCAAAATCAGAGTGAAACGCCAGTTGTTTAGGGATTTTACTAATTTTTTATTTTTTTTTTTTAAATCATACCCTTTGTGTACTGTGAAGAAGTTTATTTTTATGTACTAAAGCGGAGTTCCACTTGTTTTTCAGTTTATTAAAAGTCAGCAGCTACAAAAAGTGTAGCTGCTGACTTTTAATAAACACACTCACCTGTCCCACGGTCCAGCGATGCGGCCACCCGAAGCCTCGGATCTCTCCCCCTCCTCTCCTCTGTGCCAGCATCACTAGTGTGGGCACCCGGCTATGACAGCTTGCGGCTTCACAGCCGGGTGCGCACTGTGCATGTGCGAGTCGCGCTGCGCTGTCCTGAATGGCCACGCAATCTTCTGGGACCTGTGACATGTCCCAGAAGATTGCAGGGAGGGAGGGGGAGAGGAGTCGCCGCCTAGGTGGTACGGGCAGAAGTGGGAGCTGGGTACGTGTCAAAACTAGGTACCCTAAAAAAAATGACATGCTTTAAGTTTTATGTTCTTTCTAAAGCAGAATTCTGAGTAGAATTGTATATCTTCGTTATTTATAGCCACCTGGTGAAATCGCCATTGTAATGTATGCCTTTATTAGTGGAAAAGTCCTTGGGCCATGTCAGAAAGGTGACTTAAGCTGGCCATACATGTATCGAAATTCAACCAGTTCAGCAGGGACAGGCCAAATTTCAGTCCATGTATGGGCACTATGATTGTACAAAAGACACTGCCAATCGGCTTCTGTACAAGCGCCCTGTCAGATTTTCCCTGCTCGGACTATAGCCTGCAATGCTGATCTGTGTATTCTGATGGTGAGGAAGTCACCCCGCTGTCAGAATACATTAGCTCAGCAGGGAGGATTACCCTATCCACCTTGAATGTGTGGATTGGGGAATCGGGTCAGTTTTTATTTTTTGTTCAACCCGCTTGTTCAATGAAAAGAAAAAAAAACTGACTAATGTATGGGCTGCCATATTTGCAGAGTATTTTAAGTGATTTCTTGCTAGGGAAATCATAGCCAACTCACAAATTTCACGGCGATTTTTAGCTCAGCGATTGAGTTTGGGCAGTGTTTCGTGTCAGTGACAAACTCTGCTTTCACTTATATGGCTTGGCTGCAGCAGGGTGATTTGTACCAGCAAACACTAATGTAACAAACAATATATTAACATGAAGCGCTACCTTCACATTTATATATTGTTTTTTTCATAGTTTATGTGGGAATACTAATTGTGTTAAGCAGCTGCCATCTATTTTAAGCATTTTATTACTCATCTTTAGTTACTTTTAGTAGCAAAGAAGTTTCCTATATTTAATGTAATGATGTAGCATGAGTTTGAATTGTAGCTGTGAAAAATCTTCTTTTAGCAACATATTGCCAGCAACTATAGCAATTATGCTACTAGCTACAAATCGCAGTTAAAGTATTTGTGAACCACTACTTTGTAAAATAACCTATTCAGCTTTAAATAGAAATGAAAGACAAAATATTTGTGTATACATAAAAAAATATATAAATACTTTTATTTCTTTTTTTATTAAAGCAGAGTTCCAGGTTTTTTTATCAACTTCCCCCAATCCAACCAACCCCCACCCCCCCTGCGTTCAAGATCACTTCCTGTATTCTCATTGGGGTTTTTCCTTCTGCAGTGCAAATTTCTTTTTTGTTGTTATCCTCTACTTCTGCTTGTTGCATCGCTGTTGTTTATGCGCAAGTGTGCAATCGGGAGGTGCATGCTGGGTATCCAACAGCACCATATCCCGGAAGGATATATCAGTGGGCTTCGGCTTCCCCACAACCAGGATGGGAATGCACCCGGGGGGTGGGAACTGCTAAGTGTTTTAAAATAACATTTTAAAAAACTACATTAAATAATAATGCCACTTGATATAGGATTAGGTGGAAGCAACATTGGGGGGGAGTGTTAAAAAACAAAATGAAACGCTGGGACTCTGCTTTAAGTGATCACATAACCTCTGTTCCCAACTTCATAAGGGGCTTAGAGAGGTGGGGGGTGGAGAGGCAGCAGTATACTGATCTTCCCAATGAATGGTTGTGCAGGGGGCCGTCTCAGTCTAACTGTTCAGTTGGCTGTCTAAAGACTCATACATACGATCGGACTTTGTACAAACTTTCCCGTGGATTTTTTTTACAAAGGGCGTTGGTCGTAAACTAAGCATACACACGGCAGGACTTTTTCAGCAACAAACACGAACGTAGTGACGTTTCAACGTACTGACGACACTTCAAAAAGAAGACGTTCAATTCTCCAGCGCCACCCTTTGGTCAACTTCTGTATTGTCTGATCTTTTGCATTGGTTCTGAGCATGCGTGTTTGTAGTTTGTACAACAGTCCGATGGTTTTGTGTACACACGATCGGAGTTTGCTCCATCGGACTTTTGTTGCCGGAAAGTTTGTGAGTTCGCACAGCCAACAAAAGTCTGATGAAAACCGAAAAAGTTTGTCTGATGGATCGTACACACGATCGGATGTTGCCTTAAAACAGCTAATTTGCATGTTTGTTGTCAAAAAGTCAGATTGTGTGTACGGGCCTTAAGTGTGACCATTGGAGGACAGGCAGGCTGTTTTCCTAGCACAGCCATAAAACTGACCACGCTGAGATGGATGAGCTTAGGGACTGGCAGGATTACCAGGTATTTCACACAAAGGATGAAATACAAAGAGAACAGGATATTTTGTACCTCAAATACATGGTACAACAGACACAGATCAGGAATATTTAATTACTTGGAATATCTATTTGTAGTGGCAAGGAACTGCTCCTACAAAATCACTCATCTGACCTGACCCTTTGAGAGTGTCTGACTAAAAATTAAACACCTTTTACCTGGAGATGCAGAAATGTCAGTGCAGACTTTTGGGAAAAGCAGTGAGCCAATCGTACAAGCAATAACAAGAATTCTGGAGGATTATTTAAACCATTGTTGGAACAGGAAGTCATTTAAATGTCTGCAAATGAAATGGAAAAGCATTTTTTATTATTTACAAACATGGGTTGTGTTGCAAGTCTTTACCATCATGAAATTTTCAATTAAAGCTGAACTCCAGGGAAATTTCAAAAAAACTACCCCTGCAACGGGGCTCCCCTTGCATAGCAAGGATTAAACACTTGTTTGTCTAGGGTAGCTTAAAAAATTAGTTTTACTTACCCCGTAACCCTTGGTCCAGCATGGTTCCTCCTCTCCATATAATGGGTCCCCGAAGCTGCTTCTTTTCAGTGCCCCATCCATAGGTCATTCTATGATGTCATCAAATACATTTCAGGACCAGCAGTCCTGCATTGTAGCTGAAGATGCCAAGGGTCCACCCACAGCCCAGAGCATCCAAGGGAAGAAGAAAACGCTATCTGCTGGGGGAGTGAGGGCATAAGGTAAATAAAACTGATTTTTTTAATACACCCTAGACAAAAACAAGCATTTAATCCTTGTGGTTCAGCAGGAGCCCAACTGCAAGGGCCGTTTTGTAAGTTCGGCTTTAATACAAAAAAATCTGGTACAATGGGCTGACATAACCAAGTTCAAAATGTTTGCATTGTTGACCTGGTACCAGGATTTGTCAAGCCCCAGTAACAGAATGCACTGAAACTCTTTCCATGTTATTTGCTTGGCTTTTGATCAAATTTCAACGTAGAAAAGCCTTGCGATTCCTATCACTTTCTAAATAAGTATGGATAAATCCAGTGCTCCCAAATCTCTTGCCTCTGGTAAAGTTTATGCAATTTACCTGAAAACAAAATGCAGCAATAAACAGTGTATTTTGTAAAAAGATGAAGGTCGAAATAGGGGAGCTGCCATTCTTGTGTTTTTAAAACATGCTAATTTCTGGCCTGTCACCCTGATTCCTACCTCTTTAAAGCCTATCTCCAGGGGAAAACAAACTCACCTTGCAAAAGTTAATGCCCATTTATGTCGGGGGAAGGAAAAGCATGTCCCTAATCCCTCGCTCCATGTGCCTAATCCCTCGCTCCAGCAGCAGTTCTGTGGACGGTTCCTTGATGCTGTTATGTACAATATAGGGTTATTGGCCCTGCATTGTACTTGGAGACTGCAACAGTGTGAGTAAGCAGCTGCAGGACCTGGTCCATCGGGGGGGTGGATTAGGGGGACAGGGTAAATAGAAGTCCCATTTCCTAGTCCCCTAGGCATAAACAAGCATTTAACCCTTGCAGGGCAGGGGGTGCCCCACTGCAAGAGGAGTTTTTTTTTCCCCAGTATTCATTTTAAATGTGAACCTGGGCTTTGCCTATGTTGGGGAAAAGCAGGTTCAGGGTAATGGCAGCTCCATCAGTTGCATATATTCTCTTCCCTACCCAGCAGGGTGGCGAAAACAATACCTATTACTCCCAGGTATGGGAAACAAGTGACTCACTTCTCTTCCTCTCACATGATGCAAATTCTCCACTTAGGCACCCTGTACAGTTTCATGGAGGCGGACAGATCACAACTCAGAGCTAAGACAGAGGGCTTCCTGACTTCGCTGCTGATGACCAAATGAAGTAGCTGGGTAGCAAAAGGGAGACAATGCAGGCAGCTGGTAGTGCTGCCAATAAAGTTGACCTGTTGGATTGCCCTGCATAAACAAAGCACAGGTTCACTTTAATAAGTCACTAACCAGGATCAAGTACACAGTTGAGGAGTTCAGACTTGACTGTTAGCCTGTTTTTCTTGGTCTCCAGTAAACCGCAAATCCAGGATCAGGATGACTGCCCCAGAGTTTGCTCATTTACATATCTCAAATTATGGTATATTACTGAGTAAACTGAACCCAACAACTAGCCTTTTCCTATAGAGATCTGTCTGCAGCACGCAGTTGGGCCCTCAAATATCATAATGAATATTTCTCTATAATCAGCTAATGCAAACAAAATCAGAGGAAAATGCATTATAATTATAGGGTCAGTGTAGTGGCACTTGGTGAAGTTCTCATTTATTTTTTGTCTATGTGCAGTGTATTAGTTAATGTGCTTCACTCCTAATTCAAAAAAGAGCCTCTTCAGGTGGCACATAAGTACACAGGGTAACATCTTCTCAAAAAGAAGCCATTAACAGGTATAGATAGGTGATTATGGGACGCATTGATCAAGGATAAATACTGAATCGCATAATACAGCACATAGAAGTTGATTCATAGACCATGGCTTATATGTTGCTACCTTCAGATGATTAGACACCGGAAAAGCTTTGCTGGGAACTACCTCCCCACTGTACCCATATAACCCCACCTATTGCACCCATTCAACCCCACCCACTCCATTAGACTTCTGCTTTTTTGCTACCATCCTTAGGTGCTGGAGAAGTGTTTTTTTTCTATTCGTCAGTTTTCCTCCTTTTATTCAACCAGCACTTCTATCCAGATCCAAATGTTTATTAACTCATGGCTCCTTGGCAGTTTCCAGATCAGTTACCTGCAATGTGCATCTTGGGAAACATTCCAACACCCCGCAACAGTGGGGCCAGCCTATAATGTTTGCTTCAAGCACTGGATCCTTCATTCTGTGCTTGCTTTGGTACGTGGTGCATTGACTATGTTAGCCTCAGGGTTGCTTTACTAATTAAAAGGTACAGGACTGTGGTCCGTTCCTATTGTACCCAGACCCCGAAGCCCCCTTTTGAGGGTATGTCTGCTTTGACAGATGGAGCCTGGACCCTTGATGGGACCAGCAACACTGATAAGGTAAGAGAGGGTTTCCCTATACCTTTTTAAATATTGGTTTGTGGTTATACAGTACATGACTAGTTGTAATATTATTTGGATATGTAGTAGATAATACACTATATCCTCATTCTATAAGACATACCACAGTGGTAAGCACACAAGCAGTCTGAAAGGCCACAGGTTATGGGGTAATCTATACTCTAAAGTTTTCCCTTTTTTATTGTCTCACTTACTCTTATAGGTAATATTATTATAATCATTACCTATTTAAAATTTCCAGTCTTTTCTTCCACTTAATGACCAGAAGTAACTCTCCATTTAGTGCTGTAGTGCTCAAATAACTCCAAACTGCACACTTCCTTCCGCCATTTCTGCTGACAACGCAAGCTGATTGTTTACCTTCTCACCTGTTGCCTGGTTCACAGCCACAGTGACCCAGTTCGCTCCTGGGTCATTGAAATTCCTCAATACTGGACATGCTAAACCCACTCAATTTGCCTCCATTTCGTGAGTACCCCACAGGGGAAGAGCTTTACTTAGCCATGGTGGATAACAGGCACTCAGAAGATAGAGCACTTGGGACCAACTGCAAAGATTTCTCCAAGTACCCCTTAGGTTGATAGCAGTTCTGGAGCATGGTTTAACACCGACACCCCTTTAAATGTATAAATTAGGCTCCTTGACAGAAGCACAACATGTGGCCTGTTTGACCATAGCAGAATATATCTGATCTATCCAAAATCCTATTGCCACTTCTGGGATCGGCAGGTAATAACACTCGTCAACGCTCTTCTGCCTCTCCACCCCGATTATCTTCAGACGTTACAACCTAAAATGCTTAGTTCACTTTCATTTGCAGAATGTAAGGGGGACTCTAACTGTGGACTCATTGATTGAAACAATGCATTTGCTGGATGGATACACCTAGTGTTGTTTATCCCTCACATATTATTCCGAGCATGAAAAAGAAGGCAGTTCCAAGAAAGCCCACATTCTCTTGATCAAGCCGAGTGGGCCTTCTATATTTGGCGCAACTCGAATTAATCTTCCCATCTGATAATTTTGATGCCGTGTATACCATGGAAGGGGAGTTTAAAGGGGTTGTAAACCCTCGTGGTTTTTCACCTTAATGCACTCTATGCATTGGGGTCCTGATTGGATCGATTGATAGCAGCGCAGCAATTGGCTCCCGCTGCTGTCAATCAAATTCAATGACGCGGGGCCGAGTCCTGCTGTCTGTGTCAATAGACGCTTCTCCAATGGGGCACTAGAGAAGAGGAGGAGTCAGGAGCACCGCTGAGGGGCCCTAGAAGAGGAGGTAAGTATGACATGTTTGTTGTTTAAAAAAAAAAAAAGCTTTGGTTATCCTTTAAGAAGAGATAGACTGCTCCCACTCTGGACCTCTCTACCTGTTTCCATTGATGGTATTCCCTCCTTTAAGGATTCACTTGATAGGCCTCACTCTGGAGACTTTTTTGAATCCCTCTTTGCCTTATCAGATCCAGCACTGCAACCAGCTATTGCTGAGACTATGACAAACTGGACAAGAGAAATCACTAGCAAACTTCCTCCTACTTCCTGTGCATATTCATAAAATCTTATGACTAAAAGCCTGGTGGGCAGAACGTCCTTGTGAAACGTGCCAATTGTGCTTGCCCTTCAAAAGTGAACTTTTCTCTGGAAGTTTCCTTAATGAATACATTGAGGCGGCTTCTGATGGAAGGATGTTCCTTCTCCACTAGCCTCAATCTTGCCTACCTATTCTATAGGCCTCCTTCACCATGCAGATATGACTTGTTCATCTCCTCAGGGAGACATCATTTACTGCTGCCCTGCCACTCTACAAAAGGGGGGGTGGAAACATCTATTATTAATTGCTCCACATTAGACAGTGAGACCCTGGTCTTTTTTCTTTCACTCCTTTTTCTTCTAAAGGGGTACGCAAAGACTCTCTTCCTGTCCTCACTCTGTAGTCTTTCTCTGCTACACGCTACATTTTTTTGCAAAATCATAAGGGGTAGTTATCTTCTTCCCTTGTATGGAAAATTACAAGGACTTTTCAAATCCTGGACCCTTATTCTCTTAACAATGCATGTTACATCAAGCTCCTAAAAGCATCTATTCTAATTGCTGCAGTTACCAACCTCCTGGCTGATCTCCTGTTCACTAGTCACTAAGTCTACTACAACAGTGTGGCTCCTATCTAGTCTACTATAGACCTACCACTATATCTTTCTAATGATCAATTTTCTAATATTAGCCACAGTGTAATGGATTTTACTCCTTATTTCGCCACCGTTCAGTGTAGTTTTTATATTGCTGGACCTATCACTAGACCCCTGAGCCTATTAAGCCCTGAGCCTTTACGTCCTAGGTGCCTTGGAGACCTTTTTTTTCTCAGACTCCTGAGTCAATTCTCTGATTACATGCCCAAACACTGCTTTTGTCCTCTTGCTTCTGCGGTTGAAACCACACCTTTTTCAGGCTCCTGCACCCACCCCTGTATTTTTTGGGATCTGCTAGGGATATCTGCTTATAAACCATGGTCTAAAAATTAATTCCTGTGCTCTATACTGTGCTCTAAGATTTGACATACCGCTGAATTTCATAACTCCCCAAAAAATGTTTTCGGTCTTGATTAGTTGTGAACAAACACAAGTTAAATATTTCTTGTAAGTATATTCCCTCATTGCACTAAATGCAGTTTTTTTTTTATCTTTACCTAGAGCTTCAGGAATGTGGACTCCTGCCATTACAGATTATTGAACCCAAGAAAGATGAGAGCGAGAGCGCACGGCATTTGAAAAAAAAGAGAAAAAAGCTGAGAAAGGAATCCAAACGTGAAAAGAACAAAGTGAACTGGCATTTGCAAGCTATGAATAAAAGTAGAAAGAAAAAAAAAAAACTTGTCAAGCAAGAAGCAGATGACTTTCCTAGAGGGAAGCCTGAGGAGAACCCCAGTAAGGCTGCAAGAAAACGCAACAAGAATAAATGTGAACATTTGTTGTTCAAATATGGGAAGGACAAAAAAGATTTCGATGGGCAGTCAATGAAACGCAAGAAGCAAGAAAGCAAGAAAGAATCCAGAAGCAAGAAAGGAAAAAGCGACACTGATAATTTACTTACAATTAAACAAAGGAAAAAGAAATCCAACAAATATGACTAGATGCAGAGTACTGCAAATAAATACTAATTTATAATACATAAATGTGTATGCCAAAAAAGCAAATTTAAAGAAACAATGACACCTTCCAGTCCCACTTGTAATTATAGTTGTTATTCAGATGAACAGTTCTTTTTCACACACAGAAAAAAGTAATTACCATGTCAAAAACCATTCAGTTGTGACCAGAAAATTAAGTGATACCTGTATTTTTGCAAGACCTCAAAATAAAAAAAAAAACATCTTATTGGAGTTTGATGGTGAAAGATGAATTCTGGTTGGTTGTACTGGTGTGTTGAACTTTAAATCATTCCATTTTCATTCCATTCATTGTCTCATTTAAGCCAGTTAAGGACTCTGAGCTGCCACTATGCTCTTTTTTTTAATGGACATATACTAGAATAGGTGGATATCCTATTTTCTTTCTAATGGATACATAGTCTATCTCATGGTATTTTAATATATAACAAAAAATATATATTCCTCCTTAAAAAAAAAAGGTTCCTAGGCACCCTGTTATATAACATAAGCAACAAAATAAACAAGTGAGGGAAAAAAGTATTTGATTCCCTGCTGATTTTATAAGTTTGCCCACTGACAAAAAAATGATCAGTCTATCATTTTAATGGTAGGTTTATTTTAACAGTGAGAGACCAAATAACAAAAATATCCAGAAAAACGCATTTAAAAAAAATTATAAATTGATTTGCATTTTAATGAGTAAAATAAGTATTTGATCCCCTATCAATCAGCAACATTTATGTCTCCCAGGTGTCTGCTATACAGGTAACGAGCTGAGATTAGGAGCACTCTCTTAAAGGGAGTGCTCCTAATCTCAGCTAGTTACCTGTATAGAAGAAACCTGTCCACAGAAGCAATCAATCAGATTCCAATCTCTCCACCATGGCCAAGACCAAAGAGCTGTCCAAGGATGTCAGGGACAAGATTGTAGACCTACACAAGGCTGGAATGGGCTTCAGGGCCATCGCCAAACAGCTTGGTGAGAGGGTGACAACAGTTGGTGCGATTATTCACAAATGGAAGAAACACAAAATAACTGTAAATCTCCCTCGGTCTGGATCTCCTTGCAAGATCTCACCTCGTTAAGTTTCAGTGATCATGAGAACAGTGAGGAATCAGCCCAGAACTATACGAGAAAATCTTGTCAATAATCTCAAGGGACCTGGGACCATAGTCACCAAGAAAACAATTGGTAGCACACTACGCTGTAAAGGACTGAAATCCTGCAGTGCCCACAAGGTCCCCCTGCTCAAGAAAGCACATGTACAGGCCTGTCTGAAGTTTTCTAATGAACATCTGAATGATTCATAGGAGAACTGGGTGAAAGTGTTGTGGTCAGATGAGACCAAAATAGAGCTCTTTGGCATCAACTCAACTCGTCGTGTTTGGAGGAGGAGGAATGCTGCCTATGACCCCAAGAACACCATCCCCACGTCAAACGTGGAGGTGGTAACATGCTTTGGGGGTGTTTTTCTGCTAAGGGGATAGGACAACCTCACCGCATCAAAGGGACGCTGGACGGGGCCATGTACCGTCAAATCTTGGATGAGAACCTCCTTCCCTTAGCCAGGGCATTGAAATTGGGTCATGGATGGGTATTCCAGCATGACAATGACCCAAAACACACGGCCAAGGCAACAAAGGAATGGCTCAAGAAGAAGCCCATTAAGGTCCTGGAGTGGCCTAGCCAGTCACCAGACCTTAATCCCATAGAAAATATGTGGTTGGAGCTGAAGGCTCAAGTTACCAAACGCCAGCCTCGAAAACGTAATGATTTGGAGAGGATCTGCAAAGAGGAGTGGGACAAAATCCCTCCTAAGATGTGTGCAAACCTGGTGGCCAACTACAAGAAATGTCTGACCTCTGTGATTGCCAACAAGAGTTTTGCCACCAAGTACTAACCCCTGTTTTGCGATGGGGGTCAAATACTTATTTCACTCATTAAAAAGCAAATCCATTTAGAACTTTTTTCAAATGCGTCTATTTGGATATTTTTGTTGTTGTTCTGTCTCTCACTGTTAAAATAAACCTACCATTAAAATTATAGACTGAGCATTTCTTTGTCAGTGGGCAAACGTACAAAATCAGCAGGGCATAAAATACCTTTTTCCCCCACTGTATACTTACATGTTATACACTGAAAAATTAAATCAATATTCCTCCATAGAAACTCCTGGTAGTACAAAAGATGTACAAAGTTGAAGTTAAGCCAATATTACCTCAATCAAATTATCTTCCTTTGTGCAGTATGATACAGCAAAATAAAATGCAAATGTATACATAAACCATATGATCCAACATAATAGAGTAAAAAAGTGGTACAATTATATCTTTGGCAATTTGTGCTAGATTTAAATAGTAAATGCAATATGAGTATATGAATATGAACCACTCAAGCCCCGGAAGGATTTGCCCCCTTAAAGACCAGGCTATTTCTTGCGATACGGCACTGCATCGCTTTAACTGGCAATTGCACGGTCGTGCGACGCTGTACCCGAACAAAATTGACAATTTTTTTCCCCCACAAATAGAACATTCTTTTGGTGCTATTTGATCACCTCTGCGGGTTTTTATTTTCTGCGCTATAAACAACAAAAGACCGACAATTTTGAAAAGAAAAAAATTTTTTTTTTTACTTTCTGCTATAATGCATATCCTAAAAAATTATAAAAAAAACAAATGTATTCATCAGTTTAGGCCAATATATTCTTATATATTCTTCTACATTGTTTTGGTAAAAAAAAAAAAATCGCAATAGGCGTATATTCGTTTGCGCAAAAGTTATCACGTCTACAAACTATTGGATAGTTTTAGGGACTTTCATTTTTTTTTTATTGTTTTTACTGGAAATGGCGGCGATCTGTGTTTTTTAGCGGAACTGTGACAATGCGGTGGACAAATCTGACCCCAAATGACACTTTTTGGGGACCAAAAAGTATAAAAACGCACTGATCAATATAAAAATGACACTGGCAAGGAAGGGGTTAACACTAGGGGGCGATCAAGGGGTTAGGTGTGTTTCCTGGGTGAGTTCTAACTGTAGGTGGTATGGGCTACCAGGAACATGACAGAGACCGCTGTTCCCAATAACTGGGAACAGAATATCTCTGACATCTGGCAGAACGGGGAATCGCCTTGTTTACCGGGTTTCCCCGGTCTGTCTCTGTACACCACGATCGCGGGTCGCCGGCAGATATCGCGGCGCATCTGCTTTCTCCTGTGCAAAGACCAACATACACCTACGGCAGTTTGCGCAGAAGAGCCGATCTGCCACAGTATGACGGCGACTGGTCAGCAAGCGATTAACAATTGACAACCACAAGTCCAAATATACACTCCTTATATCTGTCTCTAGTTTTTCTTTCTCACAGTATTGTTATCTTTTGCAAAACACTCCTTTAAGCTGGCCATACATGGATTGTAATTCAATTGATTTTCGATCCATGTATGGCCACTGTGGTTGAATAGAAGTCGATATACTAATCTATTGAGCAGGGGCGCTGCTAGGTCTGCAAAAGATCTGGGGCTAGAGCCCATAGCAGCGGTCACCAACCTTTTTGCATGCCCACGTGTGGGGGGGGGGACCGGTGCTAAGCAATTTTTTGCGGGCGATGGCTGGTGTTGGCACTTCAATCATCGGGGCATCATGGTTGATATGGCGTCAGGGTGATTGAAGTGCATTATTTCTATTATTAAATTCCAATATATAATGAAGTGGTTCAACTCACCATAATGCAGAATCAGTGGGAGCCCTGGGCGTGTCAGTTGCCACATCTCCTGCCACCAGATGCAGTGTGTTACTTGCCACGGTCACCTGCCACCAGATGTGGATTGTCACTTGCCATGTCGCCTGCCACCAGATGTGGATTGTCACTTGCCACGTCACCTGCCACCATTTGCAAATTGCCACGTCTCCTGCCACCATTTGCAGATTGTCACTTTCCACGTCTCCTTCCACCATTTGCAGATTGTCACTTGCTACGTCACCTGCCACCATTTGCAGATTGCCACTTGCCACATCTCCTGGCACCATTTGCAGATTGTCACTTGCCACATCTCCTGGCACCATTTGCAGATTGCTACCTCTCCTACCACCATTTTCAGATTGACACTTGCAACGTCACCGGCCACCAGGTGTGGGTTGTCACTTGCCAACTGAAGTGGATTGTCACTTCCCATGCCAGCCAGTGCCACCAAATGTGCATTGACGCTGCATTGGTGGCAGGCTGGCAGCACTGGTCCATTTAGTGAGAGCGGTGATGCGGGGCGGGCAGTGAGAGATGATGTCATCTTGCTGCTCCCCGCCACACCTCTAACATTGAAGCAAGGGGGTCTGGCTGCAAAGTGAAGCTCCACCGATGACAGGAAGCACGTGACCTGCACTCCACAGTGCTGTGAGGGCAGAAGAGCGCTGATGTGTGGCGGACAGTGAGAGATGATGTCATCTCTCTGCTGCTCGACGCACCTCACTCCCAAATTGAAGAGGCCCGGCTGTGAAGAGCGCTGCTGTGGAGCGGGCGGAGAATGATGTCATCTCTGCTTGCCCCCCCCCACTCGCTTCTCTCCTCTCCTCCGCCTCTCTCATGCAGCCAGCTCGCTGCAGCAGCCACGACCAACTGGTTAGGCAGGGACCCTGCGGCAAGAGACTCGGGGCTATGGGCCCCAGATTAGGGCTATAGCCCCAATAGCCACCCCCTAGCAACGCCCCTGCTATTGAGTCTTCCCGCTGTCAGTATATATAAACACAGTAGGGAGGATTCCCCCATCAACGTCAAATGTGTGGATGGAGGAATCGGGTCAACCGCTGGTTGAACAAAAAAAAACTGAATCGTCTACGGGCCGCTTTAGTTTTTTATTTGACTCTACTGTAAACAGACAAACTATCACCTTCTGAGAGGACCTTCGATATTAATGCAGGCCTTCAGACAAAAATAAAACATGTTAAACTTCTAGATCAGGTGGGAACGATGGTTATGATGATTGTACGCATATAGGGCTGGTTCACACCACAAAAATGCACTCCAGATCCATTCCTGATGCGTTTCTGTATGCACGTTAACGTGTTTTTTGCACGTTCCAGTGCGTTTTTGATGCGTTTCTGGATGCATTCCAGATGCTTTTTTTTTTTCGGAGTTTTTTCACTGTACTCGGGTCCGGTGCGTCTTTGATGCCTTCCACTTGTGCATTCCGGTGCGTTTTTGATATGTTTTACTGCTTTCCAGTGCAGGAAAAATGCAGCATGTTCTTTTTTTTTCTGGAACTGGAAAGCCCTGGAACTGACTGCACTATGCCATTGGAAACCATATAACCTACTTTCCATGTGTTTTTTACAGAAAAAAAATGCACTGAACTGCATGCAGTGTGAACTTGCCCCTAGAGATAATCCAGGTTTTTCAGATTTCCCTTTTACTATATCAATAACACTCAGGGCCATTTCACACCGCATGCGGTCCAGTGTGTTTTTTTTCTGCATCAAAAACGCATGTCATATAGTTCACCCCAGTGCAGTCAGTTTCAGGGCTTTCTAGTTGCAGAAAAAACAAGTAGAACATGCTGTATTTTTCCTGTACTAGACTGTACTGGAATGCAGTAAAGCGCATCAAAAATGCGCTGGAACGCATCAAAAATGCACCGGACCTCAGTACAATGAAAAAAAGCATCTAGTATGCATCCAGAAATGCATCATAAATGCACCAGAATGCGCCAAAAACGTGCATGTAGAAACTCACCCGGAACGGATCTGGAGTACATTTTTGTGGTGTGAACCGGCCTTCAGTCAGGGGAAATATTTGTTCTCGGCATACTGAAGGATCAATGGCAAATTACCTACATTTTCTGGTAAGTGGCCTGGCCTGGTGTTTAGTGAGTAGCTTAACCAGTTTAGTTCTTGCACCTGGTATACCCTTTGTGGATCAGTGCAATTATTTCATTTCTGCTATGGGCCTGCCTATTCAGCAATAACTTTCTCCTCACTTACCTTCTTAAGGCAGGTAAATTATACCTTTTTTTTCGGGGGGGGACAAATCGGGCATGCATTTGGTAATCAATGTTTTTTTTTTTTCGTTTTCAAAGAAAAACCTGACCAAAAATAATAATATTTAGATGCATATTTCATTTCAGTGCTATACCCACCACCCAAAAACAATCCAAAATAGTCTCCTGCTCATGCATGGAGATACTAAATATGTGTGCATTATTTGTTTGTACCTGTAGTAGGGCCCAAAAACAATAGTACACATTTTGCCTTCAGAGAGAGCAATTAAGCCACATCTTTTTTAAATTGGCTGTCACAGTGATCACGTGATTAGAAGCCCATCCTACTGGCTCCTGTTAATCACTCTGTGACCTGGAGTTGTCGATCACAGTGCTGGGGGGCACACACGCAATTAATTGTGTGACCATCACAAAAGGAGAGATGTGTGGCAACATAGAATACAGCCCACCTAGTGCTGTCACTATGTGGACAATAAAGTATTACATGGATTTATTTATTTAAGGACAAACCAGACTTTCTTTTAGTGCTGTTATGTAGCCAAAGTTATTTTATTTTATATGCACTCTAGGTGTACAAAAAAGTAAAAAAATGACACTAAAATTACATCACTCATTCAAAGCATTACAAAGCTATTTATAATCAAATTCCTCCAAACCTTGCACGTTTACCAAGGCAATGCCATAAAAACCCTTTTTTTTATAAGGTGGAAATAATGTTTTAAAATAACCTGGAAAAGAATAGCAAAAATATAATAGCAGTGGGGGAGGGGAAGTTATTTAGGACTGATTTGGGTTAAATTAGGGGTAATAAGAGGTTAAATAGGAACAAATTGTATTTAAAAGAAAGAAAATACATATTTTTTTCCAGTCGTAAGGATGCTTTAACGGAAATGCACATTGAAGCTCATTCTACTGATCTGCAAATGAATAAAGCAGGAATGTTACATTGTATCTCTGAATCCCAATTCTGAACAGTGTTTATTTGCACTGATCAGTAACTGTAACTGGCTGCTATATTTCCAGGGCAAAGCCTGGCTGTCATTTTGACACCATGGCATTTTCAGTAAAAAGCAGGAAACTGAGCTGCAGCAGGGTAGGAAAAGTACATGCTATATATGCCCTCTGTACTTTTGGTGATGTTCTTTTTGGATGTACATAGCACTCCTGAGTTACAAGTGTCTTAAAAGCTGGCTTGAGGCATCAGTAATGATCAGATGTAGTTATTTTGGCACTGTTAAAGCCCAAGAGAGAGCTATCAGCTGACAACG
Organism: Aquarana catesbeiana; assembly: GCF_042186555.1. NCBI lineage: Eukaryota > Metazoa > Chordata > Amphibia > Anura > Ranidae > Aquarana > Aquarana catesbeiana. The sequence goes on along the minus strand of NC_133324.1, from coordinate 480,183,548 downwards.
TATACGACTTCAATTTTCCCCTGATATTCCTGATTGGTGCTGGGACCTACTATATATTAGAACCATTGGGCACCATTGTTAGTTTCTTTTTTCCTATTGGTCTCCACAGAAAGGGTTAAAAAGCTGAGTGATTGAGCTCTGTGTCACTAGGTGACATGTGGTGCATACTGCACTCTCTGTTCCTCCCTTCGGTGTAAGATAGCATTGTCCTGCCATTGCTCGTATTTGCAAGAGATACTTAATTTTAACTTGGTTAGTCCTTGCTGTCACCTACTGCGACCTGGCCTCTTCTGGCTATTTAAACCTCTCCTGTTCTCAGCAGTCAGTTTGTAAGTTCCCAAGATCTTTGCCAAATATACTCAGCTAAAGTTGTTTTGCCTTGTGGTGCAACATGTTGGATCACAAACGTGAAAGGAACGTTTCTGCTTCATTGGGTCAATCCAACTCAGGGCGGCCTGCAGTGTTCCCTCTCAAGGACCTGACAAAAGCAGCCTGGAACGTTGTCCCCAGCTTGAGTCCTTTCCTAAGAGTCTTGGCTCTGTCAGGTGTGGCCCCTCTTCCGCTAGGATTTTATGGGCCAAACTGCAGTGGTAATTGCTGGTTCTGACAGCAGAAGATACACTATATTACAAAAAGTATTGGGGCGCCTGCCTTTACACGTACATGAACTTTAATGGCACCCTTTGCAGCTATAACAGCTTTAACTCTTCTGGGAAGGCTGACCGTAAGGTTTAGGAGTGTGTCTATGGGAATGTTTGACTGTTCTAGAAGCGCATTTGTAAGGTCAGGCACTGATGTGGATGAGAAGGCCTGGCTCGCAGTCTCTGCTCTAATTCATCCCAAAGGTGTTCTATCAGGTTGAAGTCAGGACTCTGTGCAGGCCAGTCAAGTTCCTCCACCCCAAACTTGCTCATCAATGTCTTTATGGACATTGCTTTGTGCACTGGTTTAAATCATTTGGTGGAGGGGGGATTATGGTGTGGGGTTGTTTTTCAGGGGCTTGGCCTCTTATTTCTCGTGAACTGAGCTCTTAAGGCGTCAGCATACCAAGACATTTTTGGACAATTTTCATGCTCCTAACTTTGAGGGAACAGTTTGGGGATGGCCTCTTCCTGTTCAAACATGACTGCACACCAGTGCACAAACCATGTCCATAAAGACATGGATGAGCGAGTTTGGGGTGCAGGAACTTGACTGGACTGCAGTCCTGACCTCAACCTGATAGAACACCTTTGGGAATTTGAGCGGAGACTGCGAGCCAGGACTTTTTGTTCACATCAGTGCCTGACCTCACAAATGTGCTTGTGGAAGAATGGTAAAACATTCCCATAGACACACTTATAAACCTTGTGGACAGCCTTGCCAGAAGAGTTGAAGCTGTTATAGCTGCAAAGGGTGGGCCAACTCAATATTGAACCCTGCAGGCTCTGAACCTTCAGTTGCAGAGGCTATCTGAGAAAGAGTCTCAAATATCCTAGCAGGATGAAGTCATCTCTGAGGCTCTTATTGGCATGGTGCATGCCACCTTAAAGATGGAAGTGCAGCCTGGAGCTGTTACTAGTGCTGGTACTAGTCTAGAGTACCTGAAAGGCCCTAAGACCACAAAAGCATTTTACATGCACACGCTATTTCCAGAAGTTCTGTATGTTGACCTATACCTGTATCTTAATAAATCTCTGACAATCCCTGAGGAGGATGCACAAGTATTTAAAGTGATATTAACCACTTGTTGACCAGGCCTTTTCTGGAACTTCTTGTTTAAATCAGTATTTTTTGCTAGAAAATTACTTAGACCCCCCAAAAATTATATATATATATTTTTTTTTTAAGCAGAGACCCGAGAGAATAAAATGGTGATTGTTGCAATATTTCATGTCACACAGTATTTGCGCAGCGGTCTTTCAAACACAATATTTTTGGAAAAAATACACTTTGATGAGTCAGTTAAAAAAAAAAAACCCACAATATTTACCCTAATTTTTTTATATAATGTGAAAGATGATTTTACGCTGAGTAAGTAGATACTTAACATAAAATTGCATACGCTCGTGGAATGGCGACAAACTACAGTACTTAAAAATCTCCATAGGCAACACTTATTTTACAGGTTACCTGTTTAAAGTTACAGAGGAGGTCTTGCTCTAGAATAATGGCTCTTGCTCTGTTTGCAGCGATTCCTCACATGTGTGGTTTGAACACTGTTTACATATGCTTGTGTGACTTTCATGCATGCGAGTACAGAGGGATTGGGCTCTTTAAATAGTTTATTTTTTTTATTTTTATGCTGTTTTCATCACTTTTATTCCTATTACAAGGAATGTAATGTGGCACACCTCCCACTGACTCTAAAAGTGATCCCAGAGTGAATCCACCCGCAGGACCACTTTTATCTGAAAGAGAATTGGCCATAGTAGAAAAAAAAAAATAATACCGGGGTTATGGCAGCTAGCTGCTGCCATAACTCCAGTATTTAACGTCGAACAAATGACGTATTGTTACTATGGGCCGGTCGGCAAGTGGTTTAAAGGTATTTTTTTATTCTTTAAAAATAACAAACATGTTATACTTACCTGCTCTGTGCAGTGGTTTTGCACAGAGCGGCCACAATCCTCCTCTTCTTGGGTCCCCACCGGCGCTCATCGCCCCTCCTCTTCTCAGATTGTAAGCTGCTTGCTATGGGGGCACTCGTGCATGCCCTCTCCCGAGCCGCGCTCTGTGTCCATGACATAGAACGGGCCTCCGCTCCCTCCTCATTGGCTGTGAGCTGTGATTGACAGCAGCAGGAGCCATTGGCCAATCAGGAGCCAGAGACTCAGGAGACCAGCCACTCTCATGCACATTGCTGGATCGGGCTCAGGCAAGTTACATTTACATACAGTTGCATAATTAGGTTGGAAAAAAAGACCCAAGTCCATCTAGTTAAACATATAAGTAATAGGGGGTATGGGGGGAGCTGCATATTGAAGGTAAAAAAATTTCACACTTTAGAACCACTTTAACCACTTCAGCCCTGGAAGGATTTGCCCCCTTAACCACTTGCTACCCAGGCCAATTCTGACATTTCTCTCCCACAAAACATCATATTTTTTTGCTAGGAAATTACACAGAACCCCCAAACATTGTTTTTTTTTTTTTTTTTTTTTTAGCAGAGACCCTAGAGAATTAAATGGGGGTCGTTGCAGCTTTTTATCTTGCACGGTATTTGTGCAACAATTTTTCAAACGCTTTTTTTTTGACAAAAAAAAACTGTTTCATGCATTAAAAAAAAAAAAAAAAACAGTAAAGTTAGCCCAATTTTTTTGAATAATGTGAAAGCTATTATGCTGATTAAATTGATACCTAACATGTCACGCTTCAAAACTGTACACGCTCGTGGAAAGGCGCCAAACTTGAGTACTTGAAAAGGTGACGCTTTAAAAATTTTTACAGGTTACATGTTTTGAGTTACAGATGAGGGCGAGTGCTAGAATTATTGCTCTCGCTCTAACATTCGCGGCGATACCTCACGTGTGATTTTAACAACCTTTTTTATACGAGGGCACGACTTACGTATGCGTTCGCTTCTGTGAGCGGTGACAGGGCACAAATTTTTTTTTATGTTAACTTTACTTACATTTTTCTAGTTTGATGCTTTCTTTTTACATTTTTTAAATCACTTTTATTCCTATTTCAAGGAATATAAACATCTTTGTAATAGGAATATGGCATGACAGGTCCTCTTTACAGTGATATCTGGGGTCAATAAGTCCCCAGATCTCACCTCTAGGCTGGGAAGCCTAAAATAAAAAAAAAGATCTCAGCTTCCCAGCAGAGGCGGAGGCATTTTTTCAACTGCCGAGGCTGGGCGTGACGTCATAACATCGCGCCTCACCTCCGAACGACCATGGGGACCATCTGGCCCGCTGGAAATCTCTATCGTCAGCATCCGGCACCAGTGGATCCCTTCTCCGGCTCACCAATCGCATGGGTGAGTCGGTAGAAGCAACGGAGGGTGACCTGAGGGGACAGCCACTATGATGAACAGCCGCTATGATCATTCTTATGGTGCAGGGAATCCCTGGCTCTAAAAGAAGATATCTGAATGATGCCTGTAGCTGCGGGCATTGTTCAGATATCACCGCTCTAAGTCCGCAACGTCATATGATGTTGGGCGGGCGGCAAGCGGTAAATGACCAGAGCACTTTTTGCAATTTGGCACTGCGCTATTTTAACTGGTAATTGTGTGGTCATGCAATGCTATGCCCAAACTAAATTTGCGTCCTTTTTTTCCACAAATAGAGCTTTCTTTTGGTGGTATTTGATCACCTCTGGGATTTTTATTTTTTGCGATAGAAACGAAAAAAAGACCAAAAATTCTGAAAAAAATATATTTTCTACTTTTTGCTATAAAAAAAATCCAATAAACTAAATTTTAGTCATACATTTAGGCCAAAATGTATTCAGCCACATGTCTTGGGTAAAAAAAAAAATTTTAAGAAGCGTATATATTTAAAAGTTATTGCTTCTACAAACTATGGTACATCTTCTAGGAATTTACACAGCTTTTAGTTTGACTGCTTATCTCATTTCTAGAGGTGCTAAAATGGCAGGACAGTACAAACCTCCTCCCCCAAATGACACCCCAAGGAAATTGCTGAGAGGCATGTTGAGCCCATTGAATATTTTATTTTTTTGTCACAAGTGATTGAAAAATGCCAAAAAAGAGGGAGATGGGCGGAGCCTAGCGGAGCAGACGTGCATTGTTAGAGCTCCGCACCGCTGAGGAGAGAAGAGAAGGACAAAGCGGGGCCTGCAGGCTCAAAAGGTATCCATTTGAACCTTTTTGCCCCAGGGAACAAACTGTGAAAGTTTGGGCAGGAAATATGGTACTGGGAGGAAACCGTGGCAGAAATAAAAATCACCTCACAAAGAGCTCACAGGCACTCACTGCAACTAAAGCAGCTCCAGTCACCTGACAATATACAGCATCAGGGCGCTCTCACAGACAGAAAATGTCACAGCAAGACTCTCCATTTGAGTCAGATACAGAACAAATCCTCTCACAAACTTCTCCACAAGCCTCCTCAGCATCCCCAGTAATATTATTACAATTTGAAAAGATGCTTCATAAGGCTTTAAAACAAACCTCAGACCAAATAACAAAAAGCCTAACCAAAGAAATAAGAGAGCTGGGAAACCGCACCGCAGCCTTAGAAATAAAAATGGATGAAATTGAAATTACAACCCAAGTAAATATAACAGAATTGGAACAATTAAAAGAAGAGAATTTAATACTTCAAACTAAGCTCGAAGATTACGAAAATAGAGCCAGACGTTCAAACTTGCGCATAAGGGGAATACCTGAAACTGTGACAGACCTACAATCTACTATTACTGCTCTATTACAAGAACTAAAGCCAGATATCCCTATTGAACGTTTAGAACTGGACAGAGTACACAGAGCCCTCACAGCCAAAAAGAAAGATGGACCCCCATGTGATATAGTCACAAAATTTCATTATTACAGAATGAAAGAACAAATACTAATTGCTGCAAGAGAAAAAAAGGAACTTAATTTTCAAGGACACAATTATCAAATTTTTGCTGACCTATCCCAACTTACTATTACTAAAAGACGATCCATGAAACCCCAACTAATGGAACTGCAACGCCACAACATTATGTATCAATGGGGCTTCCCCTTTTCAGTCAGATTTAACTACCAAGGTACAATTTACAGAAGCAGATCAGCAGATGAACTACAACAAACCCTTTTAAAATTAAATCTGACAGAACCCACAAGCAGCAACTCTCCCACGTGCAGAAGAATGGCATCATCTTCACCTTCAGGCAGCACTCAGAAAATTTCAGAACAAAATGGGAATCGTCATTCTCACAAAAGAGGCCGTTATGCCACATCATCCACGGACCAAGAAGATTCAATGGACTGACATCCTAATTCCTGATATCTCTTCATTTATTATACTAAGAGATGGTTCTCTATAAAAAACCTATATTTATAACTGAATGTAACTGCATTCTGATAGTCACACACTGTGTGGGATCATGTTACATTCCAGTTATATTTCTTATTACTTCTGATTCATATAGCCTTTACACGGCTTCTGCCTGTACCAAACAAAGGGGTACTCTAATTGCATTTCACCGATCCACACCATTCACCTTATCATCAGAAATTAAAGACCCAGAAGGTAGATACCTGATACTCATGGGTTATATAATGGATACAGCAATCACGGTGATTTCCTACTACGCTCCTAACAAACAACCTACACCATTCCTCTCACATATATTACAAGTGATTAATACACACAAAATAGGAACAGTGATAATGTGTGGGGATTCGAACCAGGTCCTCCTCCCATTTCTAGATAAATCACCTTTTACACCATCCAAAATAACCTCTAGATTACCTTTTTCTCAACTTCTTTCCAAATACAATCTGGTAGATTCGTGGAGAGAAAGTAACCCAATGAAAAAGAAATTCACTTATTTCTCGCACCCTCATCAAACCTTCACCAGAATAGATCATATTTTTCTAACAATAGGAATGATACCAGAAATTATTGCATCAGATATAATTCCGATTCTGTGGTCTGACCATAATGCAGTATACACTACTATAGCCTCAGCCATACCAAAAGCGCATGACCCAACGTGGTACTTACCGGATATAATGCTCAAACACCCACTACATCAGATGGCCATTGAACAAGCTTTAAAGGAATACATATCAATTAATAATACAACAGACATCTCCCCAATAACACTGTGGGAAGCTCATAAGCCTGTCTTGCGTGGTACAATACAAAGACAAATGGCACTATTTAAACGGGAACGCAAACATCTAGCAAAAAAACTAGAACTCAATTTTAATGCAGCCTACATATCATTTCAAGATAATCCATCTCAGAGTACAAAATCTCATCTGGAAAAATCTAGATTGGAATACGATCTATTTCTCACTGAGTCAGTTGATAAATCCCTCAAACGCTCCAAACACAATTTCTACATGAATACAAACAAACCAGGTACATATTTGGCTCGGGCATTAAATTCAACTAACAAATCTTTCAAACCAATACGTTTGAAATTATCAAAAAATGTTTACACTTGTAATCCAGTTAAAATAGTCCATAAATTTCACTCACATCTCGCAACTTTAAACAAGACAAACAATGAATTTAATCCTACAGAGGCTGAATCCTTCTTCTCAAAAATAACCTTACCTGAGTTATCTCAGAATCAAAAAAGCAGTTTGGATGAGCCTATAAATATAGATGAAGTTGCTAACGCCATAAAAGACCTAAAACTTAACAAAAGACCAGGCCCAGACGGCTACTCGGCTTTATACTATAAAACATTCTCAGAAATACTCTCTCCCATTCTCACTGAAACTTTTAACAAACTTCTAGATGGATATTCTTTTCGGCAAGAAACACTAATGGCAATTGTTTGTATGATCCCAAAACCCCTATCTGATGATACTTCCTGTGTGAATTATCGGCCTATCTCTCTGTTAAACCTCGATATTAAATTATTAGCAAAAATAATAGCAAAACGCCTCAATAGCATTATAGGAAAATTAATACATAGAGATCAAGTAGGCTTCATGCCAAATAGACAGGCAGGCGATAATATACGCAGGGCAGTGTTATTGGCACATATTGCTAAAAAACGGAAAATCCCTTTATGTTTTCTATCTCTCGATATTAAGAGGGCATTTGACACAGTATCCTGGCAATATATGCAATATTCATTACAAAAATGGGGTTTTGGACCCCACTTTTTAACATGGATCAAAGCATTATATAATAAACCCAAAGCCTATATAAAATATGTTGGATACAAATCTGAAGCCTTTAATATCGAAAGAGGTACCCGACAGGGTTGCCCATTATCTCCCTTATTATTTGCCCTTATACTCGAACCCATGGCCCAATACATCAGAACAAACCAAACTATAACTGGCATTGAAGTAGGAGGTATTACACACAAATTATGTATATTTGCAGACGATATATTACTTTTTCTATCATCACCACAGGTCTCTGGTCCTAACTTAATACCAGCTCTTGATGGATTTGCAGCCCTATCCGGCCTTATGATTAATCCTAAGAAATGCCTAGTGCTTAATATTTCACTCACAAACATGGAATTGATCCCGGCTAGGGCTGCACTCCCATTCACATGGGCAGAAAAATCAATCCCATATCTTGGAATTCATTTAACAGCATCTCATTCTGACTTATTCTCAACCAATTATCCTCCTGTATTAAGACAGATCACAAATCTAATAAAACAATGGTCGCAACTTCCTTTATCCTGGATAGGGAAGATTAATGCAATCAAAATGACTATTCTACCGGGTAGTACGCTGTGGCTCTCTCCTCGCCCTCTTCGCGCCCTCTGGGGGACCTTATTGACAACCAGCAATGGCTGATCTGAAAATCGTGTCATACAACGTACGGGGCCTGAGTTCTCCATCCAAACGCAGTAAGTTGTGGCTTGAGACAAAGAGATCTGGTGCACATATCTTATTATTACAGGAAACTCATTTCAGAGCTGACTCAGTCCCTCGCCTCCCCACACACATATACAATCAATGGTTCCTCAGCAATTCACCCAAAGCTAAATCAGGTGGAGTCGCGGTGGCGATCCATAAAAATTGCCCCTTCATCACCATTGACCACCGCGTAGATCCTGAAGGCAGATTTGTTTTTCTGAAAGGCACTATATACAACCAAAAATTTACAATTGTGGCGCTATACGCTCCCAATTCCAGGCAGCTAGATTTTTTGGAGAGGGTCCTGGATTCCCTTTACGATTTTCGCGAGGGGCGTCTCATTGTGGGAGGGGACTTTAATGTGTGCCCCGACCCGCAGTTAGACACCTCTTCAGGCCACTCTACGCACTCATTTGCGTTTCTTAAACGCTTCCGTAAAACCTTACACGCTAGTCATCTGATTGACTGCTGGAGAGTGACACATCCTACTGTAAAAGATTTCAGCTACTATTCTGCAACACATAAAGTGTACACGCGGATAGATCTTCTATTGGTAGATCAATGCCTATTGGAATCGCTCTCTGGCTCGTCAATCGGATCTATGACGATTTCCGATCATGCACCCATTTCCATCTCCCTGGCACCCTTGTCCTCAGAGGTTCGCCAATGGACTTGGCGCCTGAACGAAAACCTATTAGATGATGCAGTAGCGCTAGCTCAGGTGACAGATGCGATCTCTCTATATTTCAAAGAAAACGCGACGGGAGAAACTGGGGTGGCGTATGTTTGGGAGGGACATAAAGCTGTGATAAGAGGTGAATTTATTGCCCAAGGAGCTAGGCTCAAAAAAGCTCGCTGTGGGGAACTCCAATCCTTGCTGACACAATTGCGTACAGTTGAACTCAAACACAAACGGCAATTGACCCCTCTTTTATACGAGAAATTAACAGCCCTCAGGGCACAGCTCTCAGACCTATTAGAAAAACGAACCCGTGACAGACTCTGTTACATCTCACATAAATTCTATGAATTTGGTAATAAGTGTGGCAAACTACTGGCCAGGGCCCTGAAACGGCAACGCACATCCGGACATGTCCATAAAATTCAGACGCCCTCGGGATCCCAAACTGTACTATCCTCTAAAATTGCAGATGCCTTTCACGACTATTATGCCCAGCTTTATCAACTCCCAGCCACACTTGCAGGACATACGCCCTCTCAGAAGGCGGACTGTATTGCTCAATACTTGGAGGAGGCTCTCACACCACAAATATCGCAACAAATCAGTGCTCAGCTTGATAGGCCTATAGCGGTAGAGGAAATAGAAGCAATCATTAAGGATCTTCCGCAAGGGAAAAGCCCTGGTCCTGATGGGCTAACTAATGCGTATTACCGCAAATTTTCCCACCTCCTGGCTGCCCGAATGTGCACGTATTTCAATGCTTTAGCTTCGGGCACCACCCTCCCGAGGGACGCGTTGATGGCGCACATCACCGTCCTTCCAAAGGAGGGCAAAGATCCCTCCATTCCTAGCAGCTATAGGCCGATTTCATTGCTGAACACTGATATCAAGATTTTCGCGAAAGTATTGGCCAATCGCCTCAAACCTATCCTCCCGTCGGTGATTCATACTGATCAAACGGGTTTTATAACAGGTAGGGAAGCTAGGGACAATTCCAATCGAGCCATACAATTGATACACTGGGCGAACTTGCGACGGCCCAGTGCACCCTGTCTCCTCTTGTCTACGGACGCTGAGAAGGCCTTCGACAGGGTGGACTGGGCCTATCTGCGGGCGGTGCTCTCTCGATTGGGCCTGGGAAGTAATATGCTCCAATGGATAGGGTCATTATACAGTTCCCCCGAAGCGCGGGTTAAAGTAAACGGGACGCTATCCAACCCCTTCCCCATTCGAAACGGTACACGGCAGGAGTGCCCTCTGTCCCCCCTGATTTTTGCCCTCACTCTAGAACCACTACTCAACATAATCAGAGCAAACCCTAATATTAAGGGGCTCACGGTGGGAACGACAGAGCATAAATTATCGGCTTACGCAGACGACGTTCTTTTCTATGTTACAGACCCACTGATCTCCCTACCTAACATCATGTCTGAATTGAAAAGATTCTGTTCTTTATCGAATTTCAAAATTAATTATAGCAAGTCCGAGATTCTCCCCCTCAGTGTTCCTCATGCGATGCGCTCCCAACTACAGGCCTCCTTCTCCTTCACGTGGTGCTGCTCTTCCTTAAAATACCTGGGGATTCACCTCCCAGCTGATATATCACAACTTTACTCATGCAATTTTGCACCATTACTCGCAACTATTAAAACTGATTTAACTAGGTGGGATCGCACTTCCTTTTCGTGGATGGGGCGGGTCAGCATACTGAAAATGAACGTACTACCACGAATTCTGTTTTTTCTCCAGATGATACCTATTGCTTTGCCCAGATCTCTTTTCTCGACCTTCAACAGCTTATTTGTTAAATTTATTTGGCAGGGTCATGTACCCCGCTTAGCTCTCCGTACGCTACAACGCCCTAAAAATATGGGTGGATTGGGAGTGCCTTCTGTCCGCAAATATTACGAGGCAGTAGCCCTGCAGAGAGTTCTCGACTGGCACCACCACACCTCTACCAAGGCTTGGGTTCCTCTCGAGAAGTTTCTGGCGGGGCGCAACTTGTCTCATGCCCCTTGGCTCCCGCGTGAGAACAGAGGTCTCTCGAGCTTTGTTTCCCCGATCACTATACATGTGCTGAGATTGTGGGATGCCATCAACTCAAGGGAGCAGCTGTCACAGCCAGCATCCCCGCTTGCACCGCTAGGAGGCTTTCCCTGGTTCACTCCAGGGGAACACCTTTCCTACCTCCGCAGTTGGACCAATGATGGGGAGGTTCGCTGTGGACGATTTGTTCACGAACAAGGTTTGGTGTCCTTAGATTGGCTCCGATCCCAGTTTGGTAGCTTTCCTATGGATGGATGGCGATATAGGCAACTACAGCATTTTATTAAGAGTTTACCTCTTCCTGTGCGACCCCCCTCATCACTATCCCCCTTTGAAAAACTATGTAAATCCGAGGGCCCCATTTCTCACTCCATTTCCTTGCTTTATGCGATGCTGCAGTCTGCGGAATCTCAGAACAAACCCACATACATTAGGGAATGGGAGAGAGACTTGGGACACACATTTACTGAGGTCCAATTGAATAACCTTTATCGGCTCACTCATAAAAGCTCAATAGACACTAAAACGCAGGAAAATTGTTTCAAACTATTAACCCGATGGTATAGGGTACCAACGAAATTGGCGAAAATCTATCCGACATCATCGGAGGCATGTTGGAGGGGCTGCGGGCTTAGGGGCACTTTCCTACATATCTGGTGGGAGTGCCCGAGGCTCCGACCCTTCTGGCTAGATGTTAGAGCCCAGATAAAGATTATCCTAGATGTGGATTTACCGGACTCCCCAATGGAGTTCTTACTGCATGTGCCATCCACCCCACTAAGTCAGTACCAGAAGTCGATACTCCCACACCTCTTAAATGCTGCACGACGTTTGATCCCTGTCCACTGGAAATCAACCCATATTCCGGGACGAACTGAGTGAATGGGCCTGATTGACTCGGTCATGGCAGCGGAGGAGTGGATGGCAAAATGTAAAGATAATTTTGACAAATTTTATGCAATCTGGGCGACATGGACACATTATAAGTCTAAGGGCACGGCGTCCCCCCTTCAGGTTCCCCCTGGGGCCGCTTCCTGTAGGTCGGATGTTGCTGGAGTTGCTTCTTGAACAGCTTCAGAGGATGAGAGCCACGGCGTACTTAATTCACCACCAGGATTCACATAATGATAATGATATTGCACTTTTAATGCACACAGTTGCACTAGCCTCTAGGCAGATGTATCAGTGATTTTTAGACATACCCATCAACCTCCCCCACCAATTTTCCCCCTCTTTTTTACCCCCTTCTCCACCCCCCCCTATTTCCGGCTTGGGTCTAATTCTTAGACACTAATAGGATGTTGTTTTCTTAACACGGCTACTGTTGACCTGCTTAGTTATAGTGGTGGTCTCAACCATAGATTCCGCCTCTATTATAAGGGTGGACGCAGGATGAAGAAGTCATAAGTGTCTCATGACACACTTTCGTCGAGGTTTTAGTATAAGTTTGTACCATATGTTTCTATCACTCTTTAAAACACATCCTTTTTTATATGTATGGTTTCTGTATACCTTTATGGTACTACACTGTGATTTATTGGATCCCCCCCCCTTTCTTCTCCTTTTTTTTTTTTTCTGTACCCCCTGTACTATTATTTGTTATATTTGAAAATAATATATATAATAAAGATTATATAAAAAAAAAAAAAAAATGACTATTCTACCCAAATTGCTTTATCTATTCAGAGTCCTCCCTATTCCAATTCCTTCCTATTTTTTGAGAATAGTACAAAAAAGCAACTTCATTTATATGGGGCTCTTCTAAACCACGTATACCTATACACACACTACATCTTCCCAAAAATAAAGGAGGCCTGGGATACCCTAATTTTACTAACTACTACAGAGCAGCACATTTGGCCAGTCTGTCTAAATACCATGCAAAACAGGAAATCCCATTATGGGTATTTATAGAGGCTTCAGAAAATGACCCTCTATTAATATCAAATTTATTATGGCTTGATCCTAAAGACCGCTTTAAAATTCATAATCCCATAACTAAACACTTCTTATCTCTCTGGGATAAACTAAAAACCAAATATCAGTTACAATCTCCACACAATCCTCTCCTTTCTTTTATCAGAAATCCGGCCTTTTATCCGGCATGGATCTACCCAAATTCTTTTAAAGCTTGGACAACATCAGGCATTCAGACACTAAATGACTTCATAGCATCTAAATCATTCCTTTCATTCCCATCGCTTAGAGAAAAATATGATCTACCAAACTCTGAGATATTTAGATATCTCCAAATCAAAAATTTCTATACACCATTCCTAAAGGGGGATACACCATTATCCCAATTATCCATTTTTGAATCAATCTGTACAAAAGATCCATTTGCTAAAGGTACAATTTCATCACTTTATAATCAATTATATGGAGTAGCAAATCTTAATAGACCCTCTTACGTTCAGAGGTGGGAGGAGGACCTGGGACGAACTTTAGAAGACACGGACTGGTCTAACATATGGCTCACATCTAAGTCATCTTCACCCAACATCTTAGCACTGGAGACAAATTATAAAGTCCTAACTCGCTGGTACCTTGTACCCGCTAGAGTGGCAAAATATTCACCTAATACCTCAGCTCTTTGTTTTCGAGGATGCCCAGAAATAGGCACATATTTACACATATGGTGGACGTGCCCAGTAATCCAAACCTTCTGGAAGGAAGTCTTTGTGATTGCATTTAAAATATTTAAAAAAATAATACAACCAGATCCATATTTAACTTTACTTAATCTAAAACCGGAATGGTTAACACTCTCTCAATTCAAACTTATGATCCAACTAATAACGGCTGCAAAACAAACAGTGGCCAAGGCATGGAAATCTCCTACATTGGTACTAGCAGAAACAATTCACAGAATGAATAATACAATGTCCCATGCTAAGATGGTAGCCATCGATCAAAATCAAATTCCAAAATTTGAAAAACTTTGGCATCCTTGGATAAAACAACAGTTCCTGTCAAACTTCAATGACTCTGTCCTGTTGCCATGGTAACAGATTAAATGACTTACAGAGACGACCATTCTAAGGCTTCAAAGAGAACTAAAAAGAATAATAAACTGACGAGCGGGACAACCTTGTGGACCATACCTCTACCTTTCAACCCTTTTTCTTCTTCCTCTTTCCTTTTCTCCACCTTACGATTAAAGCTCATTATCAGAATTTATTTGACCTATATACACTCTACTTGTAAACAATATGTATAGTAGGTATAAATCATTTAAATACCTACAAAAATAACTAAGGAAATGATATATATCTTTAATTTAGGTTTACGTGAACCCAATGTTTAATATTTGAAATTTCATGATATTTACCTATATAAACCCTACTGTAAAACAATGAGCTTACTTTATAGATCCTTGTAAACTTACTTTATGTATCTTTATAACATTGTATACTCAAACTTCTTTTGACAAGGAAAAATGCCAAAAAAAAATGTACACAAAGTTGTCACTGAAATTATACATTTCTCACACATGGCATGGATACAATTGTGCTCATAAGTTTACATACCCTGGCAGGATTTTTGATTTGTTGGCCATTTTTCAGAGAATATGAATGATAACACAAAAACATTTCTTTCGCTCATGGTTAGTGTTTGGCTGAAGCCATTTATTATCAATCAACTGTTTACTCTTTTTAAATCATAATGACAACAGAAACTACCCAAATTACCCTGATCAAAAGTTTACATACTCCAGTTCGTAATACCATGTATTGCCCCCGTTTGTGGTATTTTGTGGATGAGGCTCTTTATCTTCTCAGATGGTAAAGCTGCCCATTCTTCTTGGCAAAAAGCCTCCAGTTCCTGTAAATTCTTGGGTTGTCTTGCATGAACTGCACGTTTGAGAGTGGCTCAATGATATGGCGGTCAGGAGACTGAGATGGCCACTCTAGAACCTTCACTTTATTCTGCTGTACCCAATGACAGGTCGACCTTGTGTTTTGGATCATTGTCATGTTGGAATGTCCAAGTACGTCTCATGCGCAGCTTCCTGGCTAATGAATGCAAATTAGCATTGAATAAAAGAAAAGTTTTTGTTATTCATATTCTCTGAAAAATGGACAAGAAATCATAAATTCTGCCAGGGTTAGTAAACTTATGAGCACGACAGTATATGTGGCATTACACCCCAAAATACATTCTGCTGCTTCTCCTGAGTACGGGGATACAACATGTGTGAGACTTTTTGGGAGTCTAACTGCGTACAGAACCCTGAAAACCAATCACCTCCTTCAGGATTTCTAAGGGCGTAAATTTTTGATTTCACTCCTCACTACCTATCGGTTTCGGAGGCCATGAAATGACAAGATAGCACAAACCTCCCCAAATTACCCTATTTTGGAAAGTAGACACCCCAAGCTATTTGCTGAGAGGTATGTTGAGCATTTTGCAGATCTCGTTTTTTGTCACAAAGTTTTCAAAATTGAAAAATTAAAAAAAAAATACATTTTCCTTTTCTTTCTTAATTTTCCAAAACAAATGAGAGCTGCAAAATACTCACCATGCCTCTTAGCAAATACCTTAGAGTGTCTACTTTCCAAAATGGGGTAATTTGGGGGGGTTGTGATATCTTGACATTTCAGGGTCTCCAAAACTGTGATAGGTTGTGAGGAGTAAAATCACCATTTTATGCCCTTAGATAGCCTGAAGGGGATGATTGGTTTTTGGGGTCCTGTATGCAGCTAGGCTCCCAAAAAGTCTCACATTTGTTGCTTCACTGTACCCATGCCATGTGTGAACAATATATATCATTTAGTAACTTTGTGTAAAAAAAAAAAAAAATTGTAATTTTCCCGAAACTTGTGGCAAAATATAAAATATTCGATGGACTCAACATGCCTCTCAGCAAATAGTTTGGGGTGTCTACTTTCCAAAAAAGGGTTCATGGGGGGGGGGGGTTGAACTGTCCTGGCATTTTATGCCCAACATTAGAAGCTTATGCCACACATCGCCCACTCTTCCAACCACTTAAACCACCAAGTCCTTTCTGACACATTTTGTTAACATGAAAAATATTTTTTTTTTGCTAGAAAATTACTTTGAACCCCCAAACACTATATATATTTTTAAAGCAGAGGCTCTACAGATTGAAATGGTGGGTGTTGCAATTTTTTTTTCACAAAGTATTTGCGCAGCGATTTTTTTTAAATGCAGTTTTTTTCTGGAAAAACAAAAAAAACACACTACATTGCCCAAACGTTTGGTGAAATATAAAAGATGTTCTTATGCCAAGTACATAGATACCAAACACAACATGCTTTAACCACTTGCTGCCCGCTATATAATAAAATGATGTCGGCAAAGTGGTTGCGATATCCTGATATCAAGCCGCTGCGTGCCGATCGTTGTTGCAGCATGTCAGTCTGACACACCGCAACTACGATCTAGGTAAAGAGTCTCTGATAGAGACTCTTTACCACGTGATCAACCGTGTCCAATCACGGCTGATCACAATGTAAACAGGAAGATCCGTTGATCGGCTTTTCCTCACTTGCATCTGTCAGACGTGAGTAGAGGAGAGCAGATCGGTTGCTCTCCTGACAGGTCTGTGCTGATTGTTTATCAGCACAGCCCCCCCTTGGATGCCCACCCAGGACCACCAGGGATGCCACCCTATCTAGACCACCAGGGAAATGCCAATCAGTGCCAAAGTAAAATGCCTGCCAGTGCCACCAGCGATGCCTATGTTAAATCTATCAGTGCCGTCTATCAGTGCCACCCATAAGGTACCCATCAGTGCTGCCTATCAGTGCCCATTGTCAGTGCTGCCTTATCAGTGCCCATCAGTGAAGGAGAAAACTTATTTACAAAATTTTATAACAAAAACAAAGAAAAATGTATTTTCTCTTTCGTTCATTGACGGACACAGCACTTTAATCTTGACCTTAGGGTTATATCGCCACCTTTAGGAGAGGACTAAGCAGAACACACAAAAAACAAGCACAGTACCACCCAGGGGGCGGTCCTACTGGCTATAACCCCTCACTCTGCTCCCAGCAGCTCAGTTTTTTTTTTCTGCCTAGTCTAGAAGGACCTGGCTCCCTGTGGGGACCAGTGGTGTTTGAAATTTTTTTTTTTTATTTTGCTGTTTTTGTTTTTTCTTCCTGTGATCTACAATCAACAGCCGGGCTGGGTGACAGGCTGAATAATATAGATCCTGGTAGTCTCCCCAGCCTGGCCATCGAGCTCGTGCAGACTTTAGCTCCGCGCTGGGTAGGCCGCGACAGGCCCCATTCTGGTCTGGGGCAGCAGGTGAGCTATATACTCCGGGGCACACATATGACCGGGCTACTGCTGTCCGAGTCACAGTGTTGCCATGGCCGACAGCCATTCCTTACTATGCGGGAGATGGGTCTGTCCCTGCAGGAGGGGTAAGTATGGTTCCACCTGTTTAGGCAGGATGGAGCAGCTGGGCACTACCTGGGGGGTCGATTAGGGGGTCTCTCTCTCCCTTTACTCTATCCCTGCCTCTTTCCCTTCTCCCCATCCAAAGGGGTGCTGCGTGGCTGGGCGTAGGGGGTGCAGTGCACTTACCTGGCCCGGGGGTCCTCCAGGCGGTCTCTGGGTCCTGGCAGGGGGTTGTGCTGTCGTTCGTTTGTTCCTTTTGGGTCCCACGAGCCTGTCCACACCATTAAGGTGTTTCCCTACCTAACTTATTTTGCTAAGTTTATTTACAAAGAGTGGGAATGCCCGCAGCGTGCCTTTTCAGTCCCAAAGGCGAATGGCGGTGTGTTACCCCTTTGAGGAGAGTTTTCTGAAAAAATGGACATCTCCAGTCGTTGACCCTCCTGTATCTATGTTAAATAAGGTGACCACGATTCCGGTGGAAAGGTCCCTCCTCTTTCAAGGACCCTGCCGACAGAAGGGCCGAGGCGTTTGCCCGGTCCATGTTTACGGTGGTGGGGTCGGCGCTTCGGCCGGTGTTAGCCACGGCTCTGATGTCACAAACACTTACTGAATGGGCTAAGTTGTTGCACCGCGAGTTGGGGAAGGAGCAGGTTTCCCCAGTCGGTGTGGAACTGGCAGACCAGTTGGTGCACTGCCTAAAGTATATTTGTGATGCGGCCCTGGATACGGCCCCTTTGCTTTCTAGAGCCACAGTATCAACAGTAGTCCTGCGTCGGCTGATTTGGCTCAAGTGTTGGTCTGCGGACCAGACGTCTAAGAAAGCACTGGCGGAGTTGCCCTTCCAAGGTGGAGGCTGTTTGGCGCCTCGCCAGATGACATTATTAAAAATGTTACTTGGGTGAAAGAGTACTTTGCTCCCACAGTCCAGAAAGGTTAAGGAGCCACACCTTAGGCAGGGGCCCTCTTTTTTCGCTCAGAAGCGGCTTTTTTGTCCGCCTGTCGGCGGGTAAGCGCTCCCAGTCCGACAAGTTGCCCGCTGAGTGACAAAAGCGTCTCTGGTATCGCAAGCTGAACAAGCCTGCGAACAAATCAGCTTCCACATGAAGGTTTGCTCCTGTCCAACTCTCGGGTAGGGGGGTCGCCTTCGGGAGCTTGCAGACCGGTGGACTTCTCTTTTTTCCAACCAGTGGGCCTGTGAGCTGGTTTTGTCAGGCTACAAGATAGTTTCTTGTCCGCCAGACAGGTTTTTCCCTTCCAACCTTCATCTCCTTCTGGCTTTGGGATGCCCTGTTTGGGGCAGTACAGGACTTACTACTGCGTGGGGTGATAGTGCCTGTACCAACGTTGGAAAGGTTTCAGGGATTCTACTCCAATCTGTTTGTAATCCCGAAGAAGGAAGGGGTCCGTCCGGTCCTGGATCTCAAGGCCCTCAATTGTTTTGTGACGGTTCGGAGGTTCAGGACACTGCACTTCATCAGGGGGATTTCCTGGCGTCTTTGGACATCAAGGATAGCATACTTGCAAGTCTCCATATGTGCCAGACACCAGAGGTTCCTGAGATTTGCAGTCGGGGCCAAGCACTACCAATTTGTAGCTCTTCCCTTTGGCTTAGCTTCGGCACCAAGGGTCTTCACCAAGGTGCTGGCTCCGATGCTGGCGTTGCTGAGACAACGAGGGATCACGATCGTGGGTTACCTGGACGACTGCCTCCTGAGAGCAGCTTCTGCCTCCAGAACTAGGGGAGGATGTGGCGATCACCATGCAGACTCTTCAGGAGTTTGGCTGGGTGTTGAATCTCCAGAAGTCGTTGTTGCTGCCGACCCAGCGCCTGGAGCACTTGGGGTTGATTCTGGACTCCTCAAAGGCGAGAGTCTTTCTTCCTTCAAGCAAGCGGCAGACTCTCCAATCTGCAGTGCGGTTACTGATGTCCCGCAGGTGGTTGTTGCTGCGTCTTTGCATGCGATTTCTGGGCCTCATGGGTGCCACTTTCGAGGCGATGCTCAATTCCACACTGGAGTCTTGCAGGAAGAGATCCTATCCAAATGGGACAAGTCTCCGACATCCCTGGATTGTCAAATCTGGGTGAGCCAGTTAGCCAGGGGTTCGCTTCTCTGGTGGCTGAGGTCCCCGGCCCTTTGGTCCGGGAAATCGTTCCTTCCTCTTCACTAGAAGGCGATCATGACGGATACCAGCCTGACCGGCTGGGGGGGAATTTGGGGCATCCAGTCGGCCCAGGGTCGCTGGACGCAGGAAGAATCCCATCTGCCGATCAATATGCTGGAACTGTGGGCGATCAGGCGGTGCCTCTCCACATGGTCGCAGAGGCTGCAGGGTCATCCGGTCAGGATCCAGTCGGACAAAGCCACGGCGGTGGCGTATATCAATCATCAGGGAGGGACAAGGAGCTCAGCGGTGGCACTGGAGGTCTCCTACAGTGGGCAGAGCGGTGCTTGCCGGCTCTGTCAGCCGTGTACATTCCGGGCGTAGAATACTGGCAGGCGGACTACCTCAGTCGTCAGTTGCTGGACCAGGGGGAATGGTCACTGCATCCGGAAGTGTTTCGGCTCATTTGCCTAAAGTGGGGCATGCCGGATGTAGATCTCCTGGCCTCTCGGCTCAATCGGAAGGTGCAGAGGTTTGTGGCCAGCTCAAGGGATCCCTGGGCGGACGCGTCAGACGCGTTGGTGGCCCCATGGGGCATTATCGGCTAAGTTATGCCTCTCCCCCTCTCAGGCTCCTCCGTCGTCTGCTGGATTCCGGTGATTCTGATAGCCCCAGACTGGCCTCGAAGTCCTTCGTACGCCAACATAGTACGAATGGTGGTGGATGTTCCTTGGCGGCTGCCGGTGCAGGAGGACCTTATGTCTCAAGGTCTGATTCTCCACCCTGCTTTACCATCGCTGGCTTTAACGGCTTGGCTGTTGAAAGCCAGGTGCTGAGGGACCGAGGGCTGTCGGCTTCGGTAATTTCCACTATGCTAAGGGAGCGAAAGTCTTCTTCCCGGAAGATTTATCATCGCACCTGGAAGGCCACTACTCCGTTGTCAGAGTTATCTGTCAGGGTGCCGCTGCTCTCTACAGGTTTGTATACTGAGCCTAAATCTGACAGTGAGGCCATTCACTCTCATCTGTCATGCTCAGCAACGTGTAGGCCTCTGGACATTTTGGCCACTAACTTTATAGGTACAGCTAGTGCGACTCACAGGCAAAAGAGCAACTGGTTGTCAGAGACTGCTTGAATCGCTACAAAAAAAATTAACTGTTAGCACTAGCAGGGATCAGGCGTGACTCTACTAACGCTGCATTTTTGTGTGCTGTGTTTTGTAAGTGACAGTGATCTACTGATCCTGTACTTGGGTGGGCTGAGCGGAGGAAACTCAGGTGCTGGCAGGGGTCTGGGCTGATCCTGCTCACGCTGCATTTTTGGGAACAATAAACTATTGGGGACGCTAGTATAGATCTGATCAGATCAAAGATATTGATCCGTTCAAACACTATTCTAGTAAAGGAGGTGTATGATGTGTTTTAGCTAACTGACACCTAACTGAAGCTAACTAGCTAACCCATAACACTAATACGGTGATCAGAAAAAAGATCTGTACGCTATACTAATGCCACAGTGACAGGGAGTAAAAGGGTTAACTGGTGGGTGATCAAGGGGTTAAACCTTTATTCGTGACCATATGGCGGGTACCCTTAACCCTTCTGCGACAATCGCTAACTGCCCTAACGCTGTTTAGAGTCACAAGTGACACAAATACCGCGATCAGAAAAGAGATCTGTACACTATACTGACACTGTGATGGAATGTAAGGGTTAACTGGGGGGTGCAATTGGTGCTTCCTAGGCTTTCTAGCATCAAGCGTCCATTTCACAGGTGTGTAAGGCGGCTACCTGATCGTCAGTACGCACTTTCACAAAATTTTACAAGGTCGATGTGGGCGCATCTTCGCATGCATGCTTCGGCCGCAAGGTTTTGCAGGCGGCCGTCTGAGGTTGTGGCTCTTCTGATGGGGAGTTGTTTTTGTTGTGGGTGGAGTTATTTTCTGTGTTCCCACCCCTCGTTTTTGGCACTGCTTGGGGACGTCCCTAAGGTCAAGATTAAAGTGCTGTGTCCATCAATGAACGAAAGAGAAAATGGGATTTTTGTACTTACCGTAAAATTCTTTTCTCTGAAGTTCATTGACGGACACAGCACCCACCCCTCCTATTTATGTTTGTACTGCTTTTTGACGAACTGAGCTGCTGGGAGCAGAGTGAGGGGTTATAGCCAGTAGGTCCGCCCCCTGGGCGGTACTGTGCTTGCTGTTTTGTGTGTTCTGCCTAGTCCTCTCCTAAAGGTGGCAAAATAACCCTAAGGTCAAGATTAAAGTGCTGTGTCCATCAATGAACTTCTGAGAAAGGGATTTTACGGTAAGTACAAAAATCCCTTTTTTTTTTCAAAATTTTCGGTATTTTTTTTATGCGTTTAGCAAAAAATAAAAACCGCAGAGGTTATCAAATACCACCAAAAGAAAGCTCTATGTGGTTACAAAATGATAAAAATTTAGTTTGGGTACAGTGTAGCATGACTGCGCAATTGTCATTTAAAAAGTGACAGCGTTGAAAGCTGAAAATTGGCCTAGGCAGGAAGGTGCGAAAGTGCCTAGTATTGAAGTGGTAAAAATTACGCACACCCGTGCAGCGGCGACGAACTATATACATTTTTAAAAGCCTTTACAGGATACCACTTAGTCTACTGCTGGAATTACTGCCCTCGATCTGACATTTGCGGCGATACCTCACATGCATTGTGCAATTGCTGTTTACATACGTCACGAGACCGACACTTGCGTTCACCTTTGTGCGCGGGGAGATAGGGGTGCTTCAATTTTTTTTTTAATTATTCATTTTGCTTTTTATTTTTACACTGTCCCCTTCATTTTTTTAAAATCATTTTTATTGTTATCACATATGTAGTGACAGGTACTCTTTTTTTTTTTTTTGAAAAATTTGGGGTCTACTAGACTCTCGATCTCCCCTCAGCCCTTAAAGCATCTGACCACACCAAGATCGGTGTGATAAGATGCTTTCCCAATTTCCCAATGGCGCTGTTTACATCCGGCGACACCGAAGTAATGAAATGCTCATAGCTTCTGGTTTCTTAGGCCATAGAGATGATTGGAGCCGTTCTAGTCTCCAATTAGCTCTATGGTCAGCTGACGGAACCACCGGCTGCATTCTCGGGTTCCCTGGTGGAACAGGAGAGCCCGAGAAAACCATGAAAGACAGCGGGAGAGAGGGGACGTTCCCTCCCACTGCTTGTAAAAGCAGTCTAGCGGCTAATTAGCCGCTAGGACTGCTTTTACAAGAAAGCCGACTGCTGGCTGAAAAAAACGATACCAAGATGATACCTAAACCTGCAGGCATCATTCTAGTATAACCACTCAGTTAACAGTACGTCGCTGGTCCTTGTTGGGTATATATTATAATGTTCTATTTTTTTTCATGCAGCCTGTGGGCTGCATGAAAAAAGAGAAATTAACAGATTTCTCCATTCAAATCTATTGATTGGTGGTATGCCCGCCATTAGTATACCGCCCTGCATCCACCCACCTCTAATGATGGGCATACAATAAATATAAAAATATATACCGAAGCATAGGGGCGATTTTAGTGACATAATAGTATCGTAGTATAGTAGTATCGTGGGTATGATAATTAATTAGTAAGTATTGTAATGATGATGCAAATAATCTTCCGCAGCAACCCAATTCTTCCAGAGAGATGCACTTTATTGACTTCCAACACAGAACAAAGTCCACAGATGACAAAAAATCCGACAGAGTATATAATTCAGAGTCCCATTTTCTCTAGATTTACGCCTTCATAGTCATACACAGACAAGACTATACGTACTATAGACTGAACGCCATGTTATATTCACTAGACACTGAATGGCTGAGCAATTTGATTGGCCGTCTCCATTCAGGCCTTTGATATGCTTTAGTCTTTCAGACAAACAACAACCCCCAGCCGTGAACAGCTGCAGTCATAAACCGCCCCAATTTGCACTCCCGCATATCAACATCAACAAGTCCCCTTAGATATGTGTAATTAGATTAGATTAACAGATACCACCTGAACACCCTTTGAAATGTTCAATTAGGTTTAACACATCAAAGGGTCTTCAGCTGTCCCCTTGCTATGTTAAAATTCAGTTGACTTGGACAATTCAACTGAATTTCTGGCAACATGGCACTCCAATACAACATTATACATAAATCGGCCAACATATTACAACATGTATTATTGTACTGTATGTGTACATATATATATAATAATATAATATCCCACATAAATCGGCGAACATATTACAACAGTGATCCGCCCCTATGTCTACCCCAGGCCTTATGCTTCGGTATATATGCTCTTTTTTTTAACTGTGGTGAAATTGCCTCCTACAGCTCTGGAGTCACAGATTTACGCATCATAAGCTCAAATGATGTTGCTGTCGAAATAAATGAGTGCTGCAGCTTAATGGCGTACGGCATATATGCTTTTTTTTTTTAACTGGTGGTGATATCACCTCCTACAGCGCTGGAGTCACGGATTTGCATATTGTGAGAGAAAACCCTGTTGCTGTCAAAATAAATAATTCTGTGCTGCAGCTGAAGGGCGTTCCTGCAAAGCAAACAATGGTTAATAAAACAAAGTAACATTACAGTATAACAGTAGTACATACCTGCAAAGCAAACACGATAAAACACATTAACAATAAAACATTACAGTGAAGCATAAAATACAGTAAAACAGAGCACAATTAAATTTCATTTTTATTTATTTTTTTTTACATTTTTATTATACTTTTGAACGTTCCAGGTTAGGGTTTCTCAAAATGCGATGGCCATCTAACATCTTTTGAGACCCTGTGTAAGTGTGCCCTAGGACTGTGCCATGCTGTGCCCTATGCTAATACTGAACTAGTGTATGGTAGCAATGTAAACAGTCACCGATGCAAAGGCCAGGTTGGTCAGGACAGGAGGGACAATAAAAGCCGGTGTCACGCCTATATCAGCATTTTCTGCAGACACAACATCTTCTATGGAATGTTCTTTGGGTAGAGGTACCACAGAGGACTTCTGGAAAGTGCCTCTCATGCAGCCGGCTTACTCCATTTGCATTGGAAAGTTGGGCCACAGCACCCTCTGGGAACAAGTGCTGTGATAATCTCTTCCTGAAATTTTAAGAAGGATCCAGTTTGTCCTGATGCTTTGTATACCACATAAATACCAATTGAAATAAGTATACAGACACTTTTTTATACCAGCGTCTGGCCTTACGCGCAATTAAGTATGGCGCCATCATCTGCTCGTTGAAGTCCACCCCTCCCATGTTAAGGTTGTATTCGTGGACACAGAGGGGCTTCACAACAATACCAGTCGCCGTAGGAATTTCGACTGTCGTATTTGTGTGAATGGAGGACAGAACGAAAACATTCCGTGTGTCCCACTTCACTGCAAGCAATTTCTTATACTTCAAGCAGGCTCTCTCCCCCATCTAAGTTGGGATTCTACAGGCCGTTGGGGGAAACCTCAGTGATTAGATCACACAGTGCCACATATGCCAATTCCAGAATCAAAAAGGTGGCACGCTTGTGTAATAATTGTCCACGTACAAGTGATACCACTTTCCGAATAAGGGTGACACCAAGTCCCAAACAAGCTTACCTCTGCTCCCTTCATACTCTGGGCCCAGAGCATTACACTGTTTGCTTTTTTTCCCACCTTTTTTCTTTTGTTAGAACTTTACTGAAATGCCACAAGTGAAATTTCTAGTACAATAGTTTTTTTGAGAATAACAACAGAACAAAGTACAAGCTAAGCATATAAGTTGCATGCAGGGGATTTAAACAGGTAAGATATCATGTAGACATAGAACAAGCACACTTTTTTTTTTGGTTTAAAAACATCCGTGGTCGAAAATGGCAACAAGTGTCCAAGTACGGTGTCCCAGAGCTCAGTGGAGAAGGGGTGAGATTACCCATCCCTTGGTAGAAAAGAAAAAAAAATTAAATGGGGGGGGGGTAAAGCTTAGGCCTGAGCCCAAGTCGGAAAGTGGGGAAAAAAAGGGGGGGATTGGCAATACTAAGTAAAGGAAGAAAAAACCTGGGGGCTGAACTGCATTCTACATTGGCCTGGAATACCCAGGCGGGTTGGGAGCAGAGTGTGGAGAGCATAAGACCACCACGGGCTTCACACTTTAAGGTATTTGGAGTGGGAGTCATAGAGAATGCTGGTCATTTTCTCATGGATCATGAGGGGAGTTAAAATGCTCTTCACCTCTGCAAACCTGACTGAGGGCTTCCTCCAGGCCCTAGCCATGGGGCGCTTTGCAGCCATGAAAAGGTACGTGGCCAGCTTCTGTTGTTGGGAGAAAAGGTCTGGAAGGGGGCAATGGAGGAGTGCATGTCGAATGTCCCTGTGGAAAGGAACGTGAAAAAGCGTTGAGAGGAGGCCATAGACCCTTGACCAGAGTCCCACCAATCGAGGGTGGGACCATGAGATATGGATCTCATCTCCCCATTGACCACAGCCCCTGAAACCTCTATAACTATATGATGGGTTTGAGCAAGCTATGCGGGCCAGGACCCAGTACCGGTGAAGGAGGAACTTGTAAGATGCCTCCAAGGTGACAGTGTTAAAGAAACATTTGGCTATAATTGGCCAGGCTTTACCTTTACTCCAGTCCTCTAAGTCTATAGTAGCCGCTATGTCTTGCTCCCATTCAGACACATTATGGGTAGGCACGAGACAGACCCCCCCCTCCACAGTTTAGGAGTAGATTGAAGCAAAAGTGCCCTGGGCGCCAGTTGAGTGGAGGCAAATGTGCTCAAAGGCCCTTTTCTGGATTGGGTAAGTGGAATTGGGACGGAGGGCAGAAATCCAGTGGCGGAGTTGCAGGTATTGATACAACTCTGCAGAGGGCATGTTGTGAGTCTTGCAGATGGAGACCCAAGATGAAACGCAACAAAAGTAACACTTTATTCAGTTCTGTTAACTAAAGTAGTGTTGTTTGCATTTCCATGGGCTGTGCTTAAAAACTAGTAGTACTTTTTTTTTTTCCAGAGCTCGCCACCACAATGTTGTGAACAGTCCCGAAAACCTGTCACAAATCCACTAAAAATACAATTAAAAATGCATCATCGGGGGTTACCTTCAGGGAAACAGAATTTTCAAACAATATAATGTTATATGAAAATGTTAAATATTTTGTAAAAATGTTGACCGTGTTTTTCTTCTTTATGTTAGAAATATGCTTCTTAACTTTGTTACAAGAATTTTTTTTTTTTTTTTTATGAGTTAACCACTTCAGCCCCGGAAGGATTTACCCCCTTCCTGACCAGAGCACTTTTTACAATTTGGCACTGCGTCGCTTTAACTGCTAATTGCGCGGTCATGCAATGCTGTAACCAAACGAAATTTGCGTCCTTTTCTTCCCACAAATAGAGCTTTCTTTTGATGGTATTTGATCACCTCTGCCGTTTTTATTTTTTGCGCTATACACGGAAAAAGACCGAAAATTTTGAAAAAAAATGATATTTTCTACTTTTTGTTCTAAAAAAAATCCAATAAACTCAATTTTAGTCATACATTTAGGCCAAAATGTATTTGGCCACATGTCTTTGGTAAAAAAAATGTCAATAAGTGTATATTTATTGGTTTGCGCAAAAGTTATAGCACCTACAAACTAGGGTACATTTTCTGGAATTTACACAGTCTTTAATTTATGACTGCCTATGTCATTTCTTGAGGTGCTAAAATGACAGGGCAGTACAAAACCCCCACAAATGACCCCATTTTGGAAAGTAGACACCCCAAGGAAATTGCTGAGAGGCATGTTGAGCCCATTGAATATTCATTTTTTTTGTCCCAAGTGATTGAATAATGAAAAAAAAAAAAAAAAAAATTACAAAAAGTTGTCACTAAATGATATATTGCTCACACAGGCCATGGGCATATGTGGAATTGCACCCCAAAATACATTTAGCTGCTTCTCCTGAGTATGGGGATACCACATGTGTGGGACTTTTTGGGAGCCTAGCCGCATACGGGGCCCCGAAAACCAATCACTGCCTTCAGGATTTCTAAGGGCGTACATTTTTGATTTTACTCCTCACTACCTATCACAGTTTTGAAGGCCATAAAATGCCCAGATGGCACAAACCCCCCCCAAATGACCCCATTTTGGAAAGTAGACACCCCAAGCTATTTGCTGAGAGGCATGTTGAGTCCATGGAATATTTTATATTTTGACACAAGTTGCGGGAAAGTGACAATTTATTTTTTTTTTTTTTTTTTTTTTGCACAAAGTTGTCACTAAATGATATATTGCTCACACAGGTCATGGGCATATGTGGAATTGCACCCCAAAATACATTCTGCTGCTTCTCTTGAGTATGGGGATACCACATGTGTGGGACTTTTTAGGAGCCTAGCCGCGTACGGGACCCCGAAAACCAATCACCGCCTTCAGGATTTCTAAGGGTGTACATTTTTGATTTCACTCTTCACTGCCTATCACAGTTTCGGAGGCCATGGAATGCCCAGGTGGCACAACCCCCCCCCAAATGACCCCATTTTGGAAAGTAGACACCCCAAGCTATTTGCTGAGAGGCATGGTGAGTATTTTGCAGCTCTCATTTGTTTTTGAAAATGAAGAAAGACAAAAAAAAAAATTTTTTTTTTCTTTTTTTAATTTTCAAAACTTTGTGACAAAAAGTGAGGTCTGCAAAATACTCACTATACCTCTCAGCAAATAGCTTGGGGTGTCTACTTTCCAAAATGGGGTCATTTGGGGGGGGTTTGTGCCACCTGGGCATTCCATGGCCTCCGAGACTGTGATAGGCAGTGAAGAGTGAAATCAAAAATTTACGCCCTTAGAAAGCCTGAAGGCGGTGCTTGGTTTTCGGGGTCCCATACGTGGCTAGGCTCCCAAAAAGTCTCACACATGTGGTATCCCCGTACTCAGGAGAAGCAACAGAATGTATTTTGGGGTGTAATTTCACATATTCCCATGGCATGTTTGAGCAATATATAATTTAGTGACAACTTTGTGCAAAAAAAAAAAAAAAAAATAATAATTTGTCTCTTTCCCGCAACTTGTGTCACAATATAAAATATTCCATGGACTCGACATGCCTCTCAGCAAATAGCTTGGGGTGTCTACTTTCCAAAATGGGGTCATTTGGGGGGGTTTGAACTGTCCTGGCATTTTATGCACAACATTTAGAAGCTTATGTCACACATCACCCACTCTTCTAACCACTTGAAGACAAAGCCCTTTCTGACACTTTTTGATTACATGAAAAAATTATTTTTTTTTGCAAGAAAATTACTTTGAACCCCCACACATTATATATTTTTTTAAAGCAAATGCCCTACAGATTAAAATGGTGGGTGTTTTATTTTTTTTTTTCACACAGTATTTGCGCAGCGATTTTTCAAACGCATTTTTTGGGGAAAAAACACACTTTTTTACATTTTAATGCACTAAAACACACTATATTGCCCAAATGTTTGATGAAATAAAAAAGATGATCTTAGGCCGAGTACATGGATACCAAACATGACATGCTTTACAATTGCGCACAAACGTGCAGTGACAACAAAATAAATACATTTTTAAAAGCCTTTAAAAGCCTTTACAGGTTACCACTTTAGATTTACAGAGGAGGTCTACTGCTAAAATTACTGCCCTCGATCTGACCGTCGCGGTGATACCTCACATGCATGGTGCAATTGCTGTTTACATTTGACGCCAGACCGACGCTTGCGTTCGCCTTAGCGCGAGAGCAGGGGGGACAGGGGTGCTTTTTTTTTTTTTTTTTTTTTTTTTTTTTCTTTATTATTTTTTTGCTTTTTTATCTTATTTTAAAACTGTTCCTTTCATTTTTTTTTTTTTTTAATCATTTTTATTGTTATCTCAGGGAATGTAAATATCCCCTATGATAGCAATAGGTAGTGACAGGTACTCTTTTTTTGAAAAAATTGGGGTCTATTAGACCCTAGATTTCTCCTCTGCCCTCAAAGCATCTGACCACACCAAGATCGGTATGATAAAATGCTTTCCCAATTTCCCAATGGCGCTATTTACATCCGGCGAAATCTAAGTCATAAAATGCTCGTAGCTTCCGGTTTCTTAGGCCATAGAGATGTTTGGAGCCACTCTGGTCTCTGATCAGCTCTATGGTCAGCTGGTTGAATCACCGGCTGCATTCTCAGGTTCCCTGTTGAGACAGGAGAGCCAGAGAAAAACACGGAAGACGGTGGGGGGGGGGCATTCTCTCCCACTGCTTGTAAAAGCAGTCTAGAGGCTAATTAGCCGCTAGGATTGCTTTTACATGAAAGCCGACCGCTGGCTGAAAAGAATGATACCAAGATGATACCTAAACCTGCAGGCATCATTCTGGTATAACCACTCAAAGTCGTGAATGCTGTACCTGAAGACAAAAATATGGTTAACAATAAAGCACAGTAAACGGTAAAGTATAAAAAATTGCAGACCTGAAAAGCAAACATGATAAAACATAATAACAATAAAACATTGCAGAATAGAATACAGTAAAAAAGAGCAGAACAATAGAGAGAATAGAGAGAGAGAGAGAGAATAGAGAGAGAACAATAAAACTACAACTATTATTTTTTATTTTATATTTTTGTTTGTGTTTTTTTTTTTTTTTTTCTTTTTTTACACTTTTTTTGTAACTGTAACTTTTATAACTGTAACCGGTTCCAGGTTCGGGTCTCTCAAAATGCGATGGCATCTTGGGAGACCCTGTGAAAGTGTGTCCTAGTCTGTGCAATGCTGTACCCTACGCTAATACTCAACTAGTGAATGGTAGCGTTCAAAACATTCACCAATGCAAAGACCAGGATTGTCAGGACAGGAGGGACAATAATAGCGGGTGTCACGCCTATATCCGCGCTTGCTGCAGACACAACATCTTTTTTGGGGGGGTTCGTTGGGTAGGGGTACTCGGGAGGACATAAAAATGCCTCTCATGCAGCCGACTGCATTTGGTTGGGGATGTGAATGGGGGAAGTACGGGCGCTGCAGAAGTGGTGGGTTCCCAATTAGGATTGGCGAATGCAGCGGGACACTATTTGTGCTTGCCACCTCACCAGCTTGAACTGCACTTATGGGACTCGCCACGTCACCAAGTGTTACTGCAGTGCTGGTTTGACTACGACCGGGGTGTACTAGGCCGCTGGCGCTTGCCAGTTCACCAAAATGCTACCAAAAAAACTGTTAACGATCGCAGGGATCAGGCCTGACTCTGCGAACGCTGCAGTTATGCATTTAGTGTTTTGTAAGTGACAGTGATCGAACGATACTGCACTTGGGTGGGCTGGGCTGGGCCGGGCGGAGGGGCAAAACGCAGGTGCTAGCAGGTATCTGGGCTGATCCCGCTGACACTGCGTTTTTGGGAACTCTAAACTGCTGGGGACGCCAGTATAGATCTGATCGGATCAGATATTGATCAGTTCAGATACTATACCACTAAGGGAGGTGTACGGTGCGTGCGTGGGTGTTAGCGCTACTGGCACTAACCTGACGCTGCCTGGGGCTGGTGCTTGCCAGTTCACCAAAACGCTACCAAAAAAAACTGTTAGCGATCGCAGGGATCAGGCCTGACTCTGCGAACGCTGCAGTTATGCGTTTAGTGTTTTGTAAGTGACAGTGATCGATCGATACTGCACTTGGGTGGGCTGGGCTGGGCCGGGCGGAGGGGCAAAACACAGGTGCTAGCAGGTATCTGGGTTGATCCCGCTAACACTGCGTTTTTGGGAACCCTAAACTGCTGGGGACGCTAGTATAGATCTGATCGGATCAGATATTGATCCGTTCAGATACTATACCACTAAGGGAGGTGTACGGTGCGTGGGTGTTAGCGGTACTGGCACTAACCTGACGCTGCCTAGGGCTGGTGCTTGCCATTTCACCAAAATGCTACCAAAAAAACTGTTAGCGATCGCAGGGATCAGGCCTGACTCTGCGAACGCTGCAGTTATGCGTTTAGTGTTTTGTAAGTGACAGTGATCGATCGATACTGCACTTGGGTGGGCTGGGCCGAACTGGGCGGAGGGGCAAAATGCAGGTGCTAGCAGGTATCTGGGCTGATCCCGCTAACACTGTGTTTTTGGGAACCCTAAACTGCTGGGGACGCTAGTATAGATCTGATCGGATCAGATATTGATCTGTACAGATACTATACCACTAAGGGAGGCGTATGCTGCGTGCGTGGGTGTTAGCGGTACTGGCGCTAATCTGACGCTGCCTGGGGCGACGCATATCACCGTCGGGTGATCAGGGGGCTAAATCTTTATTCGGTAATAAACGGCGGGTGCCCTGACACTATAAAAAATAAACAAACTAACCAGCGTCACCCGTAACACTTATACGGTGATCAGTGGTGAAAGGGTTAACTAGGGGGCAATCAAGGGGTTAAAACATTTATTAGGTAGTATATGGGGGTCCCTGTCGCTATAAAACGCTGACGGCGAACCTAAATATTTAGGTCCCTAACTAGCGTCACCAGCGACACTAATACAGCGATCAGAAAAATGATCGCTTAGCGACACTGGTGACAAGGGGTGATCAAGGGGTTAAAACTTTATTAGGGGGGGTTAGGGGGGTACCCTAGACCTACAGGGGGCCCAACACTCACTGCCCTGACACTGTAACTGTCACAAACTGACACCAATACAGTAATCAGAAAAAAAAAAAAAAAAAAAAACCTGCTTGGTGTCAGTTTGTGACGGGGGGGGGGTGATTGGGGGGGGATCGGGGGGCGATCGGGGGGAGGATCGGGGTGTTTTGTGTGCCTGGCATGTTCTACTGTGTGTAGTGTGTTGGTGCACTTACATTGCAGTCTTCTCTCCTCGGCCCGGAACGGAAAATACCGAGCCGAGGAGAGATGACATCATTTCCTCTGCCTCTGTGTACAATACAGAGGCAGGGAAATGATCCCATTGGTTGAGAGCGATCGCGAGGGGGGGACCACGAATGGATGGCCTCCCCCTCACCTCCGATCGCCGGGGAAGATTTGCCGACCGCCGCAGGCACCGGGGGGGGGTCCGATCGGACCCCCCACCCGCGGGCAGGCAAGGACGTACATACACGTCCTTTTGCCTGCCCGTGCCATTCTGCCGACGTATATAGTCGTGCGGCAGTCGGCAAGTGGTTAAAGTGACATTAAAGTCAAAATTATTAAAAAATAAAGTAACGCTTTCCTGCTCTGTGCAATGATTTTGCACAAAAACATTGCTTCCCTCTTCTTCTCCCAGTCCCTACCGACACTGTAGGCCCCTCCTTGGATGCCTCTTGTAGCAAGCTGGGTGCTAATGAGGCACGTGTGTGCTCCCATCAGGTCCTGTGCCAAGCTGTGTGCATCTGTAGACACATAGTGGTGGTAAGCCATGCCCTGTTCCCTCCTCACAGGAGTTTGACAGATGACAGCAGCAGCCTATGGCTCTACTGCCCTCAGTTTATCTCATAAAAGCAGGAAACAAGGGGAGCAACTCTGGAGCTGTAATTAGTGCTGGAGAGTTGTCTTGGAGGCAGATAAGTGTTTAAAGCGTAACTCCACTTTTGTCGAGAAAAAAAACATTCCCCTCTGGGTGATCTATGTACATTGCAAGGATTATAACAACCTTTGCAGATTCCTACCTTTTTTATTCTGAATAAATCACTGTTCCTCTGTGCTGCTGTGCTGAGTGGGTCTAATGGGAGTGGTTTCATAATTATCAATCAACTGTGCACCTGCAGAGCTTTATGAGGAAATCTGCTGGGTCTGCATCCCTATTAGATGTGTTCCTATTGGTAGTATCTCACCAAAAATGACATTTTTGTTGCAGGGGATGCCTGAAATCTGACTTGTATCTTGCAGACTTCTGGGAAAATCAGTGAGCCAATCACACAAGCAGGAAATTGTTTCTGGGGGGTGGTCAGCACACATTCTGTGTACAGAACAACTCCAGGTAGCCATATTGCATTGCATTTTCAGAAAATTACAATGTAAATGGTAACGGTGATTGGTAAACGGTGAGATTGAAAAGGAAAGGTAATTTTTAATAACATTCAATTACAACATGATTTGTGTCGCAATTGTATACGCTATATTATTTCTTTATTTGCTATCTTTTTCCCCCACGAAAGTGGAGTTACCCTTTAATCACTTAAGGACTGCCCACCGCATAAACAGTCATGCTCAAAAGTTTGCTTACCCTGGCAGAAAAGGTGAAATTTGAGCAGTAATATTGAAAATATGACTGTTCATGCCAAAAAACTGTATTTTATTTAAGGATAGCAATCACATGAAGCCATTTATTATTACATAGTTTTTTGGATCCTTTTTAAATCATAATGATAACAGAAATCACCCAAATGGCCCTGATAAAAAGTTTACATGGCCTTGGTACAGACACAGAAGGTGGCACAGACAGGTTAAAATGGCAATTAAAGGTTAATTTCCAACATTTGTGGCTTTTAAAATCACAATTGGTGTCTGTGTATAAATAGTCAATGAGTTTGTTAGCTCTCACATGGATACACTAAGCAGGCTAGACACTGAGCCATAATTAGGTAGAAAAGAACAGTCAAAAGACCTGCGTAACAAGGTAATGAAACTTTACAAAGATGGAAAAGGATATAAAAAGATATCCAAAGCCTTGAATATGCCAGTCAGTACTGTTTAATCACTTATTAAGAAGTGGAAAATTAGGGGCTCTTTTGATACCAAGCCAAGGTCAGGTAGACCAAGAAAGATTGCAGCCACAACTGGCAGAATAATTGCTCAGGATACAAAGAAAAACCCACAGGTAACCGCAGGAGAAATACAGACTGCTCTCCAAAAAGATGGTGTGGTTGTTTTTAAGGAGCACAATTCAACGATACTTGAACAAAAAAGAGCTGCATGGTTGAGCCAGAAGGAAGCCTTTACTGTGCCAATGCCACAAAAAAGCCAATGAGGCATGTCAATGTGTTGTTGGGCATATTGTAACCAGGCTTTTTTTGTGGAACTTGTACAGTAAAGGCTTCTTTCTGGCAACTTGACCATGCAGCTTTTTTGTGTTCAAGTATCATCGTATTGTGCTCCTTAAACACAACCACAACATCTTTGTCTAGAATAGCCTGTATTTCTCCTCAGGTTACCTGTGGGTTTTTCTTTGTATCCCGAACAGTTCCTATGGCAGTTGTGGCTGAAATCTTTCTTGATCTACCTGACCTTGGATTGGTATCAAGAGATCCCCAAATTTTCCACTTCTTAAGTGATCAAACGAAACTGACTGGCATATTCAAGGCTTTGGATATCTACTTATATCCTTTTTCATCTTTGTAAAGTTTCATTACCTTGTTACGCAGGTCTTTTGACTGTTCTTTTCTACCTCCTCATGACTCAGTATCTAGCCTGCTTAGTGCATCCATGTGAGAGCTAACAAACTCATTGACTATTTATACATAGACACTAATTGTGCTTTAACCACTTCAGCCCCGGAAGATTTGGCTGCAAAATGACCGGGCCATTTTTTGCGATTCGGCACTGCGTCGTTTTAACTGACAATTGTGCGGTCGTGCGACACTGCACCCAAACAAAATTGACGTCCTTTTTTTCCCACAAATAGAGCTTTCTTTTGATCGCCTCTGCGTTTTTTATGTTTTGAGCTATAAACAAAAAAAAGAGTAACAATTTTGAAAAAAAAAATGTTCTTTTTGCTGTAATAAATAGCCCCATTTTTTTTTTAAAAAAAGCTAATTTTTTCTCAGTTTAGGCTGATATGTATTCTTCTACATATTTTTGGTAAAAAAATCACAATAAGCGTATATTGATTGGTTGCACAAAAGTTATAGCGTCTACAAAATAGGGGATAGATTTATAGCATTTTTATTATTATTATTTTTTTTACTAGTAATGGGGCGATTTTTATCGTGACTGCGACATTATGGCGGACACATCGGACAATTTTGACACATTTTGGGAGCATTGGCATTTATACAGCGATCAGTGCTATAAAAATTAATTGATTACTGTAAAAATGTCACTGGCAGTGAAGGGCTTAACACTAGGGGGCGATCAAGGGGTTAACTGTGTTCCCTGGGAGGTGACTCTAACTGAAGGAGGAGGGGACTGACTAGAGGAAGTGATGGATCGTGGTTCCTAGCTAATAGGAACACACGATCTGTCATTCCTCTCAGAACAAAACACGGATTTGTGTGTTTACATACACATTGCCATTTAAACCTGTGTGTGTCACCTTCTATGTCTGTACCAAGGCCAAACGTTTCAGGGTATGTAAACTTTTTATCAGGACCATTTGGGTGATTTCTGCAAAAAACTAAGTGATAATAAATGGCTTCATGTGATTTCTATCCTTAAATAAAAGACAGTTTTTTGGCATGATCAGTCATATTTTCAATGTTAATGCCAAAATTTCACAATTTCTGCCAGGGTGTGCAAACTTTTGAGCACAACTGTATACTGTGGCAAGGCGGTCCTATTGTGCAAAACAAGGTACCTATATGTCGTTTCGTGCATGAGACACCGCGGGCACCCACCACTGCACGGTGGGGGAGCCGATGTGCTGGTCCGGCGGCTGCGATGTTGGCCGGCCACTATCAATCCCTAATCTTAGGCAGTGAGGGGATCTGCCAAGGTAAACAAAGCAGATCCCTGTTTTTTCAGGAGAGTACAGTGAGATTGTCTGTTCCTAGTGATTGTTAACAGCGATCTCTCTGTACTCCTAGTCAGCCCACTCCCCCCACAGTTAGAAACACCTCTCTAGGACACACTTAACCCCTTGATCGCCCCCTAGTATTAACCCCTTCCCTGCCAGTGTCATTTATACAGTAATCAGTGGCTAAATAACTATATTGTAATAATATCACTGGTCCCAAATAAGTGTCAAAAGTGTCGGATCTGTCCACCGCAATGTTGTAGTCCCACTAAAAATCGCTGATCACCGCCATTACTAGTAAGAAAAAACTAATAATAAAAATGCCATAAATCTATCCCCTTTTTTGTAGATGCTATAACTTTTGCGCAAAAACAATCAATATACACTTATTGCACTTTTTTTTTATTTTTTTACCAAAAATATATAGAAGAACACATATTGGCCTAAACTGATTTTTTTATTGGATATGTATTATAGCAAAAAGTAAAAAATATTGTTTTGTTTTTTTTTCAAAATTGTCAGCCTTTTTTATAGCGCAAAAAATTAAAACACAGAGGTGATCAAATACCACCAAAAGAAAGCTCTATTTGTGGGGGAAAAAAAAGGACATCAATTTTATTTGTGTACAGCGTCACACGCCTGCAACGCAGTGCAGTATCACAAAAAATGGCTTGGTCATTAGGTGGTAAATCCTCCCGGGGCTGAAGTGGTTAAGGACAGTAAGTCTGTCAAAAACAAAAAACAATATTTTTTACTTTCTGCTATAAAACATAAAAAATTGTAAAAAATCTAATTTCTTCATAAATTTAGGCCATTATCTATTCTGGTACATATTTTTGGTAAAAACAAAATCCCAATAAGCATATATTGATTGGTTGGCGCAAAAGTTATAGGGTCTACAAACTATCAGATATATATTGGAATTTTTTTTTTTTTTTTATACTAGCAATGGCAGTGATCAGCGACCTATAGCGGGACTGCGATATTGCAGCGGACATTCGGACACTAACTGACACTTTTGACACTTTGTGGGAACCAGTCTCACTAATACGGTGATGTCGTGATGTCGTCGTCGTCCCCACCCCCAGGTGGCCTGCCCATTAGTTATCTAAGAGCTGTGGAGCAGGCAGATGTCGGGGCCGGAGGTTGTTTTTTTTTGGGGGGGGGGGGTCAGCAGTGGCAGCGGGCAGCATGATTGATGATGGATCTACACAGGGGGACATCTTTTTTCATTTTTTTAATAAAGCAATTGTCAAAACTTTGACGTTTTTATTTACTTTTTACACTTTTCTGGTGAATAAGTAGAGGTACTATGTACCCAATACGCATTCACATTGGGGGGGGGGCATCCGGGGACCACTGGCCAGGGCTGTGGGGAAGAGGCCCTTGTCCCCATCAACATGGGGCAGTCAAAGTCACTGCCCCTTCTATCTTCATGTTTCCTAGCTAGTGTGAAGAAACTCACAAATGCTGTTTGGTAATGGTCATGATTCACTTGCCTGGCCACTGGGGCACTCAAATAACTATTCTTGATAAAACAGATGTGTTTACATATTCTAACCAGAAAGATCATTTGGTCTATCCAACAGAATTCGCCACAGAGTTCTCCTTTACACCAGACTCCACAGCGTTCCCCTTGGGGGAATCTGGTGACCAGAGCCTCCCCCCGACCCACATCTCTATGGAGGGGGTGATGTTGCAGTGTGCACTGTACACAGTGACCTGTTTAGTGTGATTCCTGTTTCTACCCCCCTCCTCCTGTGGGCAGGACAGGTATTGCTGTGTCATACTGACATCACACTACCTGTGCCCTCTCCGATCCAACTTTCCCCCACTCAGGCTCCTCCACACACGTCCTTCCTTAGCCAGTACCCTACCCTCACTCACGGTTATGATCAGTGTCCCAATCTCCATTCTGTCCCTGGCCAGCCAGCAGGCCCCCTCTGAGGCTCTGACTGTCTGAGTCCCAGCTCTGTTCTCAGCAGGCAGAGCATAAACTGCCAGCCTGCCATAGAGACTACAAGGGGAAGCCAGTCTTTTTATTTTTACAGAAGGTTTTGTCCCATTTACGGATAGTAAAAATCGGGGTGATTTTTTACAAACTGTCCATAAAAATACAGATGGTTGGCCTGCCTTATGATCCCTGCTGCTCTAGTCTCTTCTGTATCGAGACAGTAGATTGTGAGGTACAGGCATACAGTGGGGGAGGATTAGCTCCTTTCAGGAAGGCAAGCAAGGGATCAGTAAATACCGTATATCTCATGTTAAATGCTACCTTTCTGAATGAACAAAG
The DNA here is from genome assembly GCF_042186555.1 of Aquarana catesbeiana. Taxonomy (NCBI): domain Eukaryota; kingdom Metazoa; phylum Chordata; class Amphibia; order Anura; family Ranidae; genus Aquarana; species Aquarana catesbeiana. The sequence goes on along the minus strand of NC_133324.1, from coordinate 480,144,937 downwards.
AAGTGTTTAGTTCTGAGCACATCAGTGTTCATTCATAGTTGAAGAGATAGTAAACACAAATGGAATGTTTACTATCCCTTCTGTTTGTAAATGAACATGGAAGTGCTCAATACTGATCACTCCCATTTTCAATGGTAGGTATTAGACAGCAGCCTCAATCTATTTCTCTATCTCAAAAGTGAAACACCAGAGGTCTATATAGACTTTTGATTTTTTACCCTAAGCTCGCCACCAGTGATAATACTGATAAAAAAACACCCCAAAACACACACGCGCGTACACACCTTGTGCATGTACTACACACATTGTGGCAATGTATGTTTTGTGTGTTGGTGCACCAACACACTAAGGGCCTATTTGCACCAGCAGGTGGGTCTTACTGTACGTTGCACAAAATACATGCACTGATGTGTGTTGTGCATGTGTGCTGTGATGCATTGCAACAACACATCGCAGTGCTTCATGCCTGTTTTTTTTTTACTTTTTAAAAAATCAAGTTCATTCAACACTATGAGCACGTTGTTACCACTCATTGTAATGTTCTGTGTTTCAATAAAATGTATGCCACACATAGGTGTGAATACAACTTTCAGGTGGGATTTAAAGGAATCCCAAACTATATCAAATGGCACTGAGTCTTTGTTGGTTTGGAAAAAGAATTCCCACTCGTCTCTGGCCCCCTCTGTCAGGAACCACTAATAACCTGAAGGGGTTAAGTTTCCACGCATAGGTTGTGGGGGGAGTCGAGTCGGAGCTCAGTCCAGTAGGGAGCATGGTCAGAGAGGATGCGAGGGCTAAATCCCACATCACCCAGGAGTGGGAGAAGAGAATGGGATATTAATATTAAGTCTATTTGTGACATAAAGATATGTATTGCTGAGAAACAAGAGAACACCTTGTCTTGAGGATGACCGTGCCTCCAGGTGTCCACCAGGGTGAGTTCAGTGAGGAGTTTGCCAAATCTTGTGTGGGAGTGGCTGGGATTATCGGGGGGCGTCAACGTCAGTCTGTCCAGATCCCTGTCTACAACATTGTTAAAATCCCCAATCCAAATCACAGGAACAGTCGGAAATTGGGACATAAAAGACAAACCTTCTGTCAGTACATTACATTGGAAGGGAGGTGGTATATAGATTGCCAATATTAGGAGCTCAAGTCCATTGATTCTAGCATGTAGAAATAGGAACCTACCCTGGGGATCTAAGTGTCAATAAAGTGAATTGCGTTATTTTGGCCACTAAGATTGCGACCCCTCTGAAATTAGCGGTGTGAGGGGCCTGGTATAGCCATCCCACCCAGGGTTTCTTGGGTGTTAACAGTAATTGGCCCGTAAGGTGGGTTTCCACCAGTACCATGACCACAGCACGTTGTGCCTTGCAAAACATTAAACCAACAAAAAAAACTCTGAGAAAACTTGGATTAATGCTCTGGCATGTCCAGACAGGCATCCTCCTGAGTGTATTCTTGGGTCAACTGCTGAGAACGGACAGGCCAGGGAAACAGTGCTTGAATTGTATAACAAACGTTACAGTTGGTAGCGAAAACAGTGGGGCCCGTTAGGACTCCCGTAACTAGGGGGACGATTATCTGCTGAAGAACGTGCAACAGCGCAAGGAGTGAGACTCCCGGTACAAGGCCTCCAGGATAGCATGCGTGGGGGAAACAAAAGGATGTGGGGGTTTGAATCCATGTCCCGGGTGTCAGAACGGGTGGTAGCTTGCAAAAGAAAAACAAATGTTCGGGACTTCAATCACCTCCTACCCTCGGGGGATCCAGAGGAGGGGGAGGGAGGGGGATAAACGGGTATGAGGGGCAGCGGGTGTGTCCAGGGGGAAGGTGAGGTAGTGCGGATATTCTGGAGATGAATGGCCGACATGTGGAGTCATAGGTGATATAGGGCAGAGGGTAAGAGGCACAGTACCTTGTTATGGGATAGTCCGTAGCTTCCGCATAGGTTGGGTGTCCAGTGTGTCATCCATCGCGGCAAGGACTAGGCATGTAGTGATGTAGTTTAGCTGTATCTTAGGTGGGCGCTTGATTGGGTGCCGCTGTCTTCCAGCCAGGCAAAGATAGCTTCTGGTGTGTCAAAAAAGTGCGCCCTGTCTTCTTCACCGACGCGGATTCTGGTGGGGAAGAGCATGGCGTATAAGTAAAGCTGGATCCTTAATTGCCGCTTGGCTTCGGGAAAGTGTGCCCTCTTCTTCTGGACCTCCGCAGAGAAGTCAGGGAAAACCCTGATCTCGCCATTTTTGAAGGGGATGTTGCCTTTCACTCTGGTGAGACAGAGGACAGCATCACAGTCTCGAAAATTCAATAAAGGTTAACACTCCAAAGACATGCTGGTAGGTTAATTGCGAAATAAATGTATGGTTTGGGGGGGGTCTTTAAACTTTCAAAGATATACAGTGTTTGGATGTGAATGTTCACTGAGCTTAGTAACTAAGGGGAAGCTGTGTTGATTTCAGTTATCCAATCGTGCAATTGAAAAATGCTTTTTTTTTTTTTTCCCCCTTGCATATAATTGGGTATTCAAAGTGCAAACAGCTTTGCATTATTTGCTTTGCTCAAGGAACATTGACTTTGATCAAATAAGAAGAAACTTTTCATTTAGCAATCATCCCCTATGATTGGGCCAACTGTTATCATGACAGTTGTTAGGTGGTTTGGGCTAGGCTGATTCTAATACAGCTCCCAGCCATGGTTAATCTATAAAACTCTATAGTATATCGCTATACAGTAGCAAAACCATGGAGGAACAAGTAATTAAAAATGTTAACGATGAAAAGTAGAAATAAATGCTCAGCATATTATATATATATATATATATATATATATATATATATATATATATACAGGCAGTCCCCGGGTTACAAACAAGATAGGGACTGTAGATTTGTCCTTAAGTTGAATTTGTTTGTAAGTCGGAACAGGCAGGACCATCTTAATAACATCATGGGCCCCTGGGCAAAGTAATACACTAGGGCCCCTACCAGGGAGATGGTGACCTGTGGCGCACTATGTGCATAGTGGCAAGGAGAGGGTGTGGCTAAATGATGCTACATATTGGGCGTGGCTTTTGAGTCGAATTAGAAACAAAAAATACACACAATCAGGGATTTATCCCAAATTAAATTCAGCCCCTATCCACACTGTCCCGCCTTCTCTACACACTGCCCCCCCCCACCCCATATACACTGACCCTCTGTATACACTGAATCTTTTTCCCTGTACACACTGCTCCCACTTCTTTTTGAAACTATCCCCCTCCCTGTACACACTCTCCCCTGTCATAAATGCCTCTCCCAGCCTATCAGCGGCCTGTATGTATGACTGTACACAGTACGGGGGGCAGGAGTGCACAGTACAGGGAGGTTGGAGGACACAGTAAAGGGGAGGTCAGGAGGGTACAGTATGGGGTGTAGTAATGTATAGTGTCAGGTTTGGATAGTATAGGATGGGTATAGAGACAGGTTTGGGTGGTATAGTGGCAGGTTTGGGTAGTATAGTGGTAGGTTTGGGTGATATAGTGGAAGGTTTTGGTAGTATAGGGTGGTACAGTGGAAGGTTTGGGCAGTATAGGGTGGTATAGTGGAAGGTTTTGGTAGTATAGGGTGGTATAGTGACAAATTTGGGTAGTATAGGTGGTATGCCCTGTACACACGGTCAGATTTTCCGATGGAAAATGTCCGATCGGAGCGTGTTGTCGGAAATTCCGACTGTGTGTGGGCTCCATCGGACATTTTCCATCGGATTTTCCGACACACAAAGTTTGAGAGCAGGCTATAAAATTTTCCGACAACAAAATCCGTTGTCAGAAATTCCGATCGTGTGTACACAAATCCGACGGACAAAGTGCCACACATGCTCAGAATAAATAAAGAGATGAAAGCTATTTGCCACTGCCCCGTTTATAGTCCCGACGTACGTGTTTTATGTCACCGCGTTCAGAACGATCGGATTTTCTGACAACTTTGTTTGACCGTGTGTATGCAAGACAAGTTTGAGCCAACATCCGTTGGAAAAAATCCTAGGATTTTGTTGTCGGAATGTCCTAACAAAGTCCGACCGTGTGTACGGGGCAGTATATTTGCAGGTTTGGGTGGTATAGGGCGGTATAGTGGCAGGCTTGGGCAGTATAGTGACAGGTTTGAGTAGTATAGGTGGTATAGAGGCAGTTTTTGGGTAGTATAGGTGGTATAGTGGCAGGTTTGAGTGGTATAGGTGGTATAGTGGAAGGTTTGGGTAGTATAGGTGCTATAGTGGCAGGTCTGGGTATTATAGGGTGGTATAGTGGCAGATTTGGGTAGTATAGGTGGTATAGTGGCAGGTTTGGGTTGTATAGGTGGTATAGTGGAAGGTTTGGCTAGTATAGGGTAGTATAGGTGGTATAGTGGCAGGTTTGGGTAGTATAGGTGGTATAGTGGCAGGTTTGGATAGTATAGGTGGTATAGAGGCAGTTTTGGGGTAGTATAGGTGGTATAGTGGCAGATTTGAGTAGTATAGGTGGTATAGTGGCAGGTTTGGGTAGTATAGGTGGTATAGTGGAAGGTTTGGGTAGTATAGGGTAGTATAGGTGGTATAGTGGCAGGTTTGGGTAGTATAGGTGGTATAGAGGCAGTTTTTGGGTAGTATAGGTGGTATAGTGGAAGGTTTGGGTGGTACAGTAAAAGGTTTGGGTAGTATAGGGTGGTATAGTGGCAGATGTGGGTGGTATAGTGGCAGATGTGGGTAGTATAGGGTGGCATAGTGGCAGATGTGAGTAGTATAGGGTGGTATAGTGGCAGATGTGGGTAGTATAGGGTGGTATAGTGGCAGATGTGAGTAGTATAGGGTGGTATAGTGGCAGATGTGGGTAGTATAGGCAGGGCCGTTGTTATAAATCAGAAATCGTGGGGCCCGCTTTGACTCCGCCCTCGACCCCATCCCTGGCTCCTCCCCAACTTCCACATGAAACCTGACAGTTGCCTTTACAAGTATACACACACACTCCTGGCTGCAGCTCAGCTGAATGTTTTTACTGCCGCAATGTAAAGTAGCATCTCGCAGTGCCTTATGAATTTTAGGCTTCATGCACACAGGTGTTTTTTTTTTTTTTTTTTTTTTTGCTGCTTCCAAATGCCGGGAAAAAAAAACACAGGGCCAGTGCGTCCAGGAGCAGCAGCGCTTTGGCAGAAAAAATGTTTAACACGTGTAAATGTGACGCTTGTAAAAGTGTCTAATGCTTTTACAAGCGTTTAGGTGCGTTTATATTATTATTCTGGCCAATTAAATGAATTACCGCCCACATGCTTGATGCCTGTAAAAGTGTTAGACACTTTTACAAGTGTCAGGCTTTTTTTTTCTGCCATGAGGTTACTGCCAAGAGGAGGAGCATTTTTTAAACATCCTGTGTGCATTAGGTCTTATAGCTTTAGGATAATCATCCACACAGGACAGCAGGTTCTGTATGGCTTTGTCAAAGAGTGTGATATGGCTGTTGGGTGCTGACTTTGTTTATTTATAGCTGTACTGTGTGTTACAGATTGTAACACATAGTACATCCACAGCAAAGTCAGCACCCAACAGTGACACACTTTGACAAAGCCATAAAGCACCTGCTGTCCTGCGTTGATTATTTATCCTAAAGCTATAAGATGTTAAAAGGCACTGTGAGGAAAGATAGCATCTGGGAACTCTAGACCAAGCGGCTCGGCGCAGGATGGTGTACCTTCGCCCCGAAAAATGAAAAAATAGTCCCTCAGCTCCCACCTCCTGGGTCCCTCTATTGAACTGATGGGGCCCAGAAAAATATATTTGTTCACCCCCTAAGCTAGAAGGAGCTTGGGAAGGAGCAGTACATGTTTACAAGGGGCCTGGTAAAGTGCAGGGCCTCCCCATGCAGCTGGGGCCCAAGAGCAGTGCCCAGGGGTGCCCGCTCATTAAGACGGCCCTGGGAACCAGTACAATTTTTAAGTGTAGCTCCAGCCAAAATATCTATTTTTAAGCTTTTTGGATTGCATAGGGAAGGGTTATCACCCCTGTAACATTTGTTTTGCTGTATGTGCCCCTGTCCAGAAGATTTCACCTCACTTTCTGCCCCTATGACAATTGGATTTTGAAAACTTTGGGTTGTTAGGGAAACATGGACTGGTGATAAAGCATCAGTGGAGACACCTTTTTCCCATAATAACAGGAGTGAATTTCCCTTCCTAGGGGAAGATTTCCTCTCACTTCCTCTTGTCTCCCTTCGTTTGTAAGTAGGAGTTGTTTGTAAGTCAGATGTTTGTAACTAGGGGACCGCCTGTATATACAGTATCTCACAAAAGTACACCCCTCACATTTTTGTAAATATTTTATTATATCTTTTCCTGTGATCACACTGAAGAAATGACACTTTGCTACAATGTAAAGTAGTGAGTGTACAGCTTGTATAACAGTGTCAATTTGCTGTCTCCTCAAAATAACGCAACACACAGCCATTAATGTTTAAACAGCTGGCAACAAAAGCGAGTACACCCCTAAGTCAAACTGTCCAAAATGGGCCCAATTATCCATTTTCCCTCCCCGCTGTCATGTGACTCGTTAGTGTTACAAGGTCCCAGGTGTGAATGGGGAGCAGGTGAGTTAAATTTGGTGTTATCGCTCTCACTCTAATACTGGTCACTGGAAGTTCAACATGGCACCTCATTGCAAATAACTCTCTGAGGATCTGAAAAAAGAATTGTTGCTCTGCATAAAGATGGCCTAGGCCAGTGGTTTTCAACTCCTGTCCTCAGGACCCACTAACAGGCCAGATTTTAAGTATTACCTTGAGGAGATGCAGACTAGAATACTGCAATCAAAACTTCCCCGTGAGCAATACTTTTCTCGGTTGCCTCCCCCGGGCGGGACGCGACCTCCTCCCACCCGAGCAAGACACCACATGTAGGACCAGCAACAACCCGACTTACAAACCACAATGCCCCGTGGAGGCACTGCAGGCAGAGGGGACTGCCGCAGACTTGGTGTGTGTCCCCGTTCAGACTCCCTACCATGACTTGAACATACAAGGTCTCCACGATACTACTCTCTAGTAAATACACTGCAGGCAAGTCCCACGACCTCACCGAGAACTATGAAGCAACTAAGGTAGGACACATCAAGATTTACTCAAACGTTGTTACACTCAGTAACATAGAAGAGATCGTCGTGTACACAGGAAGGAAGAAGGGACAGATTCGTCCCCATTACATTCTGCCAAAGACTTCTCACAGACCAACCTGTTCCTACATTAAAGGACCCACAACAGGTGGGAGTAACATTCCCAATTTCATATCTTTCTGCTCTCTCAACCTTGACATGGGAGGGGGGTGCTCTGTTTTGGAGGGGGGCTAGGGGAGGGGGGAGGGAGTGGAACCCCTTCCAGCAATGAGGAGTTGCCTACCAGCAGATACCAGGTAATGAAACCCAGCAATTTTCGCCATGGTACTTTTCATGAACTGGGGACTATGTGGCATACCCCCCCTGATATGTTCACCCCAACTTAGCTAATAGTAACAGCTCTCGCTGAGCATATAGGGGGCTTGGAGGCACTATATTCCTAGGGATGGAAAACCAGACGGAGAGAGGTGTAGTGATGCTCATACGCTCCTTACTTAGGGGAATGTACAGGCTTGACAGGAGCCTCTGATACCAGCAGGCTCTACGCCATAATGGGAAGAGCATCCGTGAGTCCACTGGTACAGTTGTTCAATCATACCAATTAATACCTGACTAGATGGGAGATAAGCCTACTCGGGGTTAAGAATGATATCCAAAACACTAGTTACAATTGTTTTGCTGCTCAAAGTTCACTGCCTAACTGTAAATGAGATTTACTGCCTTAATATATGTTATTTGTTTCCTAGAAATTTCATCAAAAGTTTATTTTGGTCGATTCACTGTTTCATGATACAACACGCACAATTGCTCGGGACGGATGGAGGGACCCGGGAGCTCACTTCCCGGCTCTGTTTATCCACCAACCCACATAGGACTGCGCTCAATACCCAGTGATTAACTGGAGAGCGTCTTAGCTAGCCTTTGCTATATTAGCAACTTTGCTTGCAGCTGCACAACCTAGTGACAGCCTCCTAACCTCTCTCTGACTCCTAAGGATTGTTTTCCCAATCCCTCTAACCTAATCTTATACCTGATATCCTTCCTTCACCGTTCTCAATTTTCCACATACATCCATTCTATTCTATATCTCTATCACCCTCTAAATTCACGAACATGGACGTACTGAATATAGTCTCATTGAATGCGAAAGGGCTGAACACACCCGAAAAGAGGCGAATGCTGCTTCATGACATGCAACGCATGAAGGCAGACATCATCCTCCTGCAAGAGACACATTTTAGAGAAAATACCCTGCCAATACTAAAAAACAGATACTACCCCACAGTATATCACTCAACATACACTGAAGCCAAATCCAGAGGGGTATCCATATTAATTTCAGCTAAAATACCGTAGATGCCTATAGTTGTTAAAACGGACAAAGAGGGACGATTCCTATTCCTGAAAGGTCAGATTGGAGACATGATGGTCACCTTTGCAAACCTTTACATCCCAAACGACCATCAGGATAGATTTCTGAAACATCACCTAGAACAACTTATGCAATACACAGAAGGACAACTAAACATCCCTCTGTCACCAACAGAAGACACCTCCACTGGACTGTCTTCAACCTCACGAGACGTGCGCAAAAGAATCTCCACATCATTACATTCAGCGCAGTTGCTTGATGCGTGGTGCCTCTTTCATCCTGGGGAGAGGGACTACAAATTCTTCTCCAGACCACACCAGACGTTTTCGCGTATTGACTATTTCCTAATCCCCCACAGATACCTACAAGCCATCAAAAACACCACTATAGGATCAATCACTTGGTCAGACCATGCCCCGATAACCCTGCATTACGCCGTTACTGACATTCATAAAGCACAGAGACAGCCATGGAGACTGAACGAGAGCTTACTCCAAATCCCAGAAGTCATGACAGACGTAGTGAAACAAATAGGACAATACTTCGCCTCTAACTGTACATCTGACATTTCACCAGGGATAGTATGGGAGGCACATAAAGCCGTGATCCGTGGGGTACTTATCAAACATGGCTCACATATCAAAAAACAAAGGACGGCACAACTATCCTCATTGATTCTTAAACTACAGACACTAGAGACAAAACACAAACAAGCTCCATCCGGGCAATTCAACACTGAACTTGACACCACCCGCAAACAGATCACTGACCTATTTCATTTTAAAGCAAAGGCGGCACTTCAAATTTGCAGGAAAAGAATATACGAATCGGGGAACAAATGTGGAAGACTACTAGCTCAGTCCCTACGTACTCAAAAGCTAGCATCTTATATACCGCATATCATATCCTCCAGAGGACAGAAGGTATCCTTACCCCAACTTATCTCTCAAGAGTTCAGATCTTTCTACAACTCCCTATATAACCACAAGGCTGGTGCACCCTTCTTGTGATATTCCTTCTTTCAGCTTATTTGTGTAAATGCCCGTACCTCCTTGAAAAGCACTGTAGTATCATAAAAAAAAAATCCAATCCAATACAAACTAACATGCATACACCCCAAGTTTGTTTCCCAGGCAGATTCAGGACAATTAATTATGAGATTTACTGTAGTTGCTATGGGTAACACCTCTGCATCAAGTAGGCCCTTTTTTATGCAAGGTACTTCTTAATTTGACATGCCCCTCCATTTCTTTCACTTTACAAATGTTATTTTTTTACAGTGCATATTAAATTCATGTTTATTTTCATTTGCTGATCTTATTTAATGCAAAAATCTAAAGGTTATCTCTTTTAGTGGTTTTGCCCTGAAACAAATAGAGTCAAATTTTTACATGTCATTAATTATTTTGTGTAAATTTGGATTTTGCTTTTTATTGCAAATTAAATATCACAAGTCTTCTAGTGATCCGAACACAATGTATGGTTGACAAAGCAACCGGTAATTTCCTGATAATGAGCTATTAAGTTTTGTGTTAGCTTGGATGAATTGCAAACATCACACCAGATAAAACAAAGCATATTAGGGTTTCAGTAGAATTCATTTACATACTTTAGCAACTCTCAGAATTAACCATTACTGGGATCATAGCACTCTTATGAAAAGAGACTGCATTATCCTCAGTAAGAGGTGTAAACCCAATTAACTTCTCTTATTTGCTCCCTCGTTAAATATACAGTTGAAAGTGTTTTGTTATACAGTGGGTATAGAAAAGAATCAACCCCTTAAAAATAATCACATTTTGTTACTTTGCAGCCTAAAATGAAGACTGTGACAATTTTTGTTTTTGTCCAGCTGTATTTACACAGTGCAACTATAACATCCAAGTGAAGGATATAACACCAACATGTCAGAAAAAAAAAAATCAAAAACAGAATCGTTGAGTTGGAAAAAGGATCACCCTACTCCTGAAAATGACTTGTAAACTCAATCAGCTGTAGCAATCACCTTCTTAATGGCACACACAGCCATTTGACTTTCAACTGTGATCACCTGTGGTCAAAGTTACATAGTAGGTGAGGTTGAAAGAAGACAAAAGTCCATCAAGTCCAACCTGTGTGTGTGATTTTATGTTAGTATTACGTTGTATATCCCTGTATGTTGTGGTCGTTCAGGTGCTTATCTAATAGTTTTTTTAAATTATCAATGCTCCCCGCTGAAACCACTGCCTGTGGAAGGGAATTCCACATCCTTACCGCTCTTGCAGTAAAGAACCCTCTATGCAGTTTGAGGTTAAACCTGCTTTTCTTCTAATTTTAGTGAATGGCCGCGTCTTATTAAAATCCCTTACGCAAAAAAGTTTTATCCCAACTGTAGGGTCACCAGTATGGCATTTGTACATTGAAATCATATCCCCTCTTAAGCATCACTTCTCCAGAGAGAACAAGTTCATTGCTTGTAACCTTTCCTCATAACTAATGTCCTCCAGACCCTTTATTAGTATTGTTGCCCTTCTCTGGATGCTCTCCAGTTCTAGCACATCCTTCCTGAGGACTGGTGCCCAGAACTGGACAGCATACTCTAGGTGCGGCCAGACCAGAGTTTTGTAGAGCGGGAGAATTATCGTTTTATCTCTGGAGTTGATCCCCTTTTTAATGCATGCCAATATTCTGTTTGCTTTGCTTGCAGCTGCTTGGTATTGCATGCCATTGCTGAGCCTGTCATCTACTAGGACCCCTAGGTCCTTTTCCATCCTAGATTCCCCCAGAGGTTCTCCCCCAGTGAGTAGATTGCACACATATTTTTGCCACCCAAATGCATTAGTTTACATTTTTCCACAATAAACCTCATTTCCCATGTAGTTGCCCACTCTATTAATTTGTTCAGATCTGACAAGAACGATTCTTCATGAATCCATGCTAATTACTGCGAATGATACCGTTGTCATTACTAAAATCTTGTTTATAGTCCCTTATCATCCCCTCCAAGAGCTTGCATACAATTGATGTTAGGCTAACTGGTCTGTAATTCCCAGGGATGTATCTTGGCCCTTTTTTAAATATTGGTGCTACATTGGTTTTTCTCCAATTAGCTGGTACCATTCCAGTCAGTAGACTGTTCGTAAAAATTAGGAGCAATGGTCTGGCAATTACTTGACTGAGTTCTTTAAGGACCCTCGGGTGCAAGCCATCTGGTCCCGGTGACTTATTAATGTTACGTTTTTCAAGTCTATTTCTAATTCTGTCCTCTGTTAGCCATGGAGGTGCTTCCTGTGATGTGTCATGAGGATAAACATTGCAGTTTTGGTTACTGAAGCCCCCCGATTCCTTTGTGAAGACTGAGGAGAAGAATAAATTCAATACCTTCACCATCTCTCCACCCTTCATAAAAAGGGGGCAAATGGGGAATTTGGGACTTTGAATGAAGCAATGGCCAGGTATGGTCATGTGCCTCCATCCCTATCATTAAGAGGAAAAGGAGCAAAAATGCAGCAGGAAAAGCAGCAAACATGCAACAAAAAGGGTGGGACTTTATATGAAGCTCATGCTAACAAAATGAATAAAATGGTGGATAGTAAAGTATTTAAATAATACATAGACACATGTTTTACTTACATTAAATTTCATATGCATAGAAATGCACCCTTCCATAGTGCCAATTTCAGAAACAGTCATATCTGATAATAACATATTTATAAACATTAATCACATGATAAGATTAAGGAATCCACTAACATGCATGATTGGATATACACATATTGCAAGATAGCATCTGCACGGTCTATGGTCTTTCTTATTCCTGTCACAATAAAAAATGTATATATGAGCACATATCTTAATGGGCGTGTAATTGAAGTATATGACATCTGGTAGCTCGACGTGTTTAACAGCTTTAAGCCGTTCTCACGCAGATGTGATGTATCTGCAATGGGAGAGTAAATTAACTAAGTAAACTAGCTTGTATAAATATAGGGGAGGATAGATAGAACCCCCCCCCCCTCTATTTTAAACAAGATCACTTACAGGTATGTGTGCACTTTATGGTGAGATGTCAGGGACCGTGAGCCACCCGAGGGCATCAGTATCGGGAGCTGAGGGGGTATGTTCAGCAGCGGCACCTGTCACAGACAACGCCCAAGGCAGATCCAGGCACACCGGGCACTCCTGGTGTAAACATGGGAATCATCAGTGATGAGTGAGTCAATCAAGTGAACCAATATTGGGGCTATGTGAGTGAATTAATAATTAAAAGTGAGGGTGGACTGGATAGTAAAGATGGTTAGTGCAGAAATGAAAACTGATAAGGTTGTGACTAAGCGGGAGTGGAAGACCATAATGGAAGGTTGCCACAAAGACACCCAAATGCAGAGGAAGGGAAAGTGGGGTGGACAAGGGGAAGGGGTGGCTCATGGGGGTCTGATAAATACCTGGTGCTTGAAGTGGGGGATGGAAACCAGTCCAACAAAAAACGTGAAGGCCAATGTGCAAGAGCGCTCAGAGCAACCTAGACCTCACCAGGATGGCTGCCTATAAATGCATGCCGCCGCAGACCAACCCCCAACGTCACACACACGAGCATAGTGGGGGGAGGGGCGCCGACTCACCCGGCAGTTGGCGCATTGCAGCCTCACCCAGCTGTTCGTGAAGGTGAAAGAGGGAGGAACGCCCACAGTGTGCATCGCAGCTCTCTAAATATGTAGAAGTCGATCACCAAAGTAGAATTGAATTAAAGATAACTTAATTAAGCGGGCAAGAAGATTGTCTGGGGAAAGCTAACATAGGACCATTGTTACATATCCCAGGACTAGTTATTGAAAAGGTAAGACCAGTTAGATGCTACTGTGAGCTTCCATCCCTAAATTAATGATCATAAAAAGGGGGGAATTGGGGAATTTGGGACTTTGAATGAAGCCATGGCCGAGTATGGTCATGTGCCTCCATCCGTATCATTAAGAGGATTAGGAGCAAAAAATTCCAACGTAAAAATGCATATAAAAGCAAAGGAGAAGGCCTTCAAAAAATACAAGGCTGAAGGATCATCATCAGCATTCCAACTTTAGAAAGACTGCAACAAGAAATGTAAAGGTGAAATCAGGGCAGCTAAGATAGAACACGAAAGGCACATAGCGGAGGAGAGTAAGAAAAATCCTAAGAAATTCTTTAAGTACATAAATAGTAGGAAAGGGAGGTCAGATCATATTGGTCCCATAAAGAGTGATGAAGGGAATCTGGTTACTAAGGATGGAGAGATAAAGGAGAAAAAAATGCAGCAGGAAAAGCAGCAAAGATGCAACAAAAAGGGTGGCTTTACTTTTCACCATTCTATTAATTTTGGTACCATGAGCTTCATATAAAGTATTTAATAATACATAGATACATGTTTACATACATTCAATTTCATATACATAGAAATGCACACTTCCACAGTGCATCTATTTTAAACAAGATCACTTACAGGTATATGTGCACTTAATGGCGCAATGTCAGGGACCGTGAGCCACCCGAGGGCATCAGTATCAGGAGCTGAGGGGGCATGTTCAGCGGTAGTACCTATCACAGACAATGCCCCAGGCAGATCCGGGCACACTGAGTACTCCTGGTGTAAACATGGGAAGCATCAGTGATGAGTGAGTCAATCAAGTCTCATTATTGGTTCACTTGATTGACTCACTCATCACTAATGCTTCCCATGTTTACACCAGCTCATGGTAGCATCTAACTGGTCTTACCTTTTCAATAACTAGTCCTGCGCTTAGTAACAATGGTCGTATGTTAGCTTTCCCCAGACAATCTGCTTGCCTTCTTAATTAAGTATTATCTTTAATACCATTCTACTTTGGTGATCGATTTCTACATATTTACTGGGTATTATGATATCATTGTGCATATGGCAACATGCGCGTTGAACTGTGGTGTTGCCCGGATTCCATTCAGTTCGGGAGCTGCGATGCGCACTGCAGACATTCCTCCCCCCGCCTGCCTCCTTGACGCTCAGGGGCGGACGCGCTGTCACTGCGCATCAACGTCACACCAACGCGCCAGATGTGCGGTGTCCTCGTGACGCTGTCTTGCCGGTGGGTCTTTTTCATCTTCATGAGCACCTGGGTGAGGTTGCGATGGCGCCAACTGCCGGGTGAGTTGTCGCCCAGGTGTCGGCGCCCCTCCCCCTGCCATGCTCGTGTGTGTGACGTTGGGGGGGTTGGTCTGCGGCACGTGCATTTATAGGCAGCCGCCCTGGTGGGGTCTGGGTTACTCTGAGCCCTCTTGCATATTGACCTTCACGTTTTTCATTGGACTGGTTTCCCTCCCTACCCTTCAAGCACCAGGTATTTATCAGACCCTGACGAGCCACCCCTTCCCCATGTCCCCCCCATTTTCCCTTCCTCTGCATTCAGGTGTCTTGGTGGTGACCTTCCACCTCCACACCTGCTTAGTCACAATAATATCAGTTTTCATTTCTGCACTAACCATCTTTACTATCCAGTCCACCCGCACTTTTAATTATTAATTCACTCACGTAGCCCCAATATTGGTTCACTTGATTGACTCACTCATCACTGATGCTTCCCATGTTTACACCAAGAGTGCTCTGTGTGCCTGGATGTCAGGGCTGGGTTCAGCCCTTCCTCCTCTGAGCTGGCCACTCAGCTGTCGGCTAATTGCCAGCTCCTATCTCTCCACAGCTACTCACCTGTTGATGATATCCTGCTCGTCAGTCCTGCCTACTTAAGCCGTCCAGCCCAGAGGATCTCTGCCTTCGCCTTGGTCAACATCACAGATACTATCATTTGCGTTCCTGTTTAAAGACTTGCTTGGCTGATATCCCTTCTGGCTCCAGATCCTGCTTGCTGTTCCACTACACCAGGGATATGCAATTAGCGGACCTCCAGCTGTTGCAGAACTAAGAGTCCCATGAGCCATAGCAAGACTCTGACAGCCACAAGCATAACACCCAGAGGCAGAGCATGATGGGACTTGTAGTTTTGCAACAGCTGGAGGTCCGCTAATTGTATATCCCTGCACTACACTGATCCCTGACCTTCTGGCTTGGCTGACTATCCGTTCCGGTTACCGAAATTTAGCTATGTTTTGACTACGTTTGCTCTATTTACTTTTATTATTATGATTTAACTGTACTTCTGTCTCAGTCTGATTTCATGGTTTCTGACAGTAGGCGAAGGCCATGAATTCAGAAGATACAGTCAATCAACTTGTTGGTAATATTTTTTCCAGATTGGATGAGCAGGATCACCGCATGGATCAGTTTGCCATGGCGTTACAAACGCTCCTGAGTTGCATGTCTCACCTGGAATCTTCCACTGTGGCTGCTCCGGTACAACATGTGTTGCAGGCCGTCCCTGCTGCTGCTCCAGTCTCTGTGCAGGCACCCGCCTCAAGTATTACCTCTATAAGAGGTATGTCTGATTCCGCTCCACTTCCCCAGCGATTTGGGGCTATCCAGTTCAATGCAGAGGGTTTCTCAACCAAGTTGAGATATACTTTGAGATGCTGCCCAAGGCGTTTCCCACGGACAGAAGCCAAGTAGGTTTTGTGATATCTTTGCTTCCTGAGAGAGCCTTGGACTTGGCAAACCCTCTATGGGAGATGCAAAAACCTGTTGTCTTGAGTTACCCTGAGTTTGTGGCCTCCTTTAAAAGGGTATTTGACATTCCCACACGCTCCGCTTCTGCTGCAAAGTGCCTCACGTCCAGAGGGTTTCTCAAGCAGGTTGAGATATACTTTGAATTGCTGCCCCAGGTGTTTCCCACGGACAGAAGCAAAGTAGGTTTTGTGATATCTTTGCTTTCTGAGTGAGCCTTGAGAGTCTCAAGGCTGCCTTTGTTTCTGCTCCTGTGTTGGCACATCCTGATTCTATGTTACTTTTTATCCTTGAGGTTGATGCTTCTGAGATTGGACGTCTGTCTCAACGTCCTACCTCTGAGAGCGCTCTGCATCCTTGTGGCTATTTTTCCAAGAAATTGACACCTGCAATTACGAGATCGGTGGGAGAGAGCTGTTAGCGATCATTTTAGCCCTGAAAGAATGGAGGCATCTCCTCAAAAGTACCACTGTGCCGGTTCTCATTCTTACTGACCATAAGAATCTCACATTCTTGTCTGAGGCTAAACACTTCTCTCCCAGAAGGGCGCGATGGGCTATTTTCTTGTTAAGTTTCAATTACATTGTCTCATGCTTACCCAGTACTAAGAATGTAAGGGCTGATGCACTTCCAAGATGGAGTCGGTTCCGGTTCCTGTGATTCCTTCTGATTGTATCCTGGCTACAGTTCGCACCAGTCTCACTTCTCCTTTGGGTGACAAAATTCTTGCTGCTCAGGTCCATGTTCCTCCTGAGAAACCTTGTGACTGCTGCTTTGTCTCAGAGAGTCTCCGTACTGCTGTGCTCCAGAGTTACCATTCTCCAAAGGCTGCTGGCCACCCTGGGAAGAATCAACTCTTTTGGGCCATTTCCCAACAATTCTGGTGGCCTAGTCTATGTGCTGCTGTAACTGCCTTCGTAGCTGCCTGTTCCGTGTGTGCTCAGAGTAAGACACCTTCCAGTGGGCCTCCTACAACCCATACCCTGTGGATAGAGGCCCTGGACCCACCTGTCAATGGATTTCATTGTGGAGTTACCCAACTCCCAGGGCAACACAGTTATCCTTCTGGTGGTTGACCGGTTCTCAAAAATGTCTCATTGTATTCCACTTAAGAAGTTGCCCACTTCTAAGGAACTGGCTTCCATTTTTGCTCAGGAGATCTTTTGCTTACATGGGCTACCCAAGGTGATTGTCTTGGACAGGGGTAGTCAGTTTGTGTCCTGGTTCTGGCGAGCCTTTTGTGCACAGTTGGGAATTCATCTTGCTTTTTCCTCTGCGTATCACCCGCAGTCTAATGGGGCCACAGAACGAGCCAGTCAGTTGGAGCAATTCCTACGTTGCTATATTTTTGACCATCATAACAACTGATCAGACCTATTACCGTGGGCAGAGTTTGCTCACAATAGTGCTTTGAATTCTGCTTCCTGATTGTCCCCGTTTATGGCGAACTATGGTTTCCAACCTTCCATGTTGCCTGACTCATTTTGTTCCGCAGAGTATTCCTGCGTTAGAGGAGCATCTACGTGGTCTTCGTTCCACTTGGGCACAAGTCCAGGAGGCTTTGTGACATGCTAATGATAGGTACAGACTACATGCTGTATGTATGTAAACATGTATGTAAACATGTATCTATGTATTATTAAATACTTTACAATCCACCATTCTATTCATTTTATTACCATGAGCTTCATATAAAGTCCCACCTTTTTGTTGAATCTTTGTTGCTTTTCCTGCTGCATTTTTGCTCCTTTATCTCTCCATCCTTAGTAACCAGATTTCCTTCATCATTTATTATGGGACCAATATGATCTGACCTCCCTTTCTTACTATTGATGTACTTAAAGAATTTTCCTCCGGTAGAAGCCTTTCATGTTCTATCTTAGCCGCCCTGATTGCACCCTTACATTTCTTGTTGCATTCTTTGTAAAGTTGGAATGCTGATGATGATCCCTCAGCCTTGCATTTTTTGAAGGCCTTAACCTTTGCTTTTATATGCATTTTTACTTTGGAATTAAGCCACCCAGGACTTAGCTCTTTTAAAGTTATTTCCCATTGGGATGCACTGGCTAATGCCCTTATTTAATATGCTCTTAAAGCATACCCATTTCTCCTCCATGTTTTTTGTTCCTAAGATTTTATTCCAATTTGTATCTGCTAGCAAGGCTCGTAGTTTAGGAAAGTTGGCTCTTTTGAAATTCAGTGTCTTTGTATTCCCCTTATGTTTCCTATTAGTGTGATTTATACTGAAACAAATTGACCTGTGATCGCTGTTTCCTAAATTGCCCTGTATTTCCACATCCGTGATCAGGTCTGTATTGTTGGTAATCAGTAGGTCTAGTAATGCTTTGTTTCTAGTTGGTGCTTTACCATCTGATACATGAAAGATGCCCTGCAAGACATTTTGGAACTGGCGTGCCTTAGATGAATGCGCGGTTCCTTCCACCCAGTCTATGTCTGGATAATTAAAGTCCCCCATTATAATGACACTTCCCATCCTTGCCGCTAATCCAAATTGTGATAGGAGGTCCGCCTCCACCTCCTCCCTCTGGTTAGGGGGCCTATAGCATACTCCCAGTATTACTTTCCCCTTAATTTCATCCCTTTGCAGCTCTACCCATAAGGATTTCACCTCCTCCCTTGCTCGCTTAGTGATGTCATCTCTCACATTCACTTGTACATTATTTCTTGATGTACAGGCATACCCCTCCCCCTTTTTTACCCTCTCTATCCCTGCGATATAGGGAATACCCTTGAATTGTTGCCAGCCAATGAGAGCTGTTGAACCAAGTCTCTGAAATTTCTACAAAATCTAAATCCTCCTCATACAACAGTAGCTCTAGTTCTCCCATCTTGTCCAGACTCCTGGCATTGGTGAATATGCCACGTAGTTTAGACCGGTCACATACTGTCTCCTTATTGGGTGTTCCGAGTTTGCAAATAGGACTTGTTACTATACTTACCTCTGGTTTAGGTGCTTTAGTCAACCTACCACTAATGCCCCCAATACTACCCTCTGGAATATCTCTACCTCTGGACCTTCTCCCCTTCGCCTAGTTTAAAAGCCCCTCTAACTTTCCAGCCATCTTCACTCCCAGCAGATCTGCACCCTCCTCATTTAGTTGCAGTCCATCCCTTCTATAGAGCTGGTGACTGTCAGACTTTTACTTACCAGACTGATGAGTCTGCTTGGGCAGAGGGTAGACTCCCTTACTTATCCGACTCACGGCCCCTGGTAGAGCAGACAGGAGGCACGAGAGTGCGGAATGGTATGAGAGCCTGCTGAAGAGATCCAGGTACAGGATGAGAGATGATTTTCAGACAACAGGTCAGTAGTCCGTAACACTGGTAACAGGTGCTGAGCAGGAGCAAGACAGGCAGATCGGGACACAAGCAGGGTTCGGCAACAGACTGGCAGCAAGGTACAATAGGAGCAGGCAGAAGCGGAGTCAAACAGGCCAAGGTCGGGTACAGGCAGCAAACAGGAGAATCCAAGGGCAATCCGGGTCGTCAGGAGATCAGGTAAACAGGAAGACAAGACAGGAAACAGGAACTATGGCACAGGAAGCTGATGATCAGGCAGCACTGAACAGAGTGCCTGACAAACTTAAATAGGCTGGCTTGCTCACAGGCACGCCCTCTGGTGGCCAATCCCATGACCAGCAAGGTGAGCTCTCTGACAGTGCCCCCTCCCTAAGGGCAGCCTCCGGATGCCCAGCCGGGCCAACTTGGAGGCATCAACATTTCTGAAAGTCTGTAAAAGTTCCGGGGCATGTAAATTGTTTTCTGGTTCCCAGGAATTGTCCTCCGGACCATACCCCTTCCATTTAATAAGATACTGAATTCCATTCCTCCTTTTCCTACAGTCAAGGATTGCCTCTACCTCGAATTCCTCTTCGTTGTCAATTATGACAGGTTTGGGTGGGCCGACAGTGCGACCAGCAAAAGGATTAGAGGTAGCAGGTTTCAGCAGCGTCACATGGAAGACCGGGTGTACTTTTAGAGAGTCTGGCAAATCAAGTTCATAGGTCACATCATTTATTTTCCTCTTCACTGGGAACGGACCCATAAACTTAGGGCCTAATTTCCTAGAGGGACAAGACATTTTCAGGTTAGTTGTGGACAACCACACTTGGTTGCCGGGCTCCAAGATCAATTCTCCACGCCTCTTCTTATCAAACATTTTTTTATTGTAATCCTGGGATTTGGCCATAGTCTCTTGTATGATCTTATTGTTGGTGGAAAAGAAATTCATAGTCTCTGAGACGGCCGGAACGGAGCATTCAGGTACTGAGATTGGTAGAAAAGATGGATGGAACCCGTAATTAGCATAAAATGGTGTTTGATTGATGGCAGAGTGCAAGGAGTTGTTATAGGAGAATTCTGCAACGGGTAATAAGGAAACCCAGTCATCCTGAGAGAAGGCAGAGAAGCACCTGAGGTATTGCTCCAAGGTCTGGTTGGTTCTCTCAGTTTGCCCGTTCGTCTGGGGATGATAGGCGGATGAAAAGGCCAATTCAATTTAGAGGGAACCACAGAGGGCCTTCCAGAACCTTGAAGTGAATTGAACACCCCGATCGGACACAATGCTTGCTGGGACTCCATGTAACCTAACCACTTCTTTGACAAAAATCTTTGCCGTATCCATAGCCGAAAGGTGTACCCTTCATGGGGAGGAAATGTGCCATCTTCAACAGCCTGTCTACCACAACAAAAATAGTAGAGAAACCCTCGGAAGGGGGCAATTCCACGATGAAGTCTATTGATATCATCTTCCATGGCCTCTCTGGAACAGGTAAGGGTTTTAATAATCCCCAGGCCTTTGTCCTGGTGTTCTTACTCCGAGCACAAGTGTTGCATGAATCCACAAACTTTTTACAGTCACAGGCTAATTGAGGCCACCAGAAGGTGCGCTGTACCAGCTCAGTGGTTTTCAGGACACCGAAATGTCCGGCCAACTTATGATCATGACATAGTTCCATCACAGTCACCCTTAGCTTCTCGGGAACCATGATCTTGTCTCTTCGCCAAAACAGGCCCTCTCTCCAATCTGTTTCGGGGTACGGAAGCATTCGCACCGAGGCCTGTCTTATCCGTGAAACAAGGTCCCCTTGGAGGAGCAGGAAGTTCCCTGAAGGAAGAATTGTATCGGGAGATACGGTCTTCTCTGAATCGTAAAACATGCGGGAAAGAGCATCTGACTTTATATTCTTGGAACCGGGCCTGTAAGTTATGTGAAACTGGAATCGTGAGAAAAAAAGTGCCCATCTGGCCTGACAAGGTCTTAATCTTTTGGCTGTTCTCAGGTATTCCAGATTCTTGTGGTCGGTGTAGACCAGAATAGGATGTGCAGCACCCTCCAATAGGTAACGCCATTCCTCCAGAGCCGCCTTGATGGCCAGAAGTTCTCGATCCCCCACATCATAATTTCTTTCCGAAATTGAAAGTTTGCGTGAAAAGAACGCTACTGGATAGAGGAGGGCCTTGGCGCCCTGTCGTTGAGAGAGCACCGCTCCCACTGTGATCTCCGAAGCGTCGACCTCCAAGACAAATGGTAGGACAGGGTTAGGGTGTTTCAAAATGGTGGCTGAAGTAAATAGCTTTTTGAGTCTTTCGAAAGCCAACTGGGCTTTGTCAGTCCAAGAGAATCGGGTTCCCTGTTTGGTCAATTCGGTGATTGGAGCGATGATTGCAGAAAAACCTTTAATAAACTTCCGGTAAAAATTGGCAAAGCCAATAAAGCGTTGTACCCCTTTTTTATCTATCGGAGCGGGCCAATCCAGAATAGCAGACACCTTTTGGGGGTCCATCCTGATACCCTCCACTGAGATGACTAGGCCCAAGAACTGAATACATTGACGTTTAAACTCGCATTTCTCGAGTTTTGCATAGAGGCCGTGTTGCCTAAGCCGGGTTAGGACATTGCAGACATGTCTACGGTGATCGGTTAGTGAAGAGGAGAAGATCAAGATGTCGTCAAGGTATACTATTACATACTGATCCAGGTAATCACGGAAAATATCGTTGACGAAATGTTGGAAGGTTGCGGGAGCGTTGCATAATCCAAATGGCATGACAAGGTACTCGAAGTGCCCGGATCGAGTACGGAAGGCCGTCTTCCATTCGTCCCCTTTTCTGATACGGATCAAGTTATAAGCTCCGCGGAGATCTAGTTTCGTGAATATGACTGCGGTTCCTAATCTTTGAAAAAGTTCAGGTACTAAAGGCAAGGGATAACGATTCTTAATGGTGATCTTATTCAACTCCCAGTAATCGATGCAGGGACGTAACGAGTGGTCCTTCTTCTCGACAAAGAAGATGCCGGCACCAGCTGGGGAGGTAGAAGGACGAATGAACCCTTTTTCCAAGTTTTCATCTATGTAAGTCTTTAATGTGTCTAACTCCTGCTCAGTTAACGGGAAGATTCTCCCAAATGGAACTTCAGTACCAGGTAACAGTTCTATAGGACAGTCATACGGCCTATGAGGGGGCAAGGTTTCTGCTCCTTTTTTACTAAATACATCCAGGAAGTCCAGATAAGCTTCAGGGATGGACTGACGTAGTTCAGCATCTGAGTCCAAGCACAGGAGTTGGGAGGTCATGTCAGAAGATTGCTGTAAACAATGCTGTTGGCAATACTCAGAGAGAAATTTGACTTCTCCTGTGGCCCAGTTGATACTGGGATTGTGGGCCTGCAGCCAGGGCATCCCTAGGATAATAGGGAAGAGAGGAGAAGAGATGGCATCCAGACGCAGAAGCTCCTGATGGTGGGTACCCATGGTGGCCAGCAAGGGGACGGTCTCTTGAGTGACCGGGCCTGAACTAAGGATGGATCCATCCGCTAGATGGACAGCAAGCCCCTGAGCCTTAGGTTAAAGCGGAATACGATGGTTGGCAGCAAAGGTCAAATCGATAAAACAGCTGCATGCGCCGGAATCAATATATACTGACACTGGAATACTCCCTCCTGGAAGCTGCAGAGTGAAGGAAAGAGCGAGATGAGAACTAAGTTTAGGTAACACAGATGCACACATTGAAGAGGCAGAACGACACTTACGTATCTTGTTGGGGCAGGCTCTCACGTAGTGCCCGGATTCACCGCAGTATAGGCACAGGTTGTGGGTTCGTCTGCGCATCTTTTCCTCTGGAGTAAGCGTAGGCCGGAGCAGACCGAGTTGCATGGGTTCAGGGGATTCTGGAGTCGAGACAGATGAAGCCAGAGGAAACTGACTGACCGGACTGGGAACCTTGGGTAACATCCAGGTGGGACAAAGGTGGCTGGTAGACCTTTCTGACCGACGCTCTCTTAGGCGACGGTCAATCTGGATGGAGAGATCGATGAGGTCTTTCAGAGACTGAGGTACCCCCACTCGAGCCAACTCATCCTTGAGTGGGTCAGATAGCCCCATTCTGAACTGATGACGCAGGGCAGCGTCGTTCCAGTCCTTATCGGCGTTCCAACGTCTGAAGTCGACTGCATAATCTTTGGCCACTCTGCGACCCTGTTGCAGAGAGTGCAGTGCAGCTTCAGCAGTCGCTGTCAGTTGGGGATCTTCATATAATTGGGACATGGCCCTGAAGAAATCATCTAGGCTATCTAGGGAGATAGATTTTTGCTCCAGAAGGCGGTGAGCCCAGGTTTGTGGCTCACCTGTCAGCAGGGAAATAACAAAGCCTACTTTGGTCGCTTCCAGTGAAAACGTGCGGGG
The DNA here is from genome assembly GCF_042186555.1 of Aquarana catesbeiana. Lineage (NCBI taxonomy): Eukaryota > Metazoa > Chordata > Amphibia > Anura > Ranidae > Aquarana > Aquarana catesbeiana. The sequence goes on along the minus strand of NC_133324.1, from coordinate 480,121,143 downwards.
TTGCAGAGCAAAGTAGAGTTCGCAGGAATTGCGGAAGGCACGATACTTGCTGCGTTCACCGGCAAATTTCTCGGGAGTGGGTACTCTGGGCTCTGGAGGAAGCATTACTACGGAGGGTGCAGATTGGAATCCAGCAGAAGACGCCCCCTGGGGGTTGGAAGAGGAAGATAAGGCCTAGACTTGTTCCTCCAATCTTGAGTAACCTTCCTGAAGGCTTTTCACGGCCTGGGTAAGTCCTGCCAGGTGTCTACATAGTTCATCCATGGGGGAGGCCCCCTGCCCAGACTCAGTCATGGCTGCCTGATACTGTCAGACTTTTACTTACCAGACTGATGAGTCTGCTTGGGCAGAGGGTAGACTCCCTTACTTATCCGACTCACGGCCCCTGGTAGAGCAGACAGAAGGCACGAGAGTGCGGAATGGTATGAGAGCCTGCTGAAGAGATCCAGGTACAGGATGAGAGATGATCTTCAGACAACAGGTCAGTAGTCCGTAACACTGGTAACAGGTGCTGAGCAGGAGCAAGACAGGCAGATCGGGACACAAGCAGGGTTCGGCAACAGACTGGCAGCAAGGTACAATAGGAGCAGGCAGAAGCGGAGTCAAACAAGCCAAGGTCAGGTACAGGCAGCAAACAGGAGAATCCAAGGGCAATCCGGGTCGTCAGGAGATCAGGTAAACAGGAAGACAAGACAGGAAACAGGAACTATGGCACAGGAAGCTGACCCCTCCTTACTACACCAGCTCCTCAGTCACTTCTTTACTTCCATAATCTCCCTCTGCCTTTCTGGTGCGGCTCAAGGTACCGGTAGTATTTCTGAGAATACTACCTTGGAGGTCCTTTTCCTCAATTTAGCTCCCTATTCCCTAAAATCATTTTTTTAGGACACTCCATCTTCCTCTGACTTTGTCATTGGTGCCAACTTGCACCTTGACAACCGGGTCTTCCCCAGCCCCTCCCAGTAATCTGTCCACCAGATGCGTGATGTACCGAACCCGAGCACCTTGTAGACAACATACAGTTTGGCACTTCAGGTCTTTGTGACAGATTGCCCTCTCTGTCCTTCTAAGAACTGAGTCCCCTACTACCAGAATCTGTCTTTCCTTTGCTTTGGTTTTACTCCCACCCTCACTGGAGGAGTTATTCCCCTGGCAGCTAGGGGAGTCACTCAGCTCCAGCAGTGCTGGTCCCTGACTGGTTTCACCAATGTCACTCAACAGGGCATACTTATTGGGATGTTCCAGCCCAGGACCGGCCTCCCTGACTCTTTCCCCTCTATCCTTCCTGTCACCCATCTACTCTGCTTTGGTGCCTGACCCTCTTTATCTCCACCCGCCTCTGTGCTAGCCCCTGTCATTTCAGTTCCTGGTAGTGCAACTGAAGAAAAAAATCATCTATGGGTGGCATGGCACTGTCAAAAGATCTTCGGGATAAAGTTGTGGACAGGCACATGTCAGGAGAGGGATACAAAAAAATTTTAAAGGCTTTATCAATGCTTAGAAGCACAGTGAAGTATATTATTAAGAAGTGGAATGTATTTGGTACAACACAAACCCTCCCTGGATCAGGACGTCACCCCAAACTGGATGAAAGAGCCAGGAGGAAACCGGTCAGAGAGGCTTCTAAGAGGCCTATAGTAACTCTGAAGCAGTTGCGGGAATTTATGGCAAAGAGTGGTCATTGTGTGCATATGACGATATCACAAATGTTCCAAAAATGTGGCTTGTATGGGAGGGTTGCAAAAAAAACCCCACTCAAGAAAGGCCACATGGAAAAAAGGTGTTATGGTTAGATGGGACTAAAATTTTACTATTTGGCCTCGACACCAAACGATGTGTGGCGGCGATCCAATACAGTTCACCATCCAAATATCACAATTCCTACAGTAAAGCATGGAGGATATAATATCCTGTTATGGGGATGTTTCTCTGCAGCAGGGCCTGGGGCACTTGTCAGGATAGAGGGATAAATGGATGAGGCAAATTCTTGAGGCAAAGCTGCTGCCCTCTGCCAGTAAGTTGTCAATGGGAAGAAGGTTTACCTTCCATCATGACAATGACCCAAAGCAAAAATTGCCACACAGTGGTTGAAGGCGAAAAAGGTGAATGTCTTTGCATGGCCTATTCAGAGCCCAGACTTAAAGCCCATTGAAAATCTGTGGAATGACTTGAAGACTGCAATCCACAGTCACCATAAAATTGAACCGAACATGAGCAATTCTGCAAAGAAGAGTGGGCAAATATTGCAAAGTCTAGATGTGTAAATTAGTAGAGACATATCCCAACAGACTAAAGTCTGTAATTAAAGCAAAAGGTGAAAAGAAGAGAGATTGTGGGACTTTGAATGAGGTATATGACACAAAATATGCAAGCATATTTATTGTCATCAACACATGACATGGCATGTAGCGATAAGTACATAACTAGATTTTGATAATTCCATAACATACAGTTAGGTCAATATATATTTGGACACAGGCACAATTTTCATACTTTTGCTCTGTATGCCACCAGAATAAAATTAAAATGAAACCATCTAAATTAATTTGAAGTGCAGACTTTCAGCTTTAAGTCAAGGGGTTGAACACAAATATCAAGTACAAATTTTAGGAACTACAACCATTTTTATACACAATCCCTCCATTTTCAGGGATTCAAATGTAATTGGACAAATGAATATAACCATCAATAAAATGTTCATTTATATTTTGTTGAGAATCCCTTACTGGCAATGACTGCCTGAAGTCTGGAACCCATGGACTTTAATTACTAAAGACTGGGTTTCCTCTTTTCTGATGCTCTGCCAAGCTCTAACAGCAGCTATCTTCCGTTGTTTTTTGTGGGCCTTTATGCCTTTAGTTTTGTCTTCAGCAAGTGAAATGCATGCTCAATTGGGTTGAGATCAAGTAATTGACTCGGCCATTGCAGAATATTCCACTTCTTTTCCTTCAAAAGCTCCTGGGTTGCTTTTGCAGTGTGTTTTGGATCATTGTCCATCTGTAATGTGAAGCGCCGTCCAATCAACTTTGCTGCATTTGGCTGAATCTGGGCTGACAGTATATCTCTAAACACTGCAGAATTCATCTGGCTGCTTCTGTCTTCTGTCACATCATCAATAAACACCAATGACCCAGTCCCACTGGAAGCCATGCATGCCCATGCAATCACAATGCCTCCACCATGTTTTACAGATGACGTTGTGTGCTTTGGACCATGAGCTGTTAAAAAGCCTTCGCCACACGTTTTTCTTCCCATCATTCTGGTACAGCCTAATGTTCGTTTCATCCGTCCAAAAAATGCTTTTCCAGAACTGGTCTAGCTTTTCTATTCTTCAGGCTTAGGAATGGTTTGCACCTTGTGGTGAACCCTCTGTATTTACTCTCGTGAAGTCTTCTCTTGATTGTAGACTTTGACAATGATACACCCACCTCCTGGAGATTTGTCCTTCACTGGTATCGATGTTGTGAGTGGGTTTATCTTTACGATAGAGAGGATTCTGTTATCATCCACCACTGTTGTCTTCCGTGGATGTCCAGGCCTTTTTATGTTGCTGAGCTCACCAGTGCATTCTTCTTTCCTCAGAATGTACCAAACTGTTGATTTGGCCACTCCTAATGTTGCTACTATCTCTCTGATGGATTTGTTTCATTTTTGAAGCCTTACAATGGCCTGTTTCACTTGCATGGGCAGCTCCTTTGAACGCATGATGTAGGTTCAGAGCAATAGATTCCAAATGCAAATACCAAACTTAGACTCAACTCCAGACTTTTTACCTGCTTAATTGATGAAAAAATAACGAAGGCGTAGCCCACACCTGGCCATGAAACAGCTTTTGATTCAGTTGTCTGATTACTTTTGGTCCCTTAAAAAGGGGGGCGGGGCTATTCTCAGGAGATGTAATTTCTAAACCCTTCCACTGATTTGGATGTACATACCCTCAAATTAAACCTGAGATTGTGCACTTTCAGCCCATATCCATATATAACTATAGCTTGACTATTTTTAGGTATAAAAAACTAAAATTTTGCCTGTGTCCAAATATATATGGACCTAACTGTACCTAATGACATAAAAGCAAGTAATGTATATACATAGATCACTAGGAAGCACATTGCAGTGACTGGTAATGTGAGCCAAAGGTACTGAGTATCGTGTGGTCAGTGGGTAAGCACAAATGAGTCCAGCTGGAAACTAGACTATATGTTAAAAACATGACTGCATCCAATACGCTCAATGCATTTCGTAAATTTGCTCCACTTCTTCAGGAGAAGACACATTGTATATCTGCAAAACATACTAAAGGGTACTAATATGATCTACTATTTGAACTCTATTAACAAAACAAGTAAGGGCAGAGAAAAAAAGTTTAGGAGTTTAAAGATTAAACTCCTAAAGTACTGCAACCCAGGACTGGTGGAAATGTCTATCCCGGGAGCTGTGGTGAATAGAGACCCACGGAGAAGCCCGGCACACAAACAAGCACCCAAGGGAAAGAGAGTCTCCATGTTGTTTGCAATGACGGTGTGAATGAATTAATTTTTTAGATATGGTTGGAGTCACTCTCTCACACTGTCATTGCAAACAACATAGAGACAATCTCTTCCTTGGGTGTAGATTTGAGGGAGAGTCCCGGACAACCGAGTCTCTTGTGCAACTCGCTGGATGGAGATGGGGCTCAGGTAAGTATTAGGGGGGCTGCTGCACACAGAAGGCTTTCTATCTTAACCACTTGCCGACCGCGCTATGGCCAAATGATGGCTACAGCACAGCTGGCTAGTTCTATTTCTGGGAAGCGCATCCGGAAGTGTCTGTGATGGCTGGGTCTTCGGGAAACCATGCATCACGGATCGGGGTAAATTGCCAATCACAGCAGCCCTTTACCACGTGATTGCTCTGTCCAATGACAGAGCGATCATTTGTCAACAATCCAGCATCATGGGCGGTTCCGCTCGCGCTGCTGCGGGGTTTCTCTCTCCTCTCCTGGTGTTATAAATATCTTATAAATTGACAACTTTGTGTAATAAAATGCATTTTCATTTTCTTTTGACAATTTCCAAAACACTTGTGGAAAAAAATGACGTGTTCAAAAGACTCATTATGCTTCATCGAATATACGTTGCTTTCCAAAATGGGGTCATTTTGTGGGCGTTTCCATTGTCCTGTTGCTCCAGGGCTTTCAAAAGTGTAATAGGTAGTCAAGAAGTTAGATGTGTAATTTATGCTCTTAGAATACTTGACGGTGCTCCCTGTATGTTGGGGCCTCTCTATGTGGCTAGGCTGTGAAAAAGTCTCACGTGATATCGCCATACTCCGGAGGAGTAGCAGAATGTGTTTTGGGGTGTAGTTGCAAGTATGCATATGCCATGTGATAGATATAACCTGCTAATATGACAATTTTGTGAAAAAAAAGTGGGAAAAAATTACAACTTAAAAAAACCCACCATGCCTCTTACTAAATACCTTGGAATGTCTACTTTCCAAAAAGAGGTAATTTGGGGGGTATTTATACTGTCCTGGCTTGTTAGTGTCTCAAGAAATTAGATAAGCTGTCAGTACATCATTTTTGTACATTGTTTTTCGTGCGCAAAAAAAACCCAAGTAATGATTAAAAACCACCAAAAGAAAGCTCTATTTGTGTGAAAAAAAGGACAAAGATTTCATATGTGTACACTGTTGCATGACTGAGTGATTGTCATTCAAAGTGTGAGAGTGCTGAAGGCTGAAAATTGGCCTGGTTAGGAAGAGGGAGTAAGTGCCCAGTGGGCAAGTGGTTAATGCATAGAATGCATTACTGTTTTCCTGGTGGTTAGTGGACAAGACTTAGCTTATGTTGTGCTTTGTTTCACCATGGTAAGCATTTCACACTCACCCACAATCTTCCTATTCGTCTTGCTCTCTGGGAGGTTAGTGGGTCTTTTTGTCCTCTCTCTCATATTCTAGTGAGCTGATCTACACTCATACCTTTACGCCTTTTTTAGATAGCCTTCTTTCTTTTCCACCGTTAATTTAATTCACTATTTATTTTTACATTTCTCAATTATGGTATATTCTCACTAATATCAGTCTACACATATACTATGGTATTTGACACTCTTATATTATTATGACTACTTCACTGTATTTCGGCTATCTAGTTGATACAAACACTTAATATATATATCCATATATACATCTTTTTCACAGAGAGTACTTTGAGTCACCTACTGGAACGGATGCTAGGCCCTTGTGCCTGCACTATATCCATCTCTGTTTGTCCTTATGGGTCCCTACTGATCCTTTTCCCACAGCTCCTGGGCCAGACATCCCTGGCGGTCACTATCGGAATGTGATTATGCACATTCTTTTCAAGCTGATATGTAAGTATGGGTCTCCTAATGGAGACTCTTAGCTTTACAAAATCTATGGCAGATATCACCCACTGGTTATGTATTTCAACACTGTTTTACTTTATAGATTACTATGTGTGCATTAGCTCCTGAGGAAGTGAAAAGTTTATTCAGGAAATACGTCAAGCTCAATGATGCACTTTATACTTACTATATATGGGCATTTAGGAAACTGTATTTCAACATGGAATCTATGATGTAATCATAGAAAGTCAGCTTGCCAACATGGTATCCGTTCTACCTGTTTTATATGCCATTTTACCATTATTATATTTGTCAATAAAATTGCTACCTTCTTTTACTACTGTAGCGGTACCCCCATGAGGGCTGCTAATAGACTCTGTACCCCACTGATTACCTCGACCCTGCAAATCCTCCATTACCTCTGACACCCTGGGTTCAGTCATCTTACCAACTGTATCAATAAGTAGACTCACACAGAATTAAAGAAACAGTTCAAGTATGTGTACTGCATTAGTGAGAACACAAAAATAAGTATATCTCAGATAATAAAAAGGCACTCTAAACAAACAGATCATTTATCTATGCTTATGAAAAAAGCAATGTAATGATATGAAGTTCCTTTATCTGTAAATGAACACAGATATTAACCCAATCACAGAAACCTATGTGAACAGGTCAGCAGGAGGGTAGAAAGCTGGCACTATATCTTCTGTGTCAGGCTCCTCCCTTCTGTCTCCTCAACCCACAGGTCAATAAAACTTGCATAACATAAAGAAAACAGTATGCAGACTATTATATTCAAATTGGCTGGCTCCCTTTAGATGAAGTCCAATGCAATTAGAGCAAATGAGGGAAAAGGATAGCAAAAGGTAAAAGGGTATTCCTTGAAATCCAAATGTCTTCAGCTAGCCTTGTTGTATTGTAACTAAGGTAATCCTTGATAACAGGGTATAGCAAATTTGACAGAACTTTAAGGTATCCTTGTTGTATTGTAACTTCCTCTATTATGATCCTAATGGTGTTATCCAGTATAGTTACAGGAATCAATATTGTGAACTGGGCATAGGTGTCTGCTTTCAGTGTTTCTTAAAAAATAAGAACTGACTTCTGGTGGAACTACAAGTACCACCATGCTGAACTGCATGAATGATGTCTGAAAGCAGTGTCTTTTAACAAAAAGATTGGCCATGCCTGCTCACCACTCTGGAACTCAGATACAGCTGGCAACGATGAAGAAGACTCTATCAGGAACTCTCTCTGTATCCTGGCTCTGGGAAATGGCGCCCGCCGTGCCACGCTGCGGCCCACTTGGATCTGAAGTGCAGGCGTCTCTGGATGACCTGGATCACCCTCCGGTTCACTGCAGGGAAGAAACTATGCTGTCCGCAGAGGTCCCTCTGGGTATAGCTGAACGGCTCCCCACTGTTTAGGCCACAAATCAACAGCAGCTTACTGTCACATAGACCTCCTGCTGGCAGAGTCAAACAGCGTCCCAAGAGACCGATCTAGGCCACGCCAGCCCTTTTTATAGCCTTTCCCAGCATTCTGTTCTATCCACTCAGCATTCTGGTAATTGTAGTTAAGATCAGTCCTGCTGACATTGAAACTTCAGCACTCTGAACTGCTCATCCCATGATGCTTTTTTTCTGAATCTTATCACAAGAAAAGGAAATGACACAGAGTCCAGCAAACACTAGAGGGAGCCAATCCACATGAATAACACAACAAAAAAATGTCTCTGGATTGCAGGCATAATAGCCAGCTCCTGGCTACATTGCTTTGGGTGTTGCGCCTCTTTTAAAGTCCCACTGGGTGAATTTTTTGTGCTTGTATGTTGTGTAGGGATGGAGGCGCTTCACAGGGTGCATCTAACCGCAAAATTTTATTTTAATTAGATATTAGGTGGAAGACACCTACAGCCCACTCTGTGGTGGGTTGCACCTTCTTGAGCTTATTGCTCCAGTCTAAACAGTATTACCTTTTATACTCAATTATTGTGTTACTATATTCGTGATATGGATCCTATGTTATTATGTTGTGTAATTTTTTTTTTTTAGTGACTGCCTTTGGTTTTGTTGTCCCGGGAGCTGAGATGCAATTCCATTTTTGCGGACCACGTCAGTCTGCACGCAGTGGGAGGGGTCTGCGATGGCATCGGCACCATGTTTGGCGTGGGAAATCAGCGCTCTGCGTGACATCATCGCGCTGCCCTGTGCGGCCTCGTTCCATGGCGACGCACGGGAATTTGCACCAGCGGCACTGTTCTTCCCGCGTGTCGGCAGACGCTGATGGAGAGGTCTGCCCTCCCCAGGCTGCTTCTACTTGGTGTTGGGAGGGATCTGTGGAGCCCTGTGGGGTATATAGGGGTGTGACTAGGGGGAGGACAAGTTCTCTCTTCACTTTTTTCCTGGTGGTTAGTGGACAAGACTTAGCTCATGTTGTGCTTTGGTTCACCATGGTAAGCATTTCACACTCACCCACTATCTTAGTTTTGCTCTCTGGGTGGTTAGTGGCTCTTTTGGTCCTCTCTCTCATATCCCAGCGAGCTGATATACACTCATAGCTTTCTGGCTTTTTTTCACATATCCTTCTTTCTTTTCCACTGTTAAGTTAATTCACTATTTATTTTAACATTTCTCAATTTTGGTATATTCTCACTAATATCAGTCTACACATATACTATGGTATACACTCTTATGACTACTTCACTGCATTTCGGTTTCTATCTAGTTGATATAAACACTTAATATATATCCTTATATACATCTTTTTCACATTGAGTACTTTGAGTCACCTACTAGAACTGTCATGTACCTGATGATGAGCCCGGAATGCAGAAAGAGACCTCTCTTGCGTCCCTGATTCGCGGCCCCTGATAGAGGGAACAGGAAGCATGGCAGTCTAAGGTAGCATGAGCGCCTGGCAGGATCAACAGCCGGTGGATGGATCAGGAAGCCTTCAAAAGCCGTAACCGAATCAGCAGGTCTTGGCAGCAGGAGACAGGAACCAGCTGGAACCAGGAACACACAGGAGCAGGTAAGTAGGACTGGATGTGGTGCACAGGAGAGTCAGGCAAGCCGGGTCAAACCAGACAGAAGGTGCAGGTACAGATGCAGCAGACAGGGACGGAGTCACAGGACAGGCTGGGTTGGTAACAGGCAGGCACGGATGGACCAGAGGATAAGGCAGAAGCAGAGTCGTAGACAAGCCGGAGGTCAGAGGCAGGCAGCAGGCAGGGAAGGTCACAGGTCAAGCCGGGTAAACACTGGATCAGATCAGGTCAAACAAGTAAGGCACAGGAACGCTGTAGATCAGGCAGCACTTGTCTGAGGGAAGAGCTGTGTTTAAATAGCCTGCCTGGTGCCAATGGCTGTGCTCATGCGTGCTCCCGCGCACACACGTGCGCCCGCAGGCGCGCACAAGCAGGTGAGGGACCACTGTCAGTGAGGGACCAGAGCCAGTCTTTCCTGACAGGAACAGATGCTAGTCCCTTGTGCCTGCACTATATACATCTCTGTTTGTCCTTATGGGTCCCTACAGATCCTTTTCCCACAGCTCCCGGGCCAGACATCCCTGGCAGTTACTATCAGAATGTGATCATGCACATTCTATTCAAGCTGATATACGAACAGGCAGGCTTTTTATTGCAGAAGAGACATGCAACCTCCCGCCTGCAACAAAGTAGACTTACCTACCTATTCACAGTCCTCTGTGGAATGTAGACTGATTTGCGCATACATAGCTCAGGTTACATTGTGGCACACTGCCAGTGTTATTTCGCACTAGCCCATCAAAACTGCTGAAAACTGGCACCTGGAAGAACCCAGGGAGAAAATGCCAGTGCTGGTGAGGGACCTCTCAGGCGTCAGGTCATTGGGTCATAGGTGAGTATTTGTTCCGCTTTAAGGTATTTGTGTGTATGTTGGTAAGGGGTCATTTATTTATTTTTTATAATTCAGCTTCAAACTGTCACTCCAATTTTGAGAAAGAGAAAATATACATATTGCTTGGCTTTTCAAAGAGAATGCTGTTTGCTTGACCATGTTCTTTCTGAAGCTTATTTTTTTAATGGGAAGGCCAGTATTCATCATAGCCAGTCTTATGACAAAAGCTGAATCATCTGCATCCCTGTAGAAGTTTTGGCATTCCTTTATATGAACCTTAAGACCCCCTTTACACAATGCATTGTCTTACTGCAATGCATTGTTGTGCTTTAAAGTTGCACATTCACCTTTAACATGCTATATCAGGCATGTACCTTTTTTTAGGGCAGCAGACTGAAAAGCATGGCATGTGCATTGTGGTGTGCTGCATTGTAGGTGTGTTGCCCGCTACTGTAAATGCGAACGTGGTATGAGCGTTGCCATGACACAGGGCTTAAAAGATATCTCACCAAATATGAAATTCTTAGCCCAGAGGATGCCTGGAATTTGATATATAGTTCAGAGCAAATAACACAATAAATAAGATTTTTGGGTACATTCTGTACACCATATGTGAAAAGAAAGTGTAGGTTACCATATTGCAAGGGACCCCATTTAAATATATTGACTATCATAGAAAAGTTCTGAGTTTACTATGAATGTTATTGATCAATGTTATAGTACTAACTAAAGACACTATAGTTTCCCTTTAAGACATAGAGAAGTGATCCTCTTTGATCTCTTTCATTCCAGTACAATATGAAATGTGACAGCCTCAATCTAGCCCTAATAAAACATTCAAAAAAATATGATTCCACCTTGTTTTGTTTAGATTGTTTCCTCTTTATAGAACTGTCAATCTTCGTTCCAAAAAAGCCTGAGACAGAGAACTGCTAAGGTCTCCAGAGAGGTGCAGTGTCTCAAGGTCACAGTGATGTACGCTGTCGGAGGAATCGTAAGATGAATACATAGTGTGAATAAATAAAGGGATACTCTACAGTCTTGGGGTCATAGCCATGCCTGGTAGTAGCAGATCCCAAGGGTCCTTCAAAAAGTAAAAGCAGGTTCAGGAGCTCTGTGGTAGTCTAAACATAATAGCTTTAAACGTAATCATTTTTGACTTATTTAATCAACAAATGTAACTCTACCTTAAAAGAGAAGTATAGAATTAGCAAAGAAAAAAAAATCATACTCGCGGCGATGGCTTCAGCACTGATCTCAGCTGCAGCTGTCCCCCACTGGCTCTACCCCAGGAACTGAGCAATTAAACACTGCTGATTGTTCAGTTCTCCCCTCTGCTCTGAGCAGAGAGTGGTTACTGTCAGTCACCGACTCTTTGCTCTGGCCCTCTAGTGCTCAGTGGAGCGATGGGCTGTGGAGAGGCGTTTTTGCATACGCGTTTCTGATGCATTTTTTGTGCTTTACATGCTTTTCTGCAACTTCTCCACTGAAGTCTATTGAACCAAAAAAACACAGTTTTGTGTTTTAAATAAGTCCCTGACCCTTTCCAAAAATGCAGAAGCTGAAAAAAGCATAGATGCGAACGTGTCCCATAGGCAACCACGTTAAATGAACTATTGTGCCTTTCTGCAAAAAGCACCAAAAAACAACATAGTGTGAACCAGCCCGAAAATGTGAATTCTCCTCACATTGTAGAAATGTTCTTTTATTTCCTCTTATGTCTCTGGGACAGGAAGTGAGGGGAAATCTCCCAAATGTCTTTACTGAGAGAAGCTAACCTCTTTTCTTGAGATTTTTCTATTAATACTCCTGGTTGCACCATAGCCACTGTATCTCCTCTCTGCAGCTTCCAGATTGATTAATTGCTCAGCTAAAAATGGAGACGAAGGGTTGGCCTGTAATGTTGCTTTGGGTGCAGAATCCTGGGCACTCACCGTGGCATGTGGTGCATTGTATTGAGTTAACCACAGGATGTTATATAGGTCCAGGGTCATGGTTTTTCAGCCAGTTAAATTTGGTGCCATTTTTTCAGGGGTCTGGCAAAAGTCTGTTGCATCGGGCAATACTGCACCTGTGCAGCTTCTTTTTTGAATTCCTCACTGTACGTGTGCACACCGTTTTAAAACTACAGCTTGATAGTTGGGGAGAGAAAGACCCCATTGACCTTAATACTGGACAGGATAGCATGGGAGACTCTTTCCTTTTTTTGACAAATATCATTAGAAAAAAAGGTATGTAAAATATTGAAAAAAACAAGAGGCACACCTATAGGGATCATTTGAAATGGGAACAAAACCTAGAGGAGTATGTTTGTTTATTTTAATTAAGTTGATTTTACTGGTCCAGGAGTGGTATAGAGAGTGATTAAGTAGGGGCATGTAATTGGCCCTAAACAACTCTGTCAGACTGGGGTAAGGTTAAATCCTAAATATTTTAACTGGTGTGTTTTCCATGTATAAGGAAAGCTCGATTAAAACCTTGGAACAGTTGACCGGAGAAGGTTAATATTAAAAATTTTGAAATTTTAAACTTGGTTAAGGCCCACATCAGATTTAGGAAAGAAATTATTGGTTGTTACACGTAAAAACAGAATGTCATTCTCATAACTGGCATATTTGTGCATTTGTTCCCCAATCTGAATGCCGTTTATGTATGTTCAGATTATGTCTAACCTTAGAAAGAAATGGCTCCAGGGAGATATTGTGTCGTATATTATTGTGTAGGAAGAATCGGTCACTGAGGGTGCCATTGATCTTGACTTGGGCCAAAGACAACTGACATAAGGCTGCAATCCTATGATGCATTTTTGGTCCTAGGCCAAAATGTCAATATGGCCAGAATATAATCCCGCCCTATCAAATGCTTTTTCTGCGTCTGAAGAAAGAAAAAGGGTGGACTGGGAGTTTTTGCATACATGTGCTATAAGGGACAGAGTTCTGTGTGAACTCTCTCTGTTTTCCCTACCAGGAATAGAATCAGTTTGGTCTAGAGCTATCCAGCTTAGAAGGAGTGGCAGGAGTTTGGTAGCTAAAACTTTAGCATATAATTGAGCATCTAGGTTAAGTAAGGATATTGGTCTGTAACTGGCACAACACATTGGGTCTTTCCCTAATTTGAGTAGTTTCTGTCCTCAGTTCATCCCCTATTGTGAAAGAATTGGTGTAATCTGTTAAATTGTGGGGTCAAGATATCTTGGATGGCCTTATAATATGCCACTGTAAGGCTGTCTGGGCCTGGGGCTTTGCTTGTAGGTGAGGATTTAAGGGCCCAGATAAATACCTCATCCGTTAAATCTGCCTCCAATTTTTCTAGAGTTGCCAAAGAGTGGGCAAGTGCACCTTAGCTAGCTAGACAGTTGACAATGTTTTTTTGTCTATTAGAGGGGGTAGAAGAAGGTTGATCTGAGGACACATTATATAAGTTCTAAAAAATTATTTAAAGGTATGAGCTTTAGGGTGTTTTAATCATGTCTATGTACAGTATACATAAACAATTACATTTTTTATCTATTTACAAAAAAAACACACTTTTTACAACTAGAGGAAAATAGATTTAATCTCCAAATCCGGAAAGGTTTCTTCACAGTAAGAGCTGTGAAAATGTAGAACAGACTCCCTCAAGAGCTGGTTTCTGGCCAGCTCAGTAGATTGCTTTAAAAAAGGCCTGGATTCTTTTCCAATATAATATAACGGAAAATGCGATCGCCTCCTGGGGGATCAGGAAGGACTTTTTTTCCCCCTGCTGGAGCACATTGGTTCAATGCTACGCTGGGGTTTTGTTTTCCTCTGGATCAACTGTGGGTATAGGATTGTGTATATAGGATTGTAATTTTTTTCTCCACTTTTATTGGTTGAACTAGATGGACTTTTTTTTTCACCAGACTAACTATGTAACAACAATGGTACATCTAGTACTCAATTAATAAGCCCAAGGCTAATATATTGTCCATTAAAAAATATGCCAAGTCCATGAGTCTGATAATAGCAGATGTAAACTTCAATGTAAAACACAATCCCGCAGCTCTTCAGTACAGATCAGTGAGCAATCCAATCAGTAAGATGAAAGAGAAACAAAGTTGTAAGGAGCAGGGATTAGGAAAATGGTATCAAGTTTATTACATAACATAGCATCACTTACAAAGGGGTAAACTGTGTGAAGCTCATAGTGCAGAGAGACAGGATGTAATTATAGCCAGCTGGATACACTGTAATAGGTAAGTCACGGTGAAGCACAGGACTCGCCAAGAATGGTAACTGTTGGTGGCATCCTCAGTCGCTCTCACTGCACACAACACAGGTTTTCCACAGCACAGCATAAGGAAAAGGTATGTGGTAACCTGTTTCAGAGGCTGTTCTTCTATCGCGTAGGGCGTTTGCGAAGGTTTTTCCAGGCTTATTGCTTCTTTCATACATTTTTTGGGAAATTAGAAAACTGCTTAGATTTTAGCTAAAGTGATTTCAGCTTATCCCTCTTTAAGGATAGCTGATAAAAATGAGCTTGCTGCGTGGAGTGTTTGTATAATTGTTCCAGTTTACCAATTTGGTGTATTAATGAGGAAATCTTTTGAGTAAGTTTATTCTTTTCTATTAGCTCCAAGCACAGTAAGCTTACCCCCTAATCATGAATTTATGGGCTTTCCATAAGAGGCCCAGAGAGATGCCCTCTGTGTTAAGGCAAAAGTAAGATTCTTTCAAAGCTATCATATCATCAGGGTCGGAAAAAAGAGTCATTGAGTTTCAAGTTAGTAATGTAAGGGGGCAAGGTGGTGACACAGATCTGTGCTATAGCAGGAGCATGATCAGTAGATACACCAATATCTTCTTTTAAAAGTTATTCCAAATGCTGATAATATGGGAAGATAGTATAGAGTAAAAGTAGATAGAGATAAAGATTTTGTGTAGTTGTGTAATCTCGAGTTTGAGGATGCAATATTCTCCAGGAATGGATAAACATTTTCTGAGATGTTTAAGACTTTTGTTGGGGATTGAATTAGCCTTGAGAGGTATTGATAATAGGGCCCTGAGCTATATCAAAGAGTAACTCCACTTTTGAAAAAACAAAACATTCCCCTCTGGGTGATCCACTGTATGTACATTGCAAGCATTTTAACAAACTGTGTTGTAGATTCCTACCTTTTGTTACTCTGAAGAAATCCCTCTTTGTTTCTCTGTGCCCATGCGCTCAGTGAGTCTAATGGGAGTGGTTTCATAATTCCCAACCACCTGCTGTACCTGCAGGGCTCTAATGAAGAAAATTGCAGGGTCTGCATCCCTTAAGATGTGATCTCCTATTGGTAGTATCTTACCAAAAAGAACATTTCTTTATCGTACATCACGGGACACAGAGCACCGTAGTAATCACTATATGGATATATAGGCACCTTCAGGTGATGGACACTTGTATACCCAATACAGGAAGTTCACTCCCTATATAACCCCTCCTCCTACCAGGAGTACCTCAGTTTTTTTGCCAGTGTCTGGTGTTGTGTTGGTCACGAGTGAAGATGTGCTCTGGAGGGATGCTTGCTGGATTTAAACAGCCTCCATAGACCGGATCTATCCAAAGTGCCACTGCGGCCAAGGTGGATGGAACCCGGGCCTCGTATACGAAGCACAAGGTTTTGTCTGTAATGCCTCTCCTTGCAGGGCTGGACCCAGGGCTTTTTGGTCATGCTTACATTACCTAAAGATTTTCCTGGCGGGGTGCTAATACAGGTCCAAGGGAGTGGAACCCCGATAAAAAGGGCCCGGTCCTTAAAGGTTTGCTAACGCAGCCTGCCGTGATGAGTGAAGTTTGGATCTGTCCATCACAGCAGTATCCTGCGGCAAGGGTAAGGGAAGAAGCCTAGGAACTGTAAAAAGTCCACCTATGGTTTTTTTCTTCCATGAGTCATCCAGAACAAAGTTTTTATCAACAGCATGTTCTCTTTTCCCCCCTGGGGGAACTAAGGGGCTGGGACGTACAACAATAGCGGCGGCGGCTTCCCTATGTTGGCAGTTTATTCTCTACAGACATGTTTTAAACTTCCCGCTTCCCCAGCCCCCCCCCCCCTCTTGCTGGGTCTGCACTGACCCGAATGCCGTCTGAGTGTGCGGACTATGGCTAGTTTTAAACAGAGGGAGGGATGTGGGAGGGAGCGTGGCTTAAGGCGTGGCTTGAGGCGCGGCACTGTGTGCGGGACGTAAGTCCACGAGGAGCACACAGCGCTGGCGCTGGGGATGCAGAGAGACAGAGACAGACGCTTCTACAACTAAGAGCTGGAGTCTGGCACACAGGACACAGGAGCACTGGGGGCAAGTAAGGCAAAAGCATACAGGCATTTCCAGTACAGGAAATACATTTATACTCAGCAACTTTATTAGCGGCATTGTTTTTTTTCTAGACTATTGCTCAGCAAGTAGTGCATTTACTTAGTGTCTCTGCTTTTGTGCTTAGCACTATGGCTTTCAAAAAGACACCACAAAGAAGGTACCAAAAATTCCACCCCCAGGCGCTGGGAACTCCAGTCATGCCTCCACGCTGTCATCCTCTCCTGAAATATCAGATGGGGCAAGCCAGGGTGAGTCATTGGAACCAATTGGTGCAGCTGCTTCTCACATCTCAGCCCCTGTATACGTGACTGAAGATGCATTTTCCTCTGCCCTGCAGGGCCTAGAAGGAAGATTAGCAGCTTTAATCGCATCCTCCATCCAAAAGGATAGGAAGCGTGTTAGACTCCCCTCCCCCACCTTAGACCCTTCACCAAGGGGACAGTGGGTAGAGGATGAGGTGTTACACTCAGGCAATCAGGAGGAAAGACAAACCGATTACTCCTCTGCACAGGTGGATGAACCTTTTTCAGCCTCGCAATCTGAGAAATTGCTGGTGCAATCTCTTACGGAGACAGTTTGTTCCACTTTCAAGTTACCCCTAACAGAGTCAGCTGAAAGTTCTGTTTCTTCTTTAGGTTCCTCAAAACCTTCACAGCCTTTTCATGCGTTTCCTGTCCATGCATTACTAGAAAAGCTTATTTATGCTGAATGGGATCACCCGAAAAAGCACTTTCTCCCTCCAAAGAGGCATCTGTCAGACCCTAAAGTACCAGTTTAGACAGGCTCTTAAGGAGGTTCCTGCACAACAAGCCCGGGATTTGGATGAACTACCAAAAGCATTATGTTTTGCCATAGGCGCCGTGAAAGATTCTATTCACCAGGCGTCCCGCCTTGCGCTTGTGCCAGTACACATGCATAGGATCCTGTGGTTAAAAAAATTGGTCAGCCGAAGCACCATGCAAAAGGCTCCTGACTGGTTTTCCTTTTCATGGGGATCGGCTATTTGGGGATGATTTGGACAAATACATCCAAATGATTTCTAGTAGGAAAAGTCCTTTTTTGCCAGTCAAAAGAAAGTATAAATGCCCTTCATTTACGTGGACTCTTTCTCCTGCACCAGGGGCAGCCACCTCTAGGCAGCGGTGAGGGCCTCCGCCATCAGACTCTAGAAAACCTCAGGGTCAGGCCCAGGCACAGAAGAAGGCCTGGGGCCGGAAACCTGCAAAGCAGAATTCTAAAGCCCCCCCCCTCGCCAGAGTGGGGGCAAGACTTCTGCAATACTCAGAAGTCTGGCAAGAGGAAATTCAGGACAGATGGGTAATTTCTATGGTGTCTCTAGGATACAAACTAGAAAGTCTCGTTTTCTGAGGTCAAACGTTCCCAAAGATCCAGGGAAAAGGCAATCTCTGTTTCGGCACTAGACCGATTACTGGTTCAGGTGGTGATCATACAAATCCCCACAGAAGAGCAAGGTTTGGGGTTTTATTCAAACCTCTTTACGGTACCAAAACCGAATGGAGATGTCGGACCCATTCTAGATCTAAAGAGTCTAAATCAGTTCCTGAAGATCCGCTCCTTTCGCACGGAGCTGATCAGGTCAGTGGTTTCTATCCTACAAGAAGGAGAACTTCTGGCGTCTATCGACCTCAGGGATGCATATTTGCATGTCCTTATATTTCCCGCTCACCAAAGGTTTCTGCAGTTCGAGGTAGAACAGCAGCATTTTCAGTTTGTGGTCTTGCCCTTCAGGCTAGCTACAGCACCCCGAGTGTCTACAAAAGTGCTGGCCCCACCTCTAGCCAGGTTAAGGGCACAGGGAATAACAGTCTTGGCGTGCCTAGACGATCTATTGCTAATAGACCAGTTGGTGGCTTGTTTGGAGCAAAGCGTGTGCATTACAACCAGTTACCTGGAAAGTCTGGGTTGGATTCCTTCCTTAAAACCACTAAAAAGGCTAGAGTACTTGGGTCTGATCATAGACACAGCCCAGAAAAAGGTGTTCTTGCCTCCGGCAAAGATCAACTCCATAAGAGAGCTGGTGTGGATGGTCAGGTCGAAAGGAGATCCCTCCATTCGCCTTTGTATGAGGTTGTTAAGAAAGATGGTGGCTTCATTCAAAGCGGTTCCCTATGCCCAGTTCCATTCGAGACTGTTGCAAAACAGTATCCTGTCTGCTTGGAACAAAACGATTCAAGCTTTAGACTTGCCAATGCAGCTGTCCCCAAGCCTCAGTTGGTGGTTACTAACCCAGAATCTGCTGAAAGGAAAATCCTTCAGACCAGTTATCTGGAAAGTGGTAACGACAGATGCCAGTCTTTCAGGCTGGGGGGCAGTGCTAGAGAAGACAACTGTCCAGGGGCTGTGGCCTATATCAATCACCAAGGGGGCACCAAGAGTCGCGCAGAGAAAGGTGAACCATATTCTAACTTGGGCAGAAAGGCATGTTCCATGCCTTTCGGCAGTCTTCATTCCGGGAGTAGAGAATTGGCAGGCGGACTACCTGAGTCACCAGCAGTTATTCCCGGAGGAATGGTCCCTTCACCCTGACATTTTTCGGGCTCTTTGCCAAAGATGGGGGACTCTGGACGTAGATCTTCTGGCGTCCAGATTCAACATGAAGTTAGCCAACTTTGTGTCCAGGACAAGGGATCCACTCGCATGCGGAACCGATGCGTTGGTGACCACGTAGGATCAGTTCTCACTGATTTATGCATTCCCCCTATTCAGTTGCTGCCACGACTTCTTTGCAGGATCAAGCTGGAAAGAAAGCCGGTAATTCTGGTAGCCCCAGCATGGCCCAGAAGGTCCTGGTATGCAGAAATCGTAAAGATGGTGGTGGAGGATCCATGGTCCCTTCCACTACAGCCAGACCTACTCTCACAGGGGCCGACATTCCATCCTACCTTACGAACGCTAAATTTAATGGCTTGGCTATTGAAACCCACATTCTGAAAAAACGTGGGTTTTCCGGGTCAGTTATCTCTACCTTGATTAATGCAAGGAAGCCAGCTTCCAGAACTATATATTATAAAGTCTGGTGGGCTTATGTTTCCTGGAGTGAATCCAAGGGTTGGCACTCTTGGAAGTATATCATAGACAGAATTCTTGCCTTTCTACAATTAGGGGTAGAGATGAAATTGGCCTTGAGTACTATTAAGGGCCAAGTCTCAGCTTTATCAATCTTATTTCAAAGACTGCTTGCTTCACATTCTTTAGTCCGGGGTTTTATGCAAGGGGTGATGCAGCTTAATCCGCCAGTTAAATCACCTTTGAGCCCTTGGGACTTGAACATAGTTTTGTCAGTGTTACAAAAACAACCATTTGAACCGATACAGCATATTCCCTTAGTCCTTCTGACAAGGAAGTTAGTGTTCTTGGTTGCTATATCCTCAGCAAGGAGGGTTTCGGAATTGGCTGCTCTTTCTTGTAAAGAGCCATACTTGATTATTCACGAGGACAGAGTGGTGTTGCGTCCTCGTCCAGGTTTTCTGCCAAAAGTGGTCTCAGGTTTCCACCTGAACCAAGATATTGTCCTGCCATTGTTTTTTCCAAAACCATGTTCCAGGGAAGAGAAGTCACTACATTGTCTTGATGTGGTGAGAGCGGTCAAAGTCTATTTAAAAACGACTGCTCAGATCCAGAAGACTGATGTCTTATTTGTACTAGAGGGTCCTAGGAAAGGACAGGCAGCATCCAAATCCACTGTCGCTAGGTAGATTCGGCAAGTAATAATTCAGACTTATGATTTAAGGGGTAAGATTCTACCTTTTCAAGTCAAAGCGCACTCTACCAGGGCAGTTAGTGCTTCTTGGGCAGTGCGCCACCAGGCCTCCATGGCTCAGATCTGTAAGGCCGCAACTTGGTCTTCAGTACATACATGCACCAAGTTTTATCAGGTGGATGTAAGAAGGCATGAGGATATTGCCTTTGGGCGCAGTGTGCTACAGGCAGCAGTATAGGTCCTCAAGCCTGGGGGTGCCCTGTGGGTTGTCTCTCCCTCCCCTCAAATAGCATTGCTATAGGATGTCCCACATAGTGATTACTATGGTGCTCTGTGTCCCGTGATGTACAATAAAGAAAATAGGATTTTTATAACAGCTTACCTGTAAAATCCTTTTCTTGGAGTACATCATGGGACACAGAGGTCCCGCCCCTCTTTCTGGGGTTTAAGTATATTGCTTTGCTACAAAAACTGAGGTACTCCTGGTAGGAGGAGGGGATATATAGGGAGTAAACTTTCTGTATTGGGTATACCAGTGTCCATCACCTGAAGGTGCCTATATACCCACATAGTGATTACTATGGTGCTCTATGTCTCGTGATGTACTCCAAGAAAAGGATTTTACAGGTAAGCTGTTATAAAAATCCTATTTTTTGCTGCAGGGGAAGCCAAAAATCTGTCTTGGAATTGCAGACTTCTGGAAAAATTAGTGAGCCAATCACACAGGCAGGACATGTTTCTGGGGGGTGTTCTGTACACATTCTGTGTACAGAACACCTCCAGGTAGCCATTTTGCATTTTACAGAAAATAACAGAGTTACAGATTGAAAAGGAAAGGTCATTTTTTAATTACATTCAATTTACAATATTGATTTGTGTCGCAGTTGTGTATGCTACATTATTATTTTTTTATTTGCTACTTTTTTCCCATGAAAGTAGAGTTACCCTTTAAGGTCCCCCACTACTATGAATAAACTTGAGGCAAATTCAGATAATTTAGATAAGGTTTGAACAATAAGAGGTTTGTATTATAATTAGGGCTGTAGATGTTAACCAGAGTACAGGGTGTGTTACCAATAGAGCTTTTTAGGAACAAGTATCTCCCGTAAATATTAGCATCCATGTCAGATAGTTAAAAAGGAATACTCTTATGGAAACCCTATTGTGAACTTTTTTGATTTGTTAGTATCAGATAGACCATAATACCAAGTGGGGTATGTTGGAGATTGTGAACTAGTATAGGTAACAAACGTGAGGTGCATTTCCTGTAGGAAAGCAATGCGACAATGAAGCCATTTTAATTCTTTATATACAGTTCCTTGAAAAATGTTTGTTAACCATAAACGTAATTGTATTTTATTGGGATTTTATGTGAAAGACCAACACAAAGTGGCACATAATTGGGAAGTGCAAGGAAAATGATGAATGGTTTTCAAATTTTTTTGACAAATATCTGAAAAGTGTGGCGTGCATTTGTATTCAGCCACCCCGAGTCAATACTTTGTAGAACCACCTTTCGCTGCATTTGCAGCTGCAAGTCTTTTTGGGGATGTCTCTTCCAGCTTTGCACATCTAGAGAGTAAACTGCCCATTCTTTGCAAAAAAAGCTCAAAATCTGTCAGATTGGATGGAGAGCGTCTGTGAACAACAATTTTCAAGTCTTGCCACAGATTCTCAATTGGATTTAGGTCTGGAATTTAACTGGGCCATTTTAACACATTATTCTTTGATTGAAACCATTCCATTGTAGCTCTGGCTGTACGTTTAGGGTCGTTGTCCTGCTGGAAGGTGAACTTCAGCCCCAGTCTCAAGTCTTTTGCAGACCCTAACAGGTTTTCTTCTAAGATTGCCCTGTATTTTGGCTCTGTCCATCTTCTCATCAACTCTGACCAGCTTCCCTGTCGGGGAAAAGCATCCCCACAACATGATGCTGCCACCACCATGTTTCATGGTGGGGATGGTGTGTTCAGAGTGATATGCAGTGTTAGTTTTCCACCACACATAGCAATTTCTTTTAGGCCAAAAAGTAACATTTTATTCTCATCTGACCATAGCACCTTCTTCCACGTTTGCCGTGTCCCCCACATGGCTTCTCGCAAACGGGACTTCTTATGACTTTTTTTCAACAATGACTTTCTTCTTGCCACTCTTCCATAAAGGCCAGATTTGTGGAGTGCACGACTAATAGTTATCCTGTGGACAGATTCTCCCACCTGACCTGTGGATCTCTGCAGCTCCTCCAGAGTTACCATGGGTCTTTCGGCTGCTTTTCTGATTAATACTCTCCTTCCCCAGCATGTCAGTTTAGGTGGATGGTCATGTCTTGGTATTTTTGCAGTTGTGCCATACTCTTTCCATTTTCGGATGATGGATCGAATAGTGCTCCGTGAGATGTGCCTAGCTTGCAATATTTTTTTATAACCCAACCTTACTTTAAACTTCTCCACAACTTTATCCCTGTCTTGTCTGGTGTTTTCCTTGGCCTTCATGATGCTGTTAATTCATTGAGGTTCTCTAACAAACCTCTGAGGACTTCAGAGAACAGCTGTATTTATATTGAGATTAAATTACACACAGGTAGACTCTATTTACTAATTAGGTGACTTCTGAAGGCAGTTGGTTCCACAAGATTTTAGTTAGGGGACTCAGAGTAGAGGGGGCTGAATACAAATGCACACCACACTTTTTCAGATATTTATTTGTAAAAAAATTGAAAACCATTCATCATTCTTCTTCAACTTCACAATTATGTGTCACTTTGTGTTGGTCTATTACATAAAATTCCAATAAAATACACTATCGTTTTTTGGTTGTAACATAACCAAATGTTGAAAATTTCAAGAGGTATGACTAATTCAACGTACTGTAGTTGGGGTGTTTTACCTGGGGTGTTAGGCCATAGATATTACAAGTGGTCAGGTTAACATTTGTCAAAAGATCATTAGAGCTCTTCTCTGTTTATACTGTTAAAGTCAAGACGAAAGGAATGGGGAGGAAGATAGGGAAAAAATAAAATAGTAGGAAACAGAAATACTGTAAATAGAGTCTATGGTATTTTAGACAAAATCAATCTCCAATCTTCCTATACTCACAGGAGTAACACACTAATATTGCACTTGTATACCCCAGGGGAAAAAACGGGATCAAAGACAGCCCTCCATAAATTGTGGGTACATGCCCACTGTCACCAACAGTGGTGAACCCAAGAAAGGGAGGGCATGAAGGACTAATATGCACCTGAAAATGGTAATGGCAACACAGAACATTGGACTATGACAACAATAGGTCCAAAATTGTATTGATAAAAAACTTGCGGAGTATACTGCTTTCCCTAATATCTTAGGAGGAATATAATTAAGTAAAAGTGACCATATATGAAAACCAGCAGAAACGAATACCCCCATTAAACTATAACAGTCAACCTTAAATAACAATACAATATTGTGCCAAGCTGCTTACATTATACAGAAAACAGTGTGAATCTGAAAATTGGCCTTGCCAGCAAGGGGGTGAAAGTGCCCAGTATTGTGGCTAATCCACTGTTGCATTTCTTTTCATTTTTTTTTTTTTTTTTTTGTAGTACAAACTGCACCATCATTGGCAATAATTTTTTGTAACATGAGAAACTCTTTTTCATCTACTATAGCCCTCTTTCCATCTTCCCCACATTCCACCCTCCATTAGTATCTGAACCCTGCCTGACTTCTCTGCCCCATTATATTCTCCCTTCCTCAATCCATAGGTTAAATACTCCTCCACTGATGCCAGACCCTTCTTCACTCATTTGTTATGGACCTGTTGGCATTTGTTTGCTCTGTTGCCCACCCTTCAGTTGGATGTTTCATGGTTAAATACTAAGAAGCCTGTGTCCTATACTGTAAAACAAAGAAAATAGGATTTTTACTTACCAGTTAGGCCCAGTTCACACTGGTGCTCTGACTTTGAGAGCACAAGTCGCATGACAAGTCACGCCCCATTAAGTGCAATGGAACTTTTTCTAAAAGGAGCAACTTGACTCGCTCTGACTTAGAAAAGGGTTCCTGCACTACTTTTGGTGCAACTTCAGCAAAACTTGCATTGACTTCTGTTAAAGAAGCCATATGCAAGTCGTGCCAAAGTCACGCTGGGATGTTGGCTTCAAAGTCGCGGCAGTGTGAATCGGGCCTAATATCTATTTCTTGGAAGACAGTACATGATACAGGTCCCTCCCCTCTGATCTTCATAATTTCCCTATTGCTTGCTACAAAACCTAGACTAGCTGGGAGTGGGAGGGGTTATATAGGGGATATGCCTACAGCTTTCTTTTTTGTCAGTGTCCAATCACCTGAAGGTAGCTGCATATAACCTGCGGTCAAAGGCTAAAAATCCTGTGTCCTGTACTGTATTCCAATAAACAGATTTTACAGGTAATTTTAAAAAATCGGATTTTCTTTTCACATGGTTGGATAATTAAAGTGAATCTTAACGCCATTTTTGTGTAAACATTTTGAATACTAATCAGCCTCCCTACCTGGCAAAGCAAACTTTAATGTGGCCATATTAGCTCATTGATATCATGAGCATCCTTACCTCTTGCTTACTTTCAGCTGTGGAGCAGGGACTCTCCCACCTGTAGCTCATGGGCTGGCAGAGGTGCGATACTGGACAGCTTTCTGTGTGTTTGAACTGAGTTCAGATCTGAATCCATTTCATCCCTACTAAGGATTTGTAAGCTGCAATATATTACACTTTTGTTGTTGAATTTAGATACTTTAACTTAAGACAATGTATTCTATTTAATGTAATTTGTATCTCTTTTAAGATTTGTTATTCTGAATAAAAAAAAAGACAATCTATATGTAGTTATTCTGACAAGACTCGTCCCTCTTCTGACATAAGGAAATATGCAAATACATATGTCCCTGTGCATAGGCCCTAAATAAGGTGTTTCAAATGATCACCTCCTGACAATTCTACTGCATTAAATTTGGACACTGTTAAATTACCCATGAATCTGACCATGTACAAGCAAAGTAAAACAAGCAGCTAATTAAAAGACTGGCCTGTCAAAACACTTCTATGTCTATATAAAATAAGATTAAATGAATTGGAACACTGCAGCTTGGCATTATGCCACATAATTAGACAAAACAACGGTATAGTTTGGTGTCATACAGTAGTTATGTTGTATATTAGTCAAGCGTTTTTTGTACAAAGCAGTTACTGTTTATGCAAAGTATAACTCAAAACTAGCTTTTAGTACCGTAGTCTTTTGTTTTTTATTTTTTTAGTTTTTTTTTGCAAAATCTATTATTTGGAGACATTAAGGAAAGCCTTTTCAAAGGGGCAAGATGGTATTAAAACCAATCACAAATTCATTTTTTCTTCAAGCGCATCTCTGGGTAAAGGAGATAATTATGAAAAGTGTGAGATTAGTGTGACTTTTGAATAGCCCCTTTGTACCCTTAATGTTTATGTTTTATGGTGCAGTTAAAACTAAAAAATGGAAAAAGTAAAGACTCTCTTTTGCAGTGGGGGCAGTGCCTTCACTGCAAGGGTTAAATGCTAGTTAAGGTCTAGAGGGCAATTTTACACACCCGAGCCTGTGCTCCCCTCTATGCTGTCCCTCGGTGTCCTCACAACCAGTGCATGGCTAGGGGCTCTTCACTGTATTTGATAATATCAAAGGATCTGCAACCACCAAAACATAGGGCAGAAGTGTCTTACCATCTGGAGGAAATATCAGATAAGTAAAACTACTGTTTGTGGTCCCCTAGACTTAAATGAGCATTTAGAGGATAGGTTCACCTGTAGGAACATGTTATGCAGATAGAGTGTATCATGCTTCTAATCACCTGCCTCCTATTGCCAGAACCCCCTCCCTGTGACAGCGGGACAGTGGCTGCGGGGATCCTCACTGTCTCATTTTAAATCAGAGAGCTGTGAATGAATAGACTACAAGTTCCATCTTCAACCAAGGCAGTTGGCTTGTAGTTCTACGAGAGTGCTGATCAGTGCCCTTGTAGTCTATTGACACTTCCTTCAGCTCTGAAGCTGACAATCTGTACAGCAGTGCGGGCACAGAGCTGTTAGGAGTGTCTGAAGGAGCCTGACATTACACCTGTGATTTTCCAGGGAAAATATGTGCATTTATTATTATTTTCATAAAGGTGAATTTAGCATTTAAAGTGGTTGTAAAGGCTCTTTTTTTTTTTTTATTTAAAATAACAAACATATACTTACCCCCACTGTGCAGCTCGTTTTGCACAGAGAGGCCCCGATCATTGACTTCTGGGGTCCCCCGGCGGCTCCTCCCCACATCAGATAACCCCCTAGGAGAAGCGCTCTCCCGGGGGGGTTACCTTGCGGGCACGCTCCGAGTCCAGCATTCGGCGTCCATAGACACGAATGCCGGACTCCCCCCTGCCCTCCGTGTCATTGGATTTGATTGACAGCAGCGGAAGCCAATGACAGCCCTGCTATCAATCTATCCAATCAAGAGCCGGGACCCCGTGCAGAGAGGGACAGCACGTCCCTGCCGAGTGAAATACGGGGCTCAGGTAAGTAAAACAGGGGGGCCGGTGACTGCCAGAAGTTTTTTCACCTGCATAGAATGCATTAAGGTAAAAAAACACGAGGATTTACAACCCATTTAATCCCTGCAGTGCGAGGACAGCCCCACTGCAAGGGAGGATTTTTCCATTTCCCTAGAGTTCAACTTTAACTGCACCATAACAAATCACAGTTAGGGGTACTTAGGGGCTATTGAAAGTCAAACTACTGTCTCCAATTTTTAGAATTATCCCTGACACAGGATTAAAATCCTTCACTTATGAAAATACCAATAATGTACCAGACAGTAAAAACACAAAAAGATCTCATATGTTCACAACTGTATATTAACAGTATATGCCCACAGCAAGGTATGTTTTCATAATCTGAATGTATTAATATATAAAAAAGGGTGGGTAAACTTAATTGCCATATGAAAGCATTTGCTGTAAAACAGGACACTAGCACAACAAACATACCCACTACAACCACTGGAAAATAAATGTAAATTCTAAATACAAAGAGTTTATTCTTTACCAGCAGGGCCACAGTTACTAGCACCAATTACCTTTAGCCTTGTAAAATGTTGGAAGACCTCATTTGACCTGGGGATAATGACCATTCAGAAGAACTTTGCATTCTCTGTACAAGATTGTTGCCCAGTTCTACTGATAAAAGGTCCTAACATTGTTAATATGTTTATTAATTTTATACAAAGTTCTAATTTAAAAGCTAAGGAATACACTAGGGGCATTTTGTATTCTTTTATTTATAGAAGTAATGCATATATCTGGTGATCCTGCTGGTCCCCTACTGACTGAAGGGTGTCCGGTTTGATACTGACCACGCTAAGCACAGAAGCAAATCTATGCTAGCAAAATTAGATTGTGTGTTTTAGGTTCCATTCACACTATTGTATTACCACAACTCTTAGGAACACACGGCACGTGTGTTGGTGCGATGTTCTGCCTTTCATTCTGAATTCCACCTTAATGTAACTTGACAATAGACATGCATTGCAGCCCAGCAACACACTAGAGTAGAGTTGCTGTGAGCTTTTAACAGGCTGCCCTAATGCAATGCATGACACAATGGGGGTGGGGGGGGGGGGGATTTACTAAAACTGGAGCGTGCAAAATCTGGTGCAGCTCTGCAGAGAAACCAGTCAATTTTCAGGTTTTATTGTCAAAGCTTAATTAAACAAGCTGAAGTTAGAAGCTGACTGGCTACCAAGCACAGCTGCACCAGATACGGAATGCTCCAGTTTTAGTAACTCTCCTCCAATGTGTGTTAACGTGGCACTGTAGACCAGGCTGGTGTGAATGGGCCCTTACACTTCCCTTGGACATACAGGATGCCATGCCATGGTGTGCCTGTGGTCCTGTAGTCAGACAGAATTATCACAGGCTAACACCCAATAGCAGCCTGTGAGAGAGTGGAACACAGAAAAGTATGAAGGGGAATGTAATTTCTATACACAATGGATAAGCATTAATAAAGAGGTACTTGCAGTCACGTGAACACTTGGTTGAACTAATATTTCAGAAAGAGGCTGTCAAACTGCTAATATCTGTGTTCCCCACAACTCAATATAGTATAGAGCAGGGATATGCAATTAGCGGACCTCCAGCTGTTGCAAAACTACAAGTCCCATAATGCCTCTGCCTCTGGGTGTCATGCTTGTGGCTGTCAGAGTCTTGCTATTCCTCATGGGAATTGTAGTTCTGCAACAGTTGGAGGTCCGCTAATTGCATATCCCTGGTATAGAGTATAGACAGCTAACCATTGCATAACTATATCCTCGAATTTCCTCAATATTACAGAAGTATTCCGCCCATTCTCTTTTAGTACCCATAGATCTATTTCATAAAAATACAGGCTAAGCGTGCATGTTTTTTTCCCTGTGCAGATATTTTGAAATTGTCCAAATCTCTTGAGGGAACAACAGCTATTGACTGGGAAAAACCATCATAGCCAATCAATAGTTATTCCAAGACTGGTCAGCCTAGGAATGTCTGGACAAGTTAGGACCTTTATCAGTAGAACTGGGCAACAATCTTGTACAGTCATGTGAAAAAAATAGGTACACCCCATGAAAATTGTTGACTTTTTCAACATATCTGAACAAACATTGGAGCTTGATTCAAACAGTGACTATAGATAAATGTGATACACTT
Source organism: Aquarana catesbeiana (assembly GCF_042186555.1). Taxonomy (NCBI): domain Eukaryota; kingdom Metazoa; phylum Chordata; class Amphibia; order Anura; family Ranidae; genus Aquarana; species Aquarana catesbeiana. The sequence continues at coordinate 480,092,169 of NC_133324.1, read as the reverse complement.
GAACAAATGACACATAAAACTGAAATTGTGTATTCAATTTTCATTATCTAAATTAACAAAAATGCAGATTTATTATATTGAAAAAATTGTCCAGTACTGCCTGGCCCAGCAAAAGCTACCAAAGAGCTGATGGTACACAATCTCCAAAAAAACGAAATTTCATTGTGGGGTGTTCAGGTAACTCTTGTAACAGTTGGGCTTAAAGCACAAGCATCTACAATCACAAAACTATTGTACCAATTAAAACTGTATGACAGGTGTGTTAAGAAAAAGGTTTTGCTGTCCAAAAACAACATTAGAGTAAGATTACAGTTTGCCATTGAACATATAGACAAATACCAGGCCTTCTGGAACATTTGCTGAAGACTGATCAGTTGTTTGGCCACAGTATTAGTAGGCATGTTTGCCACAAACCAAAGATAGTATGGTGGAGGAAATGTTATAGTCTGGGGTTGCTTTACTGCATTAGGACTTGGGAAGCTTGAGTCAACTATACATTCTGCATGTCAAAGTTTGCTTGATGAGATTTTTTTGTTTAATACTCCCAGGTCCCAAGAATGACCATTGAAGATCTGCAGGACATTGGCATATACTGTTCAAGCGGCAAATGCTCACGTAAGTGAACATAATGTAATTTGGATATTTAGTGATCACTAACCTGTGAAAAATTTGCTATCATGCTAACTTGTGCCCTCAGCACCCCCAACTTGATCTTATCTTAAAATGACTGTAAAGGTAATTAAAAAAAAAAATAACAAACATAGTATTACTTACCTGTTCTGTTCAATGGTTTTGCAGAGCAGCCCAGATACTCCTCTTCAAGGGTCCCCCACTGGCGCTTTTGGCGCCTCCTCCTTTTCTGAGTGCCCCATAGCAAGCCACTTACTATGGAAGCACTTGTGCATTGACACACACAGCGCTGCTCTACCCCGCCTCACAGGATTTGATTGACAGCAGCAGGAGTCAAAGGCTCCTGCTGCTGCCTCCATGTCCAGAGACGAGAGAGCTACTAATATCAGGCACAGAGCTGGATCAAGATCGGGCTCAGGTAAGTATTCAGGGGGGGGGGGGCTTAACACAGGTTTTTTTTTTTTTGCCTTAATGCAGAGAATGCATCAAGTAAAAAAAAAAGTCTGCCTTTATAACCACTATGTTATTCTGTCAAGTTACACAAACCTTTTTTTTTTTCTTGTGTACATCACAATGTAGTTTCAAAAAGAGATTAAAGCTCTCCTAAAGTAAAACAAATCTGTTCACCTTAAATTGGTTGTAAACCTCAGTCATGAAATCTGAACAAAGCACATATATCTGTAGTGTTTACTTGTCTCTAAGCGTTGTTTCTCTCTGGTGCTTTGTTCCTCGGTTATCGGCTCAGGTGGGAAATAGGACAAAGCTCTTATGCCGCGTAAGCACGACAGGATTTGCCAACAGACTAAACTCCGTCGGCATTTCCGACAGAAAGATTGAGAACATGTTCTATATCGGAGTCTGTCGGAAACGCCAACAAAAAAAGTCTGATGGGGCATACACACGGTCAGAATGTCCGACCGAAAGCTCCCATCGGACTTTTTCTGTCGGGAAGTCTGGCCGTGTGTACACGGCATTACAGTTCTTCTTGGACTCTAGCAACATCTGCTCCAAGTCAAAATGATGCACATCTCATGCACTGCTGAGACATAGCTAGGTACTGATTAAGAGGAATTGTGTGTCTCCTGTGTCATTGACATAAGCTGGTGATTAGTGACTAATGCATCTGTATAAAGAACTGCAATGAAACCTGTTGGAAGAGAGAGTGTGTGAAAGGTGCCTTCTATTGTGCTAGTAAGCCTCCTTGTGTCTTTGGTCACCTTGTGCTTACATGTGGCCACTTACAATAGATCATAACAATTTTAAATATATAATATGTTTAAAGGCCTACTTTGTTTTTAACAAATTTGGTTGGGGTAGAAAACGCAAATTCAAAGTTGAAATATTCAATTCAAAACACAGACTTGTCCTGAGGGTAGAATAGTACAAGACCCTTTTTTGCTGTCTATTCCTAATTGATCTAGGGAACAGATATCACTTATCTTGGGGATCAGTAAGTAATTTTTTTTTCCTCCTGTTATGTCTTCCAGTAAACTAAAGATGCAAGGATGAATAAAGTGAAGGTATTTTTTTACTTAAAATAAAAAAAGATGTTATACTTAACTGCTCTGTGCAAACTGTGTGATGAGGGGGCCAGGTTATGTGCATCCACAGGCCCGCACAGAGGCCTCTACTACCCCCCCTACTCCCTCCTCACAGAATGTGACTGACAGCAGAAGGAGCCTATGGCTCCCGCTGCTCTCGGATTCCCCTGTGAAACCAGGATAAGGGAAGAGTGGCGCTTCAGATGGGATAACACCACTGGATCAGGAGAGTACTCAGGTACGTATTTAGAGATTTTTGGGAGAGGGGGTGAGGAAAGATTCTTTTTTACCTTAACTGCATGCCGACCATATAACTTGCATATACGGTGGCAAGGAAGCTATCGCCTGCCAGATTACATACTATGTAGGTGGTCTGGCACTTCCGGGTAGGATGTTGATCAGAGGGTGCCAGCCAATGGATGACCGGTGGCACCCGCTGATTGTTGGGAAGACACACAGGACAGAGAAACATGGCAGAGCTCTGCTCTGTTCTGTCAGTGGGGGAGTAATGGATTTTCTTTCCCCACAAAGCAGGGAGTAAAATCTATTACTTCTCGTAGTAAAAGCATCACACACAGTACACCAAAACACTGCTTAGTCACACATTTAACCCTTTGATCACTCTAGATGTGTAACCCCTTCCCAGCCAGTGTCATTAGTACAATGACAGTGCATATTTTTAGCACTGATCACTGTATTAGTGTCACTGGTTCCCAAAAAAGTGTCATTGTCCAATTGTCCACCACAATATCGCAGTCCCGCTATAAGTCGCTGATTGCTCCCATTACTAGTTAAAAAAAAAATCCAGTATATATCCCATAGTTTGTAGACGCTATAACTTTTGTGCAAACCAATCAATATATGCTTATTGGGATTTTTTTTTTACCAAAAATATGTAGCAGAATACATATTGGTCTAAATTTATGAAGACATTAGATTTAAAAAAAAAAAAAAATATATTGGATATGTAATATAGCAGTAAAAAATTTTTTTTCAAAATTGTCAGGTTTTTTTTGTTTATAGCGCAAAAAATAAACACAGAGGTGATAAAATACCACCAAAAGAAAGCTCTATTTGTTGGGAAAAAAAGGCATACATTTTATTTGTGTACAGTGTTGCATGACCACGCATTTAACAGTTAAAGTAACGCAGTGCTGTATCGCAAAAAATGGCCTGGTCATTAAGGGGGTAAACCTTCCGAAGGTCAAGTGGTTAATGCACAGAATGCATTAAAGTTGTAAAGTTCGTTTTTGTTTTTTTTTTACCTTAATACATTCCCTGTATTAAGGTAAAAAACCTTCTGTGTGCAGCTCCACCCCAGGCTCCCCTTATACTTGGACATGGATCGGGAGCCCCTCGATCTTGCTGCTGTCAATCACAGCCAGTGAGAAGAGAGCAGGGGCCAAGACACGCTGTGTATGTCAATGGACAAACACAGTGCAGCTTGGGATTAGGCATGTATGGGGACACTCAACAGGGGGAGAAGCTAGGAGCGCTAGCGGGGGACTCAGAAAACGAGGATCAAGATTGATCTGTGCAAGACCATTGCAGAGCAGGTAAGTATGACATGTTTATTATTTTAAAAATATATGTTTAAAATCACTTTAAGGTAAAAAAAAAAAAAAAATGGCTTTGACTTTAGAACCACTTTCATTGACATTAGTCTTATTACCATGTACCATAATGATAAATCACATTTAATTTAAAATTAAAGTCTTTGTTACAATGATCTGACATTATTGGATGATGCACTCTGTGAGTCATATGGGGGGAAATCATTGGCTGATTGTTCATCACCAGTAAAGATGGAGATGTAGGAAAGAGATAACGGTGACACAGAGTCCGTTTGGATCACTTGATCTCCAGTTATACCGGATACTGGAATGGAGTGGTCAGGAGGCAGCATTTGCACTTGACTTGAAAATTTAGAAGCTGGCCTCCTGTTCTTGCAGAATCTGGGAGATGCATGTTCTCTATTAATCTGCACTCGCATGTCTGCTTTGTGAACTGTACGAATGTGTTTCTTCATGTTACTCGGATGCCTGCAGCCTTTCCCACAGATCTGCAAAACAAAATAACGTTCAGAGATTTGGCAAAAAAAAATCCAGAAATACATTCTATCTTTATTTTATGAAAGGTATCTGGTTTTAGTTGGGGCATTTTCTTTACTTCTATTTGTACTGATGACTAATGTCACCAAAAGAGAAAGTGATAGGAAATTCCTAGAAAAAGAGGAAATCTTCTAATGGGGCAAGTCTATAAGGGGACTTCCCTTCACTATGGAAGATTTCCTCCCTTCCAGTTGTGTCTTTGGGACAGAATGTAAAGTGAAATTTGTACAATGGTACACAGACAGCAAAAAAAAAATAATCAGGGATTTTAACCCTTCTCTACTCTATCCAAAGCAAATACTCTGTAAACGATCAAATAAACTATCAACAAGGGATCAAGCCAGAGATGTCATTGCATGATATTAAAAGACCAACCATGGCCAACTTAAAAAATTATTTCTAGAACATTGCCCTGTTGATAAGACATCTTCCTTTTAAACCTTCTGAGAAACGGACACCTCCAGGGTGTTGATCTCATATGTCCTCACTGAACACAGGTTGTTCCTTCTGCCAGCCTTCAAGACACTACTGTGTCCCTTAGTACAGAGACAGACACTCCCAGAAGTGACAGTTTCTCAGATTACTGAGGATTTTTTTTTTTTTTTTTTTTTACCAGAGAAGTGTTTGGTGGCACAGGCAGAGGTAGAGAAAAGTGTTTGGTGGCACAGGCAGAGGTATTTACCCTCTTCTTTTAGGGCTGCTTTAGGGTGGAGCACCAAAACATAGTGGGTGGATGAGCTTAATTTCAGGACTAAGCCCTCCTATTTAGTGAGGTGGGAAAGAATAATGTTGTGACTCAGCCTTAAATGCATAAATTTCGGGTGACAAAAAAAAACTTGATTTAGAGGAGCTTAGCAAGAGCAGTTTCTGCCTAGTGCAAGAATTCAGTGTTTGAATACGTTGAAAACCCAAAGTACCATGCTAAAAATAAGACATAAATGAGGTTTTATAAATAACAATATACATTAAATAAATCCAGTGATAGTACACACTAAATAAAAAAAATATATATAGTCCCATAGAGAAATATCGGTGATGTGAGTTGTCCCAAAGTGAAAAGTGAATCAGTGAAGGGAATCTTGACCCCCAAAGTCACTCCACCAAAGCTATCGCTTGTGACGTCATCAGGCTCTCTGAAACCAGGAAGTAGTTCATTTATTTCCTGGGACTGGCTGTTTAAGCGCTTATTACCTTTTAATATGTAAGCAGTCTGTACACATTTTTACTAAATATTATATATAGTTTTATGCGATGTGGTCTCGGCTCTTTTTCCATATTGACATGGGGTATTTTGATTGCCAATGTGGCGTCTAAAAGAATACAGTGGTGACCCGGAGGATGTTTATCATCCATACCAGTGACCATTGATATTCATATGCCTTTTTGACTCTTTCTTGGTTAAAGCGTTTACTAACTTTGGTGAGAGTTTTTATTGTACACTAAGGTGGTGGTGCACTCAAGGGTGTTGTAGTATCCAGAATATCAACTGACTATGTGGATCAAGATTCCCTTCTCTGATTTACTTTTCACATCACTGATATTTCTCTGTGGGACTATATATTTTGTTTTTTTAGTGTGTACTAGCACTGGCTTTATTTGATGTATATGGTTATTTATAATACCTCATTTAGGTCTTACTTTTAGCATGGCACTTTGGGTTTACAATTTATTTATACATAATTTATATGAGATCTTTTGCCAGCTGCTTTTACGCTTTTCAATGCGATTTCGTGTTTATTTTTAGGAATCCAGTGTTGTCTGCTCCTAAATAGAACTTTCATATAATCATAAAACTATTTTTATAAAGAACAATAAGACATTTGGTAAGAGTATGCAACAAAAGTTGGTCAGACTTGAGTTAACAAAAAAATAGCTATTATTAATCAATCCATAGGAAACAAAGTCTCTTACCAAAAGGGACTGGCATGTACCAATATATGCATAATAATTCAAAGTCTTCCTCCAAAAGAGTTAGAAAGTGTATACATTTGGTCTTGTAGGGAAAGGCAGCACATATGAGAGCCGTTAAAGCCGTAGTTAAAATGATCCCATGTGGCTCTGAGGGGAAGTAAGCCTGTGTTGTGGATAAAGCAATTTGGAACCTCAGTGTATCAGAAAGACAGAGAACAATGATGAAGAAGGAAGGAAAAAGGTGGTGAGGGGGCTGGAATGATCTGGCATAGATAAAAAGGTACCTGCCCCCAAATATTATATTTCCATAGTGGCAATGGCAAGGGAAGGAAGTGAACCAAAGGGACCAAATGTTATAAATAACAGCTGAAGTTAGAAGAGGTAATCCAATATGCCAAAATGTTAATAAAGTTTCCTTGTCCGTCACTGTCATCCATCCATCAGTCTCTACACGCTGCTTTACTGGAGATAGATTGAGACCATCAGTGAATTGGGATTGCCAATGTAGCAGCTGTGAGGTAATTTCAGAGAAAACCCTTATTCTAGCTGGACAAATAATACTGGGAAGTACAGATAGCAACATTTTAACAGTGTTGTCAATCATTTAGCTACTTTATAATGGACTTAAAACTTTGAAATGGCCGAGTTACTTTATTTTATTTTTTTTATTAAAGAAGTAAGGAGTTACAGTATCCTCCAAATGGCATTAAAATATCCTTAAAACATTGTATCTGTCAAACCAAACTAACTGAAAGAGATTTCTTGCCACTTGGTCAGATGTTAAATCATAGGTCCAGCAAGGAGTAAGGTTTATTTGGAATGTTTGGAAAATGTCAGCAGCAACCTGGGATCAAGGTGATTTTATTGTTGGTAAGCACATTCAAAACATTTGCTTTCCCTTTGGGATTGTTAATGATACACCTAAAGCAAGCCATAGATGGTGCCATTTTCTTTCCTGGAACCACGGGTTGCAGAAAAGAAAATCGTTACATTCCCCCATCAACACAGTAATTTTTGCTAGCACCTATACCCGCAATAAATGGCATGCCAAAAATCCGACACGGTGGTTGTACCCAAGTTGACCGATGGATCGACTTGGGTACATTCAGCCTGCCCATAGATGGTTCGAATCTCGGCCGGTCTCTGCTAAACCTGCCAAGATTCTAACCATCTATGGCTAGCTTAAGACCCCAGATATCTGTACAAAGTTTTGAAGTTAGAAAGATATAATTTTGTAACTATTTGAGTAGTATAGAGATAATATAGGAGGGAAGTCAGGGGTTAGAACACATAACATAGTAAATAATTTGTGTGAAATGTGTTACCTACCTGTTGACCTAATCTGATCTTCCTAAGGAGGTGTTCTACAAAGAAAATATGAATGGTGACATGGAGAAAGCCCTGTCTGCTGCCATTTGTAATTTAAAAAGGGTTTTGGATATTGTGCCATATTCTGCATTACCTACATAAGTGTACAACAGAGTGCTCTGATCCAGGAAAGCATGTGTGGTGGCAGGTCATTATGTAAAAGGGTGAGCCAAAGACCTTCTCCATATTCACAGAAGGCAGAAGAACTGGAGAGGCCCCCGACTGGATATAAGAGACAAGGTTTAAAGCGGAACTGAACCCTGCTATTCTTTTCAGCCCAGGAAGCTGCCATCTTGGCCTCTGTTTGATGTTTAACTTTCATGGTGGTGCACATGTGATCAGTTACTGCACCAACCATTTAATGGTTTTACAGCTTGGTTGAGAGCACAAGCAAATGTAAGTTAGAATTCCTGGCATGCTGTTAAAAACCTTTTTTTTTTTTTTTTTTAAACCGTTACATCGGTTGGTTTAGTCCTGCTTTAAGGCCTCATGCCTCTTTCACTGTCACAAAGCCAACAATGATTTAATTGGTTGACTTTCTGTAAGAACTGTATCATCTTGCTGGCTGGCATTTTAGCCTAAAACTTGACATAACAATTTAACAAGCTGGCACAGTTGGTAGTAGTACTTACTTTGCAACGATATGGAAGTTCTCCAGTATGAGTCCACGTATGCCTCTTGAGTTCTGAAATGCGGTGGAAAGACTGAACACAGAAGTCACACTTAAACTTCTTCACTCCACTGGCCAACACAATAAGATATAGGAAAACATAAATGGTCACATAAAACATGTTCAGATTGGAAAATCAACTTTTCTAATTTGGTAACACTAATACACAAAAGCAAAGATTTGTGGGTCAATACACCTCTCTACATTTCAGTTGTTGGCTCAACACACCTCTTAAACTACCCACACACATGAAGTACTGTACATGTTGTCCAATCTGCAGCAGATTTTGCTATACCCATTGTTGGCCAAATTTGAAAAAAGAGGAGGTAGTCTGGGCAAGTGCCAACTATCCATATCTGGTGTGTATTGGAGTTGCTGTATATTAGAGATTTTAAAGCCTTTATACTACTATATCTTCTATTCTGTCATTTGATATCTAAGTAAATATGTTTTATGCCGCGTACACACGAGCGGACTTTACGGCAGACTTTGCCCGGCGGAAGGGATTTGGTCGGACAATTCGATCGTGTGTGGGCTCCAGTGGACTTTGTTTTCTCAAAAGTTGGACGGACTTAGATTTGAAACATGTTTTAAATTAATCCGTCAAAATCGAGTCCGGTCGAAAAGTCCGCCGTCTGTATGCTAGTTCGACGGACATAAAGCCACGCTGGGGCAGCTATTGGCTACTGGCTATGAACTTCCTTGTTTTAGTCCGGTCGTACGTCATCACGTACGAATTCGACGGACTTTGGTGGATTGTGTGTAGGCAAGTCCGTTCATTCAGAAAGTCCGTCGAAAAGTCCGCCGGGCAAAGTCTGCCGTAAAGTCCGCTCGTGTGTACGCGGCATTAGCCTTAAAAGTTGGAAGCAACCTACAAACATTCTTATTCTCAAAGAAGGTCTAAAACAACGCTTTATGGAAACACAGCAAGCAAAGGAGAGACTTGGCTGTAATACACTGTATGCACAATTATTAGGCGAGTATTTTGACCAAATCATGATTTTTTATTTTTATGCAGATTGTTTAACTCCAAGCTGTATAAACTTGAACGCTAATTGGATTTAAAGGGGTTGTAAAGGTAAAATTTAAAAAAAAAAAAAAAAATAACAAACATGTTATACTTACCTTCACTGTGCAGCTCGTTCTGCACAGAGTGGCCCCGAACCTGGTCTTCTGGGGTCCCTCGGCAGCTGTTTCAGCTCCTCCCCGCAAGCATTAACCACCTTAATGCGAGCTCCCTCGCATGGTGGTTAGTGCTTGCAGGCGCGCTCCCGTGATACAGCCGGCGGCTATAGCCGCTCACTGCATCACTCGGCCCCACCCCCCAGAGCACCGCGTCATTGGATGTGATTGACAGCAGCGCGAGCCAATGGCTGCGCTGCTTCCAATCCATCCACTGTAGCCAATCAGCGGCCAGGGTGAGCGGAGGAATAGATGTCGGGAACGAGAAGCTGACTTTTGAGGCGTCAGGTAAGTAAAACGGGGGGGCTGGGGGCGGCGGTATTGTCAGAAGTTTTTTCACCTTAATGCATAGAATGCATTAAGGTGAAAAAATTTTTACCTTTACAACCCCTTTAAGCATATCAGGTGATGTGCATTTGTGTAATGAGGGAGGGTGTGGCCTAAGGAGATCAACACCCTACATCAAGGTTAGCATAATTAATAGGCAGCTTCTTTTCCTTAGGCAAAATGGGCCAAAAAAGCGATTTAACCACCCTGGCAGAATGATTATTTCAGATTTTTGATGCTCAAAGCGGTACAATGTTTTGCATGGAAAATTGGCGTTTTATATTGTAGGCCTGTAATTCTTAGGAATAACACACTTAAATCTGTCCAAACAAGAGTCTAGTAGACATCCCGGGTATAATAAAGTTTGAAACACGAAATCATAAGTTATAATATAATAAATAACTATAAATAATTATAACAAATAATAATAATACAAATTATTCAATAATGTAATCAAATCAAAAACACTGAAATTTGCTCAGTTGCAGAATTGTCGATGTCATTACTTTCAGTGTTTGATGACGGATTTCCCCATGAATCACTATCGCTCAATTCTGCAAGTGATTCTAATTGATTATCGCTGTTTTCTAGCTGGTCTAAAACCGCTTTTAATGTAAAGGGACACTTTTTGGTTGCTATGGACAATCTCGTTTCCAGGCAGAAAGAACAGTATTTATAATATAAAACTGCATACAGGGCACTGGACAAACCACTAGGGACAAAAGGGATGTGAAATAATTTGATACAGTAATGTAATCTGTAAAATTACAGTGTACTGTATGTGTAATGTGTTTTTTACTTTTTGAATTTGGGGCCGTTCTCCGTCCCTGTGCGTCGCAACACTCGCAGGGAACGGAGCTCTGCACTGTGATAGATCCGGCAGGGAACACAGCTCGCACACACAGGGGGGAGACATCGCAGGATCCTGGGGACAAAGTAAGTAACTTTGCCTGGATCTTGCGATGCGATCCCGAGTGTGGCTCGGGGATACTGAAAATTCACCCCGAGCCACACTTGGGATTACTGCTAAGGAGGTTACCTGACTCTGAAAAGTCAAAAATTGTAAAAATAAAAGTCTTTCAGGGGGATGCAGCACTCTTGCAGCACTCTTGAAATTGCAAAGATATTGGGGCATGATCACAGAACCATCAAACGTTGTGTTGCAAATAGTCAACAGGGTTGCAAGAAAGACGTTGAGAATAAAAGTTAACTGCCACCAAAGTTAACTGCCAAAGATTTGAGAAGACTCAAACGTGAAGCTACCAGTAACCCATTATCCTCCAGTGCTGTCATATTCTAGAACTGCAACCTACCTGGAGTGCCCAGAAGTACAAGGTGTTCAGTGCTTAGAGCCATGGCCAAGGTAAGGTAGGCTGAAACCCGACCACTACTGAACAAGGCACACTGAAACGTCAAGACTGGGCCAAGAAATATCTGAAGACAGGTTTTAGGAACTGAGGAAAAGTCCCTATTGATTGATGGACCAAATAGATGGGCCTGTGATTGGATCAGTAATGGGCACAGAGCTCCACTTCGACACCAGCAAGGCTGAGGTGGGTTAGCAGCATGGGCTGGTATTATTAAAGATGAGCTAGTTGGACCTTTTCAGGTTGAAGATGGACTCAAAATCAACTGCCAAACCTACTGCCAGTTTTTAGAAGACACTTTCTTCAACCAGTGGTACGGTAAAAAGTACTCCACTGCGTGGCTAGCCAGTAAAGGCCTTAAAGACCTCTCTGAATAGTGTCTGGAAGGTTGTAGTTGCTGCTGCACAAAAAGTTGATTGTCAACAGATCAAATAACTGACACTCCATGAATGGAAGGCTTATGACTGTTTTTGAAAACTGTGGCTATATTGGTGTTTTTGTGTCAGAAATGTTTATTTGTAAGTTTTGAGTGGTTTGTTTATTATTCTCACTTTAACAGATGAAAATAAACAGTGAGATGGGAAAATGTTTGTTTTTAATTTAGTTGCATAATAATTCTGCACACTGAGTCTCGGTTCACACTGGGGCGGCTTCAAAGTCGTCTAACTCTGAAGCCGCCCCACACAGCGCGAGTTCAGCAGGGCTTGCATATGACTTCTGCAATAGAAGTCAATGCAAGCCACTCCGAAGTCGCCCCCAAGTAGTATAGGAACCTTTTTCTAAGCCAGAGCCACTGAATGGAGCCTGACTTGTCAGGCAGCTAAGTCGCCTAACAGGTCATCCCAGTGTGAACCAAGCCTAATAATTGCCCAATAATTGTGCACACATAGATATTTTCCTAATAAAGCTAAAACCTCACTTTTACTTTCTTCAATATTCAGGTTTGACGTTTATTAACATTTTGGATTAACCGAGCTAATTGTAGTTGTTCAATAATGACATTAATCCTCAAAATACAACTTGTGTGCATGTATACCTGCACTTGGGTACACCTAAACAACTTGATACTTTAAACAAAATTTACTGCTAGCCTTAGTTTTGATAATAAATAAAAGATCAGCCTGATGCTTTGGATCAAACCCGCCAGGAAGCCGTCACTGCACACCGCCAATCATAGGTAGTGAGGCATTTACCACCTGGCAGCTACACATACACATGCTGCCTATGATTGGCGGTGTGCAGTGTCGGCTTCCTGGCAGGTTCGATCTGAACACGCCCAAGCCCATCACTACTCCCACATATCCTAAAACCCCTACAAATAGTTTTTCCAAAGTCAGTCAAATGTCTTTAGAAAATTGTTTAAAGTGAAGCTCTACTTTTATTGAGGGGAAAAAGAAACCAAGTTAGTGTATATGTGTGTATATATATATCAAAGATTTTAGCAAACATAAATGCAAATGCGTACTTGTTCTGCAGCTAATAAGGTAAACCATTGCACTACTATCCTTAACTACTTCATGATTTTATATGTAGAAGATACATCCTAGAAAACATCAACAAAGTTAAACGGATGTGCTTTCTTTGTTCAGCTCCCCTCCACTCCCCTCGCAGCTATTACCAATTCTCAAAATGACGGCCAGTATTTGCTGTGTATTATATAGCAGTAGTCAAAATGCAGCCACACCTGTGTAAAGTGACACTTGCAGATAGTCTGCATGTGTCATCGAGTTAATACATTGTAACAAGTATTGGTACATTGAGCTACTTGTGAATGAAATAGTAACTGCAAACGTTTGACCTTTCATTTGCACATTAACATAAGTTAAAGCAGTAATAAACCCAAAAGCAAACATTTATTATATTGCAGCTTACTCATTCTTAGATGTGATGGCTATATTAGTTTCCTTTTTTAGGCTCTCTTTTATTTTTACCGGGTGATCTAGACAGTAAGTCTGATGTTTTTCAACAGAACAAGCAGGCCTGCTGATGTAGCAATTAAAGGGTCAAGACAAACCATTTAACACAGACACCTACAATGATCAGCTTTTATTTACTGTGCCTTGAAAAAGTATTCATACCCTTTGACATTTTCCACATTTTGTCATGTTACAACAAAAAACATAAATATATTTTATGTGATAGACCAACACAAAGTGGCACATAATTGTGAAGTGGAAGGAAAATTATAAATATTTTAAAATTTTTTTTACAAATAAATATGTGAAAAGTGTGGTGTGCATTTGTATTCAGCCTCCCTGAGTCACTTTGTAGAACCACCTTTCACTGCAATTACAGCTGCAAGTCTTTTGGGGATGTCTCTACCAGCTTTGCACATCTAGAGAGTGACATTTTTGCCCATTCTTCTTTGCAAAATAGCTCAAGCTCTGTCAGAATGGATGGAGAGTGTCTAAACAGCAATTTTCAAGTCTTGCCACAGATTCTCAATTGGATTTAGATCTGGACTTTAACTGGGCCATTCTAACACATGAATATGCTTTAATCCAAACCATTCCATTGTATCTCTGGCTGTATGTTTAGAGTTGCTGTTCTGCTGGAAGGTGAACCTCCACCCCAGTCTCAAGTCTTTTTCAGACACTAATAGGTTTTCTTTTAAGATTGCCCTGTATTTGGCTCCATCCATCTTCCCATCAACTCTGACCAGCTTCCCTGTCCCCGATGAAGAAAAACATGCCCACAACATGATGCTGCCACCACCATGTTTCATGGTGGGGATTCTCCCACCTGAGCTGTGGATCTCTGCAGCTCCTCCAGAGTTACCATGGGCCTCTTGGTTGCTTTTCTGATAAATGCTCTCCTTGCCCGGCCTGTTTAGGTGGACGGCCATGTTGTGGTATTTTTGCAGTTGTGCCATAGTCTTTCCATTTTTGGATGATGGATTAAACAGTGCTCAATATTCAACCCTTGGTATATTTTTTTTATAATCTAACCCTGCTTTAAACCCCTCCACAACTTTATCTCTGACCTGTCTGGTGTGTTCCTTGGCCTTCATGATGCTGTTTGTTCAGTAAGGTTCTCTAACAAACCTCTGAGGGCTTCACATAACAGATGTATTTATACTGAGATTAAATTACACACAGGTGGACTTTATTTATTAATTGGGTGACTTCTGAAGGCAATTGGTCCCACTAGATTTTAGTTAGGAGTATCAGAGTAAAGGGGGCTGAATACAAAAGCACGCCACACTTTTCAGATATTTATTTGAAAAAGAAATTGAAAACTATTCATCATTTTTCTTCCACTTCGCAATTATGTGCCACTTTGAGTTGGTCTATCACATAAAATCCCAATAAAATATATTTAACCACTTCAGCCCCGGAAGATTTGGGTGCTCAATGACCAGAGCATTTTTTGCGATACGGCACTGCGTTGATTTAACTGACAACTGGGCGGTCGTACGACGCTGTACCCAAACAAAATTGACGTCTTTTTTTTCCCACAAATAGAGCTTTCTTTTGGTGGTATTTGATCATCTCTCCGGTTTTTATTTTTTAGGCTATAAACAAAAAAAGAGCGATAATTTTGAGAAAACATAATATTTTGTACTTTTTGCTATAATGAATAGCCCCAATTTTTTTCTCAGTTTAGGCCGATATGTATTCTTCTACATATTTTTGGAAATAAAAATCTCAATAAGCGTATATTGATTGGTTTGTGCAAAAGTAATAGCGTCTACAAAATAGGAGATAGATTTATGGCATTCTTATTATTTTACTAGTAATGGTGGTGATCTGCGATTTTTATCGTGACTGCGACATTATGACGGACACATCAGACACTTTTGACACATTTTTGGGACAATTGACAATCATACAGCGATCAGTGCTTTAAAATGCACTGATTACTGTATAAATGTCACTGGCAGGGAAGGGGTTAACACTAGGGGGCGATCAAGGTGTTAACTGTAGGGGGAGGGGACTGGCTATAGGAGATGAAAGATCGTGGTTCCTAGCTATTAGGAACTCACGATCTGCATCTCCTCTCAGAACAGAACAGGGATTTGTGTGTTTACACACAAACATGTCCCTGTTCTGCCTCTCGTATCCGTGATGGCTCGTGGGTAATCGCGACCACCGGTCAGGAGCATCGGCACCCCCACAGTGCAGTGGGCGCGCGCCTGCTATCCCGCTTAAAGGAGCCGACGTATAGCTATGATGGCTCACAGGAACGTGCCAACCTGCTGCAGTATAATGACGGCAGCTGGTCGGCAAGTGGTTACGTTTATGGTTGTAGTATGACAAAATGTGGAAAATTTCAAGAGGTATGAATACTTTTTCAAGGCATTGATGGTAAACCCTGTCCCAAAAGGAACAAAAATTGTTGCTGTAAGGCCCCTTTCACACGATCGGCCACTCAGAGAGTGTCCGCTGACAACCGCCTTCCATCCGATCTGATAAGACCCGCTCAAAACAGACGAATGGGGATACATTCCCCATCCGTCCATCGGATCAGATGAAAACGGACAGGTGGTCCGTTTTCATCCGATCTCCCCATAGAGAACAGCGGGGCTCTGACAGGTCCGTCCCTGAACAGTGAGTGGAGATGGACCTGTCATCCGCGATCCCCCGCTGAGCTAACGGAGTCTGTCCATCGGCTCCACCCCGTGTGAAAGGGGCTTACAGCTTAAAAATTGTTAGCTGGAGCTTGGCTTCAATTTGTTTAGTGTATCTTAATCTGCTAATGCATCTAACACTCCCCTTCCCCTGACTAATAATGTTGCCATCCAAAAGTGTCTCTGTTGCTCTTTCATCCAGAATGTAGATACTCTAATACAGGAGGTGTGTTACTGGCCAGATCTATAGGTGTAAACAGAAGAAAAAAAAAAAAGACTAAAAAAAGAAAACAAATTCAGCCACCACATCTTGGTAAGAAGTAATATGTTACATTTTTAGGTTGGGGTTTAATACCATTTTAAAGAAACCTTAAAAGTTGGAAAAATGCGTTTAAATAAAATGTATTCATATTTAACTTCTTATTAATTCAAATTAGCCCTAATAACCTTTTTTTCTACAGTAAAACTGCTTTTTTTTAACCAACATTGACCAAAATAGATTTTTTTTTTGCCTATTGAATACATAAAAAATACTATTGGTGTTCATGCATTAACATTTACATTGTCCACTTATGAATAATAATATTGAAATCAATCACATTGCTTGCAAAAAATATGATTTTTATAACAGCTTACCTGTAAAAATCCTTTTCTTTGAAGTACATCACGGGACACAGAGCCATAGTAATTACTATGTGCGTTATAGACCACCTTCAGGCGATGGACACTGGCACATCCTAAACAGGAAGTTGCCTCCCTATATAACCCCTCCCACTACTGGGAGTACCTCAGTTTTTCTAGCAAAGCAATACACATGTATACAAGAAAGAAGGGAGGGACCTCTGTGTCCCGTGATGTACTTCAAAGAAAAGGATTTTACAGGTAAGCTGTTATAAAAATCCTATTTTCTTAATCGTACATCACGGGACACAGAGCCATAGTAATTACTATGTGTCCCAGAGCATGTGCACTGCCCACGAAGCACTAACAGCCCTGGAGGAGTACGCTTTGATTTGAGAGGGTGAAATCTACCTCTTTAAACCATAAGCTAGAATGATTACTTGTCAAATCCATTTAGAAATAGATTTCAATGCTACCTGTCCTCCTCTAGGACCTTCAGGCAACACAAACAAAACATTCGTTTTTCGAATCTGAGCAGTCGCCTTTACGCAGACCTTGACTGCTCTCACCACATCAAGAGAATGTAGTGATTTTTCTTCCATAGAACAGGGTTCTGGAAAAAAAATGAAGGTAGAACAACATCCTGGTTTAGATAAAAACCTGACACTACCTTCGACAGAAAGTTAGGAGGAGGACACAATACTACCTTATGCTTGTGAATAATAATATGGCTCTTTACAGGAAAGAGCAGCCAACTCTGATACCCTTCTTGCAAAGGATATGGTTACCAGAAAAACTAGTTTCCTTGTCAAAAGGACCAAGGGAATATGTCGTATCGGCTCAAAAAGGTTGTTTTTGTAACACAGACAGAACTAAATTCAAGTCCTAAGAGTTCAGGGGTGACCTAACCGAGGGATTAGGCCGCGTTACCCCCTGAAAAAAACTACGAACCAAAGAATGCGAAGCAAGTGGTCGTTGAAACAATACCAATAAGGCCGAGACCTGGCCTTTGAAAGTACTCAAGGCCAGCTTCGTTTCTAACCCCATCTGCAGAGAGTCAATGATTCTACCTATGACATACCTCCTGGGGTGCCAACCCCTGGATTCAACCCAGGAGACTTATGTCTTCTGGACTCTATTAATATGTGATTCTGGAGGCCGGCTTCCTTGCATTAACCAAGGTAGATACCACTGAGGGAGGGAAGGGAGGGAATGCATAAATCACTGAACTGTTTCCATGGGAACAGCAAGACATCTGTTCCGCATGCTAGTGGAACCTTTGTTCTTGACAGAGTTGTCGATTTCTTTGTTGAACCTGGACGCAAACAGATCTACGTCAAAGTCCCCAATCTTTGACATATTGACAGGAAGATATCGGAGTGAAGGAACCATTCTCCTGGGAACAACTGCTGGCGACTCAAGTAGTCCATGTAAAAAATCAGATGTATAGAAATCCGCCCACTCATACACCCAAAAACGCTGCGCTGATGGCAAAGACCTAAATCTGAGCTGCTGCTTAAATAATAAGTATACAATGAAAAATTGATTCACCACAAACTCGCTCCCAGTGAACTCAAAATAGCAGCGCTAAAAGCAATCTCTAATCAAAAAGTGAGATGTAGTGAAGAGTGATATACTGATGAATCAACCTGTGTAATGATTACATCACGTCCTCACCCTTCAACATTAATGTGCATACAATAATATGCTCAAAAAAATCACAAAAGAATGGTGCATATAAACCAATTAAGTGAATAACATATCTGTGCACATACAAATATAATGTGAAAATTATAACTAAGTGAGAGTCAATGTAAATTAACTCGCAAAAAATTGTATCTATAAAGTGTGTCCACAAACAATCCAAAAGTAAATAGTCCAAAACAAAATCCGTGACGTGTTGTGGTGCAAATCTTCTACTTAAATGAATCTTCCACCGCACCTCTGTGACTGTGAATCCACTCCCCTTAGGCGAATAAACTCACCAGCTCCTTTTGCCCACACTCTCGTGTCAGGGCCAACAAGCTTTTATCCCACACTTTCAGGGGATATGATTGATCTTCAGTGGTAAACCTGTAACCTTTACCTCTCCAAAGTGTGATGCCCAAGAGCTCTCTCCACATGAAAAAAGAAAAATAATCCAATAGTGCAATAACGTAATGATATTTATTAAAATCAAAAGCCCCTTCACCATTACACTCACATCCTTAAAAATCACTGCAGGCTCAAAAGTAACACAGCACAGCAAGCTGTCACAGCATCAAATTAAAACAGTAGACCAGTGTGTGGTGGTCACGGCGGACCCAGGTAGCGCAGTACCTGGGTCCGCCGTGACCACCACACACTGGTCTACTGTTTTAATTTGATGCTGTGACAGCTTGCTGTGCTGTGTTACTTTTGAGCCTGCAGTGATTTTTAAGGATGTGAGTGTAATGGTGAAGGGGCTTTTGATTTTAATAAATATCATTACGTTATTGCACTATTGGATTATTTTTCTTTTTTCATGTGGAGAGAGCTCTTGGGCATCACACTTTGGAGAGGTAAAGGTTACAGGTTTACCACTGAAGATCAATCATATCCCCTGAAAGTGTGGGATAAAAGCTTGTTGGCCCTGACACGAGAGTGTGGGCAAAAGGAGCTGGTGAGTTTATTCGCCTAAGGGGAGTGGATTCACAGTCACAGAGGTGCGGTGGAAGATTCATTTAAGTAGAAGATTTGCACCACAACACGTCACGGATTTTGTTTTGGACTATTTACTTTTGGATTGTTTGTGGACACACTTTATAGATACAATTTTTTGCGAGTTAATTTACATTGACTCTCACTTAGTTATAATTTTCACATTATATTTGTATGGACTCAAGTAGTCCGCCTGCCAATTTTCTATTCCTAGAATGAAGACTGCCGATAGGCGAAGTACATTGTTTTCTGCCCAAGCTAGAATATGATTCACCTCTCTCTGTGCCGCACAACTTCTTGTGCCCCCTTGGTGATTGATATAGGCCACTGCTGTGGCATTGTCGGATTGGATCCTGACAGGACAATTCTGTAAACTGAACGTTCAGGACCAAGTGCTCTGCCCGAATCTCTAGAATGTTAATGGGCAAGGCCATTTCTGATCTGGACCACTTCTCTTGGACAATTGCCTCTTCCAGGACTGCTCCCCAACCCAAAAAAGGTTGGCATATGTTGTTACCACTTCCCAGGTAACTGTAGGAAAGATTTTCCCCTTTGCAGATTTTTGGTTATTAACCATAAACTGAGGCTCCGGCGCACCTTTGGAGTCAGACACATTGGGAAATCTAGAGCTTGAACCCTTTTGTTCCAAGCCGATAGGATACTGTTTTGCAGCAGTCTTGAATGAAACTGAGCATAAGAAACGGCCTCGAATGAAGCCAGCATCCCCCCCAACAACCTCATGCAAAGCTGAATAGAAGAATTCATCTTGCTTAGACCACCTGAATCAGTTCCTTTATGGCGCTGATCTTTGCCTGGGGCAAGAATACCCTTTTCTGGGTGTATCTATGATCAGACCCAAGTATTTTAGCCTTCTTCATGGTTTTAAGGAAGCTTTCTCTAGGTTGAGAATCCAACCTAGGTATTCCAGGTAGTTGAATGTGGTGACCATACTTTTGTCTAAGCGGGCTACCGCTTGGTCTACACACTGAAAATGAAGATTTTCTACCTTGAAAAGTAGATATTACTGGTGAGCGGGGAAATAGGCACATGGAGGTATGCATCCTCGATGTCGATTGACGCCAGAAGTTCTCCTCCTTGTAGGATGGAGACAACGGATTGGATTGACTCCATGTGAAAAAAGAGCAGATATTCAGGAACTGATTTAGATTTTTGAGATCCAGAATGTCCATTCGGTTTTGGTACCGTGAAAAAATGTTTGCACAAAACCCCAACCCCTGCTCTTACATGGGGACCACCATGATCACTTTTTGCCAAAAGATGGTCCAATGCTTGAAAGAAAGACTTCTTTTTCTCTGGATCCTTAACGATAAAACGAGGAGACAGGAACTCTTGGACCTCCAGTTTGTACCCTGGAGCTATTGAGGAAGTCCCCCATCTCTCTCGACACTCTTCCTACCAGACCATTGAAAACTGTATTTCCCCTACTCGAGCGAGCGGGGGCACCTCCTCATAAGGAGGCTTTAAAGGAGTATTTTGTAGGTTTCCTTCCCAAGACTTCTTTAGTCCCTGGGTTTGACCCTGAGGATTACCTTTTGAACTTGACGGCGTAGGCCGTCGTGACTGCCTTGAGGCTGATGCCCCTGCCACAGGAGAAGGAGCTTGTTAAAATGAAATACGTTTACTCCTTTTCCTAAATGGCAAAAGGGTATTTTTTCCACTAGAATTTCTTTGGATGTATTACCCAAATCATCCCCAAACAGCCGTTTCACCGCAAAAAGGAAGACTAGCCAGGAGCTTCTTGCATGGCTCTTAGCGAAGGGCGCGAGGCGAGGAATTCCAACTTTTTATCCGTTGGATCCCTAAGCATTTGCGCATTGTCTGCCAGACAAGTCAAATTTTTACTCACAGAGGATATAGCAGTGTTAATTGTTGGTATACCCCATTTTAGTGAATTTTTTCCTCCATAGGATAAAGTGTGAAAAACTTTTTAGAAGGGAAAAAATGCTTATCTGGGTGATCCCACTCAGATACAAAAAGCTTTTCCAGCAATGAATGGACAGGAAAGCATGCACAACTTGAGGAGGCTTTAGCGAACCCAAACACTCAGTTAAGGGTACATAAATGTGGAGCGGACCATTCAGTAAGAAATTGCACCATCAATCTTACAGATTGTGAAGCTGATCCCCCCACATTTGACCCCTCAGAAGAGGAGTCATCAGCCTCACCACGGTCCCCTGTGAGAATTCATCTTCTCCTGTCCCCAGTTCCTCAGTTTGAGGGTCCTTGGTAATGGAAGAGAACCTGTCGCATTTTGTCCAGCACTGGGATGCGATTAAAGCCGCTAACCTTTTTTCCAATCCTATCATGGCTGAGCAAAAAGACCTTTTTAGTAATATAGACGGGGCTGCAGTGTTGAAAACAGTTTCAAACATTTCATGGCCCTGATGCTTATTCTGACCAGCCTCCCCCTCTTAGGGGAGGATGCCATTGTAGAGATGAGTAGGATTTCCAGAGCTTGAGGGAGACCTTTTTTGGGGGTGTTTCAATCCCTCCCTTCTGACCTTAGCCCGATGCACAAAAGCAGAGGTACTACCAGAAGAAATCGCATCCACTGCTTGAGCAATAGTCCAGCCACTGCTATTAACGCTCAGCCTGATGCTATTAATAAATGTGTCAGGGAATGCCTGTGTCACCAACCTCTTACATACCCCTTTTTGCTATTTTGTCCCTCCGACATCTGCAGCCAGCATAAATGGAGCTTTCAAACATACTCCTGCGCTGGATGTTGGAGGATGCCAACGCCACGCTAAGCCCCACCCCTTCCATCACATCGCGGCCCCCCCTCTCTTTTCAAAAGAGGGTCTTCCTGCGTGAGCATGTGTGTGTGTGTGTGTGTGTGTGTGTGTGTGTGTGGGGGGGAGATGGTGAGGAGACCTGTAAAAGCCGCCGTGCAGGGGCGGTGAAAAATAGGGGCGGCATCACCGATCATTTTTGGCTTTCCCCTATGCAGAAAGAGGGGGAGAGCTTTGTCCAGGTGGGGAGTGTTTCATGGAAGAATATCCCCCCCAACCTTACCAGAGGTCTGAGCTGCTCGCCGGAGGGAAGCCTGCTGCTTCTGTGACACAGCGTGGTCTTTGAGAAAAGCATGACAAGGTACGTGCTCTATACAGCCCCCAGTGGTGATCTTAGGCATGACATTTACTTTTTTAAAGGAGAAAATTTAAAAATTCCTTAGAAACCTCCACTTACCTTTCCCGCCGCAGGGATTTCTGTGGTAAACCAACAGACCCAATCTTCACCTCACACGGTGGGCTCAGTTACAAAACCTTCAGGAACCGAGAACCCACACTCCTGGAGCTGTAAAGCACCCCGCCAGTAAAAACTTTATGGCTGAAAAAACCAAAGCTCTGGATCCCGGGGTCCAGCTCACTAAAAAGAGAAGCATTACGGGCTAAACCTTGTTTCTTCCGCCACGAGGCCTGGGTACCATTATATTTGGCCTGAAAAGACACTTTGAATGGATCCGGCTACATAGCTAGCCCCAGCAAGGATTGCTCCAGTGGAGCTCAGCACAGCACATCTTAGACCAGGGATCTTCAAACTATGGCCCTCCAGCTGTTGCAGAACTACACATCCCATGAGGCATTGTAAAACTCTGAAATTCACAGACATGACTAGGCATGAAGGGAACTGTAGTTCCTGAACAACTGCAGGGCCATAGTTTGAAGACCCAGTGTCTTAGACACTAGTGAAAAAACTGAAGTACTCCCAGTAGCGGGAGGGTTTATATAGGGAGGCAGCTTTCTGTTTAGGGTGTGCCAGTGTCCATCACCTGAAGGTGGCCTATAACCCACATAGTATGGGTCTGTGTCCCGTGATGTACAATTAAGAAAACTCAATTTGCTGCAGTTTTATCCTTACCTGTCCCAAATTCAGCGACATATCACCAATGATACCGCACACCGGCTTGTCTAAACTTTTCTGGTCAGGACCATGAAAGTGCTTTGCACTCTCATTCAATCCAATAGAGTTTGTTCTCTAGACTAACTCTACATTGGAATGAATAGGAGTACATGTGCTGACCTATCTGGGAAGATTTTGACAAGTCGCTCTGCAACCTCACTGACAATATTTTGCTGGATGAGGGACAAGTGAGGATAAGACTGGGGTTGGGGCAGAAAATGGAAAAATAAAAAGTGTGCCTACACCAAGCTGCATGGGTAAAAGAAATTCAAATAATGCTTTATTTGTACCTGCAAAATATTTTATGGCTTTTATAGTGCTTTACTGCTTGGCCACAAAACTCGCACAACTGGAGTAAAGGTGGTTTTCCTGTAGCGGCTTCTATGTGTTTTACTCTGACATGCTGGGTAAGATCACCTGCAACAAACAAATGCTCAATTATAAAATTGTATAATGTCTTTCGTTTATATTCATGCATTCTTATATACATTGATTGTGTAGTGTTATCACATGGTTGCTCTGAAGAACAGTTATTAATAAAATTATGTCCTTTGTACATCATTCCAGTTTCACCAAAGGTCTCCAAATGTTACCTGAAGTCACTTTTACTAACCAATGGCTAAAACAGCAGCTATACTATTAAGATATTCATTATACGCAACATAGTGGTTAATTACCGTTTGCCCTTTAATTAGTCTTGGCAAAGTAACTGTAACCTGGTTCACCGACTCCTTTATTGCACCTGTCCACAGGCAGGAGAAAATATTATGCTTGGATACAAATCCCCACTGGGTCCATACCCTCTACTGACATCAGCTTCTACAGCTCTGTTGACAGCATAGAAGATGTGCACAGTAGAACAGCTCCATGAAGGCACTTTATTCTTTTTTTTTTTTTTTTAAAAAAACATCGGTCAAAAATGTTTTGATTCTTTTAGGGCTCGTTTACGCTTGCTTCAAAATTGCGGCAATGGATACGCTTTTTTTTTTTAAAATTACTCCGAATGCCAAAGCACCTGTCACTAAATAAAAATGGTTATCTTACAGTCCTGTTTACATGTTGTGTTTGCTTCAAAAATTATACCCCATGCCACTTTCTTGATGCTTCAAAGCCTCCTCAAAGCCCCCACAGAAGTTTATGACAAAGCTCGCTAACAACACCTGCAGCTATTGGGAGGCTTTTATTTAGCGTTAGCTTTGCTTTGGAGGTGTTGCAGGTATGAGATATCCCAGGATGTACTGGGAAACCAACAAGCAAACTAGAAAGACATCACCAGCAGTCACTTCTGGTTCAGGTGTATATATTCTGGGAATTTCTAGTGTAGATGTCACATCTGGTGTGCAGCGTGGAGCAGCAGGGAGGTAAGCAGGGTCCAGATTGGAGCAGAGCAACTAGTACATGGCACACGTGGTGTGCAACATGGGAACACTATAGTGGAGGGTGAACGAGACTGGAGAGTAAGGACTGAGCACTGGAGGATCAGCAGAGCTGGGGGACCGGAGCAGAAGAAACTAGCAGATGTTACATGTGGTGCACAGCATGAGAGCAATATAGCAGGATGGGAGCAGGGACCACAGCGAGAGGAGGATCAGAAAACCAGAGGTATCAGCAGAGCTGAGGGTACTACTAAGTAGGGCATCAGCAGAGCTGGGGGTACTACTAAGTAGGGCATCAGCAGAGCTGGGGGTGCTAATAAGCTGGGGATCTGCTGAACAGGCATACTAATGCACTGGGGGATCTGCTGAACAGGGATACTAACTAGCTGGGTGATCTGCTAAACAGGGGTATTAATGAGCTAGGGTTCTACTGGGCTCCTTTAAAACAAATAAAAAATCAACACACAGGGCATTTGCCAAGCTTCATTAAAACATTACTGAAGCATCAAAACCACATAAAAAAAATGTTGTAGCAGTAGGCGCTTTAATGAGTGGGAGGTCAGCTGGCCTGGAAGTGACTACTGAGTGGGGGAATCCGCAGAGCTGGAGGTACTACTGAGTGGGGCATCAGCAGAGCTGGGAGTACTAATAAGCTGGGTATCTGCTGAACAGGGATACTAACAGGCTGGGGGATCTGCAGAATGGGGATACTAGTGAGCTGGAGGATCTGCAGAACAGGGGTACTAATGGGCCCCTTTAAAACAAATAAAACAATCAATACATACAGGGCATTTGCCAAGCTTCAAAAAAAGCATCACCGAAGCATCAAAAACACATCCAAAAAGTATGTTGAAGCGGTAGGCGCTTTAATGTGTGTTAAAGTCAAAGCAAGTGTAAATGAGCCCTTAGGGTAAGTACTGCGTTTATGGAAAAATCCAAAGTGCCAGATAGACAGTGCCCCTAAAATATAACTACTGGCACCCAACCTTTTATTTAGCCTCACACACACACACCACAAAAAAAACACACACACACACAAAAAAAAAAAAAAAAAGAGGCTTTAAGTGGGCTTTACATTTAGTATCATGCACATTCTTTTTAATTGGAAAATTCATTAGAAGTCATGTTCAAATTAGTCTCAACCATGTTGGTAGCCAAACTAAGACAGTTTAAAAAAAAACACATACAAGAGTTTTTGGTGGCAGCTGCCCAATATTTGTGGGTCAATGAGTAGGCAGCTTTCCAAGTGTTATTTTAGCATTTCCAATGTATTCAAGTGAGAAGATAAACAAGCACTTGGCATTTTATCCGGTAGTAGGTTGGGATTTTTTTTTTATTTCAGAAAATATAAACAATAGCCTCGATTTCTAATATGGGAAGAGGTTGTCACATAGGTCCCATGGGAGGCCAAAGTAAGGGTAGAGAGAATGGAACTCATGTAAATTCTTCCTCCTTTTAACAATTCACACTGAATTTCACAGAGGAAGAAGATTCTATACTATGCCAAACAAGATTCCAGGTTAAAAAAACTAGCATTCATGACAAGAGAATATCCCACGGAATTGACAAATGGATAGGGGAGGGGTAGGTGCTTCCTTTGTGTTTGTGACTAAATAATGTCTGTGACAAAACCTTTTTTTATTTCTAATTAGAATTCACCCTTTCACCTACCAAATGTTCTTCTAAGACATCTGCAGTACTCAGATGAACTCCGACACTAAACATCTTGACAGGCTGTAATTGCCTTTTTTTGCAAAGCAAAACGATTATTAACTTCTCAGTTCATTACCAAAGCAAATTTAATTCCTAAATATCAAAAAGCAGGCTGCATATAACAATGAATTATTGTTTAAATAGGCAAGGAAAAAATAGATTATACTATGACAGATGTGGGAAAATAAATAGTCTTTAACCTGGACAATATTTGACTGTATCTAATTGCCCTTTGCCATGTAAAGCTGGGCTGCATTTCCTGAGCAAAGTGAAAGACTTTTTTGTGTGTGAATCTATTACAATTCTGCATCCTGGGAGAAGAGAACAAATGCGGACGCATTAATTCAAAATATCATAGGGAGTTCTAGAGGAAGTCGTAACACATTACCACAAATGTTTATTCATTTTCTGTCAAGTCATATCTGGGAAATAAAAATGAAAAGTTCCTCTGACATAATTATTCCACATTCCAGCTATATATACTGTATGATAACACTATATACACACACCTAATATGCACTGTTGGATGTTGTCTGTACCCTTTTCTAATTTGTGTATTTCTACCTTATTGCAGATTTCTATTTTAACTGAGGATATAATTAAAAATTGTAAAAATTGTCTGCACAAGTGTCACTTAGCAAAATCACCTAGAGCAAATCTACCTAGAAGAGTGAGCAAATCTGGTACAGAACTACCTCAAAATACCCAATTATGAACTTAAAACATGATAAACATTAACGAGCAAAAGTGAGTTCATTCCAGAACAGGCAATGTTTAGGTTATTACAAAACAATGCCAAAAGCAATTAGCATATACAATGTACAGACAGGGTACTCGTTTGCTAGTTTTTATTACGGTTTTCATTTATTGTGTTAAAAGGTTCTCTTTATGAAAGGTCTATTAGGCCTTTGATGCCTCCTCTGTATACATGAGATACATGTTGCAGACACAAGGGCCAGAACTTCTGTGAGTTTAAACTTTGGCAGCTCGACATCAGACAGGGCATCAGGAAGAGGTGGGGCTTAACCTTGACTCGAGGCTTCATGTTAAGCATAGACCTAGAATTCAAGAGGATCAATCCGAACAAGAACACTGGTTCTTGTAGGTCAATGGTCTCCAAATTGTGGCTCAGGGGTCGGATGTGGCCCTTTTCTAGTCTTTATCAGGCCCTTGGGACACTATTCCTCCCCCTGACACAGATAGCGTGGAGCACTATTCCTCTCCTGATACCAACAATGAAGCACAATTCCTCCCAATGACACCACCGACAGGGCACTATTTCTTCCCCTAATATCAACAATGGGGCAGTATTCCGCCCAGCGATACCAACAAGGCATTCTTTACTTCCATTAATGCCGGGGTATTTTCTACCCCCACAAGCCACAGTTCGGCCCCCTCAAAGTCTAAAAGACAGTAAACCGACCCTTTGTTCAGAGAGTTTGGAGAGCCCAGTAGTAGAGCAATGTTGTGTTAGCTTTTACATTTTATTTCGAATTAGGTTCACTCAGTAGTGATCAGAAAATGGGAACATAATTTTCTGTAGATCATGTACATAATTGTAAGTGTATATAAAAAATATGCAGTGTTCTCCCTAGAATTTCTTTTCAGCTAGGTGGGATGATAAATGTAGCCAAGTGGTCAAAATAAAGGCAGTATTAAATTACCAAAAATCTAAAATCTTGCCACAAATGTTGAATCAATATTTTCAGAGAAAATCACACAAGTTGATCTTTAAATATTGAATTAAAAGACAATGTCTAATTAATAATTACCAACATAAAAGATGCATTTTGTTAATTTTGATGCAGCTGTGGCCTGTCCCACTTCCAACATGATATGGTTTATGAGATGACTTTGGAAGGGTGTACACCATCTTACTGGAAGCACAATACTCAGATTTCTTAATTGAAAGAGCACTTACAGAACTGATAGCTGTGGCTAGGACATGGAACCATTATACAGGCTTTCTGACAGACTAAGAACAATAGCAAATTCTTCCCTCTAACGTAAAACACACTATTTCTATTATGCCCCTTCAACCAAAAGAGAATTTGTGGGGTCAGATACTGATACTGGATAAGATAACTTGGAATACAACCAGTGTTGATCCCAAAGGTATTTAAGTAGGGTTGGGGCTCTGTGAAGGTTACCTGTATTCCTCCACACGAAACCATTTCCTAAAACAATACACATGCATATGTGGGAATTTTCTGTTTTGTATAAGGGACGGTGCTGCTTTATAGTGGAGAAACATTTTTTATTTTAAAGTATAAGTTCACCTTTTTTTTAAAAAAATTTGCAAGTAAAAAAAAAAAATGTGCATTTATTTTTTTCTTAGGAGCCTGTAAAACATTGCATCCACGATCAGCAGATCGTGGGTCCAATGTTCGGCTTCTGCAGACTGTCGGTGTAGCTGTCTGGCCCTGCTTCATACAGGCAGGTAGTTACTGAAAGACAGGAAGCTCAATGGACTGGACTACGAGAGTGCTCACCAGCGCCCTCAAAGTTCATTGAGAACAACAAGCTGTCAGCCGCTGACGAAATGTGTAGGCATTCGTTCACAAAGCTCTCTGAATGAATGACGCAGCCATGTGGGCCGAGCCCCACATGGCCGCGCTTTTGTATTTTTGTAACAGCGGGTGCAGGGAGAAGATTGGGGGGCAGGTAGTTACTGAATGACAGAAAGCTCCATGGACTGCAAGAGTGCTCACCAGCGCCCTCACAGTTCATTGAGAACTACAAGCTGTCAGCCGCTGACAGAACGTGTAGGCATTCATTCACAAAGCTCAGCGAATGAATGGCGAAGCCCCACGAAACTGCGCTGTTATATTATTGTGATAGCAGGTGTGGGGAGAAGATTGCGGGGGTAACCAGGGAGAGGCACCGGGAGCATGTTACATGTTTCACCCTAAAAACGGGTAGAACATGTATTATGTTCCCAAAGATGACCTTTTCCTTTTAAAGTTTTTTTTGTGTAATATTATTTATATATGTGAAAAAAATGTAGTCCTAGTACTCACTCTCTCTTTATTTACTTGCATTATGTATGTGAGTTAGGCATCTATCAGTACACTGTATATGCAGACATGTATACTATTCAGGGCCCATTCACACCAGGGTGATTAGTTGTGTAATTAAACCACACCCATTATTGGGTGTTGCATTAAGGCAGCCTACTCCCTTAAATAGGCTTCCCAACGCAACACATCAGTTTACAAATCGTACCTGCTGTACCAACAATCCAACATTAGTGCGGCGATCTCTCTGGTAGTCATTTGTGTTCTGACAGGAGACACGCACGCCCCCCTCTCGCCCGTACACTCTGGTCGGCACTCTCAGCCAATAGCTGATTGGGAGCCGGTTGGCTGCTGGTTTTCCAGCATGCTCATCAGACAGAAGCCAGCCAAATGGCCAGCTTCTGTTGGACCGGCTGCCATAGACACAGTTCAATAAAAACCAGCCGATGTCGTCCGACATTCGGCCCATGTGTACTAGGCTTAAAGGTTAATGGTGATTTGCTTATCACAGGCTCCAATGCAAAATTCCCAGCCATTGGTCTGGCTAGTTCCATCCTGCAAATCAGTGGTCTGCATTAACTTTTGTTTATTCAATAGTAGAAGGTAGGGTTGTCCCGATACCACTTTTTTAGGACCGAGTACAAGTACCGATACTTTTTTTCAAGTACTCGCCGATGCCGATTACCGATACTTTTTTTTTAATGTCACGTGACAGTTTTTTTTTTGCTATTTTTTTTGGGGGGAGGGGGTGAACGTTGTATGTGTGTGTGGTTTTTTTTTTGTTTTCTTTTACAATTTTTATTTTTTACAATAATATTTTTTTATTATTTATTGTTTTTTTTTTTTGTTTTTTTTTTAAATCAGCCCTGTTGGGGGGCTTTGGTGAGATATCAGGGGTCTTAACAGACCTCTGATATCTCCCCCTTGAAACAGAGAAAGAGACAGAGGATAGAGATTCCCCAGTCCCTTTCTCTGCAGCGTCAGCTGCACTGAGAATGAATGGAGAGATGACAGCGGCTTCTCTCCATTCATAAACTGACACATCGTAATCACAGAAGAATACAATGTTTCAGTTATGTGAATGGACAGAGTCAGCTGACTCTATCCATACACAAAGGAAGGAGGGGGAGGACGGAGGAACTGAGGGGGAGAACGGAGGGAACAGATGAGAGAGGAATGCAGGGGACAGATAAGGATAGAGGAACGGAGGGGGAGAGATAAGGAGAGAGGAACGGAGGGGGAGTACGGAGGGGGACAGATAAGGATAGAGGAACGGAGGGGGAGTACGGAGGGGACAGATAAGGATAGAGGAATGCAGGGGACAGCGGAGAGGCACAGAGGAACAGAGGGAGCATGGAGGAGGATGCAGTGACAGTCAGCTGTGAGCGATCACAGCTGTATGTCACTAAAGCTGGTGAAAGCCGCTGGGGGAGAATCCTGTAACTCCCCCACGCGCCGATCACAGCTGTCCTCCAGGTATCGGGGGAAGCATCGGGAGCATTTGCCCGAGTACAAGTACTTGGGCAAATGCTCGGTATCGGTGCCGATACCGATACTAGTATCGGTATCGGGACAACCCTAGTAGAAGGGGTCACTTCTGAAATGTTTTGTGCTGAAAAGCCCCAGAATGTTTTTATCTCTAGTAAGATAGTAAGAGACCAGCCCAGTAAACACACAAACTCCACGTATATGCCCCTCAGTATTACAACAAAGCCTAGGCAGCAGTACCGTCCATCCAGTAATAGTAACCACAATTCTACAATTTCACAACCAAGAAAAGAAAAAGCCTAACTATAGTTAGTGGCAACATTTGTACAATGTGTACTTTTCTACACTGCAGAAAAACATAAATACAACATAAAAAGTTCAAGAAGCATTGTTTTATATACATACTTTTCACTTTATAGGCTTTGTCACACAGATGGCATTTGTGAGGCCTGGCTTCAGAATGGTATGCAATGTGATCGTGTAGCTTTTTCACTGTACTCAGTTCTTTCCCACACTGACTGCACTGGTAAAACTTCTTTTCATGCTGGGTTGACTGGTGTAAAGCCAGTTGACAACTGAAATGTATTAGAGAATGGGGGGGAAAAAAAATGTAAAAAAAAAAAAACCTATACACAATATCACTTTTTATATTATTGCATCAGATTTCACCAAAGAACACCTGTTCAGAGTATGTGACACAAAAATACATGGTTCAGCAGCCAGGGAGCTAGTTTTTCTGTAGTACAGAAAAATGTCAACAATGACAGTCTCCATACTTCCGCAATACAGATTGGCTTTAAAGTGGTTGTAAAGCCACTATAGAAAGTTACGCTTTGTTCACTTTTCACTTCAGAGATTCACAACCACTTTTAAGTAAATCTGTCACAAACCTGAGCAATTTAAACAAGTGTATATGATGAAGCAATGCAGAAGTGGGTATTAATTCAAGTCAAAACAATATTAGAGGAACTAAAACTATCAACTTAACGGCTTCCCAAACATTTACATTCAAGGCATGCCATAAATGATAACTGTCACTTTTGTTTGTGCTCTCAGACGAAACTTAAACTATCAAACGGCTGGTCTCATAACTGATCACATGTGGAGCACCATGGCAACTGCAAATCAAACAGAGGCTAAGGCCCCTTTCACACAGGCGGTCCGGTCTGATCTGCCTGTCAGTTTTTCAGACAGACCCAACTGGACCCTCCATTCTCCTCTATGGGTAGCCAGATGTAAATGGACTTGTGTCTGTTTACACCCGGCTACCTACAATCTGATCCAGCAAAAACAAACGGAAGGGGGATCTGTTTCCCTCCATCTGGCCAGATCAGATGGCAATCGGTTGCACACGGACAGCCGTTGCACTTTATGATACTACAATAGTATAAACCCAAATATACTGTTAAAAATTTATGTTTATCCTACAGCCGATCAATAATCGAGTAGTATGAAAGTGATATCCTTTTCTGTGAGTTCATTGATGGACCAAGCCTCTTCATATTCTCGACCATAGGGTTTATAGCGCCACCTATAGGAGTAGGACACTAAGCAGAAAATAAACTCGCCACTGCCTATGGGCAAGTCCTGGCTGGTATACTGTAAACCCCCTCTCTGCTATAGGCAAACCAGTTAGTAACAAGCAGGACCCACAAAAAAAACAAGATGGGTGGGTGCTGTGTATGTCAATGGAGTCAGAGAAAGGGATATTACGGTAAGTGACAAAAATCGAATTCTCCCTTTTGTTTATTAACCACTTGCTGACCGCCGCACGCCAATATACGTCGGCACAATGGCAGCGGTGGGCAAATGGGCGTTCCTGTATGTCCCCTTTAATTTGCGGGGTTAGTGGCCGCACGTGCCTGCCGTGTACTGCGTGACCGTGCCTGCGGGCTCGATGTCTGCCGGTGTCCTGCAATCGTGTCACGGAGCCACAGAATAATGTCAATTTTGTTTTGGTGTAACGTTGCACGGCCGCGCAATTGTCAGTTAAAGCGATGCAGTGCCGAATCGCAAAAAGTGCTCTAGTCAGGAAGGGGTTAAAGCCTTCCAGGGCTGAAGTGGTTAAGGGACACAGTCTCTTCATATACTCAACCATAGGAACGTCCCACATCAGTGCCAACAAACACAGAGGGGTGAGAAACCGGAGTCAAAACAACCAACATGCTCCCAAACTGGTAAACAGGAAACATCACCCCAAAAAGGGACACCCTGCAAGAAGAACAGAAAAATTTAAACAGCCTCTTGCAAAACTTCACGGCCAAAGGAAGCATCCGAAGATGCACAAAACAACCACATCATAAAACTTGGTAAAGGTATACACAGACGACCAGGTAGCCACCTAACAAACTTGAGACCCTGATGCCTGATGTTGTAGGGCCCAGGAGGCACTAATCGCCCTGGCAGAATGTGCCGTAAACGAGAAGGGAGGCATTCAACCCTCAAAGTTGTAAACCTAAACCACCAACTGCCTGACCCACCTAAAGATGGTAACATAGGAAGCCGCCAGGGCTTTTTCCAGCCTATTTGTGACCACAGGGAGAGAATCCAATCTCCAAAGTAAGCTGTAGCAACCAGACATAGCAGAATTGCCCAGAGCACAGCCAAGAAATGCAACGCAATCTTCTTAGGATGCGAAGGTCGAAGAAAAACAGACACCACCTTCGGAGGGAAGGAAGGACATGGACGGAGACCCACCTTATCTTGTGTAAAACCAAATAAAGAGACCTACAGGGCAAGTACACCAGCTCTGACACTCTGCATACGGAAGTGATAGCCACCAAAAAGAACAAAAACAAGGTAAGATACTGTTGATAATGTTCTCATATGGGGACTTCTGAATAACCAAGGGGCCCAAAGTTCAAGTCCCGCGGTACAACAGGGAACACACTGGGAGGAGCCACTTGTGAACCCATTGATCGTATCATACAGGCAGGGTAAGGAAACCAAATATATAGTGGGATAAGCTGTAGTGTGTTTAAAGGGGAACAGCTGCAGCCTCAGCAACCCCTGAAGTATCCTTAAGCTCAAAGGTTTCCCTCACAAAAATAATGAGTGCGTCCACCCAGCTCCCTTTTTATTTTTTTTCATGCAGCAACAGGGGCAGAGACAGCATCCTCCCTAATGGAGCAAAAGAGGCTGCTGGTGTCACTGGGAAACCCCAAGTCAGACAACCAGCAGAAATCACTGGCAGGGTGCCGCCATAAGGAGCAGGCAGATGCTACCTATCACCAAACGGGCGGCCAACCTCCATCCTCAGACTTGAGCACAGAAGCAGCAGGCAATCGCCGGGCATGACGCCATCACCCAGCGCTTTACAGCTGAAGAAAACAGCGGGCACATTACAGCTGTCCCTTAGCTCTGTACAGGGAGCATTAGAAATACATTTGCAGAGGTTACTGAGTTCAGCAGGGCAAAGGCCCTAGAACCAAAATGGCAGTGTCACAGCCCAACACTTGTGCATCATAGTCCTGCCCATGAGGCAGGGACAGCATGTGAGGGTAATAAGCCCCAAGGCAAGATGGCGGGCCCACAACATTCAACCGCCCACCATAGCTCCGCCCATCCCAATGGAGGCACCGGGCCGCCACGCAGTGATCACAAGAGAAAGCACGTGCCCCAAAGGCGGGCACCACAGGCTGGTCCATAACCGTCTACCACAACCCCTCCCACCAAAGAGAGGGCACCCAGTCCCCAGGCGGAAGAGGCGGTGAGCCCAAGCAATGCCTTTAAGCAAAATGGCGGGCACTGCCACTTGCTCCACTAGGCCACAAAGCTGCAGCCTAAATTACTAGCTAGGCCAACCACATTGTGTGCACACCTGCGGGGGGGGGGCCCTTTAGGGTATCAGACTAACCAAGGGTGCCATAACTGGTTTGCCTATAACAAAGAGAGGATTTATACCAGCCAGGACTGCTTATAGCTGGTGCTGAGTTTCTTTTCTTGCCTAGTGTCCTATGGGTGGTGCTATAAATCCTAGGGTCAAGAATATGAAGAGGCTGTATTCATCAATGAATGAAAGAGAAAACCAATTGCCTAAAATAAGATCCTGCCTCTCAGAAAGGTACATTTATTATGTCAAACAAAATGTACACATTTTGGTCAATGATCAAATATAGACATTGCTGCCTTCCATGTGTATAAAACAGTAACTAGTATCAAGGCTGGATTTCTTTGCAGTGTGGACACATTTTGTGAAACCAATGTCTACTTTTTCAGGAGGTATATAGATGGAGGCAATGTTATTATGTATCCATACTATCGGTTTACATATCAAAAACATTGATTTCAGAGGCCAACCCAGTGCCAATTTACTTGGGAGAACTACAGGAGGACCCCAAGAGCGCAACCCATCTTTGTACTATATTATACAAGCCGAATGGACAGACCATACTCTAGGCCTGCAACTTCAGCTTGGTAGTATATGAAAAACACTATGTCATTCATAGTCCCTAAATAAATTAGCAAGGACCCCTGTAGTCCTTTTACTGTGCCAATGCCACAAAAAGCCTGGTGGGGCGTATCAATGTGTTGTCAGGCATATTGTAACCAAGCTTTTTTTTTCAGTAAAGGCTTCTTTCTGGAAACTCGACCACGCAGCTCATTTTTGTTCAAGTATCATCGTATTATGCCTTTTTGAAACAACCACGCCGTCTTTTTCCAGAGCAACCTGTATTTTTCCTGTTACCTATGTATTTTTCTTTGTATCATGAATAATTCTTTTGGCAGTTGTGGCTGCAATATTTCTTGGTCTACCTCACCTTCACTTGGTATAAAGAGATCCCCAAAATGTTCTACTTCTTAATAAGTAATTAAACAGTAATGACTGGCGAATTCAAGGCTTTGGATATCTTTTTATATTCCTTTCCATCTTAATAAAGTTCCATTACCTTGTTACGCAGGTCTTTTGACAGTTCTTTTCTGCTTCCCATGGCTCAGTGCATCCACGTGAAGGCTAACAAACTCGTTGACTATTTATACACAGACACTAATCGCAATTTAAAAAGCCACAGATGTCAGAAAATAACCTTTAATTGCTATTTTAACCTGTGTGTGTCACCTTATGTGTCTGTATACAATCATTCCAGGGTGTGTAAACTTTTTATCAGGGCCATTTTGGTGCTGTTTTATGATTTAAAAAGGAGCCAAACAAATATGTGATAATACATGACTTCATATCCACTATCCTTAATAAAAAAACATTTTTTTGGCATGACCAGTCATATTTTCAATATCATATTTTCAATATCAACTTTTGAGCACAACTTAAATGCACATATACATACATATACAGTTGTGCTCAGAAGTTTACATACCCTGTCAGAATTTATGATTTCTTGGCCATTTTTCAGAGAATATAAATGATAACACAAAAACTGAAGCCATTTATTATCAATCAACTGTGTTTACTCTTTTTAAATCATAATGGCAACATAAACTACCCAAATGACCCTGATCATAAGCTTACATACCCTGGTGATTTTGGCCTGACAACATGCACACAAGTTGACACAAAGGGGTTTGAACGACTACTAAAATGTAACCATCCTCACCAGTGATCTGTTTGCTTGTAATTAGTGTGTATAAAAGGTCAATGAGTTTCTGGACTCCTGACAGACCCTTGCATCTTTCATTCAGTGCTGCACTGACGTTTCTGGATTCTGAGTCATGGGGAAAGCAAAAGAATTGTCAAAGGATCTACGGGAAAAGGTAGTTGAACTGTATAAAACAGGAAAGGGATATAAAAAGATGCCAATCAGCATTGTTCAAACTCTAATCAAGAAGTGGAAAATGAGGGGTTCTGTTGAAACCAAACCATGGTCAAGTAGACCAACTAAAATTTTAGCCACAACTGCCAGGAAAATTGTTCGGGATGCAAAGAAAACCCCATAAATAACTTCTGTATTTCACCTGGACTCTGAAAACGTGGTGTGGCTGTTTCAAGATGCACAATAAGGAGGCACTTGAAGAAAGATGGGCTGCATGGTCGTGTCGCCAGAAGAAAGCCATTACTACGCAAACCTTCTGGCATACAGTAATTTGGAGTGATGAGACCAAAATTGAGCTTTTTGGCCACAACCATAAATGTTACATTTGGAGAGCAGTCAACAAGGCCTATGCTGAAAGGTACACCATTCCTACTGTGAAACATGGAGGTGGATCGCTGATATCTTGGGGATGTGTGAGCTACAAAGGCACAGTAAATTTGGTTAAAATTGATAGCAAGATGAATGCAGTAGGTTATCAAAAAATACTGGAGGAACATTTGAATTCATCAGCCAGGAAGCTGCGCATGGGACGTACTTGGACATTCCAACATGACAATAATCCACAACACAAGGCCAAGTCGACCTGTCATTGGCTACAGCAGAATAAAGTGAAGGTTCTGGAGCGGCCATCTCGGTCTCCTGACCTCAATATCATTGAGCTGCTCTGGGGAGATCTCAAACGTGCAGTTCATTTATTTATTTATTTTATTTCAGGTACTTATATAGCGCCATCAATTTACGCAGCGCTTTACATATACATTGTACATTCACATCAGTCCCTACCCTCAAGGAGCTTACAATCTAAGGTATTTCATGCAAGACAGTCCAAGAATTTACAGGAACTGGAGGCTTTTTGCCAAGAGGAATGGGCAGCTTTACCATCTGAGAAGATAAAGAGCCTCATCCACAAATACCACAAAAGACTTCAAGCTGTCATTGATGTTAAAGGGGGCAATACACGGTATTAAAAACTGGCGTATGTAAACTTTTGATCAGGGTCATTTGGGTAGTTTCTGTTGTCATTATGATTTAAAAAGAGTAAACACAGTGGATTGATAATGAATGGCTTCAGACAAACACTAACCATGAGTGAAAGAAAAGTTTTTGTGTTAACATTCATATTCTCTGAAAAATGGCCAAGAAATCATAAATTCTGTCATGGTATGTAAACTTTTGAGCACAACTGTATACTGAATACTGTGCAAATGTTTTAGGCAGGGGTGAAGAAATGCTGTAAAGAGGGAATGCTGTCCAAAATATATATTTTAATTGTTTATATTTATCAATTTACAAATGTAAAGTAGGCAAAACAGAAGAAAAATTTCAATAAAATAATTTGGTGTGACTACCCTTTGGCTAAACAAGCATCAATTCTTTCAGGTACACACAGTGCTTGTGTGATACTTATCCATCATGCCGTACCATCAGGGATTGACTCCAAGTTTATTCTGCAACAGGAAAAAAAAACCCCAAACATACAGCCAATGTCATTAAGAACTATCTTCAGGGTAAAGAAGAACAAGGAAAAAAAGAAAAAAAGAAAAAAAACAAAAAAGAAACTATTAACACTTCTATTTCTAAAAACATTTTTTGGTCCTGCAGCCTCCTGAGACATGTGCTAGACAGAGATTGTGAAAGTAGAAGCAGATAAATAAAAATAAATAAATAATTTTAATATATATATATATATATATATATATATATATATATACACACAATGCCTTGAAAAAGTATTCATACCCCTATAAAAGTCCACATGTTTGTCATGTTACAACCAAAAATTTAAATATTTAATTGGGATTTTATGTGATCACACAAAGTGGCACATAATTGTGAAGTGGAAGGAAAATGATAAACGGTTTTCAAAATTTTTTACAATAAAATATCTAAAAAGTGTGGTGTGCATTTGTATTCAGCCCCCTTTACTCTGATACCCCTAACTAAAATCTAGTGGAACCAATTGCCTTCAGAAGTCACCTAATTAGTAAATAGAGTCCACCTGTGTCTAATTTAATCTCAGTATAAATACAGTTGTTATGCGAAGCACTCAGAGGTTTGTTAGAGAACCTTAGTGAACAAACAGCATCATGAAGGCCAAGGAACACACCAGATATGTCAGGGATAAAGTTGTGGAGAAGTTTAAACCAGGGTTAGGTTATAAACAAATATCCCAAGCTGTTCAAGCCATCATCCGAAAATGGAAAGAGTATGGCGCAACTGCAAACCTACCAAGACATGGCCATCCACCTAAACTGACAGGCCGGGCAAGGAGAGCATTCATCAGAGAAGCAGCCAAGAGGTAATGGTAACTCTGGAGGAGCCACAGAGATCCACAGCTCAGGTGGGAGAATCTGTCCACAGGACAACTACAATGCTACAGACGATCAGACATTCCGACAACAAAATCCTGAATTTATTTCCGACAGATATTGGCTCAAACTTGTCTTGCATACACATGGTCGCACAAATCAGAAGGAGGGAACTAATGCGCAAAACCAAAGTGAGCTGAAGCAATTATAAATAAAGAGATCAAAGAAGTCGCCAAACACAAAAAAGTGTTCCCACACAGAAAAAACAATATGATTATAAAAGATATGTGGCACTAACAAAATCAAAGTGATAGAAGAATCCAATAAGAGTGCATAAGTCCAATAATAATCTAAAAGTGCATAAAGATGAAAAAAAATCACAAAAAAAAAAAAAAAAAAAAAATCGCATAAAGTGAAAAAGGGCGCATATAATGAATAAAATCGCATAAAGTGCAAATAAGATCGAATATGAATGCAATAGTCCAATACTACTCTAAAAGTGCATAAGAGTGAAAGAAATCACAACTTATGCAGTTATTGGATTCTTTTATCACTTTGATTTTGTTAGTGTATTGATGTCACACCAAAGAATTGTCATTATTTTTATGTTTAATCACATTATTTATGATCTTTTCATACACTTCAGTTAGCGTCACATATCTTTTATAATCATACGGTCGCACAAATGTTGTCGGAAATTCTGATCACCAAGAACGCGGTGACGTACAACACTTACGACGAGTCGAAAAAAATGAAGTTCAGTAGCCAATGTGGCTCTTCTGCTCGATTCCAAGCTTGCGTGGAATTTTTTGCGTCGGGAATTGTGTACACACGATCGGAATTTACGACAACGGATTTTGATGTCGGAAAATTTGAAATCCGGAAATTCCGACAACAAATGTCCGGTGGAGCCTACACACGGTCGGAATTTTCGACAACAAGCTCACATCGAACATTTGTTGTCGGAAATTCTGACGGTGTGTCTGCGGCATTAGTCTTGCACTCCACAAATCTGGCCTTTATGGAAGTGTGGCAAAAAGAAAGCCATTGTTGAAAGAAAGCCATGAGAAGTCACATTTGCGAGAAGCCATGTGGGGGACACAGCAAACGTATTAGAAGGTGCTCTGTTCAGATGAGACAAAAATTTAACTTTTTGACCTAAAAAGAAAAACACTATTGCCCCGTACACATGGTCGGACATTGATCGGACATTCCGACAACAAAATCCTAGGATTTTTTCTGACGGATGTTGGCTCAAACTTGTCTTGCATACACACGGTCACACAAAGTTGTCGGAAAATCCGATCGTTCTGAACGCGGTGACGTAAAACACGTATGTCGGGACTCTAAACGGGGCAGTAGCCAATAGCTTTCATCTCTTAATTTATTCTGAGCATGTGTGGCACTTTGTGCGTCGGATTTGTGTACACACGATCGGAAATTCCAACAACGGATTTTGTTGTCGGAAAATTTTATGGCCTGCTCTCAAACCCTGTGTGTCGGAAAATCCGATGGAAAATGTGTGATGGAGCCTACACACGGTCGGAATTTCCGACAACAGGGTCCTATCACACATTTTCCGTTGGAAAATCCGACCGTGTGTACGGGGCATATGAGTGGCAGAAAATGAATACTGCACATCACCCTGAAGACACCATCCCCACCGTGAAACATGGTGTTAGAGTCTGCAAAAGACTTGAGACTGGGGTGGAGTTTCCAGCAGGACGATGACTCTAAACATACAGCCAGAGCTACAATAGAATGGTTTAGATCAAAGAATATTTGTGTTAGAATGGCCCACTCAAATTCCAGACCTAAATCCAATTGAGAATCTGTGGCAAGACTTGAAATTTGCATATAGTGGTCTACTAGTAAGTAGTACACTACTACTAGTAAATGAAATAAATAAAAATAAAATAGAAATGCAGCAAAACCTAACAGTGTTCACAACTACACAAAAAAACAAAATTACAATTTACAGTGATCTTGCGCATATCCTAGTCTTCCTACACATTATTGCATTATTGAAGATGGAGAACCAATAATGAATAATTTGGCAATTTCTCCAATAAGTGAAAACCGCTGACACCACACCACTGTGCTCACAGAACTCTCACCTCATAGGCATAAGTCATATGCCTTGGATCATGATCCAATAGAAAACGATAAATTCCCATTCTAGGATCCAGGATCAACAGTGTGCCTTTTTATAAGAGAATTTCGCCCCACATATACGATGTTCCATGCCACATGTAAGGTAAATAAGCCTCCAATAGCGTATTACCATTAAAAATGAATTTATTACACTTAAAAATGCCTGCTTACATGAATGAAGCAAAACTTGCGCCAAAGAAAGGCAAACATTCGGTGTTCACGCCACTTCGCACGTCACTTCCGGTCTGCAGTATACTCCGGCCAAGCCCTACGCTTTATGTCACGTGACTTCCTCAGGGGGCTGAGTATACCATGGACCAGAAGTGACGTGTGAGGTAGCACGAACGCCGAATGTTTGCCTTTCTTTGGTGCAATTTTTGCTTCATTCATGTAAGCACGCATTTTTAAGTGTAATAAATTCCTTTTTTAATGGGAATACACTATTGGAGGCTTATTTACCTTACATGTGAAACGGAACATCGTATATGCGGGGCAGAATTCTCTTATTTAAAAAAGCACACTGTTGATCCTGGATCGGGAATTTATCGTTTTCTATTTGATCATGATCCAAGGCATATGACTTATGCCTATGAGGTGAGAATTCTGTGAGCACAGTGGTGTGGTGTCAGCGGTTTTCACTTATTGGAGAAATTACCAGGTTATTCATTATTGGTTCTCCATCTTCACTACTTTGAGCAATTGGACTATTTTTATTTATGGAATTCACTGCACATATTTAATTAATTTTGTCACTATTGATTGGATGAACATCGGATGTATATCATTTTATTTCACATTATTGCATTAAATTTGCCACTATTGATGATTCACTTTGTATATGGAAGACTGTAGGCTATGCGCAAGATCACTGTAAATTGTACTTAAGACTTGAAAATTGCTGTTCACAGACACTCTTCATCCAATCTGACGGAGCTTGGGCTATTTTGCAAAGAAGAATGGGCAAAAATGTCACTCTCCAAATGTGCAAAGCTAGTAGAGACATCCCCAAAAAGACTTGCAGCTGTAATTGCATCGAAAGGTAGTTCTACAAAGTATTGACTCAGGAGGGCTGAATACAAATGCACGCCACGCTTTTCACATATTTATTTGCAAAAAAAATGTAAAAACCATTTATCATTTTCCATCCACTCCACAATGATGTGCCACTTTGTGCTGGTCTATAGCATAAAATCCCAATAAAATACATTTACGTTTTTGGTTTTAACATGACAAAAATATGGAAATTTTAGAGGGGTGTGAATACTTTTTCAAGGCACTGTGTGTGTGTGTGTGTGTGTGTGTGTGTGTGTGTGTATATTAAAAAAATAGGATTTTTATAACAGCTTACCTGTAAAATCCTTTTCTTTTGATGTACATCACGGGACACAGAGCCTCAGTAATTACTGATGGGTTATAAGGTATCACTAGGTGATTGGACACTGGTCACACCCTAGACAGGAAGTTCAACCCCCTATATAACCCCTCCCCTTCCTGGGGATGCCTCAGTTTTGTAGCAAAGCAATGTAAGTGTATTAGAAGAGGGGTGGGACCTCTGTGTCCCGTGATGTACATCAAAAGAAAAGGATTTTATAGGTAAGCTGTTATAAAAATCCTATTTTCTTTCTCGTACATCACGGGACACAGAGCCTCAGTAATTACTGATGGGGACGGGACCACACAACGTAGGGTGTAATCAGACCTGAGGACCTCGTACTGCTGCCTGCAGCACACTACGCCCAAAGGCGATATCCTCATGCCTTCCTACATCCACCTGATAAAATTTGGTGAATGTATGGACTGAAGACCAGGTTGCGGCCTTGCAGATTTGAGCCATAGAGGCCTGGTGATGCACCGCCCAAGAAGCACTAATAGCCCTTGTGGAGTGTGCCTTGATTTGAAAAGGTGGAATTTTCTGTTTCAAACCGTAAGCTTAAATAATCATTTGTCGAATCCATTTTGAAATGGTAGACTTTGACACTGCCTGTCCTCTATTGGGACCTTTTGGCAGTACGAACAAAACATCTGTTTTGCAAATTTGAGCAGTTGCTTCCAGATAGGCCTTGACTGCTCTTATTGCATCCAAAGAATGTAGTGACCTTTCTTCCGTAGAACAGAGATCTGGAAAAAAGGAAGGTAGAACAATATCTTGGTTTAGATGAAAATCTAAAACCACTTTCGGTAGAAAGCTAGGATGAGGGCGCAATACCACTCTATCCTTGTGTATGATTAAATAATGCTCTTTACAGGAAAGAGCTGCTCTGATACTCTTCTAGTAGAAGAAATGGCTACCAGAAAAAAATTACTTTCTTGTCAACAAGACCAAGGGAAAGGCTGTTTCTGTAAAAACTGACAGAACCAAATTCAAGTCCCAGGGGTTTAGGGGCGCCCTAACCGGAGGATTAAGACGCGTTACCCCCTGTATAAAGCTTCGGATTAAAGAATGCGAAGCAAGCGGCCATTGAAATAATACTGACAAGGCCAAGACCTGGCCCTTGATGGTACTCAAGGCCAGTTTAATTTCTAATCCCATTTGTAGAAAGTCAAGAACTCTACTTATGACATATTTTCTGGGATGCCAAGCCCTGGATACACACCAGGAGATCTAAGCTTTCCAGACTCTTAGAGCCCTTTCACACTGGGACGGGGGGCGGCATTGGCGGTAAAACGCCGCTATTATTAGCAGCGTTTTACCGTCGGTATGCGGCCGCTAGCGGGGCGGTTTTACCCCCCGCTAGCGGCCGAGAAAGGGTTAAATACCACCGCAAAGCGCCTCTGCAGAGGCGCTTTGCCGGCGGTATAGTCGCGCCGTCCCATTGATTTCAATGGGCAGGAGCGGTAAAGGAGTGGTATTCACACCGCTCCTTCACCGCTCCGAAGATGCTGCTGGCAGGACTTTTTTTACCGTCCTGCCAGCGCATCGCTCCAGTGTGAAAGCCCTCGGGGCTTTCACACTGGATACACAGCAGCGGCACTTTCGGGTCAGTTTGCAGGCGCTATTATTAGCGCAATAGCGCCTGCAAACCGCCCCAGTGTGAAAGGGCTCTTATGATAAATCATTCTGGAAGCTGGCTTTCTTGCATTGATTGAGATACAAATCACAGGATCTGAAAGCCCACGACTCTTCAGAACGTGGGTTTCAATAGCCAGACCCTCAAATTTAGCGTTTGTAAGGCAGGATGGAACACTGGACCTTGGGATAGCAGGTCTGGACGTGACGGTAGGGTCCACAGGGGACCTACTGCCATCTTTACTATTTCTGCATACCAAGTTCTTCTGGGCCACGCTGGGCTACCAGATGTACCAACTTCTTTTCCTGCCTGATCCTGCAAAGAAGTCGTGGCAGTAGCAGAATAGGAGGAAATGTATAAATCTGGGAGAATTGATGCCATGGAGTCACCAACGCATCTGTCCCGCATGTAAGA
This sequence comes from Aquarana catesbeiana, assembly GCF_042186555.1. Classification (NCBI taxonomy): domain Eukaryota; kingdom Metazoa; phylum Chordata; class Amphibia; order Anura; family Ranidae; genus Aquarana; species Aquarana catesbeiana. The sequence goes on along the minus strand of NC_133324.1, from coordinate 480,048,021 downwards.
GGATCCCTTGCTCTTGACACAAAGTTATCAATCTTGTAGTTGAACCTGGATGCAAAGAGGTCTACATCCGGAACCCCCATCTTTTGGCATATGGCCAAGAAGACGTCGGGGTGAAGAGACCATTCCCCTGGGAATAACTGCCGGCGACTTCAAGTAGTCCGCCTGCCAGTCCTCTACTTCCGGAATGAAGATTGCCGATATGCACGGCACATGCTTCTGCCCAGATTAGGATCTGGTTTACTTCTCCTTGGGCTGCACGACTCCTGGTGCCTCCCTGGTGATTGATATAAGCCACTGCTGTAGCATTCGGACTGGATCCTGACAGGGCAACCCTGTAACCTGAGTGTCCAGGCCTTTAGGGCTAGATACACCGCACGGATCTCTAGAATGTTGATGGGTAAGGTCCTTTCTGTCTTAGACCATCTCCCCTGGACAGTTGACTGTTCCAGGACTGTTCCCCGACCCGAAAGACTGGAATTTGTTGTTACCACTGTCCAGCCAACTGGAAAAAATGGTTTTCCCTTTTGCAGATTTTCGGGTATCAACCACCAACTGAGGCTCTGACGCACTGTAGGAGACAGACGCATCAGGAATCCAATGTCTGAACCTCCTTGTTCCAGGCAGACAGGATACTGTTTTGCAGCAGTCTCGAATGAAACCAAACATTGGGGAACTGCTTTGAATGAAGCCACCATCTTCCCCAGTAGCCTCAAACAAAGGCGAATAGGAGGATCTTTCTTTGCCCTGACTACCTGAATCAGTTCCTTTATGGTACTGATCTTTGCCTGGGGTAAAATACCCTCTTCTAGGCTGTATCTATGACCAGACCGAAATACTCTAATCTTCTCACTGGTTTCAAAGAAGACTTCTCTGAGTTAAGGAGCCAACCTAGGTATTGCAGGTAGTTGACTGTAGTGACCAAGCTTTGGTCCAAGCGGGCTACCGAGCGGTCTATCAAGAGTCGGTCGTCTAGGTATGCTATTACCGTTATACCTAGGCCCTTAATCTGGCCAGCAGAGGGGCCAAGACTTTTGTAAACACCCGAGGTGCAGTAGCTAGCCCGAAAGGCAGAGCTATAAACTGAAAGTGGCGTTTTTCTACTTTGAAACGCAGGTACTTTTGATGAGCAGGGAAAATAGGTACATACAGGTATGTGTCCTTGATGTCTATTGACGCCAGAAATTCTCCTTCTTGTAGGATGGAGACTACCGATTGGATCGATTCCATGCGAAAGGATCGTATCTTTAGGAATCGGTTTAGATCCTTGAGATCTAAAATGGGTCTGACATCTCCATTTGGTTTTTGGAACCCTGAAAAGGTTGAATAAAACCCCAATCCCTGCTTTTGCGTGGGAAACAACCACGATAACTTTTTTGCGACAATAGTCACTCCACTGCTGGAAGAGAGACTTCTTTTTCTCTGGGTCTCTGGGAACATTTGATCTGAGGAAACAAGGAGAGGGGAATACTCGGAACTCTAGTTTGTAACCTAGAGTTAATGTGGACATCACCCATCTGTCCTGGAAATCCTCCTACCAGAGCCTTGAGAACTGTAGCAGTCTTCCCCCCACCCGAGCGAGCGGGGGCACTCCTTCATAAAGAGGCTTTAGCGTCTTGTCTAGTAGGCTTCCTCCCACAGGACTTCTTTTGTCCCTGGGTCGACTCTGAGATTTATTTCTTGAGCCTGACGGAGGAGGCCGTTGAGACTGCCTGGAGGCTGATGCTTCTGGCACTGGGAACAGAGCCTGTTTAAAAGAGGGACGTATACCAAATCCTCTCCGAACAGCCTTGCACCATGATGGGTAAACCCAGCCAGAAGCTCCTGACATGGTGATTCGGCTGAAATTTTTCAACCATAAGATTCTACGCATATGTACCAACCCAAGCGCAAGCTAAAGGTATGGATGATAGAATCTCTGATTGCGTCAACAGCAAACACAAAACCACAGGTAGGTTGGCAAACCCCCGGGCATGCTGTTCAGGTAAAACTTTGAGGACCTGTTTAACATGGTCTCTCAAGTATTGACAGACTGATTTCTGCCACTGCAGGTCGAGCTATTAGGACCTTGCCAAGAAGAAAACACCTTTCAACCGGAATTCCAATTACTTATCAGTTGGATCCCTAGGTATCTGAGCGTTGTCGACAAAACAAGCCAGACTTATTTACGGAGGAATGGCGGCGTCAACTGCCGGTATACCCCCCATCTTAGTAAATATTTCCTCCATAGGATAAAGTGTTGTAAAACTTTTAGTTCAGCTCTGTGTCCCTCCATAGGCTGTGAGCACCTGAAAAAGTGTGCTTCTTATAGCCTGTGCAGCCGGCGATGTGGGCGTCTAAGCACGCCGGACGTCGCGCTAACGCTCCACCCCCCTCCTCTGACCACCCCCCCGTCCCCTCCTCGTTTTTTTTTTTTTTTAAAACGTGCACTTTCCTGCGCGAGCCGACCCTCCGGGACAAGCGTGGAGGGGAGGCTGGGGTGGAGGGGGAAGGAGAGAGGCTGGCAGATGAAGGGGTCTTCCAAATAGTAATGGCGGCGGCGATAGTGCGATATACTACCGCCTCTCAGACCACCGCGCCCCCCCTAATCTTGGGGGGAATATCCCTGAGGAAGAGGCCCCCATCCCATCCTACCTGGAGCTCTGCTGGAGGAGCTGTGCAGCATGAACATTGAGACAGACAATCAAGCATGTGGCGACAATAGGCATAGCATACATTTATTTAAAGGAGAAACCCACTAGAATTAAAAAATCCTGTGGAATCTCCCTTACCTTATCCAGCTGCAGGGTTTTGTTATACAGACCCAATCTTCACCTCTCACGGTGGGCTCCGTTTGGAAAAACTTCAGAGACTGGGGCCCCCTATGGATAGGGGGATCCGCAGTTCTGGGCCTGTAAAGCACCCGGCCAAGAATAAGGCTAGAAAAACCAAATTCTGAAATGCGCGGTCCAGCTCTCTAAAAAGAGAAGCATTACAGGTAAAACCTTGTTTCTTTGGACACGAGGCCTGGGTACCATCCAATTCGGCCTAGAAAGGACACTTTGAAATGGATCCGGTTCGCCTGGCTTGCCCCAGTATAGGATAGGATATTCCCTTTGGAGCTCAGCACAGCACATCTTTACACGTGACCAACACCTAAGACACTGGCGAAAAAACTGAGGCATCCCCAGGAAGGGGAGGGGTTATATAGGGGGTTGAACTTCCTGTCTAGGGTGTGACCAGTGTCCAATCACCTAGTGATACCCTATAACCCACCAGTAATTACTGAGGCTCTGTGTCCCGTGATGTACAAGAAAGAAAAATTGGTACTCTCTTCCACCCCAGAAAAACCTGTAACTGTAGTTACAGGCTGGAGGAAGCAAATCAGGGGGACTTCACTTTTTGAGTGAAGTTCTGCTTTAAGGTGGGACACTGATGAATCCACAGTGTGGGTAGACCACTCAAACATAATCAGGAAACACTTTTGTGAAAGTGTTTTTTTGTTTTGGTCTATGGGAGCCAAGATAAAACACCACGATAGAGAAGAAAGAAGTGTTGTCCTCCAACCTGAAAGTGGAACAAACTGCCCCATCATAAAAGAAACAGTTTCCCTTTGTTTAGGTGAGAACATAGAGGACTAAAGTTCAGCTGAACTAGATACATCTTGCATCTCTCCACTGTGAAAGAAGCAGAGGTAATTTTTGACCCCTACAATCAGTAGGGGCTAGATGTGTCAATTGAGGACTCAGAAATGGTCATGGAGTCGATCTGTAGAAAGTACAAACTGCACCATATTTTCATTCTGCTGTAGGCAAAGTGAGGAGAAAAAGCCAAAGAAAGAAATCCTCCACATGCAGCTCTTACCTGTAGTTGAATTGTTTATCACACAAGCTGCAGTGGAGAAGGTGTATTCCTGGATCATCTTGGTGATTGAGAAACTCTGGATATGGCAACAGCAGCTCACACCTATCACACCTGTGTACAACATCAGCAGCGCTTTCGTCACCATCCACTCTCTCCACCACACCACCCCCCTGTAAGCCAACAATGGTGGTGTAAATCTTAGGCTTAATGGACTCTTTATGTAATCTCAAGTCATTGAGCGCAATGGGCTCTAAACTATCTGGAGTGTCTGGCTCATCACACAGATTAATGCAGATTTCTGCAGTGTCATCATCTGCTTCTTCTGAAGAACCATCGTTGTGAATTGTAATAGGCATTTGCCTGGTAAAACCAGGAATGAGAAATGAGTTATCTCGAGGTTCATCCACAGGACTTGCTCTACTCAGCATTCCACTTTTAGCAGATTGTTTGTTTTTGAAAAACCCAGGGTTTTGCATTGCAAATGTTTCCTTATAAAAGGAAGGTCTTTTGTGCATCCTTGCTTTGTCTTTAAGCTGGCCCACTGGCTCAAACCTTCTTCTGTCCTCACTAAAGATGTTGATGTTTGGGGGATTATCACTGTGATGGCTTCTTAAAGATGGGCTGTCCACCTCTGTCAGCTCTGACTCCTGATCGTGTACCTCATAATCATCAGGAATACAGATTTCCTCCTTAGTATTATTGTTTGGTGGGCTGCTGGAAACTGAGACCACCTGACTAGTCAGTGGAAGACTAACTTGTAGTTGATGGCCAGCCTGCATAAAGTCTTGTACATGACAAGTTGGAATCTTATAAGTGTATATAAAATCAAGAAGGTGACTAAAGCCCTCCAAGCTAACATTGTCAAGTACCAAAAACTGTTGCTGCTCATTTCTTTTTAAAGCTGTGTAGAAGTATTCACTGCAAGCTGATAGGACATTTTTGTGAGCTAAGAATATTTTACCCTCCACCATCAAGGAGACATCACAGAAAAGACCCATTGATTTCTGTTCATTCAGTTTTTGGAGGACAGACCAACCATGAGCTTCTGGAGACATTGAATCCATCTTGATTTCTATTTAGCAGTAATGCAAACAGCTTACTGAGGCATTCAAACTGAAAACAATAATCCTAGGATAGAAAAGAACATAACAAGAAATATTGATTAATCCGATTGCCCAGTGAATTACATTCAAAATACTAACAACATACAAAGCCATTCACAACTCTGCACCAAGCTACATCACCAATCTTGTCTCCAAATATCACCTCTCAAGACCTTCTGCTCTCAAGATCCCCTGTCTCCTCCTTCAATGCTGGTCTCCAGGACTTCTCCAGAGCCTCTCCCATCCTCTAGAACTCTCTACCTCAGTCTGCCAAGCTATCTCCTACTCTGGCTGTTTTTAGGCGATCCCTTAAAACCCCTTTCACACTGAAGCAGTTTTCAGGGGTTTTAGCGCTAGAAATGGCACCTGTAAAGCACCGGAAAACTGCCTCCCATGCTGCCTGAATGTGAAAGCGTGAGCGCTTTCACACTGGGGCGGTATGCTTGCGGGACGTTAGAAAAAGTCCTGCAAGCAGCATCTTTGGGGCGGTTTGCCCATTGAAATGAATGGGCGGTGCTTTGGAAGCGGCACAACACGGGCGCTTTTAACCCCTTCTTCGGCTGCTAGCGGGGGGTTAAAAGCGCCCCACTATCGGCTGAAAAGTGCTGCTTAAACAGTGCTTAAGCACTGCTAAAACGAGCGTTGCTTTAGCGCTAACGCTCGGGTGTCCCCAGTGTGAAAGTAGCCTAAAACTCATCTCTTCAGGGAAGCCTATCCTGCCTCCAACTAACTTTTATCACTTCCATCCACTCATCCCCCAGTTATAACCTTTTGTACCACTTGCCCCACCCTATTAGGTTGTAAGGTCTTATGAGAAGGGCCCTCTTTACCTTCTTGTATTCTATTGTATTGTAATTGTATGGTCTCCCTTTATATTGTAAAGCACTGCACAAACTGTTGGCGCTATATACATCCTGTATTAGAATAATCATATTTACCTCCCATGATTCTCTGGAGACAGCGCAATTCAAACAAAAGTAATTTAGGCTGCTTTCACACTGAGGCGCTTTACAGGCGCGATAGCCCTAAAAATAGGGCCTGCATAGCGCTTGTAAATGTAATGGAAATTTGTAAGTTCTGTATATAATTGTATTGTATTTTGTATGTATTGCACATTGCCCTCACTGTGCAACAGCACTAATAATGTTTTCAGTAAATGTTTACATTCTTTCGAGTCCTGATTAGAATAAGCCTGCCTATGTAACTCCCCTTGTTACCATAAACGTACAATTGTAATATTAATGTGATACCTACGTAATCATGTGCATAAAAACCTTCAATTGCGTCATAATAAAGCAGAACAGTTATTTGGAAAGATGCTGAGCGTATCTTTTGTGTCTGTTCCCCACTGCAGTAGTTATTATTAATTTGGAATCACTAATCAATATGAGGATAGGAGTTGCCTATCATCAATTTAACCGAGTCAGCATGGCGAGCTTTGCCTTAGGAGGGGATTCCAGGTGACCCCGAGTATCCGAAACGAGGAGCTTGAGACGATCCGGGAATTTCTGATAATCAGCCGGCTGAGGTAAGCCTTTTGCTTACATTTGAGTTATCAGACTTCCTTGATCGGTAAGGCATTTTCGGGACAAAGGGTACCTATTTTACTCCCCTTAATCGAACTGTATTGATTGGTGGTTATATGTTATGTTGTCCCTGTCTATTGTCCATCGGAGTGTTATAAATAAGAAAGGGAAGAATAGTACTGTTCACAGGTATATGTAGTACATCTGCTAGATAAAGTAGTTTAGAGGCAAGAGGGTATAGGCACAAGTAGAGAAGAGAGAAGACTGGCCAGTCATTATGGGCATTGAATTAAGTAAGAGAATGAAGGGTAAGAGACCCTCAAAAATGCCCAGCGCAAGAGGAGCGCTATATATGAACCAAAGGTGCGGTTCCGCCTATACTGAGCCCCTAGATTAATGGTTAGAGTGGACATGGATCCACAATGGGTAACTGGGTTACCAAAGTCCACAGGGACTAAGAATCATGCAGAGTAAACAGCTAGAGAAACAGCTATCTATGTGAGCAGGATGGATCAAGGGTGACATTAACACTAGACAGAAAGGGACATTTTCATGTTAAGTTGTGGGATGAATTTGGGGTCAGGCACTACTAGTAAAGTCAAAACACAGAAATGAGAATTAAAACAGAATACTTTATATGTTGTCAGAGAGGGAAGATGGGATGAGCACTCTGGCTGCCCATCTGATCATAGAAGCTAGATATAAAAGATATCTGAACAAAATAAGGAATGCAGAATTTAGGCAGGAAAATATTAAATAGTTAAAAGAAAGTGAGAGAATGATATGCATGTGTTGTGTACAAATGGGAAAAAGTAAACGATTTTAGAGAGATATTGGTGTATGTGTGTGCGATTGCTGGGACCTTTAGTTCTATTGCTTGTGTGTGTCATGTACGCAGATGTGACCCCCTCCTTTGTGCTCTCCTGAAAGAATGTCCCTGAGAGGTTAGTGATAAGCTGGAAGGACACCATGCCAATTCCAGTTTTTTAGAGCCCTTGCACACTGGGGCGGCGTCGGCGGTAAAACGCCGCTATTATTAGTGGCGTTTTACCGTCGGTATGCGGCCGCTAGCGGGGCGGTTTTACCCCCCGCTAGCGGCCGAGAAAGGGTTAAATACCACCGCAAAGCGCCTCTGCAGAGGCGCATTGCCGGCGGTATAGCCGCGCCGTCCCATTGATTTCAATGGGCAGGAGCGGTAAAGGAGCGGTATACACTCCGCTCCTTCACCGCTCCGAAGATGCTGCTGACAGGACTTTTTTTACCGTCCTGCCAGCGCATCGCTCCAGTGTGCAAGCCCTCGGGGCTTTCACACTGGGATGACAGCAGCGGCACTTTCGGGGCGGTTTGCAGGCGCTATTATTAGCGCAATAGCGCCTGCAAACCGCCCCAGTGTGCAAGGGCTCTTAGACAAAACATGTGCCGGGTTAACGAATCTAATGGTAAACAATGTGATCACAATTATTTTGAATCTGTTTTCTAAACATGGTAAAATGAAGGTTACATTTAACTGTGTATTACACAAATTGAATATCCTTTGATAGTTGAAACAGTGCATTTAAAAAAGGGAAATTAAGTAAAATTAAGTAATAATGAGTATTCATTTCTAATATGAGTTTAACAATTATATAGATATATTGAAACTGGTTTAGACAACCTTTGGTTGGAAATGAAATCCAGGTTATTGGGGAAATTTGTAAAAATGGGATTAGTTTAGATTAAGATAACAATTTTGTAATTTTAAATTTATACAATAAGCCCTTATTGAGAGAAAAAAAAAAGATTAAGATGAGGTTGTTATTTTGAATAAAGCTGCCATAATATTTAACAAAGCCAAGATGGATGGGATACATAAGAAGTTCTTCTACAAAAATGATATTGTAAGGTTTTTGATGATAACTTGATGTGCGGTCCGTGATGTGAGAGTAATAATAAATAAAATTTAAATATAACAGTCCCATCACATCAAGTCCACACACCCTGTTAGGATAGATGCCACCTGCAGCAAGTTGTTTTTTAGTTTTTGATGCTTTCTGGTCCATCGTACAGATTCTTGGTCCTTTTATTTATTTTTATTTTTGAAATCCAAAGCAGAATGTGTGGATTGTGAAATGATGTGCCCCTTTTTCTTGTAAGTACAGTGGTATAAGCAGAAGAATATTTTGGATTTATGGGCATCTCTCCATGACCGCAGGGTATTGTTATCATTTATTATAATATTGCCAGGAAGAAGTTGTCTTTTGAAACATGAAACTGGAGTTCTTACACAAATAGCATGATAGAAAACAAGCCTTTGTAATATATTCATGCAAGCTGGACCCAGTAATGAAGGGTTCACCCCGATATATCAGAGCTGTAGCTTTTATGCAAAGGTGCTATTAGACAAAGTTAGATATTGTTTTGGTCAATGGTCCAACATTCTGCGCAGCAAATATACAGCTAACTAAATGTTTGTCTAATGAAAGGTTTAAAATATGAGTTTGTTTATGTACAAATCTAACAATGAAAAATGCGTACATTTGAATCCAGACACCTTATTGCCTCTATTGGAGGAGGCTGGAGACAAAGGAAGACACGTGTTAAATTGATGGTGTAGGAATCAGCTGCTGTGAGCCCAGTGCGGGACACACTCCCTGAAGACCCAGATATTACATTTTTTGTAGATTTGAGTATGCAGTTTATCACCCAGAAGGATACTCTGTATTCAAAGTCATTGGATCCTTTTTCCCCAGCTCAAGAAGCGGAGCTCCATGTTTTAGCAAAGCCTGTGAGCTACAAAAAGAGTGTATATTTATATAGATAGTCGAGATATAGAGAGCTTTTGGTTCCATTTAAAGGGCCAGAAGTTTGTTTTTACTTCGGCAGGTAAACCAACCAAGCATGCCAAGTTAATTTGATCGGCTGTTTTTAGCCTTCCAGGTTCTTGCTGAGGTAGCCATTTTAACTTTCACACATGGAAGCAGACCAGGTGACTAAGGATGCTGCATTTACAGCCCCGGACACTTGATGGGTCTGTGCAACTCACAGATTCCACCCTAGTTCTGGCCCAGTATAGCTGGGATTAATAATTCAACTTTAAGGACCCCAGAACGAGAAGAACAAGTGGTCCACAGGGGGCAACTTCTTATGAAACAGGACTTTGGAAAAGGTGATCATTTATGTCTGCCAGCCACTCTTTTCCCTCCAGCTTGACACATGGACCGTGTCATCAGTCACAAGCAGTTATGGCTGCCTTAGTAAATGAGCGTGGGATAGAGCCAGGGTTCTCCACAGTTGTTTTTATAACATACCACTTCTTGTTTTACCTGTTACCAAAGGTGTTACCAAAAGCTGAACATCCCTTCCAGAGATTACAAAAAAGATATATCCAGATGCCCAAGTCAGGATCTTACGAGTATGCATTTTGTCTGTATGGACATGTTTTTTGGATGTCCAGTGGCAAATGCTACTGCAAAGGCCACAGTAAAAAGTGTTATCAGAAGTAGTTTGTAAGTACAGAGTGCAGAATCTACAGAGAGTAACAGAGGAAATCATTTTTTTTATAGGAGAGTCCTTACTAGAAGTTTTGAGGTTTTATTTTTACACCCCTTACTGTCTACAATGTAGCGGACAAAGTAGAGTAAGAAACTAGAAAACTTTTGCCTGAATGTTTTCTTATATTTTATGAAGCCCCTAAGGGGGATGTTGGACTCTCTCCCTATGGGATTTGGGTTGGGAGTGTGTTACTCGCTTGCTTATATTTTGTCTCAGCAGCTGAAGTCCTCCATTCGGATCTCACAGAGAAAGTTGCTGATCTTTTAAGGTTTTTTGACAAACTCATTTATGTGTTTTCTCCCCAATTCCAGATCCTAAAAGTTTGGAAGGATCTAAAACTAAAGCCAGGTGACTTGTGGATTGTTAAGAGACATTTATATATAAGGAAATGTTTGGAGACTCAATACAGCATCTATTTCATGTACAGTTTTTGCAAAACTTGAAGGAAAAGTCACCTGGATCCACACCAGACACTGCAAAAATGACTAAATTAAAGAAATCTCTGTGTTTGATTTGTTTCCCTCTTGTGATCACAGTCTAGGGTACTTTTTGATTAAATTACTTTAATTGTAAGGGATATATATATTTGAAAAGTAGTTTAGCCATGTTGAAGTCATATTTTGTCTTTTGTACGTCTTCCATTTTATGTAGAATTGTCTGTGTTTACATATGCTGATAAGTCAGCATGCTCACAATTAAGCTAGAAGGCCATTCTGGCCACAGGAGTGTACAGCCAGTACTCTGTAAATATGTCTTATCAATCATTTGTTTTTCACAATGAAAAGTCATTTGGTAATGAAAAAGTTGCTCAGCTATTATTTTCTCCACAATGGAGTTTTTTGCCTCTTTGGCCAGGACTACCTCTACCTAAGCGTGTGGAGGTTCCAGGTTAAAGGTGATAGCAGGTATGGTTAGTGATCAAAATATTGATCAAAAGAGGGGAGACTGTAATGGAAATTTGTAAGTTCTGTATATAATTGTATTGTATTTTGTATGTATTGCACATTGCCCTCACTGTGCAACAGCACTAATAATGTTTTCAGTAAATGTTTACATTCTTTCGAGTCCTGATTAGAATAAGCCTGCCTATGTAACTCCCCTTGTTACCATAAACGTACAATTGTAATATTAATGTGATACCTACGTAATCATGTGCATAAAAACCTTCAATTGCGTCATAATAAAGCAGAACAGTTATTTGGAAAGATGCTGAGCGTATCTTTTGTGTCTGTTCCCTACTGCAGTAGTTATTATTCATTTGGAACCACTAATCAATATGAGGATAGGAGTTGCCTATCATCAATTTAACTGAGTCATAAAGAGCCTCTCCTTTCACTCCAGTGTGAAAGCCTGAGTGCTTTCACACTGGAGCGGTGTGCTTGCAGGATGGTAAAAAAAAGTCCTGTAAGCAGCATCTTTGCAATGGGCAGCACCGCCGAACCACCGGCAAAGCGCCCCTGCAGCTGCACTTTGCTGGCCATTTTAAAATTTTTTTGGCCACTAGCGGGGGTTAAAAGCGCCCCGCTAGCGGCTGAATAGCGCCGCTAAAACGACGGTAAAGTGCTGCTAAAAATAGTGGCGCTTTACCGCCGACGCCCCCAACGCCTCAGTGTGAAAGCATCTTTAGTGTAAAATCTCCACCCTGTGTGTTCTTTACAGCTGAGCAACAGGGGTCGTCTAAGCCACCACAACCCCAATCTTGCAAGCCCAAGTATAACTAAAGGAAAACATTTTTTTTTTAGTTTTGGAATAGTAATAGAGGGGAAATCTTCCAATGGGGATACTAATTCTGGTGACTTGGGGGTCCCTATGGGATGCCCTTTGCTAAAAAATCAAATGAAAAGATTTAATCAATAGAAGATCCCTTCCTGCCCAGGCCAATTTTTGGCTTTCAGCGCTGTCACACTATGAATGACAATTGGGCAGTCATGCAGCACTGTACCCATATGAAATTGTTATCATTTTTTTCACACAAACAGAACTTTCTTTCAGCAGTATTAAATCACCACTGGGGTTTTTATTTTTTGTTAAATACACAAAAAAAGGCAGAAAATTGTGGGGGGAAAAAAAAAAGCGCTTTTCTTTGTTTCTATTATAAAATTTTGGAAATAATCTTCATCAATTTAACCACTTAAGGACAGAGCCTTGTTTTGAGATTTGGTGTTTACTGGTATAAAACAGTTTTTTTTTTTGCTAGAAAATTACTTTGAACCCCCAAACATTATATAAATATTTTTTTCGAACACCCTAGAGAATAAAATGGCGACTTTCTGTCACACCGTTTTTGCGCAGTGGTCTTACAAGCACACTTTTTTTGGAAAAAATACACTTTTTTGAATTAAAAAATAAGACAACAGTAAAGTTAGCCCAATCTTTTTTAATATTGTGAAAGATGCTACACCGAGTAAATTGATACCCAACATGCCACGATTCAAAATTGCTCCATAGGCGACGTTTAAAAATATTCTACAGGTTGCATGTTTTGAGTTACAGAGGAGTTCTAGGGCTGGAATTATTGCTCTCGCTCTAATGATTGTGGTGATACCTCACATGTGTGGTTTGAACACCGTTAGCTGACAGAGGTGGACAGCCCATCTTTAGGGTGCATTTAAGAAAAATATATATATATATTTTTTTTTTTTTTTAATTTTTACACTGTTCTTTTAAAAAAATAAATAAAAATTGTGTCACGGTTATTCCTATTACAAGAATTGTAAACATCCCTTGTAATAGAATAAAAGCATGGCAGGACCTCTTAAATATGAGATCTGGGGTCAAAAAGACCTCAGATCTCATATTTTCACTAAAAAGCAATAAAAACAAAAAAAATAAATTAAAAAAATGTCTTTTGAAAATTTAAAGTCCCTTTAAGAGCTATGGGCGGAAGTGACGTTTTGACATCGCTTCCACCCATGCCACACACGGAGAAGGATCCGATCGCCTCCGCCACTGAAAGCAGCGGAGGGCACCGAAGTGTGGCAGGAGGATGGGGGCCCTCTCCCACCACCAATAAAAGTGATCTCGCGCTGAATCCGCCGCAGAGACCACTTTTATCTGAAAGCCGACCGCCCACTCTTGAAGAGGATACCAGGGTTATGGTAGCTAGCTGCTGCCATAACAACTATATTCCTCTTCAAACAGCCGACATATAACGATGGCGGGCGGTCGGCAAGTGGTTAAACCAGAATGTATTTTGCTACATTTCTTTGGTGAAAATAACCCAAATTTGTGTTTTATTTAATCTGTAGGAAAGTTATAGAATCCACAAACTATGATAGATAGATAGATAGATAGATAGATAGATAGATAGATAGATAGATAGATAGATAGATAGATAGATAGATAGATAGATAGATAGATAGATAGATAAATCCAGATGTACTGATGGCTTAACTAATTTCTTGAATGAATGCCAGAACAGTACAAATACAGACAGTCCCTAGGTTACAAACATTCGACTTACAAATGACTCTGTGAGGGGGAGGGAGACATCAGGAAGTGAGAGGAAATCTATCCCTAGGAAGGGAAATTTACTCCTGTAAGCGTTATCATGGGAAAAAGATGTCTCCACTGAAGCTTTATAAGCAATCCTTGGTTGCACAACAACCCAAAATTTTCAAAATCCAATTGTTATAGGGACAGAAAGTGAGGTGAAGTCTTCTGAACAGGGGCACAGACAGCAAAACAAATGTTACAGGGGCGATAACCCTTCCCTATGATATCCAAAAAAACAATTAAAAAACATTTTTTGGGCTGAAGCAACACTTAAAAAAAATGTACCTGTTCCAACTTACAAACAAATTCAACTTAAGAACAAACCTTCAGACCCTAACTTGTTTTAACCCGGGGACTGCCTGTATCTGGAAATTTCTGGAAAGTAGACAGTCCAAGATATTTAGTAAGAGAAATGGCGTGGTTTTTGAAGTGGTAATTTTTTTGTCCAAATTTTTTGCAAAATTAAGAAATTAAAAAAAAAAAAAAAGTTATTTTTTTTAAATGTTTGCTTTTTTACATACTGTCACCAGTGCAGTATAGCGTCATCATATAACTGGTGTGGCAGTGATCAGTGACACTGACTGGTGACCGTATGTAAAAAAAAGTTTTTAAATCGTATTATTTTTTTACAATTTTGTTGGCAGACTGTGACCAGAGCAATATACAGTGTTGCCATAGTAACACTGTACTTTTTTTACTGTTTTTTATTTAATTTTTTTACACACTATGATTGCTTAGAGCAGTGAATTTTTACTGACTGGCCACAGCTAATCACATGGTACAGATAGGCTGTGATTAGCCCTGTCTGTACCGTGATCATTGTGACCAATCGCAGCTAGCAACACAATTGTACACAATGAACAGCCTTGATTCAATTGTCATGTGATCTGTGATTGGTCACAGTGAACACATGGTACAGGCAGCTGGCCGGTACACTGATCAGTCCTCTGCTGTGTGAGCGCGGCCCGTGGGAGGAGCGTTCTAGGAAGGATGTTATATGAAGTCTACCCAGAACAATAAGGCTCCCACTCGGGCATCATTTTACAATGGCCCAGATGGTAATTGGTTAATAGTCACCTCTTTGGTGCTCCCGCTCTCCTACCTTCCATTCACTTCAGTCCTGCAGCCTCTGTAAGTCTCTCTGGCGCTTGACAATTTTTGGATATTTTTATACCTGTGGTCCATCCTCTGTCCACTATGCCAATGCGAAGTCCTGTAGTGACAAAGGGGTCAGGAGATAAAACCAAAAGTGTTGAATGCCAAAAAGGGCTTACAGAGGCAGCTGCACTATAGCAGAATGAAGGTATGATATACAAGCCACCAGAGAGGCGAACATAAACACTTTTCTATTGCAGGGACATTTAATATAGATTTATTTTAAAATTGTGCTGGCTTACTATGGGTTCAATTTCAAGGCACCACCTTCTGGACTTATCTCTTTAATTTACAAATTTTTACTGAGTATCGGGAGTGTGAAGCTATATAGTGCAGCAATCATAAATAAACATAACAAATAAATATATAAATATCATATGAACATATCATAAACAAAATATCAATCAAAAAAATATTTTTGCGTCATATTATACTACCGTACCAAAACAAACAAAAAAATCTTATATAAATTAAAAATGTGCTAAAAGTGTTCCACAAGTCCTTCAAATATTTTATCACATGTGCCAAAAAAAGTTCTTCAATAATATGAACTTTTCAAAATCCAATTTCGTCAATTAAAGCCTTTTCCATTAAAATCACTTCTGTGCAACTCAAGATTTAATGACCAAGTGTTACAACTCCACCTTAAATTGGAATTGTGCTCACTATGGCCGAAACAACTAATCGACAAGCGATTATGAAAATAGTTGTCAACTATTTTCATAATCGATTAATCGGTCAGCCGATTAGTTGGACTGCATACAGAATGCATTATTTATTTATATCTACGGAAAGATTTTGCTTTTTTGGTTCAATGGACTTTGATGGAAAAGCTGCAGTAAAGCATGTAGTGCGTTTTGCCGCAATTTGCGTTTTTTATTCTGCGCAACAAATTGGCCAAAAAAAAAAAAGCATAAAAATTAAAAACGCAAATCGCTTGTGCAAAAACACAAAAAACGCACAGCAAAAAGCACTGCAGAAATGGATCAAAAGCAAACTGCATAGGTGTGAACCGAGCCTTATGCTGGCCATAAGCGTATCGATTTTCGGACAAGAATATTCATACGAAAAATCTTTGTACATTCATTAAATGAAAGAATGTCATTTGAATATTTCACTTGCTTTTAACATTCAGTTTTTAATCAATGTACTGTATTTATTGGCGTATAACACTCACTTTTTCACCATGAAAATCGGGTGCAAATAGCGCGTGCGTGTTATACACCAATACTTCAATTTTAGCTGCCTCAAAGGGGACAGGGAGGGGGGGGGGGCAGGGCGAGCACCATCAGATTACATACAGCAAGAATCTCCTGTTTACTTGGCGGCACCTGTAAGTTCCGTCTCTTGGGCCGCCTTTGGACCACTGTTCTGTCTATCATAGGACATTCTCACTGTATGTAATCTGACAGCGCTCATCCTGCCCCCCTCCCTGTCCCCTCTGGGCTGCAGATGGGCATCGATCAGGCTGCACTGATGGCAATGGTGAGGCTGCATTGATGTGGACTGATGAGGCTGCATTGATGGCACATGTGAGGCTGCAGATGGGCATTGATCAGGCTTCATTGATGACAATGGTGAGGCCGCAGATGGGCACTGACCCTTATTTTGCTTCAAAGTTCCTTATTAAAAATTAAATTTTTTTTCCTGAAACTTCCCTCTTAAAATGAATGTGCGTGTTATACGCCTGTGCGTGTTATACGCCGATAAATACGGTAATTTCTGAACGAAAACTACATACACTGTCTGAAAATTCCTTTGACTAAGAAGTTTTTTATTCTGCTCCTTCGAATTTTCCTGTCATTGTGGTTGAAAACGAACGTTGATTTAATCCCACTAACGGTTAGAAAATCGAACAAACGTTCTTAAAATGAAATTTTTTTTGGAGGAAGACATTGTTTTTGTATGGCCAGCATAAGTGAAAGCAGCCGCAGGTAGCTTTTATCAAGCCATATGCCTATGACAAGGGAGTCTGCCATACATAATATAGTACAGTTCTGTCTGAAAATCGACAAAACTTTAACCGCTTCCGGACCAGCCGCTGCAGTTTTGCTCCCCTGCGCGAAATCACGTTACTGTACGTGATCTCGCGGGGTCCGGATAGTAGGTGACGCGCCCGCTGGGGGTGCCGATGCTCGTGGCCGATGTTCGCGATGACCGCTGGCCACGAGCGATCGTGACCATGAGACACAGAACAGGGACGAGTGTGTGTAGACATACACTTCCCTGTTCTGTTCTGACAGATCATGTGTTCCTATTAGCTAGGAACCACGATCTGTCACTTCATGTAGTTAGTCCCTTCCCCTTCAGTTAGAATCACCTCCCAGGGAACACAGTTAACCCCTTCACCGCCCCCTAGTGTTAACCCCTTCACTGCCAGTGACATTTTTACAGTAATTAATGCATTTTTAATCGCACTGATCGCTGTATTAATGCCAATGGTTCCAAAAATGTGTCAAAATTGTCCGATGTGTCCGCCATAATGTCGCAGTCACAATAAAAATCGCAGATCGCCACCATTACTAGTAAAAATAATAATAATAATAAAAACGCTATAAAACTATCCCCTATTTTGTAGACGCTATAACTTTTGCGCAAACCAATCAATATATGCTTATTGCGATTTTTTTACCAAAAATATGTAGAAGAATACATATCGGTCTAAACTGAGGGAAAAAAAAAATAATATTATATATTTTTGGGGGATATGCGGGGGATCGAAGCTTCCCAGCCGGGCACCCACTACGCATGCGCGAGCCGCACGCCGTCACTCACCCCGTAATCATCTGGGGGCCAGTCACATGTCCCAGATGATTGACAAGAGGGAGGGTGGAGAGGCGATCTCCCTTCCTGCGCCGAGGGAAGTGATGTCACCAGCCCAGGCACCGAAGGAGGCAGACTACGAGGGACCCCCTAGCAACAGCCATTTAGAGGGGAGTAAAAAAAAAAAAAAAATTTTCTCCAAATGTTTTTTTTTTTATTTTTTTTAAGCACATTACTAATTTTTTTTTTTTTGGGGTGGAACTCCACTTTAAAGCGACGCAGTGCCAAATCGCAAAAAGTGCTCTGGTCAGGAAGGGGGTAAATTCTTCGGGGGCTGAAGTGGTTAATTTTTTTTCCTTTATATAAAAAATTTGATCTCGAAGTCTGATGATATTTACCAGATTCAACCTCTAATAGTATATACGGTACATATCTCTTCTGTCTGTTATTTTTAGAGCGCATTAGAGATTTTGCTCCCTAACCATATAGTTGGTTATTTATATTTACCACTGCATATACAGTTGTGCTCATAAGTTTACATACCCTGGCAGGATTTATGATTTCTTGGCCATTTTTCGGAGAATATGGATAACACAAAAACTTTCACTCATGGTTAGTGTTTGGCTGAAGCCATTTATTATCAATCAACTGTGTTTACTCAGTGTTTTTTAAATCATAATGGCAACAGAAACTACCCAAATGACCCTGATCAAAAGTTTACATACCCCAGTTCTTAATACCGTGTATTGCCCCCTTTAACATCAATGACAGCTTGAAGTCTTCTGTGGTATTTGTGGATGAGGCTCTTTATCTTCTCAGATGGTAAAGCTGCCCATTCCTCTTGGCAAAAATAGGATTTTTATAACAGCTTACCTGTGAAATCCTTTTCTTTTGAAGTACATCACGGGACACAGAGCCATAGTAATTACTATGTGGGTTATAGTCCACCTTCAGGTGCTGGACACTAGCACACCCTAAACAGGAAGTTGCCTCCCTATATAACCCCTCCCATACCAGGAGCATCTCAGTTTTGTAGCAAAGCAATACACCTGTATACTAGAAAGAGGGGCGGGACCTCTGTGTCCCGTGATGTACTTCAAAAGAAAAGGATTTTACAGGTAAGCTGTTATAAAAATCCTATTTTCTTTAATCGTACATCATGGGACACAGAGCCATAGTAATTACTATGTGGGATGGCCCAGAGCAATGCCAACTGAGGGGAGGGAGACACAACAAAAGTAGGGCACCATGAGATCAGAGGACATATACTGCTGCCTGCAGTACACTGCGCCCAAAGGCGACATCCTCATGTCTTTTTACATCCACCTGATAGAATCTGGTAAATGGATTGAAGACCAAGTTGCGGCCTTGCAGATTTGAGCCATGGAGGCTTGGTGATGCACTGCCCACAAAGCACTAGAGCAGTGCGTTTTGATTTGAGAGGGTAGAAACTACCTCTTTAAACCATAAGCTAGAACGATTACTAAAAAAAAGGCTGTTTTGTAATGCCGCCAAACTAAATTCAAGCCCCAAGGGTTCAGGGGTGACCTAACCGGGGATTAAGCCGTGTTACCCCCTGAATAAAGTTACGAACCAAAGAAAGCAAAGCAAGTGGTCGTTGAAATAATACCAATAAGGCAAGGCCAGCTTTATTTCTCGCCCCATCTGCAGAAGGTCAAGGATTCTACCTTTGACCTATTTCCTGGGGTGCAACCCCTGGTTTCACACCAGGAGACATATACTTCCCAGATTCCATAATACAGAATTATGGAGGTTGGCTCCCTTGCATTAACCAAGATAGAAACCACTGAACCTGACAGCCCACATTTCTTCAGAGTGTGGGTCTCAATAGCCAAACCATTAAATTTAGCGTTTGTAAAGTAGGATGGAATACCGGACCTTGCGAAAGAAAGTCTGGCTGTGGCGGTAGGGTCCATGGGTCCCCTACTGTCATCTTTACGATCCCTGCATACCAAGATTTCCTGGGCCCTGCTGGCGGCCACCAGAATCACCGACTTCCCTTCCTGCTTGATCCTGTGAAGAAGTTGTGGACGCAGGCAGAATAGGAGGGAATGCATAAATCCGTGAGAATCGATTCTACGGGAATAGCAAGGCATCTGTTCCGCATCCTAGTGGATCCTTTGTTTTTGACACAAAGTTGTCGATTTCTTTTTTGAACCTGGAGGTAAACAGATCTATTCCTAGAATGAAGATCACCGATAGGCAAAGTACATTGTTTTCTGCCCAAGATAGGATATGATTCACCTTTCTCTGGGCCACACAACTTCTTGTGCCCCCTTGGTGATTAATATAGGCCATTGCTGTGGCATAGTCGGATTTAATCCTAGCAGGAAAATACCGTAAACTGAACGTTCAGACCCTCAGAACTCTGCCTGAATTTCTGGAATGATAATGGGCAAGGTCATTTCTGATCTGGGCCACTTCCGTGGTAATGAAGGAAGGATTTTCCCCTTTGCAGATTTTTGGATATTAACTATATACTGAGGCGCCGGCGTACCCAGCCTGCAGTACCTGGCATTTCCAGGCGGTCCATCTAGGTGCTAACTAGGCCCGACCCTGCTTAGCCTCCAAGATCAGACGAGATCGGGCGCTTTCAGGGTGATGTGGCCATAGGCTTTGGAGTCAGACACATTGGGAATCTAAAGCTTGAACTCTTTGTTCCAAGCCGATAGGATAATGTTTTGCAGCAGTCTCAAATGAAACTGAGCATAAGGAACGACCTCGAATGAAGCCACCAGCTTTCCCAACAACCTCATGCAAAGTTGAATAGAAGAATTCATCTTGCTTCGACCACCTCAATCAGTTCCTTTGTGGCGCTGATCTTTGCCTGGGGCAAGAATACCCTCTTCTGGGTGTACCTATGATCAGACCCAAATATCTTAGCCCTTTTCATGGTTTTAAAGAAGATTTCTCCTAGGCTGAGAAACCGACCTAGATATTCAAGGTAGTTGAATGTGGTGACTATACTTTGGTCTAAGCGGGTTACCGACTGAACTATCAAGAACAGATCGTCCAGGTAAACCATAATCGTTATACCTTGGGCCCTTAATCTGGCTAGAAGAGGGGCCAGAACCTTTGTAAACACTCAAGGTGCAGTAGCTAGACCGGAAAGCAGAGCTACACACTGAAAATGAAGATTTTCCACTTTGAAAAGTAGATATTACTAGTGAGCGAGGAAATAGGCATATGGAGGTATGCATCTTTGACGTCGATTGACGCCAGTTCTCCTCCTTGTAGGATGGAGATAACTGATTGCATTGACTCCATGCGAAAAAAGAGTGGTTATATTCAGGAACTGAAATTAGATTTTTGAGATCCAGAATGTCCATTTGGATTTAACCAAACCCCAACCTCTGCTCATGATCACTTTTTGTCAAAAGATGGTCCAATGCTTGAGAGAAAGACTTTCTTTTTCTCTGGATCCTTAGGAACGTTTTATCTGAGAAAATGAGGAGACAGGAACTCTGGGAACTCCAGTTTGTACCTTGGAGCTATTGAGGAAGTCCCCCATTCATCTTGACACTCTTCCTGCCAGATCCTTGAGAACTGCAGAAGAATTCCCCCTATTGAGCGAGCG
This sequence comes from Aquarana catesbeiana, assembly GCF_042186555.1. NCBI lineage: Eukaryota > Metazoa > Chordata > Amphibia > Anura > Ranidae > Aquarana > Aquarana catesbeiana. Next base: position 480,027,010 of record NC_133324.1, on the reverse strand, counting down.
GGGGCCTCATAAGGAGGCCTCAGTATCTTGTAGGTTTTCTCCCCCAAGACCTCTATTGTCCCTGGGGTTAACCCTGAGGATTACCCTTTGAACCTGGCGGCGGAAGTAACGTTTCTGTCTTTGCAGATGACACCAAGCTATGCAGGGGAATAACGTCCTTACAGGATGTCTCCAATTTACAAGCCGACCTCAATGCACTGTCTAATTGGGCGACCATGTGGCAGATGAGGTTTGATGTTGAGAAATGTAAAGTTATGCACTTGGGGGCTAAGAATATGCATGCATCATACAACTGGGGGAATCCGTGGTGGAGAAGGATCTGGGGGTTTTGGTAGATCATGAGCTCAATAATAGCATGCAATGCCAAGCTGCGGTTTCCAAAGCGAGCAAAGTCCTTTCTTGTATTAAGAGAGGTATGGACTCTAGAGAGAGAGATATAATTTTGCCCCTGTTCAAATCATTAGTAAGACCTCACCTGGAATATGCAGTTCAGTTTTGGGCACCAGTTCTCAAAAAGGATAATCAGGGAACTGGAAAAAGTGCAGAGAAGGGCAATCAAACTGATAAGAGGCATGGAGGAGCTCAGCTATGAGGAAAGATTAGAGGAACTGAATTTATTCACTCTTGAGAAGAGGAGAATAAGGGGGGGGGGGATATGATCAACATGTTCAAATATAAAAAGAGTCCATATAGTGAACTTGGTGTTGAGTTATTCTCTATACGGTCAACTCAGAGGACACGGGGACACTCTTTACGTCTAGAGGAAAAGAGATTTCATCACTTTCACAGTAAGAGCTGTGAAAATGTGGAATAGACTCCCGCCAGAGGTGGTTTTGGCCAGCTCAGTAAATTGCTTTAAGAAAGGCCTGGATTCTTTCCTAAATGTACATAATATAACTGGGTACTAACATTTATAGGTAAAGCTGATCCAGGGAAAATCTGATTGCCTCTTGGGGGATCAGGAAGGATTTTTTTCCCCTGCTGTAGCAAATTGGAGCATGCTCTGCTGGGTTTTTTTGCCTTCCTCTGGATCAACTGTGGGTATAAAATTGGGTATATTGGATTGTACGATATTTTTTATTTTATTTATTTATTGTTTTTAAGGTTGAACTGGATGGACTTGTGTCTTTTTTCAACCTGACTAACTATGTAACTATGTGACTGCCTGGAGGCTGATGCCCCTGGCACAGAAGAAGGAGCTTTAAAAACGAAAATACATTTACTCCTTTTCTTAAATTGCGAAAGGGGTACTTTTTCCACTAGAATTTATTTGGATGTATTATCCAAAACATCCCGAAATGCGCAAGGCCTGAAGGATAGAATCTCTCATAGCAACTATTGCAAACATAAAGCTGCCAGATCCTGGGCCTGCTGAGCAGGATAACCTTGAACACATGTTCAAACTGGTCTCTCAACGATTAAGCAATTACTGTCAGCGCAGGCTGAGACACTCAGTCAATCTGCCAGAGAAAAAAATGTTTTTGTTTTTTTTTAATAGGAATTCCAACTTTTTATCCGTTGGATCCCTAAGCATTTGAGCATTGTCTGCCGGACAAGTCAAACTCTTATGCACAGAGGAAATAGCAGCGTTAATTGCTGGTATACCTTACTTAGTGAATTTCCTCCACCATAGGATAAAGTGTGAAAACCTTTTAGGAGGGAAAATAATGCTTATCTGAGTGACCTCCTCAGATACAAAAAAGCTTTTCCAACAATGAATGGACAGGAAAAGGCATGCACAGCTTTAGGAGGCTTTAGTGAACCCAAACACTCAGTTAAGGGTACATAAATGTGGAGCGGACCATTCAGCAAGAAATTGCACCATAAATCCTAAGATTGAAACAGCTGATTCTCCCAAATTTGACACCTCAGAAGAGGAGTCATCAGCTTCACCACGGTCCCCTGAGGGAATTCGTCTTCTCCCGGCCCTAGTTCCTCAGTTTGAGTGTCCTGGGCAATGAAAGAGAACCTGTCGCATTTTGACCCATACTGGGATGCGATTAAAGTCGCTAAATCTTTATATATATATATATTTTTTTTTTTTTTTAAAACCTACCATGGCTGAGGAAAAAAGATCTTTTTAGTAAAAATAAAAAGGGGCTGCAGTTTTGAAAACAGTTGCAAACATTTCATGGCCCCGATGCTCACTCTGACCAGCCAGCCTCTCTCTGGGGAGGATGCCATTTGTAGAAATGAGTAGGCTTTCCAGAGCTTGAGGGAGACCCTTTTAGCTCTTTTTTGGGGGTGTTTCAACCCCCCTTCTGACCTTAGCCCGATGCACAAAGCAGGGGTACTACCATAAGAAATCGCATCCACTGCTTGAGCAATAGTCCAGCCACTGCTGCTGCTATTAATGCTCAGCCTGGTGCAAATAGGAAATGCCTGTGTCACCAAAACCTCTTTCATGCTCCTCTTTGCTCTTATGTCTGACAATTTTGCAGCCAGCACAAATGGATTTTTTTTTTTTAAACACACTCCCGCGTTGGAGGATGCTAAGCCCCGCCCCTACCTCGCATCACGCCCCCTCCTTTCTCTTTCAAAAAAGTTTTCCCGCGCAAGAACTGGCCTCCTATCCGACGGGATCGGCTTGTGAGTGAGGGAGGGATGGCGTGGAGGAGACCTGGAAGCCGCCTCCGAGTAGGGACGGTGAAAGAGAACGGCATTGCCGATCGTTTTCAGTTCTCCCTTATACTCAGCCTCATGAAGAGGGGAAGAGTTCAGCCCAGGTGGGGGTGTCTGGAGGAAGCAAAACCCCCCAAACTTACCGGAGGTCTGCCTGCTAGTTGGAGGAAAAAAGTCTGCTGCTTCTGTGACACAGCGTGATCTCTATGCAAAGGTATGTGCTCAATACAGCCCCCAGTGGTGACACTTAGGCATGACAACATTTACTTTAAAGGAGACATTTCATAAGAAAATTTAAATATTCCTTAGAAAACTCCATTTACCTTTCCCGCTGCTGGGTTTTCTGTGGTAAAACCAACAGACCCAATCTTCACCCTTCACGGTGGGTTCCGTTAGCAAACCTTCAGGAACCGGGGACCCTCGGGGAACCCACAATCCTGGACCTGTAATAGCACCCTGCCAGTAAAGCTTTATAGCCTTAATACCAAAAGTACTGAATCCCGGGGTCCAGCTCTCTAAAAAGAGAAGCGTTTACAAGCAAAACCTCATTTCTTCGGATACGAGGCCCGGGCACCATTCAATTTGGCCTAAAAGACACTTTTGAATGGATCCGGCTGCATAGCTAGCCCCAGAAAGGATTGCTCCAGTGGAGCTCAGCACAGCACATCTTCACTAGTGACCAACACCTTAGACACTGTCAAAAAACTGAGATGCTCCCGGTATGGAAGGGGTTATATAGGGAGGCAACTTCCTGTTTAGGGTGTGCCAGTGTCCAGCACTATAACCCACATAGTAATTACTATGGCTCTGTGTCCCGTGATGTACGATTAAAGAAAAGCTGCCTATACCTCTTGGCAAAAAGCCTCCAGTTCCTGTAAATTCTTGGGCTGTCTTGCATGAACTGCACGTTTGAGATCTTCCCAGAATGGCTCAATGATATTGAGGTCAGGAGACAGAGATAGCCACTCCAGAACCTTCACTTTATTCTGCTTTAGCTAATGACAGGTCGAGTTGGCCTTGTGTTTTGGATCATTGTCATGTTGGAATGTCCAAGTACGTCCCATGAGCAGCTTCTTGGCTAATGAATGCAAATGTTCCTCCAGTATTTTTTGATAACATACTGCATTCATTTTGCCAACAATTTTGACCAAATTTCCTCTGCCTTTGTAGCTCACACATCCCCAAAACATCAGCGATCCACCTCCGTGTTTCACAGTAGGAATGGTGTACCATTCATCATAGGCCTTGTTGACTGCTCTCCAAATGTAGCGTTTATGGTTGTGGCCAAAAAGCTAAATTTTGGTCTCATCACTCTAAATGACTTTGTGCCAGAAGGTTTGAGGCTTGTCTCTGTGCTGTTTGTATTGTAAGCGGGATACTTTGGGGCATTTGCGTAGTAATGGCTTTTTTTCTGGCGACTCGAACATGCAGCCCATCTTTCAAGTGCCTCATTGTGCATCTTGAAACAGCCACACTACTTGTTTTCAGAGAGTCCTGTATTTCACCTGAAGTTGATTGTGGGTTTTTCTTTGCATCCCGAATAATATTCCTGGCAGTTGTGGCTGAAATTTTAGTTGGCCTACCTGACCGTGGTTTGGTTTCAACAGAACCCCTCATTTTCCAATTCTTGATTAGAGTTTGAACACTGCTGACTGGCATTCTCAATTCCTTGGATATCTTTTTATATCCCTTTCCTGTTTTACACAGTTCAACTACCTTTTCCCACAGATCCTTTGAGAATTCTTTTGCTTTCCCCATGACTCAGAATCCAGGAACATCAGTGCAGCACTGGATGAAAGATGCAAGGGTCTGTCAGGAGTCCAGAAACTCATTAACCTTTTATACACACAAACTAATTACAAGCAAACAGATCACAGGTGAGAATGCTTACCTTTAATAGTCATTCAAACCCCTTTGTGTCAAATTGCGTGCATGTTATCAGGCCAAAATCACCAGGGTATGTAAACTTTTTATCAGGGTCATTTGGGTAGTTTCTGTTGCCATTATGATTTAAAAAGAGTAAACACAGTTGATTTATAATAAATGGCTTCAGCCAAACACTAACCATGAGTGAAAGAAAAGTTTTTGTGTTATCATTTATATTCTCTGAAAAATGGCCAAGAAATCATAAATTCTGCCAGGGTATGTAAACTTATGAGCACAACTGTAGATATTTAATAAATTGCCTTTTTTTTTAAACTTTACATATTAACTATATTATACACCACGTTTTTTTTAACCACTTACAGACCAAAAGATTTTCCTGCTTAATGACCAGGCCATTTTTTGCGATACGGCACTGCGCCGCTTTAACTGACAATTGCGCGGTCTTGCGACACTGTACCCAAGCAAAATTGACGTCTTTTTTTTTTCCACAAATAGTTTTCTTTTGGTGGTATTTGATCACCTCTGCAGTTTTTATTTTTTTGTGCTATAAACAAAAAAGAACGAAAATTTTGAAAAAAACATTTTGCTATAATAAATATCCCCAAAAATGTTTTTTAAAAACAAATGTCTTCATCAGTTTAACCAGTTCCCGACCGGCGCACACCGATGTACGTCGGCAGAATGGCACGGCTGGGCAAATGGGCGTACCTGTACGTCCATTTGAATTCCCCGCCTTGCCATTGCGTGCGCGCCGGCCGGGAGCTCCGCGAGTCGGGTCGCGGGTCCCGCGGACTCGATCGCCGCAGGAATACCCGCGATCGCCTCACAGAGAGGACGAACGGGGAGATGCTGATGTAAACAGCATCTCCCCGTTCTGCCTAGTGACAAGTGTCACTCGATCTCTGCTCCCTGTCATCGGGAGCAGAGATCAGTGACGTCACACACCAGCCCATCCCCCTGACAGTTAGAAATCACTCCCCTAGAACACACTTAACCCCTCCCCGCCCCCTAGTGGTTAACCCCTTCACTGCCAGTGTCATTTACACAGTAATCAATGCATTTTTAATCGCACTGATCGCTGTATAAATGACAATGGTCCCAAAAATATGTCAAAAATGTCCGACATGTCCGCCATAACGTCGCAGTCACAATAAAAATCGCTGATCGCCGCCATTTCTAGTAAAAAAAAAAAATGTAAATAAAAATGCTATAAAACTATCCCCTATTTAGTAAACGCTATAACTTTTGCGCAAACCAACCAATCAATCAATGCTTATTGCGATTTTTTTTTTACCACAAATATGTAGAAGAATACGATCGGCCTAAACTGAGGAAAAAAAAAAATTTTTTATATATTTTTGGGGGATATTTATTATAGCAAAATGTAAAAAATAATGTTTTTTTCAAAATTGTCGCTCTTATATTGTTTATAGCACAAAAAATAAAAATCGCAGAGGCGATCAAATACCACCAAAAGAAATCTCTATTTGTGGGAAAAAAAGGACGTCAATTTTGTTTGAGAGCCACGTCGCACGCCTGCGCAATTGTCAGTTAAAGCAACGCAGTACCGAATCGCAAAAAATGCTGTGGTCAGGAAGGGGGAAAATTCTTCCGGGGCTGAAGCGGTTAAGCCAATATCTATCCTTCTACATATTTTTGGTAAAAAAAGAAAGAAAAAAAAAAAATAATAATAATATCGCAATAAGCGTATATGGATTGGTTTGCACAAAAGTTATAATGTCTACAAACTATGGGAAGGATTTTTGACATTTTTATTATTTTTTAACTAGTAATGGCAGCGATCTGCAATTTTTAGCGGTACTGCGACATTGCGGTGGACAGATCGGACACTTTTGAAACATTTTTAGGACCATTGACATTTATATAGCGATTAGTGCTATAAAAATGCACTGATTACTGTGTAAATGTCACTGGTTGGGAAGGGGTTAACACTAGGGGACGATCAAGGGGTTAAATGTGTTCCCTCGTGAGTGTTTCTTACTGTGGGGGGATGGGACTGACTGGGGGAGGAGACATATAGCTGTTCCTACTTACTAGGAACAAACAATCTGTCTCCTCTCCCCTGACAGCACTGTGATTTGTGTGTTTACATACACAAATTCCCATTCTGGCTCTCGTGCCCACGATCACGTCCCCCACCGTGCAGCGGTCGCACGCGCACGTCTCCAGCGGCTCTTAAAGGGGACGACGTACTCATACGTCGTTTTGCGGGTACTTGCCACTTTGCCAACGTATATCGGCGTGAGCCGGTCGGCAAGTGGTTAAGGTCCGATTATACAAAAACAATAAATCGGCCAACTAATTGATTATGAAAATAATCGTTAGTTGCAGTCCTAGTGCTCGCTTATTACAATGGACCTTATGTTGTAACTTAACCGCTTCAGCCCTGGAAGATTTGGCTGCTGAATGACCAGGCCATTTTTTGCGATTCGGCACTGCGTTGCTTTAACTGACAAGTGCACGGTCGTGCGGCACTGCACCCAAACAAAATTGATGTCCTTTTTTCCCCACAAATAGAGCTTTTTTTGGTGGTATTTGATCATCTCTGCGGTTTTTATTTTTTGCGCTATAAACAAAAAAAAAGCTACAATTTTGAAAAAAACACAATATTTTGTACTTTTTGCTATAATAAGTATCCCCATTTTTTTTTTTAAAAAAAGCTATTTTTCTCTCAGTTTAGGCCGATATGTATTCTTCTACATATTTTTGGTAATAAAAAAATCGCAGTAAGTGTATATTGATTGGTTTGCGCAAAAGTTATAGCGTCTACAAAATAGGGGATAGATTTATAGCATTTTTATTATTTATTTTTTTTACTAGTAATGGCGGCGATCTGCGATTTTTAATCGGGACTGCAACATTATGGCGGACACTTCGGACACTTTTGACACATTTTTGGGACCATTGGCATTTATACAGCGATCAGTGCTATAGAAATGCACTGATTACTGTAAAAATGTAACTGGCAGGGAAGGGGTTAACACTAGGGGGCGATCAAGGGGTTAACTGTGTTCCTTCTCTGTGTTTAACTGAAGGGGGGATGGGACTGTCTAGGGGAGATGACAGATTGCTGTCCATACTTTGTATGAACAGATGATCAGTCTCTTCTCCCCTCAGAGAACCGGGATCTGTGTGTGTAATTCTTGGTGTGTAATTCTTGGTGTGTCACCAGCGATCGCGGGAGCCCAGCGGTGATCGCGACTGCCAGGCACTCGCATCAGCTCCGGGGGGGGGCAGTGGGCACGCGCATGCGCCCCTAGTGGCCACAGGGCGGAGCAACGTTACATAACGTTGTTTCGCCCAGCCTGCGTTGTTTCGCAGTAAAACTGAGGCGGCTGGTCGACAAGCTCCTTTTCTGAGGATGATGAACCCCAATTGGCTCCTCTTCTTCTGTATCTGCCCTCCATGGCAAGTGTTTGCTATGGGGGCAGACATGTGGCTCTCAGGCACAGAGCTGGATCAAAAGAGGAGCCAGATAAGTATTGGGGGGGGTTTGCTGATAATGGAAGGTTTTAAAGGATTAAAAACCTTTAGCTTTTAGAAACACTTTAACCCCTTACCACCAACTGTACACATATATGTGGCCTCACTGAATTGGGTCTTCTTCTATGTGTACATGTGTTTGTATTGGCAGTGTGCTGCAATAAGAACCTTGGGTCTCGTACTAACATTCGGAACTGGGAGGTTCTGTTCCTGATCCCCTGATCACTGTGACAGCCTCTGATTGGCTATCACAGTAATCAGTCACTGTACAAACCTCATGTGTGTTTTTCCCTCTTGAATGGAGAAAAAGATACATTACATTTGTTTCCTCTAGCGAGGAGAAAAAGATGCAAACAAAAGTGTGTGGAAAAAAATGAAGAAAAATATAGCCAGATTAGGGTTCGACCTAGGTCAGTGTCAGGGTTAGAGTTTGGTTCAAGGTCAGAGTCAGTGTTCTTTAGGTAAGAGTTAAGAAAATGTCTTTATTTTTTAAATTAATGTTCGTGTCAGTGTGTTTTAGGTAGGATAAAAAAAAAAAAAAAAACGGAAAATTGTATCATACTTACCGTAATTTTCCTTTCCTGGTGCCTATCCATGGCAGCATACATGTGATAGAGCTCCGCCTTGACTCCTCCTTCAGGACTAGTGAATAGCATAAATTAAAGGCATAACTCCTCCCCAACATTCTCCGTAATATAGAATACCGAGGGTGGGAGTTTATGCTGCCATGGATAGGTACCAGGAAAGGAAAATTACGGTAAGAATGATACAATTTTCCATTCTCCTGGTGCCTCCATGGCAGCATACATGTGATAAATAACTAGCTCACACGGGTGGGTTTAATGCTTTAACAAAAAAAAAAAAATTATATTCGGACACAGACATAGCGGCATGAAGCGCTTTTCTCCCGAACTCTACTGTTGTAAGAGCCCTAGGATCAATATGGTAGTGTTTAAGAAACGTGCCAAGAAGACCAAGTGGTGGCCCTGCATACTGTTTCAAGAGAAACATTCACCCTCACTGCCCAAGATGCTGATACCGCTCTCGTTGAGTGAGCATTTACCTGAGCCGGAGGTTTCAAGTTCTTCACCCTGTAAGCTTTTTGTATTAACTTGACAACCCAGGATGCCAAAGTTCTGGGGGAAGCTTCCCTTCCTCTATTTTTGCCCCATGGGATGATAAGTCTTTCAGAGTTCCTAAAATTCGCTGTGGCTTCCAAGTAGGCCCTGAGGACTTTGGAGATATCTAACTCATGGCAGGTGTACGATTCTGAGTCAGAAAAGACTGGTAATGCCCATGGTTCCAATAGATGTGCCGTTGTGGTGACTTTAGGTGTGAACCCTCGGAAAGGGCGAAGTTCTACCCTGTCTGGAAAAAAGGATATATGTTCATCCCCCATGCCCAGGGAGTGAAGTTCCGAAATCCTCCTGCCGGATGCAATAGCCAGGAGAAAGGTTGTTTTCAAGGTTAGATTCCAAATTGAGAATGAATCCACCGGCGCGAATGGGTGAGTGGATAAGACTTCCAATATTAGAGGAAGGTCCCACTTCGGAAAGGAACTGGTTGGAGGATGCATCTTCAGTACACCACTGAGGAATGTAATCACTAGAGGATCTTCTGCCCACCTTGTGCTAGTTGCTGCAGAGATTGCCAACACTTGCACTTTAAGGGAGCTCTGGCTGAGACCCAAATCGAGACCAGTTTGAAGAAAACTCAAAACATCGGCAGTGGCAGCAGAGACTGGATCAAACCCCTTTCCTGTGGCGTAAGATAAGAACTTGTCCCAAATCTTCGCATATATTGCGTTGGTTGTTGGCTTTCGGGCTTTCAGCAGAGTGGATATGACTTCTTGGGAACACCCTAACAACTCGTACCTCCTCCTTTCAACCTTTATATTCGAAGATCCAGCTTTTGTGGATCTGGATGGATCAGCCTGCCCTGGGTCAACAACTGTGGGAAGGGGGGAATTCTGATAGGAGGATTCACACTGAGGTGCATATCTAGGGGGAACCAAGGTCTCCTCGGCCAATAAGTTAAAACTGCTAGTAATTGGACTGGTTCCCTTAGGAGTCTGAGGAGAAATTTCGAGATGAGTGGACGAGGAGGAAAGGCATAAGCAGTTTTGAAGTTCCAAGGACATGATAACGCATCTACTCCCTCCTCTTGTGGGTGTGGAAGGCGAGAGAAGAACCTCCTGAGCTTGGTATTCTCCAGGGTAGCAAAGAGGTCCACCTGTGGGGTCTGCCATAGATGGGAGATTTGGTTGAACACTTGGTGGTGGAGTTTCCACTCGTTATCCCAAAACCTCCTCGATAAGACGTCTGCCTCTGTGTTCATTTTGCCTGGAAGATATATTGCTCTGAGGTTCCACCAGGTTCCTTTCGGCCCAGACTATTATAGGTTCCACTTCCCTCAGAAGCGTTTTGCTGTGGGTGCCCCCTTGTTTCTGAAGATATGAAACTGCAGCTTTGTTATCCAGGAGCAGAAGCGCCCTCTGTCCCTTGATTTGAGGTGCAAACAAGGTTAAGGCTAGAAAAGCTGCTCTGATTTCCAATATATTGGACACTATCCCTTTGGTGGGAAAGGACCATCTCCCCTGGATCCTGACCTCTCTGCAATGGGCACCCCACCCCTGACCGCTCGCGTCGGATGCAATTATGGTCCATGAGTGGGAACCCAAATAATGAGACCGGGAGAGATTCTCTGGCTTGGTCCACCAGTGCAGGCTCCTGGTCATTAGAGTCGACAACAGAATTGTCTGAGATAGATGTTGCTTTTTCCATTGTGTGAGGAATCTTGTCTGGAAGTGCTTCAGATGCCAGTGAGACCCCGGGACCAGAGGAATACATAAAGACATCGTGCCTATAAGGCTCAGACATTGAAGCTGATAAATGGGACTTCCGTATGGTCTTTAACATTTTTTAAATGATGCCCTCCATCTTCGGTTGAGGTAAAGAGAGTGTGGCCAGATCTGTATCGAACATTGCCCCTAGGTAAATCATTTGTTGTGTTGGAATCAGCTGGCTCTTTCGGTGATTCACTAACCATCCCAGCTCTAATAATGACTGCAGAAGTATTTCTCTGTGGGCTATAAGTTGATCCGGGTTGTTTGATAATAAGAGGATATCGTCCAGATAGTGATAAATTCTTAATCCCCTCTCTATTAGAGGGGCCAGGACAGATATTAAAGTGGTTGTAAATCCACTTTGATAAAAAAACAAAAAAACTAACACCTTCAAAACAAAGGCATAATGAGCTAGTATGCATAGCATACTAGCTCATTATGTAATACTCACCTGTGATCGAAGCCCTCGCTGCGGTGCCCATACACAGTACCGGCCAGCGACATCACTCCCGGGGGTTACTTCCGGGTATCGCAGCTCCGCCACGCATGCGTCACTCCCGTGCATGCGTGCGGTAACGGCACACTCACTGAACCAACGGCACATACTTGCCAGTGCTTCAGTGCACATGTGCCGATGATGTCGGCACATGCAAATACAAGGGATATCTCCTAAACCGTGCAGGTTTAGGAGATATCCTGGGTAGTTACAGGTAAGCCTTATTATTAAGGATGGGCTTGGGCGTGTTCACAAGCTGCATGTGCCGAGCCCGCCAGGAAGTCGGCACTGCACAGCACTAACCACAGGCAGTAAGACATTTCCTTATGTGCGGCTCACTGCCTGTGATTAGCACAGCGCAGTACCGACTTCCTGGAGGGCTCAGCACATGCAGCTTGCGAACACGCCTGAGCCCATCCTTACTCATTATAGGCTTACCTGTAGCAAAAAGAGTTCTGACTTCGTGACGAAGGGCTCATGACAAAAAATGGGCAGGAGGATCAGCTGCAGGAAGGCGAAGCAAGAGAAAAAAAAAAACAACAGAACTACAGATTCAGGAGTGGAAGCAAAGAATGTCACAAACCTGTTTTGCCGAAGTGTTTTGGACTGCAGGGCACACACTGGTTATGCAGAGCAGCCCTGAGCTCAAATTGGAGCCAGATTTTAAATGGAAAAGGGGTGGGGGAAGCTTATTTAGTAAGATCTACCCCTTACTAGCAACAGTAATTGATTTTGAGTAGTTTTCCCTGAGGCAAGATGGCGGCCGAGGCCCCACCGCCCAATGCGCACGCATGCGCACTAGCGGCCGGAGAAGTCTTTGATAGATATTGCTTTCAGTTGTGCTATTCCAGGCTGCGCGTGTGCACAGAGTCTCGGATACACGACGCGTCAAGGGGGAGGATGCTACCGCCTCCCTCCGTTGCTCAACACTCCCACCTCCTCTCCCCACCACCAGTGCAGCAAGCGGGGAACAGGAACCAGAACCCGATGGCCACGGTAGGAGTGCAAGTGCCGAGGGGAAGAAGAAAAACGATGCGAATGGCCTATCCCGCGATTCTGACCGGGAATAGAGGAACGGAGAACAAAAAACCTGACCTGACCGAGGAAGAAAGGAAAGCTGATCCTCCCCCCGTATCCAAATGCATTAGTTTTACTCTCGAAAAATCAGCAGACTGCGTTCCTGTGAGGAAACTCAAGAGACCCCAAAAGATCCACAGAAGAGTCTTATCAGCACTAATAGCGGCCCAAGAACAGGGACTGCGCATGGGAGAGGCTGAACCCAGCGGACGCTGCCAAAGGCAGAGGTATGGACATACTGCTACTCTTCACCAGTTCCAGAGGTATGAGGAAAAAAAAGGAGAATGTTGAGAGAGGGGCTATGCCTTTACTTTATGCTATTCACTAGTACTGAAGGTCGAGGCGGAGCTCTAACACATGTATGCTGCCATGGAGGCACTACCCTGTTTCCCCGAAAATAAGACCTAGCGTGATTGTCAGTGATGGTTGCAATATAAGCTCTACCCCCAAATAAGCCCTACCCTGTTTCCCCGAAAATAAGCCCTACCCTGAAAATAACACCTACAAGGACTTTAACTAGGGCTTATTTGGAGGTTAGGGCTTATATTGCAGCTATCACCGACAATAACACTAGGTCTTATTTTCGGGGAAACAGGGTAGGAAAACAAAATATGCTATTGTTTTTGGACTGGGTACAAACAACAAATAACAAAAACATATACGATGGATATAAAAAGTCTACATACCCCTGGTAAAATGTCAAGTTTCTGTGATGTAAAAAAACGAGACAAAGATAAATAATTTCAGAACTTTTTTCACCTTTAATGTGATCAATAAACTGTACAGCTCAATTGAAAAACAAACTGAAATCTTTGGGAGGGGTAAAAATAAAAAACTAAAATAATGTGGTTGCATAAGTGTACACAACCTCCTATAAATGGGGATGTAGCTGCGTTCAGAATTAGGCAATCACATTCAAACTCATGTTAAATAGGAGTCAGTACACATCTGCCATCATTTAACCACTTAAGGACTGGAAGGATTTGCCCCCTTAATGACCAGGCCATTTTTTGCGATACGGCACTGCGTCGCTTTAACTGACAACTGCGCGGTTGTCAGTTAAATCGCAATAAGCGTACATTGATTGGTTTGCACAACAGTTATAGTGTCTACAAAATAGGGCAGTGGTGTCCAAACTATGGCCCTCCAGTTGTTAAGGAACTACAACTCCCATCATGCCTAGTCATGTCTGTGAATGTCAGCGTTTTACAATGCCTCATGGGAAGTGTAGTTCCGCAACAGCTGGAGGGCCGTAGTTTGGACATCCCTGAAATAGGGGATAGATTTATGGCATTTTTATTATTATTTTTATTTTTTTTACTACTAATGGTGGTGATCTGCAATTTTTAGCGCGACTGCAACAATTCGGCACACAGATCTGATACTTCTAACACTTTTCTGGGACCACTGACATTTATACAGCGATCAGAGCTCAAAATAGCCACTGATTACTGTATAAATGTCACTGGCACAGAAGGGGTTAACACTAGGGGGCGATCAAGGGGTTAAGTGTGTCTTAGGGAGGTGTTTCTAACTGTGGGGGGGTGGGACTGGCAGGGAGTAGAGAGAGAAAGCTGTTCCTGGTAACTAGGAACAGCAGATCTCTCTCTACTTCCCTGACAGAACAAGGATCTGTCTGTTTACATTGACAGATCCCTGTTCTGTCTCTGTGAGGAGCGATCACGGGTGGCCAACGGATATCAAGGCCGCCGGCCACGCGCCTGCTACAGCCTATTCCTCCGGCGATTCGCGCAGCTGTGCCAACCTGCCACAGTAAAACTGCAGTGGGTAGTCGGCAAGTAGTTAAAGTGTTAACCCCTTCCCTGCCAGTGGCATTTATACAGTAATCAGTGGCTATTTTGAGCTCTGGTCACTATAAAAATATCAATGGTCCCAGAAAAGTGTCAGAAGTATCCGATCTGTCTGCCGCAATGTTGCAGTCACACTAAACATTGCAGATCACCACCATTAGCCAGCTGCTGCCATAACCCTCGTATTTAACCCCAAACAAATTACCTATTTTTACTATGGGTCGTCAAGTATTTTGTGCCAGTATTCCTTTGATAAAAGAAGAAAAAAAAAAATTGGGAGATATCTATTACCATTAACCACCAAATGAAAGCCCAATTTGTCTTAAAGAAGAAAAAAAAATGGTATATCCCACCTGGATACACAAAGTAGTTGTGATGATATGTACAGTTTTACTAACACGCCAAAGTTGCAAAATTGTGTTAAAGTGTTTGTAACTCTAAAATAAAAAACTAAGATCCTGTTCCTTTAAGGCATGAATAACAGCACAGTGCTTGTGCTGTGCAATTCTTCTCTTCCTAACCTGTAATAAACCTGGTTGATCCTGCCAGTTCCTGAGTCCCCCTGCCTCGATAATCATGGTTGCTTAGCCCTGACTACTGTGGTCAGTCTACGTGCCTCATCATCCGCAGCTCTCCTGTCTGCCTTTGAAAGTCTCTCCCACCCCCCCTCCCTCCCTGTCAGCACGAAAGCGTTTCCTTCCCACATCTCCAGCCTCTATTCCGCTGCATAAGGCAGCACATTTCAATGTATCTAATGTAGATATGTAGCCATTAACAAAACTGTATGTGTTTGTTAGAAATAAAAAGGCGGAATACCGCTTCTGACACCGCAGCTGTGCGGTCGCATGATCCATCTGTGCTTGCCGGCCCCGATCTATGGAGATAAGCAGGAGGGGCAGAGATTGCCCTCTGCTGGCCGGCTGACATCACAGGGGAATCTCTCGCTGTCACACTTTAAATGCCAATTGCGTGGTCATGCAACACTGTATTCATATGACATTTTTATCATTTTATTTATACAGATAGAGCTTTCTTTCAGTGGTATTTCACCACTGGGTTTTTTAAATTTTTTGCTAAACAAATGAAAAGTTAAAAATAAATTTTTTCCTAGTTTCTATTATAAAATTTTGCAAATAAGTAATTTTTCCTCTTCACTGACGTGCGCTGATAAAGTGACACTGATGAGGCGGCACTGCTAACTGGCACTGATGAGGCTGCACCGATAATCAGGGCACTGATGATCAGTGCCCTGAATATCAGTGTAGACAATGTACCCACTGTGCCCTGTCAGCTCGCCTTTTCTCACACAAAGACAGCGTGTGAGAAAAGCAATGTTGATAACCAGCGATTCTGTTTAGCTGTGTCCAATCACTTCTGATCACATGTAATTCACATGGTAAAGGGCCACTGTGATTGGCCCTTTACCGCAATCCATGATCAGTTGTGTCCAAAGGACACAGTGATCAAAGAGCATGCCCAATGCCGTCTTTCAGGTTATAGCGCAGGCAAGAAGCAGTTAAACGGTCACATTTAAAAGCACACTCTTGCATGCACTAAAATTGTTGGCATTAATATTGAGGCTGCTCAGCTGATCAGCTTCAGCCACGCTACCACACCACTCATTCCTGCATCCCGGAATGTCCGGTGTGATGATGTCGCCTACAGCTCCAACCTAGGCATTACATTGAAAGACTTCATCAGGTACACCTTCTGGATAAATCTGCTATCTGGCCATAATTACATGTGTAAGACTCACTTTACACTTGTTGGGGAGGAGCTGCATTTTTACCACCCAAACCCCCCACCCCATGCTGCAAAGGGGGTATACACATGCCATTGAGCTGAGATACTTTGCATTGCATGGCAAAATTATCCCCGCTGTCTCATTCAGCTGGCAGTGCTGCTCCCCCAAACATGACCCATTCAAGTTAAAGGGGCTGCACCATAATTGCATGTAATGCACATGGTTGAAGCATGGTGGTGTGGGCTTTTAGGGGTTAACACCTAACACCTTCTCACTGCCCATCAAACATCCTACAAAAATAGTTCCACCGCAGATCACCCTTTAGAGGGCAAATGCAAGTATAAACACTCCCTAAACGAGGCCTAACATTCATTCAACCCTGCCAGTAAAGTAAGCACCAAACTTCCAGTGCTGACATCTTACAGCTCCTGCTCTTATACAGTGCTTGAAAAATAGCTGGTTGCTCACAAGCATAAATTGTTTTGTATTATAAGGCATTCCAGGATTGGGTGAGGGGAAAGGAGCAGAAGAATGCTGCAATCTTCCCTCTTCCAATCGCAGAACACCTTGCAGTCTGTGAAAAGCATACAGAACATTTTATGAATTGACGAATTGGAGAGTGAGATACCTGTTATGCGCTCTACAATGCCTTGAAAAAGCATTCATACCCCTTGAAATTTTTCACATTTTGTCATGTGAAAAATCCCCCCCCCGTCAATACTTTGTGGAACCAACTTCTGCTGCAATTACAACTGCAAGTCTTTTTGGGTATGTCTCTACCAGATTTGCACATCTAGAGTGAAATTTTTGACCATTCTTCTTTGCAAAATAGCTCAAAGCTTTGTCAGATTGGATGAAGAGCGTCTGAACAGCAGTTTTCAAGTCTTGCCACAGATTCTCAATTAGATTTAGGTCTGGACTTTGACTGAGACATTCTAACACATGAATATGCTTTGATCTAAACCATTCCATTGTAGCTCTGGCTGTATGGTTAGGGTCGTTGTCCTGCTGGAAGGTGAACCTTTGCCCCAGTCTCAAGTCTTTTGCAGACTCTAATGCCGCGTACACACGGTCGGACTTTTCGTCTACAAAAGTCCAACGGACGCTGACGGACTAAAGCTGGCTGGTAATCCGATCGTGTGTGGGCTTCTCCGGACTTTCAACGGACTTTTTCAGCCTCAAATCCGATGGACTTTAGATTTGAAACATGCTTCAAATCTTTCCGACGGACTCGAGTCCGGTCGAAAAATCCGCTCGTCTGTATGCTAGTCTGACGGACAAAAACCCACGCTAGGGCAGCTATTGGCTACTGGCTATCAACTTCCTTATTTTAGTCCGGTGTACGTCATCATGTAAGAATTCGACGGACTTTTGTGTGATCGTGTGTAGGCAAGTCTGTTCGTTAGAAAGTCCGCCGCAAGTCCGTCGAAAGTCCGTCGAAAGTCTGTCGGACAGGCTGTCGGACTTTTGTAGCTGAAAAGTCCGACCGTGTGTACGCCCCATTACAGGTTTTCTTCTAAGATTGCCCTCTATTTTGCTTCCCTGTTTTGCTTTTAGCCCAAAATGTTAAATTTTGGTCTCTTCTGACCAGAGCACCTTCTTCCACATGTTTACTGTGTCCCCCAAATGGGTTTTTGCAAACTGGACTTCTGGCTTTCTTTCAACAATGGCTTTCTTCTTGCCACTCTTCCATAAAGGCCAGATTTGTGGAGTGCACGACTAATAGTTGTCCTGTGGACAGATTCTCCCACCTGAGCTGTGGATCTCTGCAGCTCCTCCAGAGATACCATGGGCCTCTTGGCAGCTTCTCTGATTAATGCTCTCCTTGCCCAGCCTGTCTGTTTAGGTGGATGGCCATATCTTGGTATTTTTGCAATTGTGCCATACTCTTTCCATTTTTCGATGATGGATTGAACAATGCTCTGTGAGCTGTTCAACCCTTGGTATATTTTTTTTTTATAACCTAACCCTGCATTAAACATCTCCACAACTTTATCTCTGACCTGTCTGGTGTGTTCCTTGGCCTTCATGATGCTGTTTGTTCACTAAGGTTCTCTAACAAACCTCTGAGGGCTTCACAGAACAGCTGTATTTATACTGAGATTAAATTACACACAGGTGGACTCTATTTACTAATTGGGTGACTTCGGATGGCGATTGATCCCAATAGATTTTAGTTATGGGGTATCAGAGTAAAGGGGGCTGAATACAAATGCATGCCACACTTTTCAGATATTTGTAAAAAAAAAAAAAAAATTGAAAACCATTTATCATTTTCCTTCCACTTCACAATTATGTGCCACTTTGATTTGGTCTATCACATAAAATCCCAATAAAATACATTTACGTTTTTAGTTGTAACATGACAAAGTGTGGAAAATGTCAAGGGGTATGAATACTTTTTCAAGGCACTGTACAGGAACAGGAACTGTAAAGTGCCGGCGCTGGAAGTTTGAAGCTTACTGTAATGCCAGGGATGACTGACACCAAGAGTTCTAACTAAAGCAGCAGCCATCCACACATGGGACACACATAGTTAGAGGCCTGCAACGGTTTCCTCCCGTTTCCACTTCCCCCCAAAAATATCAAATTATATTTTTATTAAAATAGCATGGCCGCAATGCTATGCTTTGCAGCCATGGCAGGAAATATACCCTTGTTGAACAAGACCCATTCAAGTGAATAGGGCTGCTCTGCAAGTAGAGCTGCATGATTCTGGCCAAAACGAGAATCACAATTTTTTTGCTTAGAATAAAAAGATCACGATTCTCGCAACGTAAAGTCTTTCAGATTATACGGAAAAAAAATTGGGCTAACTTTACTGGTTAGTTTTTTTTTTCATTAAAGTAATTTTTTCCCAAAAAATTGCATTTGAAAGACCGCTGTGCAAATACAGTGTGACGTAAAATATTGCAACAACCACCATTTTATTCTCTAGGGTCTCTACTAAAAATATATATAATGTTTGGGGGTTCTAAGTAATTTTCTAGCAAAAAAAAAATTATTTTAACTTGAAACCAATAAATGTCAGAAAAAGGTTTAGTGTTTAAGTGGTTAAACTTTCCTCACTTAGGCCCCATTCACACTAGCGCGTTTTTTGATGCATTTTGCATTTTGCAGAAATGCACGGGAATTTTTTAACATGGGTTCCTATGGAACATGTTCACATCAATGCTTTTTTGTATCTCCGCGTTTTTGGAAAGGGTCGGGGACTTTTTCTCATGCAAAATGCAGCGTTTTGCATGTAATGGTTTTCAATGGACAAGCATCAAAAACGCAAGTGCACCTTTTTTGCAGCGTTTTTGATGCGTTTTTGGTGCGTTTTTGCCGTTTTTTTTTTTTTTTTTTATTTTTTTTTTTTTTTGTAATTTTTTTGTAAGACTGTAAAAAAAATGAAAAAAAAAAAAAAAAAAAAAAAAAAACGCAAATCGCGGCAAAAACGCGGCAAAAACGCGGCAAAAACGCGGCTCAAAAACGCGGCAAGCATGAAAAAAAAACCTCCAAAAACGCTCAAAAGCAACATGCATAGGTGTGAATCGAGCCTTAGGCCTCATTCACACGAGGCGGATCCGCTACCACGGAGTCCGCCTCTGTCTGGCAGCTCAGCGGGAAAGCTCTCCGTTGATCTCCGCTGAGCCGGCGGATGACAGGTTCCTCTTTGCTCACTGAGCAGGGAGGGGCTTGGCGAGCGCCGCTGGTTGCTATGGAGAGATTGGACGAAAAACGGACAGCATGTCCATTTTCATCAGATCTCACCCGATCCGATAGGGACGGATGCGAGCGTAGGGCCATCCGTCTGATTTTAGCGGATCGGACCGGGTCGCATGTCACCGCTGACATTCGTCAATCCATAGACTAACATGGAGCGCCCGTTCAGGTCCGCCAATAAAAATGATAGGCGGACCTGAACGATCCAACAGTGTGAAAGGGGCCTTACACACAAGTCTATTCCATTGACAAATTGTTACAATGTTTATACTTAAGTTCAACTGTTAAAGAATGTCTGATTCTTGGCAGACTGCCTGGTTTTTCTCTTCCTTTCTTTTGACGGCTTTCAGCTTCAGAATTCTTTGCATAGCAAGAATCGTGAAACACTTTTTTCAAAATCGCAACGGGAAAAGAATCGCGATAACGATTCTTGACGATTAATCGTGCAGCTCTATCTGCAAGTGCCCCGCACACTGTTGTGGTGCGTTAGACCCCTTTCACACTGAGGTGCTTTACAGGCCCCACAGCGCAAAAAATAGTGCCTGCAAAGAGCCTCTCCTGTGTCTCCAGTGTGAAAGCCTGAGGGCTTTCACACTGGAGCGGTGCACTTGCAGGACGTTAAAAAAAACTCCTGCAAGCAGCATCTTTGGAGCGGTGAAGGAGCGGTGTATACACCACTCCTAAACCGCTCCTGCCCATTGAAATAAATGGGGCAGCGTGGCTATACCGCCGGCATAGTGCTGCTGCAGCAGCGCTTTGTGGTGGTTTTAACCCTTTCTCGGCCGCTAGCGGGGGGTGAAAGCTCCCCGCTAGCGGTCGAATAGTGCAGCGAAATTGACGGTAAGGCGCCGCTAGAAATAGCAGCGCTTTACCACCGACACACCCACCGCCCCAGTGTGAAAGGGGCCTTAGTGTGGGGTACAGCAGGCCATCAGGAGGAAATATGCCTCCTGACCATCTGTTAAATGTTCACTAAAGAGCAATTTCTGTTATTCAGAGAGCAAAGCACATGTGAATGAGCCCTTAATTATTTTTATTCTAACTATTTTTTAGAAATTTTTTTGGAAGTTTTATTTATTTAACATATTTTGCTGCCCTGTTGGGGGACTTTGGTGAAATATCAGAAGTTTAAATAGACCCCTAATGTCTCACTTTTGAGATGGGAAAGGCACTGAGGACAAAGATTCCCCAGTCACTTCCTCTGCAGCCTCAGCTGCACTGGACAGTGAGTGAATGAGAAGAGCTCTCTCCTGTTCATTCATAAACTGACGCATAGTAAACACAGCTTACTATGCTTTAGTTATGGTTGGACACGGGAGCAATCAATACTGATTACTCACTGTGTTCATTCAGAAAAGGAAGGGGCTGGCAAATGACATATTTACCAGCCCCTTCCCCTGCCCTTCATCCTAAAACAATCCCTGTATGCCCACAGCTGGTGGCAGGGGAGGGAAGCTGGCAGCGCTGTGGGGGAGGGGGGGCACAGGGTGGCAGTGGGCAGCAGGTAGAAGGGGCAGATACTAGAGGAAGAAAGCCGTCAGCGCTGCAGGGGGATCCACAATAGTCACAAGGCAGTACAGCCAGCCCTTCCGCTTGGCAGGTGCCCGGGCCCCCCTTTTGAACTGATGAGCCTCAGTACAGGTGGGCCAGCTGTACTGCCTTATCAGCGGCCCTGCCAGGGGTACCCAGTAGAACTGAAGTCACTCTCGTAGGTTCGGACACTTCCAGCCACTTATGTGTGTATTCCCCTTTAAGGGAGGAGGGGGGTCAGCTTGTTCACTACAATAGGCTCAAAAGTACACAAAGAACCTCCATAGTGTAGTAGTTTAAAAACCAGGCCTTTTTACTAAAGTAATTGTACTTACATATAATAAAAAGCAAATGTAGCATTTAAATATAGGAATTCTAATAGAGCAAATCACTCTTGAAACACTACTGCTTTTGGTAAGTATTGATGTCACCTGGATCCGCCCAATGCATTGTGTCACATACATGACTTCATCAGGAGTGACAGCAGACCCACTGGATACCCCTGGAGAGGAGTGCCCTAGGAGCATTATGACCCATGTCTATGGGGGTCATAATCTGGAGGTGAGGGCTCAATTCCCTTAGTGGTGGAGCACGCGTGATCATCTTTACGTGTTGACGTGTAGCCCTGAAGTTGTGGTTACACAATTCATTGATAACAAAAATATAAAGACTTCACATTCACTTTTTTATATTTGGACTGCGGATTTATATTTCAGTTTATACTTTTGTATTCGGGACATCATTTTGATCTCACTGTATAAAATTGGTGTAACGCGGCACCATAATTTTTTTTTTTTTCTCCTTTTAATCTAAGTTTATTGAAAAACATTTCCATACAAAAAGTATCATACACATACCAGAAAAAACAGTAAAACACACGGCAGTATAAAAGTGTACATAATATATAGCACCATAATTATTAAATTATATCTGTCTAAATTGGCCTCAGTGCAGTGATAGCGAACCTTGGCACCCCAGATGTTTTGGAACTACATTTCCCATGATGCTCATCTACACTGCAGAGTGCATGAGCATCATGGGAAATGTAGTTCCAAAACATCTGGGGTGCCAAGGTTCGCCATCACTGCGCCTAGTGTATGCAAGTATGCATGTGAGTTAGGGACCTTAGATTGTAAGTTCCTTGAGGGCAGGGACTGATGTAAATGTACAATATACACGCACCGGCCACTTTATTAGGTACACCTGTTCAATTGCTTGGTAACACCAATTCCTAATCACCCAATCACATGGCAGCAACTCAATGCACTTAGGCATCTAGACATGGTGAAGATCAAACCAAGCATCAGAATGGGGAAGAAAGAGGATTTAAAGCAGAGCTCCACCCAAAAGGAAGCTCCGCTTGTTTGCTTCCCCTCCGCCGTCACAATTGGCACCTTGCAGGGGGGGGGGGGTGTTCCAGGAGACGGGGCCATGGCGAGGTCCCCTGCAAGTTAAGCCCCCCTCCTCCCTCCACCGCCGCCGGGCCATTCAGAAAGCCCAGCATGATTTGCGCATGTGCAGTAAGCAACCGGCTGTGGAGCAGCAAGGCTTCACCGCCAGTTTCCCTTACAAGGAATGGTGGTGGAAGCACCCAAGAGTTGATTGAAAAATCGGCTGGAGTGCCGACATCGCAGGATCCCTGGACAGGTAAGTGTCCTAATATTAAAAGTCAGCAGCTGCAGTATTTGTAAAGGCTGACTTCATTTTTTGGTGGGGTGGCTGGAGCTCCACTTTAAGTGACCTTGAACGTGGCATGGTTGTTGGTGCCAGACGGGCTGGTCTGACTATTTCAAAAGCTGCTGATTTTCTGAAATTTTCGTGCACAACCATCTGTAGGGTTTACAGAGAATGGCCTGAAAAAGAGAAAATATCCAGTGAGAGGCAGTTGTGTTGATGTCAGAGAAGAAGGGGCAGACTGCTTCAAGAGGATAGAAAGGCAATAGTAACTCAAGTAACCACTCGTTACAACCAAGGTATGCAGAATACCATCTCTGAATGCAGAACACATTCAACCTTAAAGCAGATGGACTACAGCAGCAGAAGATCACTCCAGGTGCCACTCCTGTCAGCTAAGAACAGGAAACTGAGGCTACAATTTCGCACAGGCTCGCCAAAATTGGACAATAGAAGAATTTCTATTTAGGAAATTTAGGAAAAAGCTTCCTGGTCTGATAAGTCTCAATTTCGGCTCCAACATTCAGATGGTAGGGTCAGAATTTGGAGTAAACATGAAAGCATGGATCCATCCTACCTTGTATCAATGGTTCAGGCTGGTGATGGTGGTGTAATGGTGTGGGGGATATTTCCTTGGCACACTTTGGGCCCCTTAGTACCAATTGAGCATTGTTTAAACGCCACGGCCTTCCTGAGTATTGTTTAGAGTTGCCACCTCATCCCTTTAAACCCGAACACATATTAATTACACAGGTTCTGAGGCTAATTGAATGCAGGCAAGACACTGAGTTTAGCTTCCACTTTAATCAGCCACAGAACCTGTGTAATTAATATGTGTTCGGGTTTAAAGGAATGAGGTGGTAACCCTAGTATTGTTGCTGACCATTGTCCAACCCTTTATGACTACAGTGTACCCATCTTCTGATGGCTACTTCCAACAAGAAAATGCACCATGTCCTTCCCTTTATGACTACAGTGTACCCATCTTCTGATGGCTTCTTCCAACAAGAAAATGCACCATGACCAACCCTTTATGACTACAGTGTACCCATCTTCTGATGGCTACTTCCAACAAGAAAACGCACCATGTCCTACCCTTTGTGACTACAGTGTACCCATCTTCTGATGGCTTCTTCCAGCAGGATAATGCACCATGTCACAAAGCTCAAATCATCTCAAACTGGTTTCTTGAACATGACAATCGGGTCACTGTACTCCAATATTCAATAAATTGTAGCGCTAAAGAACACATGTGTCATAAAAACAAAAAGTCTCTGTAAGCCTAAGCTAGTGTCCCAATAGTGACATATAGTCAAAGGAAAAGCGTGATAATCCACAGTGAATAAATGTGAACGGTGTAACAGTCCCTTCTGCTTCCCAAATCACAATTCAGATGTCATCAAACTCATGAAAAGATGGGGTACGCTTACCGGAACTGTTGGATTCTACTGCCATGAGCATAGAATCAATCGAGCTGTGTGCCACCCTGGGCAGGTGAGTGAAGTGGTTGAAGACAGATGGAGCCTCTATGAGGCCTGGATGTCACCTCAGGACACACGAGAAAAGGACCAAAACCTGGTTCCAAGGTTGAAGATATTTTCTCAATTCCCAAAGAAATATGGAAAAGAAGAGGGATGCAGGGTATAAAAACCGCCGTACGCGTTTCGATCAAAAGACCTTCAACAGGGGTATCCCCGACAGTCATCAGATCTCAATCCAATAGAACACCTTTGGGATGTGGTGGAAGATTCGCATCATGGATGTGCAGCCGACAAATCTGCAGCAACTGCATGATGCTATCATGTCAATATGGACAAAAAATCTCTAAGGAATGTTTCCAACAACTTGTTGAATCTATGGCATGAAGAATTAAGGCAGTTCTGAAGGCAAAAGGGGGTCCAATCTAACAAGGTGTACCTAATAAAGTGGCCGGTGGCACACACACACACACACATTTTTTACTTTAAAAGTTTGAAAGGCTTTAAAAAGTATACCTGGTGATGCTTTTTTAAAGGTCTTTTTTCCAGGCACTTCCTGTTACAAGGTGACAACTGTCTCCTGGATTATGCTCATCATACACTCCAAGCAGCCATGCTGACACACATAGACAGGCAAGGTCCATTGCTGTCACTATGAAAAGAGCAAGGATGTGCAGCCAACCTGGACAGAGTGTATGTAGACGAGAAATGTCTAGAATTGGGCTGCAGGAGATCAGCAGCACTGAGATAAAAATACAGAAAAATAATCAACAGAATTTTAAAGAGAGAAAAAAATAAAGCAATTTCTGATACACAATGCATGAGCAAGCCACATGTCATTCAGTTCGGGTTTCTAATGTCTCTAAATGCACACCTCCTCCCTAAAACCACACACACCACAGGTAATAAACTTACCTCAGCTCGCCGTTCATTGCAGCCTCGCTTTCGACCCACAAAAAATGATGTCATTCAGAAAAAAAAAAACACAGACTTTGCTTCTCTGTTGTAACACAAATAAAGATGAGTGAAGAAAAAAAAGGTCGCTCAGTAGACGTAGGAGGTTTACTAAAAGCTGATTGGCTGTAGCGGCAGTGCGACGTGATAAGGCTGTTGCCGTTTTTTCATTTGCACAGTTGTAATCGGGCTCGGGCGCCATTTTGGTACACCCTGACCCTGCTGAGGGGTCCCCCCAGTTATAGGGACTGTACAGTGCCGTGTGACACAATCTCGGAATAAAGGTAGGGATATATTGCACGCCGTATGGGAAAAATGTAAATATCGTCAAAAATAATTTTCTACATAAATGTGTATGGGTCCAGGGTCCACATAGCGGTGTCAGCACCGTAACCATAGTGATATCTGTGCGGGGACAGTTGGGTTGATGTGTGCTGTTCTGTGTGTGTAAAGTCATCCGTCATCCTGCACAAATCAGAGCAATGCTACTATATGTCCAAGCTAAGGTTACTGCGAAGGAAGGATGGCAGCCTGGAATCTGCTCTATAAATCCTTCATTTGGAATGGCTTGGTGTTTAATCAGTGTGGGAAGGGAACATTGTGTTGTCTGTGGAAACCAAACTTTAGACCTGCCACCATTTTTAAAGTTACTCATTTGCTGCAATGTAAAAAAAAAAAAAAAAATCAATCAGTAGCACCTTGTTTAAGGATATGTTCAGCAGTTATCTTTTTCATAAGCAAGAAGTAAAATCTTCATGGTCTTGAAGAGCTACAAGGGCCAAAGCTATCTGCCTGTCGGGTGACGCCCTGACACTTCTGGGTGTGTCGGGTGACGCCCTGACACTTCTGGGTGTGTCGGGTGACGCCCTGACACCTCTGGGTGTGTCGGGTGACGCCCTGACACCTCTGGGTGTGTCGGGTGACGCCCTGACACTTCTGGGTGTGTCGGGTGACGCCCTGACACTTCTGGGTGTGTCGGGTGACGCCCTGACACTTCTGGGTGTGTCGGGTGACGCCCTGACACTTCTGGGTGTGTCGGGTGACGCCCTGACACTTCTGGGTGTGTCGGGTGACGCCCTGACACTTCTGGGTGTGTCGGGTGACGCCCTGACACTTCTGGGTGCTGGCAGGACGTTAAAAAATGTCCTGCAAGCAGCATCTTTGGGGCAGTGAAGGAGCGGTGTATACACCGCTCCTCCCCATTGAAATGAATGGGCACTGCTGCTAAAGCGCTTCAGCAGCGGCGCTACACGGGCATATTTAACCCTTTATTCGGCCACTAGCGGGGGTTAAGAGCACCCCGCTAGCGGACGAATTGCACCGCTAAAATGACGGTAAAGCGCCAGTAAAACTAGCAGCGTTTTACTGTCAACGCCTGCCCCAGTGTGAGAGCAGTCTTACTATAATTTACTCCACCACACCTCTGAGTATACTGCCTGGTAAAGTGTGTGGGGAAGGGGGGGGTCTCTTAAATTGTTTTATTATTTTATTTTCCTATATTTTTAAACAATTTTATTTTTTAACCCTTACCTATCCCATCTAAAAAAAAAAAAAAAAAAGCTTTAGATGGAGATACACTTTAAAGCCTAACTCCAGGAGACCGAAACACCCTCCCTTGCAGTGGGGCTGCATCTGTACTGGAAGGGTCAACTCCTTATTTATGCCTAGGGGTCAGAAAATTGGGGATAAGGGTGCAGGATCCAGTAAGCCACGCAGAGGAGCCTGCGGCAGTGAAGCATCAGGTAAGCAAAAAAAAGTCCCCTAGACATAAACAGGCAGTCAACCCTTGCAGTGGGGGGAGCAGGATTTTAGGTTTTCTGGAATTGAAGGTAGGCAGAGTTGTAAAGATAATGTTCTGGTTAGTGGCAAGTGTATCTCTATCTTGAATACAATAATAATGTTGAAGAACAAATATGTAAATGTGAAAATCACATAAGGATTACTTTATGGTAATACTTCAATATAAATTAAAATATGGCACGCCAAGCTTTTCCTTTCACCACTTGAAGACCAGGCCTATTCTGACACTTTTTGTTTACATGTAGAAATCTATTTTTTTTTTTTTTTTTGCACGAAAGTTACTTAGAACCTGCAAACATTATAGATATAGGTTTTTTTTTTTTTATAGCACAGGCCCTGGAGAATAAAATTGTGGTTGTTTGTCACATGGTATTAGCACAGCGTTTTTTCAATAGTTTTTTTTTTCTTTTTTTTTTTTTTTTTTTGGGCAAAGTACACTTTGATGAATTTTAATGCAAGGAATGAAAAACAATATGTAACTACATTTTTGGTAAAATATAAAAGATGATGTTAGGCCGAGTAAATGGATGCCTAACATGTCATGCTTTTCAATTGCGTACGCCCGTGGCATGAGGACAAACTACGGTACTTAAAAATCTCCATAGGCGATGCTTTAAACATTTTTACAGGTTACCAATTTAGAGTTACAGAGGAGGGCTAGAGCTAGAAATATTGCTCTCTATAACAATAAATCGGCGATACCTCACATATTGCGAACACCAATAACATTATGTGTACGCAATCTACGTATGCGTTTGCCTCTGTGCACGAGCACAGGGGGACAGGGGTGCTTTTTTATATTTATTTTAATTTTAAAAACTTATTTTTACACTGTCCCTTTTAAATTCTTTTTTTTTTGTTTTTACTTTCCTTGCTATCACAAGAAATGTAAACATCACTTGTGATAGCAGTAAAGCATGATAGGTCCTATTTATGGAGACATTTGGGGTCCAGAAGATCTCTTCCTTAGCCCAGGTTCACACTGAGCTGCGGGTTCAGTTGAACTTGCACAATTTCACTCCAGCATGTTAAAATGACTCCCGATTTTGGCCGCAATTTCAGAGACATCTGTGTGGGTTTCTGCACAGATGTCAATGTAAATCGCTGTCCGAAATCGCAAAAAGTAGTACAGAAACTACTTTTCTCACCTCGTTTCTCAGGAAAGCACCTGGAGAAGAGCGCAGCTCCACCCACTTCCCAGGAAACACTGCAGTTATTCCTTTAAAGCCTGGATGCTTCCGACATGGCCTCAGTTGTAGTGTTTCCTCCGGCCATGGTGGAAGCTCTACAGGGAACCAGGGGTGTGCTGTGCTCCCTCCAGGTGGAGGTGAGTTAAGGGCATACCTGTTGCTTTCTTTGTTTCAGGCCCAGTACCCCCCCCCCCCCCGATGGGTGGGGGGGGTATTGCGGTGTCCTCCGCTTTCCGAGCCCGGCGAGGGTAGAGGCTGCCTATGGTTCCGCTCCGACAGACGGCGGGTGCAGACTGTCTCCATTGCGGAGTTGTGTGGTCTGCACTCGGACGGGGCTGGACTTCCGGCGGTGCGCGGCAGCTTCCGGACGCTGGAACGCGGAAGTGGGAGGTGGCCTCGGCTACTGGACGGCTGCCATTTACTGGAGGATGGAGCCAGAGCAACCAGCAGTAGTGGCAGGAGCCACATGCACAGGCCAGACCCAGGTAAGAGAGACAGGGGTCTCTATAATTACCAGGGCTATGTTTCCCTCCCTTTCCCCCCTCGGGGGGGGGGAGCTTGCCGCACACTGCACAGGTGTTTGTTTTCTGTGCAGCATGTGTTTGTTTACAGCGGTGGTTTTGTGGGGTATGTTTTGTGCCACTGTTTGTTTATTTTTAAGATCTGCTAGCGAGAAGATCTTTATGCACAGTTTATTTATAAATGTTTTGTGGGTTTGGTGTTTTTCAGACAAAATCTAAAGAAAAGTACAAGCATGTTTCCCCTCCCCCTCCCTACGGTGTGCTAAAGGTAAAGAGGCCGTTGGGGAGGCATGGACTAAACCGCTGTGCAAGACTTGCATAGCAGATCTGGTCAGAGAGGAAATGTCCACTAAAGAACCTTCTGTCCAGCCTAGTGAGATGCTCACTTCTTTCCGGAAGGAATTGGAAGATACGTTTCAGTCCTTCCGTTCCTATCTGGACAAGCATCCGGTAGCACAGTCAGCAGAGAGTTCTCCACCCAGTGCTCACACCTCCTCTTCAAAGAGAGTGGTTAGTGAGTCTGAGGAGAAGGATGAGTCTTCAGGATCAAAGGAGGAAAACAAGGAAATAGGTTATCTTTGGAAGAGATAGAGGACCTGAAGACCATACACACAACCCTGAATATTAAGGAGGATAAGGCTCAATTGTCACTGCATGACAAAATGTATCGGGGCATGGATGAGGTCAAACATCGCGTGTTCCCGGTGCATAAAGTGCTGACAGATTCTATAAAGAGGGAATGGAAGGATCCAGAGAGGGCCCCTTTCTTTTCCAGGTCTCTCAAAAGGAGATTTCCTTTTGATGATAACGCACAAGTGTGGAACAAGAGACCTAAACTTGATGCAGCTTTTTCGCAGGTGTCGCGAAACACTGATTTAGCTTTTGAGGACATGGGGGTCTTAAAGGACACTATGAACAAAAAAGCTGACTCTTTACTGAAAAAAAGCTTGGGATTCTACACTAACTAATCTCAAACCAGCTATGGCATCTACAGTGGTGGCCAGGAAATTAGAATACTGGCTGGAACAACTGAAGGGCCATATTGAGGCAGGTACCTCTCGAAAGGATTTGTTAGATACTTTGCCAGTCCTACAAAAGACAGTAGGTTATATGGCGGATGCTTCGGCTGAATCAGTTAAAATCTCTGCAAGATCTTCAGCTTTAATTAACTCTGCTAAAAGAGATTTGTGGGTCAAGACCTGGTCGGGGGATTCGGCCTCCAAAGCAAAGTTGTGTGGCCTACCTTTCGAGGGGGACCTAGTATTCGGTCCAGATCTTGACACTGTTCTAGATAGAACAGCGGACAAGAAAAAAGCATTCCCGACCAAAAAGAAAGTGACAGCACAGCCTAAAAAGAATTTTCTCAAGTCATCTTCCAGGACGGCACACCTGAGAGATGAGAGGCTCCTCCCCACAGGAAACACAATCAATCAACAGCTGTTTTAAGTCCACACCCTTCCCCCTGATCCTCAGTTTTTGATTGTGTTTCTCCCTACACGGCGAAATTGTTTGTTTTTTTCCAAATGACCGAAGCCTGGGGCTGGTGGTCTCCCCCTGGGAGCCGGACCAAATGTCTGGGAAGCCTCTGGGTCTGGCGGGATATATTTATCCTTCCCGGGGGGTTCCCCTATCCTTTCCTCAGGGGGGGCAGCAGAAACTAGGAAAGCCCCCCTGAGAGCTGAAGGCCCCTGGGTACAGTGGTGTCCCCAGAACTTCAGGGGCCTTTATCCTGTCTCTCCCCCTTACCTGTCCGGACGTCCGTTCAGACGGGGGTGCTGGCCGTCGGTTCTTTCCAGGGGGATCGTATCCCCTGACTCCTGGGTCCCTGTTAGCTCGCGTGGGCTGCAAGGGAGGGCACCGCCTGAACGACCCGCGTTCTTACCCAGAAGGAAAGGCTGAGAGTCAGCAGGAGCAGGCGCCCACATCCTCCTTTCGAGGAGATACCAGTTTACTATGGTGAATGTCTGCCTAAACCACCTCATGGGAATGAGGAATGTACGGCATTGCCCCCCCCCCCCATGTGTATATACTGACTGAACAGTGCAGGACACAACCTAACCTTGCAGCTCCCTAAAAGGGACAGCAGTTGTGGGGGGGGCACTTTGGCGGCTATCCTCCTTGCGTGTGGACCATAAGGATGGAAAAGCAAGCCCGGTGGCTGTGGCAAAAGGGGAAGACGACAACGGTGAGTCAAAAATCCCCAATCCCAGCCAGATGGCTTCTGGGCATTTGAGATAATCTCCCCTGGGGTCTGGATTCAAATAGCCCAGAAGCTTTTGCTAAAGACACCAGCCACAGCTCCCTCCTACATCAGAGATGCTGTATGGTGGACAAGTGGTGCAGAGGAGCGAGTGTGCCTAAACCACCTCAGATGGGAAAGAGGTAGGTAAGGCATTTTTTCCCCTTCCACCTGTATTTACTGAGTGGTGCAGTGCAGGACCTGGGGTCTCCATAACAAAATAGCCCAGAAGCTACTGCTAAAAACCACCAGCCACAGCTTCCTCTTATAGCAGAGACACTGTGGTTATCACAACAGTAGGTTGCCAGCCTCTCCCTACATACCCGGTTGTGGTACATTAGTAGGGGTGAATACAGCAAAGAGGGTGACCTGGTAGAACAAAGAGTTCCTTACTGGCCAGGTATACCACTGAACAAGTTATTAATGGTGCAATGGTTGAAGGATTCAGGAGTAAACTCCCTTGCTCAGCAGGTGCACTAGGTTATCTGGCCCTATTAGCCCAGCTGCTAGGAATCTGCTTAAAGTTGCTCCAAGATACTTAAAAGCTGACCTAGCTTTCAACAATGTGGCAGGGACCAAGCTTCTGTGTGGCACAGTAGGGGTTCCCTTGTGACAGATCCTCCTTTTGGGGGTTGCTTGCTATGGGTAACTTTTCATAAGCTCCAACCTCCCACTCCACTCTTACATTGTGGTTATATTTTAATGCAGGGGGTAAGAAAAACCTTTTTGTTGGTTTGGGCTACAGTCCACTCAGTGACAGATCTAAAAGTGATTTATCATAAATCGTTTTTCCTATATCCTTTGATTTAAGGATTTTTCTGTGCAAACATATGCAAGAGCTAGATGGCTATATGATTGCTTCTTTAAGGGCTGCAGGTGGCTATTTACCTCCAGGCTAAATTGGTAACCACCCTTTTTAGAGGTCTTATATTGGTCTCTAGGGCTGGGCTCACTGAGACTTTAGTTACTGATCAGCCCCACCCGTGTATGAGCTGGCTAGCGTTTGCTCAATCTATGGAGGTAAGGTAGGACAACAGCTACTATAGTAAGGTGTCCAACCATTTTAGGATTGGTTCCTTCACTGGTGGTGAAGGATTAGTATCTACAGCCCAGGCTATGCCTATGAAATAATTTGCTCCTGTTTGGTTATTTCATAAAGGGATACACCATGACTCCTTCTTGGCTGCTCACCAGTAGACCTCAGTAGTGAAGGTTTGTCCTTGCTGGGGTGTTTGGTGGCACAACTAAAGTACACGTTGAGATTTGTAACATCTCTGCTGAAGCTTGTTGGGTGTCCTTTATATCCTAAAGGTACTGCTTTGTTTGGCTACAGATCAGAAAATACAACAGGGAAGGTGGTCTGTACTTTCTGGTTTTGTGCCGCACGCCAGAAACGCACATCATTGAGTCTGGTGATGACATTTCTGCTCATAATTGTTATATTGCTGCACATCAGACCTACACAAGATTGGGGTCTGTCTGTGGGGTTTTTGTGTCCTGTATTACTGCCTTATTGGTTGCTTGTCAGAAAGGCAGCAGGAAAGATTGATGGCAGGCGTAGTACATATACTGCCTTTGGTAATCGGTACAGCACCACAAGGTGGCGTCGTGCTGATTCAGACAGTGCTATTAACGGCAATAGCTGCCGATTTTAGGCATGCGATTTGACATGTGAGTCGCATGCCAAATCGCTTCAATATGGATGTGCTATCTCTATTCAGAATTGTTAGATTGTTGCACATTAGAGATATACACGATTGAAGTTTGTCTGTGGGTCCTGTATTACTGCCTTATTGGTTGCTTATCAGAAAGGTAGCAGTAAAGATGGATGGTCCTGATTTTGTTGGAAAATACAAATTGAACCTGTGCCATGGGTAGTACACATACTGCCATTGGTAATCGGTGCAGCACCACAAAGTGACGTGCTGATTCAGACAGCGCTATTAACAGCAATGGCTGCCGATTTTAGGCATGCGATTTTGACATGTTGAGTTGCATGCCAAATCACTTCAATATGGATGTGCTATCTCTATTCAGAACTGTTATATTATTGCACATCAGAGATATACAAGATTGAGGTCTGTCTGTGGGTCCTGTATTACTGCCTTATTGGTTGCTTATCAGAAAGGCAGCAGTGATGACAGATGGTCCTGATTTTGTTGGAAAATACAAAATTGAACCTGTGCCAGGGGTAGTACACATACTGCCATTGGTAATCAGTGCAGCACCACAAAGTGGCCCGGGCTGATTCAGACAGTGCTATTAACGGCAATGGCTGCCAATTTTAGGCATGCGATTTGACATGTTGAGTCACATGCCAAATCACTTGAATATGGATGTGCTATCTCTATTCAAGATTGTTGTTGCACATCAGACACATACAAATTTGAAGGTTTACTGCCTTATTGGCTGCATATCAGAAAGGACACAACAGTGAAGGTTGTTTGTCTTTTTCTGATTTGTTTTTGCTGCTCAGCAGGGAGACACATTGAGGGTAATGACATCTCTGCTCAGTATTGGTATATGCTACACATCAGACATACACAAAGATTGAACATTGTTTGTGTCCTGTATGTCCTATATTTACTGACTTATCGTCCGTATATCAGAAAGGCACAGCAGTAAGTGGTGTTTCTCATTGATCTTCCTTGCTGTTTCTTAGGTATACACAGTAGGGGGTTGTTGGCTGCACTCCTCCAGGGAGCCACAGCATGGGGACCCCTTGTTTGTTCGACCCGAAAACTGCTTTTCCTGCGACCTGTGTAATCTTGAGGTCTGTGGTTCCGTAAGCAGGGACTGCTGGATACGCTGCGACCTGGAGTCGCACAGTTACGAATGATACCCTTTGGAAGCCATAGTATGACTTCTCATGCGTCTTGCAGTCCCAAGTGGCAGGTTGGGTCGCACGGGTGTGGGAACCCTAAGCTTATCTGTCCCTTCTGGTTCAGGTTTTGCAATGCTGCAGGAATACTCATTGTGGAGTTATTGCCTTATTTTGCAGTAGACCAGAAAGATCGCAGCTGTAAAGGCTGTCTGTTGTTTGTTTGTTTTTATGTTGCTGCACAGCAGAAGTACTCAACATTGAAGCTTGTTGGTGCTTTCTGTTTCATATTGCCTTACCTTATGGCACTTCAGAAAAACACAATGCTGTAGGTTGCTTGTGTTCTTTCTCTGTTGGTTCTATGTAACTGCACTACAGAACTGCATAACAGGAAGGATTGTCTTATAACTGTACTTGGTGGTTCGTCATAAATACGCAACATAGAAGTTTGGGTCTTTCTGTCTTCTCTTTATAGCCTTGTTTTGCTGTACATCAGTAAAACACCACTGTAAAAGGGGGTTCCCGTCCTTTCTGTATTTACCAGTTATGACCTAGCTAGCTGCACTTCAGAAATGCGCAGCATTTAAGGTGTGTTTGTGTCTTAATGCTTACATATTGGCCGCACATCAGAAAACCAGACTGTGAGGTTCAGATTTGGGTCTCTTCCCATATTTGATATTTTGGTTTAGCTAGTCACACAACATTGATGTCTATGCTTGTGTCCTTTCTGTCTAAATCTATTGTGCTATGTCCACAATCTATGATTTTTTTTATTTGTGATATTAATACATGTATCACCTTTTTGTATTTCAGCCTTCTCTTCCGTGAAAGGGCCAGGAGTTCTGGTGCAGATGTCACATGTCAGAAAGCCTCGACCCCTTACATTCAGGGATGCCAGAGCCATTTCCTAGGGTTGAAGCCCAGTAGAGTTATGGGTCACTGGAGGAAGGCGATAATGAATCGCCCTGTAATAAGAACTTGGGAAGTTCGGTTCAGAGGAGTTTTATGGCCTGAAGATAAAGTATAAACATGTATACCCGACCAAATAGGTTACAGCTCGGTGCATGGCCTTCATTTTGCCCTTCTAGCAAAACTATATGTAGCTATATGTACTATATGTGAGTGTTCTTCTCCTGCTATAGATGTTAATCTCCTGAGTAGGCTCTCAGGCGTAAGTAAAACTATAGATTGGGCATGCCTTAAACCCAGGGATTAAGTTTTTGTTAATCTATTTCCCTTAAGTAGGTTTCCCTTCAGTCTTTGCTGACGTAAAGCTAAAAATGAACAAAAAGGGGTTGTCTGTCAGGGGCCCCCCTTTTTTGGCAGTTTTATTTCCCTGGACAGGGTTGTGTTAAGACAGGCCCCCTTATGGATCAATGTAGTGTCCTTGTCTTACAACACAGGTCTCCGATTAATCTTTGTAGTGGTTCTAAACAGCACCTATAGGCAGAATAGGCCATTGTTGGTAGATGTGTGACAGGCAACATTGATAACCTACAAGTTTAACATGTTTTCTGATTCCATCTTTAAGAGCCCACTCCACCTAGATCCTGCATCCGAAACAGAGAAGGCAGGGACACCGGTGGAGTAGACCGGCAGATCAGCCGCATGATCCAGCTAAGATACCTTCATCAAGCATATGGAGTAAAGGTAAAGCTTACTGCAGAACCGAGGTTCGCCAAGAGTCTTGCAGTGGTCCCACCCTAAGGTAGGCCTGAGGTACTTGATTATCCTCTCAGGTGTGCCGTCCTGGAAGATGACTTGAGAAAAGTACTAGTTACTTACCGGTAACTGTCTTTCTGGGAAATCTTCCAGGACGGCAGGCCTACTTCCCACCCGTTGGAGGAGGGAAAATTTTAGAACACTAGAAGGTGAGTGCCTATGAGGAATGATTTCCCTTGTGAACCAGGTTCAGGAGTTACTTCTCTACAAACTGAGGATCAGGGGGAAGGGTGTGGACTTAAAACAGCTGTTGATTGATTGTGTTTCCTGTGGGGAGGAGCCTCTCATCTCTCAGGTGTGCCGTCCTGGAAGATTTCCCAGAAAGACAGTTACCGGTAAGTAACTAGTACTTTTTGTCCTTTTTTCCAGACCCGGGAATCAAAGGAAACAGAACAGAAGAGACCTTGTACCTCTCAAAGGGGCCGAGGGAAGTCTGGGGTGTTTCGTCCCCCCAATCAACCCGCTAAAACCCAGTGATGGTCTCCATACTGTGTGGGGGGGGGGAGGCTTCAGTCCTTTCTTCCGCAGTAGGAGGGGGCGACGTCCAGTGCGTTTGTTCTCAAGGTGATTACGGAGGGATACGCACTGGAGTTCTCAGAAAGCCCATCATCCCGTTTTTATGTAACACGGCTCCCCAGAGATCAGGAGAAGTCGGTGGCAATGACATCACTCTTGCAGGAGTTCCTGCAAAAAGTAATGATACCAGTACCCCAGCGAGAGGAAGAACTAGGGCATTATTCTCATCTTTTTTCTAGTAAGAAAGCCATTGGGGAAATTCAGGTTAATACTGAATTTAAAGATATTAAACAGGTCTATCCGGTACAAAAAATTTCGGATGGACACAATTTATTCTGTGAGGAAGCTCCTGCCAGCAGGGTGCTTTCTAGCCTCCATAGATTAGAGAGACTCATACCTGCATGTTCCCATAATACCGGAGTCACAGAAATATCTGCATCTGGCAATCAGAGCTGGGGGAGTGGTGTCACACTTTCAGTGCAGGACTCTCCCGTTCGGTCTCTCTGCTTCTCCAAGGATCTTCACAAAGATCATGGCAGAGGCATTGGCACCACTCAGGTTGGAAGGGGTATCTGTAGTACCTTACCTGGACGACCTTCTCTTGTTTGCCAGCTCAGAGAATCTTTTACGCAGGGACCTGAAAAGGGCACAGAGCCATTTAGAGAGCCTGGGCTGGATTTTGAACAAAGAAAAATCAAGCCTAATTCCCTCTCAAGTGACCATTTTCCTGGGCTATGTGATCGACTTGGTGCAGGAAAAGATTTTTCTCCCGGAGGAAAAGATAGTAAAAGTGCAGGCGGCAGTAAAGAGAGTGCAGACAAATCTGACTGTGTCAGTTCGAGCAGCCATGTCCACAATGGGGCTTACAGCCTCTATCCCAGCTGTCCAGTGGGCCCACCTCCATGCGAGAGACCTCCAACAGACAATCCTATAGAGTTGGGCCTACGGAGAGTCTCTGGAAAAAACAGATAAAGATCCCAACACCAGTAAAAAGAAAGCTGTGGTGGTGGAGGGATCAGACGAATTTGAGCAAGGGTTTGCTCTGGATTTTTCCCGCAGCAAAAGTTCTCACAACAAATGCGAGCTCCTGGGGGTGGGGTGCACATCTAGAGAACCAGTTGGCTCAGGGGTCCTGGTCAGTGGAGGAATCCAGGAGATCCTCAAACTGGAGGGAACTAAGGGCTATTTTTCTGGGGTTGTGGTCCTTCAGACAGACTATCAGAGGCCATTGCATCCAGATATTGTCGGACAACGCCACGGCGGTGGCTTATATTTCATGGCAGGGGGGCACAAGGAGCAGGTGTCTTCTAAACCTAGCCCTTCAGACTCTGACCTGGGCAGAGGACAAAGTGGCTTCACTAACAGCAATACATCTGAAGGCCAGCCTAAACCAAATAGTGGACTTTTTAAGCAGGAAAAGAGTACTAGAGTCCGACTGGAGTCTGAGTCAGGAGGTCTTTCAACGGATAGTAGACGGATGGGGAATTCCCCAGGTAGACCTTTTTGCATCAGATAAATGCCAAGGTTCCGTTCTACTATTCCCTGAACAGGCAGGACCAAGCAGAGGGTCTGGATGCACTGGCACATCGCTGGACCTTCCGTTTGTGTTACGCTTTTCCCCTATACAAATGATCCGTTAGTGCTCAGGAAGCTACAGGGAGAAAGGACGACTCTAATTTTGGTGGCCTTGTATTGGCCCAAGAGGCCTTGGTTTTCAGGCCTACTAAAATTGGCGGTAGAGCCTCATTGGTTACTTCCGGTCCAAAGGGACTTGCTGCCTCAGGGTCCTCTTCTGCATTCCAATGCAGGTCATCTCAACCTGGCAGCTTGGTTACTGAGGAGCAG
Source organism: Aquarana catesbeiana (assembly GCF_042186555.1). NCBI lineage: Eukaryota > Metazoa > Chordata > Amphibia > Anura > Ranidae > Aquarana > Aquarana catesbeiana. The sequence goes on along the minus strand of NC_133324.1, from coordinate 479,989,026 downwards.
ATCCTGAGGAGTAAGGGTTTGTCCAATAATTTAATTTGTACCTTGCTAAATAGCAGAAAGAAGGTCACAAGGGCCATTTATTTTAAGACCTGGAAATGCTTTAATTTCTGGTGTGATTTGAAAAATTACTCACCAAAGGAGAACTTTTCTGTTCTGGAATTTTTACAAGACAGAATAGAAAAGGGTTTGGCAACAAGCCCCTTTAAAGTTCAGGTGGCTGCATTATTAGTTATTCTAGAGAGAAGGTCATCTCTAGACCCTTGGATCATCAGGTTTTTCAAGGCACTAGCTAGAGCTAGTCCAGTGCCTTTTAAGTGTTTTCCCAAATGGGATCTTTCAGTTGTTTTACAGGGTCTGACTAGAAGGCCCTTTGAACCACCAGAAGAGGCCACGATTAAAATGTGGTCTTTAAAACTAGCACTGCTGATAGCAGTCTCTTCAGCTAGAAGGGTCAGTGAGCTTCAGGCATTATCCATCATTGAGCCTTTCTTGACAATTTTCCCAGAGCGGGTAGTGCTGAGAACAGACCCGGGGTTTTTACCGAAGGTTGCTTCAGTCTTTCACAGAGCTCAAGCGATAATCCTACCAACGTTTTGTCCAAATCCAACAGGCCCTAAAAGAGAATTTCATAGTCTGGACGTAAAGAGATGCGTTTTACGCTATCTAGAGGTAACAAAGGAGTTTAAAAGATCCAATTCTCCTTTTTGTTTTATTTTCTAGGTCTTGTAAGGGTTACGGAGCTTCTAAAAGCACGATTGGTAGGTGGCTTCGGATGGCTTCCCACGAAGCTTATAGGGCTGCGGAAATAGAACCTCCCGCAGGGGTGGTGGCCCATTCAACTCGGGCTGGAGCTTCACCAGGACGAATTTGTAAAGCAGCCTCATGGACGAGTTATTCCACTTTCACTCGTCATAGGATGGACCTGCTCTCGGCAGCAGAGCAGTCGTTTGGCAGGAAGGTTTTGCAAGCGGTGGTCCCACCCTAAGAGTAAGTACTCATTTGTCATCTCCAAGTGCTGTCCTGAAAGACGAGGTGAGAAATCCTTAGTTAGACTTACCGGTAACTGTATTTCTACGAGTCTTTCAGGACAGGGCCAATGACCCTCCCTTGGGTTAAAAATGTTTTATAAAATGTTTATAAATGTTAATGTGTTGTGGTTGCTATGTTCTGCTTATATAATTTCAGCATGGCCGGAGGTACTCGGTAACAACTGAGGCCATGGTGGAAGTGTCCAGGCTTTAAAGGAATAACTGCAGTGTTTCCTGGGAAGTGGGTGGAGCTGCGCTCTCTCCAGGTGCTGTCCTGAAAGACCCGTTGAAATACCGTTACCGGTAAGTCTAACTAAGGTTTTTGAAATCGGTGCAGCGCCGCAGATGCGGCGTTGCACCGATTAGGACGGTGCCATTGACGGCAATTGCCGCCGATATGACATGTAAAATCGCATGTCATAACGCTCCAGTGTGAACCAGCTTCATGAGATGAAAAAAATAAAAATCATTGTTGGCCGCAACCACCGGATCGAATCCTTGACTCCTCAGCGTTCCCGGAAAACCATGTATGGTCACCGGTGAGCGGTGGGAGGGAGGAGCGACCCTCCCCCGGCTGTTTGTAAAAGTGACCCGGCAGCTAACCAGCCACTCGGATCACTTTTATAGGGTAGGGAATTGTCGGCTGAAAATATGGCTGACAGCTGCGGCCATAACCCTGGTGCATGGTGGCAAGTGGTTAAACTATTTTATGTAAAACTTTTTCTCCGTTTTTTTGTTTTGTGTAAAACCCAAGTAGACTATTCAAAAGGATTCATAGTATTTCCTTCACATGGTATTAAGTATACCTATATCTGGGTACAATAAAAGAAAATGATTGTAGATTTCTTTTGACTGAGAGTTTGAGAAAGATGGTTGTCCTTTTACATTGTTGTGTCAGGGTTCCACTGTTGTGTGAAATAAAGACAATTGTTTTAAATTAGCTGATACCATTTTAAGGCTACATGCACACGGACGTTTTTAAAAAACGGGCTGCAAAGCTAGTACAGACGCCAGGAAAAAAGCAGCGTTAAAAACGCGATTTCCCCCCCCCGGGTTTTGCATTGAATTCAATGCACGTTAAGCCGCGCTAGCTTTCAGCCGCGTTTCTCTGTCTCTATTCAAAAATCAATGGTTCCCTATGGGAGCCCATTGATTTGAATAGAGGTCGCACCAGAAGTCGGATCAAGAGGATCCGACTTGCGGTGCGACTTGTGTGCTGAGAATCTTGAAGGGGGAACCCCGTGAAAATTTTTTAAAAATTTGCGTGAGGTTCCCCCCAAGACAATAGCAGACCCTTCGGTCTGGTATGCATTTTAAGGGGAACCCCCACACCAAAAAAAGGCATAGTGGTTCTCCCAAGATCCATACCAGACCCTTATCCGGTAGGTCAGGAAAGGGTGGGCTAGGGAGCACCCCCCCTCCTGGGCCATATCAAGCCACATGCCCTCAACATGGGGGGGTTGGTGCTTTGGGGCAGGGGGGGGCCCTGTGCCCCCAACCCCAAAGCACCTTGTCCCCATGTTGATGAGGACAAGGCCTCTTCCCGACAACCCTGGCCGTTGGTTGTCGGGGTCTGTGGGCTGGGGGCCCCCTTTCATAAAAGGGCCCCCCACCCTATGTGAATGAGTATGGGGTACATCGTACCCCTACCCATTCACCTGGGGGGAAAAGTGTCAATAAAAAAACTCCAAAGGTTTTTAAACTAATTTATTAGGCAGCTCCGGGGGTCTCTTCCGACTTCTCTGCGCTCTCCGGCCTCTTCTCTAGCTGTCTTCTGCCGGGCTCCTCCGCTATCTTCTGCTCTTTTGCCGCTCTTTTGCTAGCAGTGGCCCGGTCTTCTCCATCATCTTCGTCCCTCTTCTTTCCTTCCGATGCTGACACAGCGCTCTCTCCCGCTGTAATGCCGTGTGTGCAGTGTGCAACGACTTTTATATAGGCATGGGGCGGGGTCACCGGGTGATGTCATCCGGTGACCCCACCCCCTTATGACGTCAGTCCCAGGACATGGTGGGACTGTGATGTCATAAGGGGTGGGGTCATCCGGATGACATCACCCGGTGACCCCGCCCCCATGCCTATATAAGTCATTGCACACCGCACACACGGCATTACCGCGGGAGAGAGCGTCGTGTCAACATCGGAAGAAAAGCGGGAAGAAAACGACGGAGAAGACCAGGCCACCGCTAGCAAAAGACCGGAAAAAGAGCAGAAGGTAGCGGAGGAGCCCAGCAGAAGAACTGGAGACGGGAGAAGAGGCTGGAGAGCATGGAGAAGTCGGAAGAGACCCCCTGAGCTGCCTAATAAATTACTTTAAAAACCTTTGGAGTGTGTTTTTTTTTTTTTTTTTTTTATTATTGACACTTTTTTCCCCCAGGTGAATGGGTAGGGGTATGATGTACCCCATACTCATTCACATAGGGTGGAGGGCCGGAATCTGGGGGCGCTCGCTAGCCCCCCCTTTCCTGACCTACTGGGCTGCGTGCTCCGATAAGGGTCTGGTATGAAGCCTTTTTTTTTTTTTTTGGTGTGGGGGTTCCCCTTAAGATCCATACCAGACCAAAGGGTCTGGTATCGTTTTGGGGGGGGGGGAACGACTCACGCAAATTTTTAAAAAATTTTCACGGGGTTCCCCATTCAAGATTCTCAGCACCCACAAGTCGCACCGCAAGTCGAATCCTCTTGATCCGACTTCTGGTGCGACCTCTATTCAAATCAATGGGCTCCCATAGGGAGCCATTGACTTTTGAATAGACAAACGCCGAATGAGGCTTAAGGCTTCATTCACACTAACGTGTTTTTTGATGCCTTTTGCATTTTGCAGAAATGCATGGGAATTTTTTAACATGGGTTCCTATGGAACATGTTCACATCAATGCATTTTTGTACCTCTGTGTTTTTGGAAAGGGTCAGGGACTTTTTTTCATGCAAAATGCAGCGTTTTGCATGTAATAGAATTCAATGGACCAGCATCAAAAACGCACAGTACCGTGTTTTTGCTGCGTTTTTGGCTTTTTTTTTTTTTTTTTTTTGGGTTTTTTTAGACTGTATACAGTCTAAAAAAAAAACTAAAAAAAACAAAACGCAAAAACACTGCTCAAAAACGCGGCAAGCACCACAAAAAACACTGCAGAAACGCTCAAAAGCAACATGCAAAGAGGTAAATAGAGCCTAACACAGCGTTAAGCCTCATTAATTCACGTTTAATACCTTTTGCCTGCGTCTGACGTTTTTACAGCTCTAGCGCTGGAGCATCAGAACGCACTGGTCCTGTGTTTTTTTGTTTTTTTTTTTGTTATGTTTTTTCTTCAGCTTAAAAACGGCTATGCCATTTACAGCTCAAAAACGCCATGGTGGGCATGAGGCCATAGACTAACGTGGAGAGGCGTTTTTAAGCTGCAAAAAACGCTCAAAGCGGCTGTAAAAATGTCTGTGTGCATGTAGCCTAAATCTTCAGATTACTGTAGTCTCTTTATTTTCCTAATGGCTTCCATTTTATCCTGTGGACTGAGTTGTTTTCTTCGCTAGAGCTTGGCATCAATCTTTTTCCGTGTAGTTATTTTCTGGATGCATATCTGTGTTGCATACATCTGATAATATATTTTTATTTCTAAATACTATTACAGGGTTTTTGTATGGCATCTAACAATGCCCGCATGTGCTGCCATTAACTGCACAAGCCGACAAACACGTGGATGTGGAAAGTCTTTTCACCGGTAAGAATGAGAGAAATTCAAAGTGTAGTTGTTTATGGGATTTGCCTAGATTGTGCTAAAAAAAAGCATGCTAGACACTCCATAGGGCCTAAAAGTAACTAGCTAAATTCATAGTTTGATGTTCTTACTCTTATGGCCACAAACGCATACAGTGCGTACGGAAAGTATTCACAGCACTTCACTTTTTCCACAGTTTGTTATGTTACAGCGGGGATCAGCGACCTGTAGATCGCAGTCTGGGCTTGCTGATCCGCCATTCCAGAGCATCAATCAGAGTGCAATGCAAAGGGACTGCTTGTAAAGTTGGAGCTGTAGTAGGGAACAAGATCCGCATAAGCGGATGCCTCCTCTGTAGTGCTGACTCCTGTCTCATGTGGAGTAGAGCTGCACAATTAATCGTTAAAAAATCGTGATCTCGATTCACCTCCCCTGACGATCTCTCCTGCTGAGTTTGACGATTCTTTCATATAAACAAGTGGAGAGATTATCTGCTCACTCAGCTGTCAAAAGAAAACATCCAGGCATTCTGCCAAGTTTAGAACTTGAAACATTGTATCTAACTTCCTTCTTAGATCAAAGGGATAGAACTTCTCTGTGTAAACAAATAACCTGGGCAATCTTAAAGTCTAAATCTTTTTCTGACACTTCTTTCTTAAGTTAAAATCAATATTTTTTGCTAAAAAAAATTACTTGGAACCCCCAAACATTAGAGATAAAATATATATATATATATATTTATTTATTTATTATAATAATTTATAATATGGAATAAAATGGCAATTGCTGCAATATTTTATGTCGCACTGTATTTGCCCAGCAGTCTTTCAAATGCAATTTTTTGGGAAAAAATACACTTCAATAAATAAAAAAGAAACAGTAAAGTTAGCGCAATTTTTTTTGTTTTAATGTGAAAGATGATGTTACGCCGCGAGAATCGTGAGAGAATCGTGATCTATCCTCTAAGCAAAAAAATTGTGATTCTCATTTTAGCCAGAATCGTGCAGCTCTAATGTGGAGTGATACCAACTGCACTCTTATCCCGGCTAGCAGTCTCCAGAATGGTGCCAGCAGCAAGAAAGATCTTCAGGACAGTGTGAAGCAATACAAAAAAGTATATGGCTGCTTTCACCCTGATGCACTGCAGTTTACCCACACCTGTAGCTGTAGTGTACCTGCAGCTTTTTCTGCAGGCTTGCTGTACTTAGCCATAGATTTCTATTACATCCTGCTGTTTTACCACCCCACAACTTTACGTGTAAACAAGCACTAAGGACTCATTCATAAGCGCATCAGCCACTGCTCCTCCTCTGAAAAGCGATCTGAGTGTGTGTTGACAGGTGGTGAGAAGGCAGTATGTTGCCTCCTCACCACCTGATCGTAACCCATGCTTGCAACATGGTAGTATGGAAATTAGAGGTTAATATTGGGTGTGAGGAGGCAACCCTGGGCGGCACTATGCCTGGTGATCTTTGATTTCTCCTGTGTTTTTCAGCTAGATCTCCACCTATAAGTTTGCCTACCCCTGTGTTACAGCCTTATTCTAAAATGGGATTCAATTCATTATTTTCCTCAAAATCCTACAAACAATACCCCATAATGACAATGTGTAAAAAGTTTGAAATCTTTGCAAATTTATTAAAAATAAAAAACTAAAAAAAAAAAACACGTACAGAAGTATTCACATCCTTTGCCATGGCACTCAAAATTGAGCTCAGGTGCATCCTGTTTCCACTGATCATCCTTGATGTTTATACAACTTGATTGGAGTCCACCAATGGTAAATTCCATTGATTGGACATGACTTGGAAAGGCACTCACCTGTCTATATAAGGTCCCATAGTTAACAATGCATGTCAGAACACAAACCCAGCCATGATGTCCAAGAAATTGTCCGTAGACCTCCGAGACAGGATTGTATCAAGGCACAGATCTGGGGAAGGGTACCGAAAAATTTCTGCAGCATTAAAGGACCGTGCAGCGTGGCAAAGAAGGGACTTGGCAAATCAAAATACCATCTTATGTTGTGTGTGTGTGTGCGCTGTACAGGCAGAGCTTAACTGGGCTTTCTGCAATAAACCCTTATCAAATGCATGTTACAGGTGTGAAGAGGCATTGGTTATAACTACAAAGTATAAACAAACCGATGTCCAAGTGTTATTTATCCACTCTTGAAAGTGGTGTGTCTTGGATCACTACTGGAAATCCCTTCAGGATTTAAAGTGATTGTAATCTTTTACATATACCCAGTGAAGTGACTGGCCTCAGGTAATATAGGAGGATTTGTTTAATCTCTGCATATCACTTGTACCTGTTTATCTGCAGTCTTCTTTTCTCTACATCTGTTCAAAGTCCAAAATTTTAAGGCTTGTCTGAGCAGTCAGAAAAAAGGGGACGGAAAGCTAAAATTACACACTGCAGAGCTGAATGAGGAGAGCTCTGAGAGCTGATTGGAAGGAAGAGATACCCCCTTCACACAGCACACAGGAACAGAGCTGAGGCTGTCCATCAGCTGAAGGTCCTTCCCCTGTCACTTTTTTTTGGTTTCAAGGAAAACTTGTCAGAAGTGGCTCATTTTGATAGCAGAGGAACAAAGCAGCAGACAGAAATTACATTTAGTGCTCTTAATTGAGACAAGTAGACACTATATAGGGATATTCTTTGTTCATATTTCATGTCTGAGGTTTACAACCACTTTAAATCTAATACAGCAACTCTAGGTCATGGTCTGTCTAGGCTGACACTTACAAACACGCAACCTCTAAATCTGCCTCTAACATGTTATATGTACCATTATGAATCTCGAAGATAAAATCTTATTCGATAGTTCTGCTATCAGTGACATGAAAATGAAGACACTGATTTTAAAAGATGGCTATCTTTGCAGATTTCCACATGGACGACCAGAGATTCTGAAAATATGGGTTATGAATATGAGGCGCAATACATTTAAACCTTCCTCCAAGGCAGTGCTGTGCTCAGATCACTTTGAAGAGTACTGTTTTGATCGAACTGGCCAGACAATTCGACTGAGGGTAGATGCTGTGCCAACAGTCTTTTCTTTTCCTGGGAAATCAAGAAAGGTAATTACTGTACTTACATGTGCTTAATAAATATGTAAAATGTATTACACTTCTGCTAGAAAAAGACAATTCTATAAGGAAATGTTATGAAAATGTTGGATGAAAATGTCCACAGCTTCAGAATGCTCTCATAACTGGTAATGCTAATTTAAAGTGTATCTAAACAAATGGCAAACTGATATAATACAGCATACCAGTTCTTAGATGTGGTGCTTGTATTAGGTTTCTTTTTTGAGAGTTCTTTCCCTTTTTTTTATCCATAATAGCACAGTATTGTCATCCTAGGACAGGAATTTGCTAGGACTACAGACCCCCCCCATTTGAAAGAGCTCAGGAAGTAACTAGCCCACTGGGAGACCAATGGGTAATTTCTTCACTTCCTAAACAGATGTAGCAAAACGCTTTCAATTATTTAACAGACCAAAAGGGTTCAAATAGGAGATGTTCACTGTTAGTGTTTACATACATTTTAATGTTTATGTGCTTATTCCTTTTAGGACAGAAAATTACAGAACTCAACTCCAATGCTTGAGTATGGCGATGAGCAGTTTTCTTTCCCACCTCCATTACTCCCAGAACAGATGCCTACTCAAAACATAGTTGAAAAACGGGTTACTCTGGAACACGACTATTGTATTATGGACAGCCCAAAGGCTCTGAAAAAACGGCTTGATGAAGCTTTAAGCACCCTTCACAATGTAAAAAGGAGACTGAAGATCACCCAACAAAAGTTCAGGAGGCTAAAATTCAAGGTTCAGTCTCTTGATCTTTCTTATGATCCTGTGTAAGGGATAATGGACTTTAAGTGACTTTATAAAAGTGCTTTGATACGGCTTTATCCACATGTATTCTATAGTCAGACAATGTACATACAGAGTTTTATACTTAGACGCCTTATTTGTGTAAGTGTGAGATTTATGAAGTTCTAAAATGGAAAATAAGTAAAATAATTTCAGTGTATAACTACAGTAAGTGAGTGTTATTGCATTGACGCACAGGCTTAGTGTGGCCCCACCCAAGCATCCACATGGTAACTAACTGAAAGACCTTCATTCCAGTGTTTCCATATGCTTAACAAAATAAACCTGCCTATACATGGGCACATTGAGACGCCCAACACTTTTCATTTGCTGACAGCCCAAACTGCAAACGGGTCAGGTCCTCTATAGTAATGGCCTGACCTGTCAAATGTGGGGCTTCAGCTTGTGTATTGGGTGGCTTTGCATATCCCATAGCATACAAGAATTAACATGTGGATCTCTGCAAGACCATAGTTTTACAACTAATTTGTTTTATAAAGTTCAGGAGAGAGACTTTGGAAGATAAGTCGTTATCGTGTTAAAAGCTTTCTCAAATTAGTTTAATTTATGTTGTCTGAGCTTGACATTTTAACTGGAGCGGCAAGGGGACAAAAGTCCCCTAAAATCTCATAGTTGCTGTCTTTCAACTACCTGAGGTCACACACTGAAAGTGTAGGAGGTCAGGAAGTTGCCAGGACAGCATCTGCCAGAATTCAGGTGATTTCTGACTGTCTGATTTCCTTGACAATGGCAACGCCCATACTTTTACTAACTCCCATAGTTTCTCCCTGATGCATTCCCAAGGCCCTCTATATAGTAAAAGAAAAAAAAAATAGCATTCTGGGAAATGTATGTGGTTAATACCTGTAATGATAGTATTTAGTATACGATTTCCTTTTTTTATATTCCACATGCCTTTTATTTATATTTTCCCAAACCCTCTGTCAGGACAGCACTTATTTACAGGAAAATCCTTCCACAATTTACAGCAAATACTGCAGCTCAATTCTTTAAAAAGAGGTTCCTCCCCATAAATCATCAGTTTTAGTGTTTCCTCCAGCATGGCAGGAGCTCTGCATAAGAACTGTGGGAGCTACATTTTCTCAGGTGGAATAGTGTTGCTCTTTTTACCCTTTTATTTTCTCTTGCATTCATTGAGAGACACATGGGTTATTTACTAAAATTAAAAAGTCAAAAATCTGGTGCCGCTCTGCATAGGAACCAGTTTCCAGGTTTTATTGCCAAAGCTTATTTGAACAAGCTGAAGATAGAAGCTGATTGGCTACCATAGATGCACTAGATTATGAGTAACAGTTTTAGTAAATGTCCCCATAGTGCTGATTGAAGATGCCCTTTTCCAGGAGAAGTGCGCTAGGTGCAAATCAACCGAACAAGCAGCTAGGAGAACACCTCTGTAGGAGATGATCAGCTTTTCAACTAGTGTTGAGGAGTAAGGAATAGCTTTCTTGAGCTTTTGGAGTATATTTAGGAGACTATTTCACCTATCAAGCAGCTAGCTGGTAGACAAGTTGGAATATGATCCTCTGTCTCACCAGTCCAGTTAACATGGATCATGTCCCTCGGACAGTGGCACACCTTAGTTCTTGGCCCCACATTTCTTCTTTGCTTTTATTTTAACTAATTTTAAATATCTTGACTGCACAGTTTACCCTTTGTCTACCCTAAGTGTGTGTGAGCCTTCTGGCAGCCCACCACTTTTAAATGAGTGATGGGTTTACTCAGCAGCGGTGGTGGAGCCATTGAGCCTGGTGCTCCTTTTTTTCTTTTTTTTTTTTTTTGACCGGGTTTTTCTTTCGGACAGCAGCCTTTCCTCCCAGTACCACTTCCACACTTGCAGTATGTGGCTGTCTGGACAACTACCCCTATCTGGTCATAGGGTCTGTTAGTGGCAATATTTGTGTGGGAGCTTGAAGGTCTCCTTTCAGGTGACACAGCTGACGCTAAAAAAGAGAGGTATGGGTGTCCTGTGCTATCTGACCCTTCCTCACAGGACTCTTCTGTGTGTATGATTTGTCGCATTTACTAGCCTCTTGACTCAACATCAAACTGAACAAGTTTATCTTAAGACCAGGGGATCCCCAGACTGTAGTGACGTACACCTTCATTGTGCCATGGGACAGATTCAATATGATCTACGCATATCCTCCTTGTATGTCTTCCACCCAGGTGCCTTTGCAGGATTGAGTTGGCAGGAATTCTGGTCATTCTTGGGGCTGTAGATTGGCCTTGAAAGGCTGGTTATGCAGATTTGGTTCTCCTGTTGGTAGACAAACTTTTTAGATAATCTTGAACTCCTGTCTCAAAGCCCAGTCTTCCATCCTACTTCTCAGTCGCTGGCTTATATGGCATGGCTGTAGATGCCCAGGTACTAAGAGGCAGGGACCATGCTGCAGACTCTTTAATCTACTCTTTGTACTATCTACCATCGCACTTGGGCTTTCCTATTTTGGCTTTTCTGATGAGTAGGATTCTTACATTTCTGCATCAAGGTGTGGGTGTATGTTTAGTTCTCAATAATATATAATGGTCATACTTTTATACAGGGAGTTACCCATGTTGTTCCTCCTAAATAGACTTCTGCTTCTTTTTTTAGGACCTTTAACTTGGTTCTTTCGGTCTTACAAAGACCTCCTTTCAAGAATATTGAAATTTTTTTTGGCGGCCATAACTTCGGTCACACGCATATCCGAGTTAGCTGATTTGTCCTGTGAATCCCTTTTTTTGATTTTTGTAAGGGATTTGCTACTTCTGCTACCATATCTTGATGGATTTGATAGAATATCTCGGGTTTATGCTATTGGGCATAAAGAACCACCTTCCCTGTAACCATTCATTCTACTAGGTCATTCAGCACTTCTTCAGCCTTCCATAATCAGGCCTTGGTTTTGTGTAAGGTGTCCTTACCTTTTTTTTACCTTTTTTTAGTATGGTTTTTATAAGGTGGATGTGGGTGCATTAGCCAATGCTAACTCAGTCCCAAAGTTTTATGGAGAGCAGTGTAGTTTCTCTTTGTGGGTGAGAGCTTCCCATGTTTTAAGTTTCTTGTTGGTGTATTACCTGCCCCTTTTGTTGGGTACTGCTTGTTGAAGTCCCACTGGTTCTGACTGATCTTTTAATGAACGTAAGAGAAAATAGACTTTTTTTTTTTTTTTTGTGTACTCGCCATAAAATTCCTTTCTCTTAAGTACTTTGAGAGAGCGCCCTCCCCTCTTTTGGGTTGTTTGGACCTGTTGCCAAGTTATGTTATTTAGACCTATGCCAAGGTTATTTATATCTGTATTTTCCTTGTATTGCTTGCTGCTAAATTATGTTCTCTACAGTTGGGGGGGTTAAAGCCTAACACCAGGAAAAGTAAAAGACCTCCCTTGCAGTGGGGCTTAGTCTAGGGGACAGTACCTTTTGCATACCTGATCCTCTGCTCCCCCATGCTCCGGCAGTGGACTGTGCCTTAGTGTCCTCAACTATTGCAAGGCTAATGGTCCCAGCAGTGGACTTTAGAGTGCAGTGAAGAAGAGGCTGCAGAAATTGGTCAAGGAACCTGCAGGAGCAGAGGATCAGGTAAGAAAAGCTGCTTTACCTGGTACCCCTAGACATAAGGGAACAGTTAACCCTTCCCCAGTGGGCACAGCCCTACTGTTTTTTTTCTTGTGCACCTTGGTATCGTCTCTACAGCAGCATAATCTACAAATCTGGGAAGGGGATATAAGAAGGCAAGGGAGTATGTTCATGGGACCGACATGACACAATACTACAGTTGGAGGGAGTTAAAGGAGATTGGTCTAACTCCAGTCTCATTAAAACAGGATGGTCAGGATCAGCATGTGCAAGTATTGTCAAACAGACATACAACACCAAACAGCGAATCACCAGGAACAGAGTTCTCTTGTGTCTGGCAGAGGAGATTCTGAATTAGCCAGAGATTAACTTGGCATCCTTGACAGCAATACACCCAAAGGAAGCTCTCAAGCTTGTGGCCAATTTCCTAGGCAGGCACCCTGTACCAGAATCCGAATGGTTCTTGAAATAAGAAGTATTTGCCATGTTCTCAGGAAAATGGAGTTTGTCATGGGCTGATCTGCTTGTTAACTAGGAAAATGCAAAATTTCCCACAGATTTCTCACATAACAGGAAGGATGACACCTCAGTGATTTCTGTCTTAGCCCATTCAAGTGAAATCCACCTGTGCTGTGCCTTTCCCCCGCTGTGTGAAGAGCTATTCTAAAGGTTGGAAAGGTCAGCTTAGAAGGTAACTAAAATTTGTTCCTTTCCTTCTAGGATATGCTTGCCTTCGTTTGAACATATGACATGGTGAACCAGGTTTTATGGAAAATAGATGATCCATTACTTTGAGCATGAGTTAAGAACTCTTTCCTTTCAATCTCCTTAACATTACCCACAAGTGAATTGAGGGGAGGACTACTATTCCCCAGCAGGTGGGAATACAAGCCTTAGCTGCATTCAAAAGATGTTGCAGGAGCAGATTTCTATACACTTTTGTTTGGAATCTGGTTATTATGGAGAAGGGAAAAGAGAGGTTCCAGAGGAACATCAAAATCTGTAAAACGCAGTTAGGTTGTGTACTCCTTGCCAAAAAAAAATGATTTCCGCCATGACCAGAAGATATGTAAGATGATGCCCTTTCCTTGGCCACATCTTCAACAGTCATTAGGGCACCATGGGCATTATTGTGTTTAACAGAGCTGGGGTTTGTACCAGCGAGAGAGTATTTTAAAACTGCATTCCTGTATTCTGGAGCATAAGTTGTGCTAACGTAAAAGTGATAAACAAGTCCTGTTCCCAAGCAGATAGAAAAGTGGGGCAATCCTCTGTTCTAGCAAAAATCAGTTGTGTATATAAAAGCGACAGTGAGTCTCTCAGGGGTCTAATGGTAGTGCATAAGCTCTAAAAACTTGTCAGAGGGCACCTAAAATTTACTGCAGAAGGGAGAGAGGTGAAGTGGTGCAATTATAATGCATTCCAAAAAGGAAGTTAGTAGGGCAATCTATGGTCAACCTGAGTTGCAACAGAAGTGAGGCATTATATGTGTTATAGAGTAGACTCTGTAAAGAAGGTCCTGTCAGTGTGGAAGGAGTGGGAGCCAGGTAATTTTGTTTGATCGCCTTCCGACAGTAAGTGAGAGTCAAACCTATCGTTGTACGAGTCTGTAAGTGGTGCAACAGTGAATTTATGGCACCAGGGGAAGTTTTTTAAAGAGATTCCAGAGATTTTTTCCAAGGTAACCCAGGCCTTGTCTGGTTCATGTCTGTTCCAGCCTACCATTCTGGCTAGGTGACAGCTTTGGGTTTCGTAAGGGCAGAGCATTTGATTCCAAGGTGCTTTTCAGTCCAAATCAATTTCCTAATAATGAAAGCGAGCACTCGAAACAAACTCGGCGGAATCTAGATTGGTAGAGAATTAGGAAGTTATAAGAGTTTGGGCAGAATAGACATTTTAATCATATTGCATCTCCAGAACCAAGAGAATGGTTGTGAAGTCCATCTGCTGAGTAAGAACTGATTTATTTATTTATTTTCAGTAAAGGGGAAAAGTTTTTAACAAGTATATTTTGGAGGGGTTCCTAGGAATGATGGTGCCCAGGTAACAAATGGGTATGGAACCCTAATTGGATTGGATACTCAGTTTGGGGAAGTGGAATGGAGATATTAAGGGCTTCTGATTTTTGGAAATGTATTTTTAGGTTAGAAAGTTCACCATCAACTTTTGGCCATAAGGTTAGGGAGTGACACATCTGGAGAAGTGAGGGAGAAAAACATATCTGCATATGCTGAAATGTTATACTGTGTCACCAACCCCTCTGATTGGTGCTTTTTCTTTATTTGCATTGCTCTGTCACCAACATAGAGACTTCTTATATTAGGGTTATTTCATATGGAACATAGAACTCTAGGTACAGGATAAAAAAGAATGTGTCAATGGACATCCTTGGTGTGTGCCATTAGAGATCCAAAAATAGTCTGAAAAGATACCATCAGCTTTTACTTGAGCTGTGGGATGGGAGTAAATGGCTGTAATCTAGGTTGGCATATTTTCCCCTAAGGCAATATATTGCAAGACAGTGTCTACAGCCCTGTTTCTGGGGAGCAGTTGCTAAAAAGGAAAAGGACTTTCAGACTTCTTTTGTCCGCTTTATCAAGTCACAAAAAGTAACTGGAGGTAAATATGCCAACGTGTGGACAGTTTTGACCTCTTGGTGTAAAAAAGCAAAGTAATGCACATCAGAGGACACAGTTTCTGTTTTGGAATTTTTACAGGATGGTGCTAATAAGGGATTAGCCATCAACATTCTTTAGGTGCCAGTGGAGGCTCTGAGTGTATTTTTGCATTCTATAGAGCAAGGGTCTCCAAGCTTTCTAAACAAAGGGCCAGTTAAATGTTCTTGAAGCTCTAGGAGGGCTGGACACTGGTTAGCGGGAGTGGAAATGTTCCTGGCATCAGTGGGAGTTAATATTGCCATATTTGGTATTTGTTCTCCATCATTAGTATCATTGAGAGGAATAGTGCCCCATAGTTGATAACAAGTGGCAGAAAAATGTCTCGCATCAATGGGAGGAATAGTGCCCCAAGGGTAAAGGCAAGAAAAGGGCCACTTTCGGCCTCCAGGCCATAGTTTGGAGACCACTGCTATAGAGCATTATCCAGAGCTAGGACAGTGTCCTTGAGTGGCTTTCCAATATAGGACCTCTTAGAAGTTTTTACAGCCTTTAACCAGTCTTCTGAGCTACAAGCTTTGTCCATCGGGGAATCTTTTTTTGTCTATATTTCCAGACTTTTTTTTTTTTTCCTTACTGTTTACCATAGCACTGAGGACCTTGGGAAAATTTAGTCGTAATGCGATTTGCAGTAAAGAGGGATTTTTTTTTACAAATTATGTAAAAAATATGTATGCTGCATTACCTTGACGTAACTGAGAAGTTTAGAAGGTCAGACTTCTTATTTGTCCTGTTTGCAGGTATCAAGAAGGTCATACAGCATCAAAGAAATTTAAAGCCAGATTGCTAAATATAGCTATAACAGAAGCATATGTGGTCATGAATTTGGATTCTCCTCTGAGGATCTCTTCCTAATCTACTGGAGCACGGGTGCTCATCCTGTGGCCCTCCAGCTGTTTTGGAACTACAGGTCCCATGAGGCATTGCAAGGCTGACAGTTGCAAGCATGGCTCCTAAAGGCAGAGGCATATTGGTTTCGCAACAGCTGGAGGGCCACAGGTTGCGCATCCATGCATTAGACAAGCTTTGGCAACCACCTGGACAGAGTCCAGAGCAAATATGAGCAGCTACATGGACAAGCCTTTACAACCTTTACAGACTGGACAATTAATTGGTCAGGGAGCAGCCTTTTGGCAGAAAGGTCCTTCATGCAGTCGCCCCTCCCCCAAATGATAAGTTCTCTGTTATCCTATCAGGTGCTGTTCTGGAAGACAATTTGGAAAAATCTAAATTCGGCTTACTGGTAACTTTTTGTTTTCATGAGTCTATATGGTCAGTAACTATTGCCCCTATTAATATGCTGCTTTCTATGCCATTCATTATTTCTTTAGCATAGCCAGAGATACTTCTACTACAAAATTTAAGACCTATCGGAAGGCACCTCCTTTTAAAGAAATGAGCTGTAGTGATTCCTGTAAATTATGGGTGGAGCTACGCTGTCTTAAGCCCTGTCCTGAAAGGTTCCTGGAAACAGTTATAAGTGTCTAGAGCCAGGGGTTCTTAATTTTATTCATGTATTTTAACCTTTTATTCTGAAAAAAATGTGGGTGCCTAAAAATTTTTTTATCTGTATTTGGGCTTAAACTAACTTGGTAAAAAAAAAAAATGCTAGTAGGATGGATTTTAATTGCATAAGAAACATACTATAGGCAAATTTTGCAAAACTTTACAAGGACATGTATCTTTATTTTAGCCATTTGACTGTAAGTTCCAAATCTCACTAGACTAAACTGAAAATAACTGCCACTTGAAAATACATTTACCTTTTGCTGGCATGTTAGCTCTGCGAATTGAGAGCCTTTTGTCTCTTCTGCAATAAATGCTTCTTATCTGTCTGCTAGCAAACTTCTTTAGAACCATCTTGTGCATGGTGTACAATCTTGCCATGCCTTGATACCAGGATGAATTAACTCCAGTGAGCATGCATGGGAGTTTAGTCATCCTGAGCCAGCCAATAAAGATCACCAAAGACAGTGAACCTAGAAGAAGACTGGGTAAAGATGTCAGTGGCGGGGAGGAACCTTGCGAGGATGAGTACTGCCTAATTTATTTCCGCTTTAAAGTGAAAAATATAAATCCCATAGTTTAAGGTCCCTCCCAACCATCACTGCAACATTGTCAGATCCCTCACTCGGCTCAGCAATGTCTTCCTTTCCCTAAGTAGTTTGCTCTGTTGTATTTTTTTAGTATTGCCAGCAAGGAAAAGATGACTGCTCAGAGTAATGCCAAGGTAGGTCGTTTCATAGGCATGCAGTGGAGCTAACCAACATATCGGTGAGGATACTTCCCTGCTAGTGGAAAGTTATATTTCTAATGAAAATTTTGGAAGCTTGCCCAACAGCTACTTTTTAATTTATTTTTTGACTGTATATCTGCATAGACTCTGTATACTTTTTGTGCCATGTTGTATAGAAATACCTGTAAACTCATGACATATGAAATATGACATTGTATTATAGAGTTGAATTTTCATTTCTCTGTCTGTAATATTTTGAAAATGTTTATTGGACAATGCTATAGTGCAAGTAAGAATAATTTGAACTGTGATTTTACCTAGTAAGATATTTATTTGTACGTTTTACACTTGCATTTTACATGTTCATACTTCAGGGGTTTTATGCTTATTTTACCATAAGAAAAGTTAAGATTGGGTCAAAAGGAAAATACATCAAAGCCCATGTATGTTGCATTGACCAGATGTTAAATCAACACAAACTGGATCATGTTCAGTTCTTTCTCTGTACATTAGACCCACAAGATCAAATTAAAGCAGGCCTATCATTAAACTAAAGGAAAAGAAAATATGCCACCTAGGGCCCGAAATGTACCTTTATCATTGCATTATCAATCTCTGATGTGTAATTAATAAAAATCACTCTTCAAAATATCTTTATTCTTTGTTTTTCTCTGGGGTCACATGACTGCTAACCGTCAATGCTGGTTCTTCCTACAGTGAGTAGTGGGTGGAGACAGCAGGACGGGAAGTGACATTTGTTTACGTTAATTCATATATCATGAAGACTGCATTCTAAGCACATATTCCAATAGGAATGATGTGGGCAGGAAGGGAATTCATTTATAGTTGCTATGCTAATTTAAAAAATTGGATTTTTTGAGTTACAGCTCTTTGCTCCCAAAAGTAAGGAAATGAGGGGCTAAGTTGTCAGGGCTCAGCCTTCCCAACAATGTTGTGTATTAAATAGAAGAGTGAGTTTTTATTTATGGATTTTTACCATCCTTAAGAGTAAAAAACAGCAACCACTATGAGCTTGTCACAATGGGGTTGATTTACTAAAACTAGAGTGCAAAACCTGGTAATGCTGTGCATGGTAGCCAATCAGCGTCTATCTTTAGCTTGTTCAATTAAGCTTTGACCAAAAAAAAAAACTGGAAGCTGATTGGTTTCTGTGCAGAGTTGCACCAGGTCTTGCACTCTAGTTTTAGTAAATCAACACATTTGATTGCATTTGAAGCTGCAGCAAGACATTTTTCACATAATTTTCCTTCCTTACTGTACCTGTCCCACCACTTTCATTCATTACATTTTAAGGAATAAGTTCACATAAAAAAAATCACTTTTTTTTTTTTTTTCAGGGCAGAAAATATGCATTTACTATAGACTGCCAGTGTAAGCTGTCTGTTGTAACTCATACAGGCAGGCAGTTTCAAAAAGACAGGAGGACTCAATGAACTACTTAAGCGCTAAACAGCACCGCGGTAGTTCATTGAGAACTACAAGCCGACAGCCGTAAAAGCTGTCGGTACTTGTAGCTCATTGATTTACAGGAATCTGTGAATCAATGAAGTGGCCAAGTGGGTGGAGCCCCGCGCGGCGACGCTATTTTCAAATAGTGACAGCGGGTATTGGGAGAAGATCACAGGCTGCAGGATTGTGAACAGGTTACATGTTCCACTCTAAAAACGGGTGGAACATGTAACAATGTTCCTGAAGATGAACTTATCCTTTAGCCATAGAGGTTGAGTATCAAATGCTGGCATTGCCTAGGGCAGGCTGTATGCAAATACAGGCTCCCTAATAATGCCAACTCCTCCTGACTGGCATCCACCCATTAAGGCATTATGATATTTAGATAGCTCCTCCAAAAAGCCAGCCCACTACAAGTGATGGAAATTGATTTTTTTTTATTTATTTTTTTTAGAATTCATTAGTATGTAGATCTGGGGGGTAGGGAGGAACCAGGAGAGACAAAAAACAGTGCTTTCTGGTTCATGGTAGTTTCTAGTCAATGTAGGCCAGTGTTTTGAAGATGCTGTTGTAATAATCATAGCTTCAGGGCTACCCAATTCAATTCAGTTCACCAAGGGACTTGTTGAACAGTTGTGTATTTCAAATGTAATTGTCCTTGTTTTGGCTATTAACAAATGCCCATAACGGCACTTGCATCATTGTGTTTATTCTGTTTTTACATGAACTCTTGCCACTGTACTAATCACAAAGCCCTCATTGTGTAGAAACTAATCTGCCTAGACACATGACAGACATGTAATTAAAACAGAGAGGCAACCAGTGGTACAGCACCAACAAATATCTGTTATGTAACTAAAGTACCAATGCGGTTCTTATACTTTGCTATACACCTGTCTTTATGCAATTCCAGATACAAAAATGCATCTTTTAAAGTAAATATTACAAATTTGCTTGAACTAAAAATTCATTTTACCAGCTGAAATGGGATTCTGTGCAATGCATCTGTGCACAATGCAGTGGTTTATGTATGCTTGCAATCTACAGCTATTTTCTATCTGTTCTGTGATTCCCACACTGAAAAAGACTTGGCAGCTGCTGTATTATTGTAGCTACATAATGTATTTCTGTTAATATAAAGGGCCAACTGGCTTATGCCAAGGAAGCTGTTAATGTTATGAATAAATATGCATGCCAAACTTTAAGAACTAACTTAATTTATTTGACATAAGCATAGTGCACGGCATGCAGTTCTTTAGATATTATGGTGATTGCACTGTTAATTATAACTATTATTACTACATCTATAGATGGCATATAAATTACAACTAGAAATGTGTGCCTATGCATGAGCCAGGTAATTTAGGAATAATCATCACCTCTACTGTATATTTAGCAAATAGGTGAAAACTAGAAAACGTGTGCCTGTTCATGAATGATTTATTCAGGCTGAATGGTTTCTGGTCTCTAAGTCCCCCTACACATGGGGCGGCTCCCTTCAAAGGGGAATCTGTCCGCTGATCCCTGCTGAGCAGGTGGATGACAGGTTCCGTATCAGCTTTGCTTATGCAGAGTGGACACAGACACAGTCTGCTTTCCTCTATGAGCGGTCAGATGTAAACGGACCGCCTGTCTGTTTAAACCTGACTGCCATCCGATCTGCCGGACAGATGGGGAACGGATCCCCAGCTATCTGTTTTTAGCGTTGGGATCAGATCAGGTGTCAACTGCTCCATAGAGGAGACTGGAGGGTCTGATCAAGCCCACCTGAAAAACTGACAGGCAGGCCCGATCGGTCCCATAGTGTGAAAAGGGCCTTAACACTCAAAACTTTTTCTTTTCGTTTTGAGTAGACTGGAGAGGGATTATAAAACCTGTTATTTTTTATTTTTTTTTACTGCTGCCTGTGCCCCTGCTAAAGAGATTCACCCTCTATTTATCCTGTTTATCGTTATACGAAAGTAAAAGAAAACCCCAAATTTTGGGTTGAACCCAGAACAGAAATAGAGGGGAAATCTTCCAATAGGGACACTAGTTCTAGTGACCTTGGGGACACACTGGGGTTCTCTCACTTGGGAGGAATTTCTTCTCGCTTCCTATTTTGGCTTTGGGACAGGAAGTGAAAGGAAATCTTCCCTATAGGACACAGATGGCAACAAAACTGACAAGGGTTATAATCCTCTTACGCTATCCAAAATTTAAAAAAAAGCTTTTCCTTTAGTAACACAGTTCTTTGCATTATTGGCCAATTAGACAATATTTTTTGGACATGTGTTCTATGGTCAAGCGTGCCATGACAATAAAATGGATCATAAGGGCAGACTGATTTCAAAATAATCATGGGCAGTATAAGAGGCAGAAAGGGAAAAATATGTAGACCACTGGGAGAAGAGGCAGAGCAGGAGCCAATAAGGGACCATGATTCAAGAAAGGGGAGGATGAAAGGTGCCTGAACGTGGCCCTTGGGGAAGAGGGGAGAGGGTATACAGGAGTTGGAACAGCAACTGGTCGTGGACCATAGGGCCAGCATAAGGAAGGCAAGTGGAAACTGATCTTGGCAGGGTGTGCAGAAAGGAGGCAGATGACCAGGGAACATTGGAAGAGGTAGGGGGGAAGCCAAGTAAGAGCTGGATTGAAGAGGAAAGATAGAAGTAGCAGAGCATGAGTTGATGAAGTAATGGACAAATTAAACAGAAGAGGCACAAGGGACATAATCCTTAGGGTGGAGAAAACAGAGTGGGATTTGATCATGGAGACTGGATATACTGTAGGTGGCTCAGCTTGATCTGATCATGGACTATTTTAAGAACAGGAGTTTGCACTGAGCTTGGCTGGGAAACACATAGAATGATAATTGTGGCTTGGAGGAAATAGTTAAAAAATAATCCAATCATTGATAGGGGAAAGAGGAGCCAGGGCAAATTGCTGTTGAGGGGTGAAACAGAATAAGGAGTGGCACCTGACTGTTTTCCACCCGGGGAACACACAGTGAAGGAACTGGTTATGGACTGCAGGGTGAAAGGAGCATTAGGCAGGAGAGAGGAATATGTAAAAAGGGTCATCATTTATTAACTGTCATGTCTCCTTTCCAAGAGAGAAAAGGTATGAAACTTGGCATATGCAGGATTTTATATGTATGAACTGTTGGGTGGCATTTAATAGCGACTTTTGAGTTTGTATCTGTTATGGCAGCCAAGGGACAGTGTTCAAAGACAGCATACTACAGAAACAAAACAATGAGCACAATATGCCAGAGACACTGGAACACAAAAGGCAGCAACCAGGAGGTGCTGAGTTGAGGTATCATATCATATATCAAAGCACAAGAGATTGGCTACCATGCACAGCTGCACCAGATTTAGTATATCTCCCCCAGAGTCTCCAATCAGCTTCTAACTTCCGCTTGTTCAATTGACCTTTGCCAATAAAAAATGGAAGCTGATTGGTTACTATGCACTGCTGCACCGGATTTTGTGTGCACCAGTTTTAGTAAATGTCCCCCTGTGGGTATTGCTAAATAAAGCAGACAATGTCATGTAGAGGCAGAGATGAGCAGGATCTAGTGGGGGAAGGGGGGCTACCAGAGAACTTAGTGGAAATGGGGGAAAGAAAGAGGAAAGGGGGCTTGCATAATCAGAGAAACTGTATACAATGTAGGAAAAGCTGAAACAGAAGGTAGGGTAGTTAATGGTTTGTGGAGGGGACTAGGGCAGTGATTAGAAAAGTGTAGTATAGGGGCTAAGTGGTTAGCACTTTTGCCTGGCAGCACCAGGGTCACAGGTTCAAATTGCACTACCTGCCTGGAGTTTGTAGGTTCTTCTGGTGTCCGCGTGGATTTCCTCCCACACCGAAAAAACATGCTGGTGGGTTAATCGGCTCCTGTCTAAAAATAAGCCCTAGTATATGAATGAATGTGAGTTAGGGACCTTAGATTGTAAGCTCCTTGAAGGCAGGGACTGATGTGAATGTACAATATATATGTCAAGGGCTGTGTAAATTGACAGCACTATATAAGTACCTGTAATAAATATTTCTACCAGAGCATGCCCATTACTGAATGAACAACATTTATGCAGCAAACTTATCAGCAATGCAGTAGTCAGAAGGGTCACACAATCTGAAAAGAGGCATATAAACCTGCTATATTCATTTCTGCTAGTAGAATCCTCCAGCAGTGAAAGCAAAAGTCGCAATCTCTATACTACACAGGGCGAAGAACTGAGACTTGCATGTCCTGTGCTGAAAATTTCTGTAAGCAACTGGTCAGGGCTGATTACTCAAATCATGGTTCTGCTATACACTCTAGGCACTCAAAGGAATCGTGGCAGAATATTCCTACAAAGTGTATAAATAAAAAAAAAAAAAATTTGGTGTGTTTACCCTTTGTGTTTAAAACAGCATCAATTCTTCTAGGTATACTTGAATGCAGAATTCAGGCACTGCAAGTGCATCAACTGATCAGAATAAACACAGACACTCCCAGTCAGGAATCGGCCTTCCAAGGACATAGTTGAACAGGGCTTTTTCTTCAGAGGAGAAACAGGTAGAAATCTGCAATAAAAACTTATCATTCGGAGGTTTTTTTTATGTCAACAAAAGTTGATTCAGCCCTGGTTCACACCAGTGTGATTTGTCATGGGATTTGACAGTTCAAAATTGCATGATAAGTCACACCCTATTGCTGGCAATAAAACCATTCAAATCATTGCGACTCTAAAAAAAGCTTGCACTACTTTTTTGCAATTTCATTGCTATTTGCATTGACTTCTGTTAAATGAAGTCATAAGCCACAGTGAAATTGGAGGTCCATATCGCACAGATCTGCGGCTCTTAAATCGCGCTGATGTAGCACAATTTTAAAGCCTCACTGGTCATAGTTGCCAACATTGTAAAAAAAAATGTGGGACACTTTTGTGGCTGTAGGCGGAGCTGTCCAATAATTAGGGGGCGGGGCATTCATCAGCAGGCGTGGCCTAGCAAAAATAGACAAGTGTGGCGCGCGAAAAATGGGCGTGGTTTATGCGAAATTGTGGGCATGGCTTAAATGGGCGTGGCTCTAGAGGGTGTGGTTAGAGTCTGAAATGAATGAGGGATGGAGAGGGGGAGAGGGGGAGAGAGAGGGAAATGACGGGACAGCAGCCCTAGATCCTACACAATAGAAATATGTGTATTCTAGAAAGTTTAACAATCAGCAGATAAAGATACTCCAAACACCTGGTGTTAGCACTTCAATCAATCCGGCACCATGGTTGTTATGGTGTCAGGATGATTGAAGCGCATTATTTCTATTATTACATTGTAATATAAAATGAAATCATTCAACTCACCATAATGCAGAATCAGTGGGATCCCTGAGCGTGTCACCAGCCACGTCGCCTGCCACCAGCCATCCGTCCTTGCTTCAGATGTCCGAGCAGAGTCCGTCCTTGCATCAGATGTCCCCAGCGGAGCCCCCCCTCACACCAGGAGTCCCCGGCGGAGCTCCCCCTCACATCAGGAGTCCCCGGCGGAGCCCCCCCTCACATCAGGAGTCCCCGGCGGAGCCCCCCTCACATCAGGAGTCCCCGGCGGAGCCCCCCCTCACATCAGGAGTCCCCGGCGGAGCTCCCCCTCACATCAGGTGTCCCCGGCGGAGCCCCCCCCTCACATCAGGAGTCCCCGGTGGAGCCCCCCCTCACACCAGGAGTCCCCGGCGGAGCTCCCCCTCATACCAGGAGTCCCCGGCGGAGCCCCCCCTCACATCAGGAGTACCCGGCGGAGCTCCCACTCACATCAGGAGTCCCCGGCGGAGCTCTCCCTCACATCAGGAGTCCCCGGCGGAGCTCCCACTCACATCAGGAGTCCCCGGCGGAGCTTCCCCTCACATCAGGAGTCCCCGGCGGAGCCCCCCCTCACACCAGGAGTCCCCGGCGGAGCTCCCCCTCACATCAGGAGTCCCCGGCGGAGCTCCCACTCACATCAGGAGTCCCCGGCGGAGCTCTCCCTCACATCAGGAGTCCCCGGCGGAGCTCCCACTCACATCAGGAGTCCCCGGCGGAGCTCCCCCTCACATCAGGAGTCCCCGGCGGAGCCCCCCCTCACATCAGGAGTCCCCGGCGGAGCCCCCCCTCACATCAGGAGTCCCCGGCGGAGCCCCCCCTCACATCAGGAGTCCCCGGCGGAGCCCCCCCTCACATCAGGAGTCCCCGGCGGAGCCCCCCCTCACATCAGGAGTCCCCGGCGGAGCCCCCCCTCACATCAGGAGTCCCCGGCGGAGCTCCCCCTCACATCAGGAGTCCCCGGCGGAGCTCCCCCTCACATCAGGAGTCCCCGGCGGAGCTTCCCCTCACATTAGGAGTCCCCGGTGCCCCCCCCTCACATCAGGTGTCCCCAGTGCCCCCCCTCACATCAGGAGTCCCCGGCGGAGCTCCCCCTCACATCAGGAGTCCCCGGCGGAGCTCCCCCTCACATTAGGAGTCCCCAGTGCCCCCCCCTCACATCAGGTGTCCCCAGTGCCCCCCCTCACATCAGGTGTCCCCAGTGCCCCCCCCTCACATCAGGTGTCCCCAGTGCCCCCCCTCACATCAGGTGTCCCCAGTGCCCCCCCCTCACATCAGGTGTCCCCAATGCCCCCCCCTCACATCAGGTGTCCCCAGTGCCCCCCCTCACATCAGGTGTCCCCAGTGCCCCCCCCTCACATCAGGTGTCCCCAGTGCCCCCCCCCTCACATCAGGTGTCCCCAGTGCCCCCCCCTCACATCAGGTGTCCCCAGTGCCCCCCACTCACATCAGGAGTCCCCAGTGCCCCCCACTCACATCAGGAGTCCCCAGTGCCCCCCCACTCACATCAGGTGCCCCCCCACTCACATCAGGTGTCCCCAGTGCCCCCCCCTCACATCAGGTGTCCCCAGTGCCCCCCCCCCTCACATCAGGTGTCCCCAGTGCCCCCCCTCACATCAGGTGTCCCCAGTGCCCCCCCTCAGGCGAGGCGGAGCGAGGCGGAGCGGGGCGGGCCGAGGCGGAGCGGGGCAGGGGGTGGGCGGCGACGCAGAAGCTTCGTCTAGCCCCCCCCAGCCGTCTTCCTGAACTTCAACAAAATGGCGGCCGGCGGAGACAATGTCTCCGCCGGCCGCCGACCTCTAGCGGCGGCGGCGGCGGATTCAAATTCGGGACATTTCCCGGGACACCACAAATCCGGGAATGAAGTCCAAGTCCCGGGAATGTCCCGGGAAATCCGGGACAGTTGGCAGCTATGACTGGTGTGAACCAGAGCTCACTCTGTAAAATTGATGGCAAGATGATTGCAACATATTATTAGAAGATAATAGAGAACATTTTATATTCATTATCCCTACAGCTGTGCTTGGGGTGCACTCGGACATTCTACATGGCAATGATCTAAAGCGTAAGGCCAGTCAGCGGCTGCATTAAAAAAAAAAAGTGAAGGTTCTGGATTGGCCAGCACAAACTCCTGACCTCAACTGCATTGAGCCATTTTAGGGATATCTTAAAGTGGACCTTCAGTCATTTTTTCAACTTTCTATCTATTAAATCTTCTGCCCTTGTTGTTTTAACTTTGGATAGTAAAACATTTTTTTTCTGCCAGTAAATATCTTATACAGCCCACTTCCTGTTTCTTGTCTGGTAAAAAAGCCTAGGCTTATGACATCATGCACAGCTCTCTCTCTCACTCTGGTGAGAGTTTGCCAGGAAGGGAGGGGGGATGAGTCATAAGAGGGTCAATGAGACCTGCAGAGGTGAAGGTTTGCCTCTGTGTGTCTGTGTAAATCCAGGAATGGAACAGGCAGCAGCTTCAGCTGCCCACAGTTAAAATGGCTGCAACCAGACTCAGTGGAGGGAGATTTCTGCAGCATATTTGGCAACTACAGAATCACAGTATATATAAAATAATATGCAAAGTGGTTGGAGGGAAGCTTCAGAATGGCAAAGATATTTTTATTACAAATTATGTGAGCAGACTGCAGTTCCTTTTTAAGCATGCAGTTAATGCTAAGAAACCAAATCATTTACAGAATCTGGAGGCTTTTCGCCATGAAGAATGGGTAGCTTTTCTATATCAGAAAACAAATGGCATCATTAATAGATACTGTATAACAGAAGACTGCAAGCTGCCATTAAGGCTAAGGGAGGCAATGCACACTATTAAGAACTAAAGGTTACAACTAGCCCACTTCCTGGGTTCTTTACCTCCATCTAAGCCCTTTCAAAGAAACCTTACTTCTTTTAAAATACCATGTATGGAACAATCTCCAATATAGCCAGTTTCCCTGGCCTACCAACTGCTGATAGCTCCTCCACGAGACTACAAAATTCCATATATCACTAGATGGGAATGGGAGCTGGAGATCCAATTTACAGAGAAACAGGTGGATAGAATTCTTCTGTTCACATATAAAACCTCAATCTGCGCGAAACATCAGGAACCTGAGTTGAAGATGTTGATCTGGTGGTATCATACACCGGTGAAGATTCATAGAATGTTCCCCCAGTGCTAGGATCTGTGCTGGAGATGTGGGGAGGAGGCTGGTTCTCTTCTCCACGTCTTCTGGTCTTGCCATTTGTTGCAGTCCTATTGGACAGGGGTCCACCGCATCGTTCAAAAGTTCGCTGACTGGGAGTTGCGGAGGGATCCTGTGTTCTTCCTTCTGCACCATCACAAGATTCCAAGCAAGGCATATAGCAAATCTATCCTGCTGCTCTTGCTCACAGCTGCATCTCACTGTTCTGGAACAGACACAGCCGCCGTCAGTTGCCATCTGGCTGAAAAAAATAGCAGATATTAATGCAATGGAGGACTTGGTAGCCACAGAGAAGGGCCTAAGGCAGAAATTTCTCAAAAAATTGTTTTATTGGCAGGAGTTTGTCTACTCTGAAGAATATGCGGAACTGGTGACTTAAAGTGGTTGTAAAGGCTCGTTTCTTTTTTTTTTTTTTTTCAAATAACAAACATGTCATACTTACCTCCATTGTACAGTTTGTTTTGCACAGAGTGGCCCCGATCCTCGACTCCTAGGGTCCCTCTCGTGGCTCCTCACTTCAGATAACCCCTCTAGGAGAAGCGCTCTCCTGGGGGGTTACCTTGTGGGTGCGCTCCCGAGTCCAGCATTTGCGTCCATAAACACGAATGCCAGACTCGGCCCTGCCCCCCCGGCGCCCGCGTCATTGGATTTGATTGACAGCAGTGGGAGCCAATGGCTGCGCTGCTATCAATCTATCCAATCAAGAGCCGGGACCCCGTGCAGAGAGGCACAGCCCGTCTCCGGCGTGGGAATTACAAATTCCTTGATTGCTGAAAGGCCCATTTAGTCCTTTCTGGTTTTACATTGTTTGCCCTAACCGGTGTATACTGAGTAAAATGTCATGCGGGATACAGAGACTGCCTAGATCCTGACGCCCAATGTATACATCTCATTTCAGTGTTTCCATTTTTGTGCAAAGAGGTGTTTTTGTACTGCAGACCTATTATTGTTGGCAAGTTTCCTTGTGTTATGTAACATGAATGTGGTACCTGTATTTCCGTGTGCTTTCCTTAACCGCTTGCCGACCGCGCTATAGCCGAATGACGGCTGCAGCGCGGTCGGATATCTCTGGGAGGGCGTACAGTGACGTCCTCCCAGAATCAGGCGCGCACCCGGGAACATCCGTGACTGGACCCGGCGCATCACGGATCGTGGTAAACGGCCACTGATAGCAGCCGTTTACCATGTGACGGAAGATTACTAGTAAACAAACCGGCGTCACGTCCGGGGAGAGATGGGAGAGATCGGTGGCAGCAGTGCTGTGGGCTGGATGTGTAGTGCCCACAGCGCTGATATGTGCCCATTGCAGCCTCATCCAGCCATCCATCCATACCCAGCCATCCATGCTCAGCATACTCATCCATACTCAGCATACTTATCCATCCATCCATGCTCACCCATCCATACTCAGCATACTCATCCATCCATCCATGCTCAGCATGCTCATCCATCCATCCATGCTCAGCCATCCATACTCAGCATACTCATCCATCCATCCATGCTCAGCCATCCATACTCAGCATACTCATCCATCCATCCATGCTCAGCCATCCATGCTCAGCATACCCATCCATCCATCCTCATCCATATTCAGCATACTCTTCCATGCTCACCCATTCATACTTATCCATACTCAGCATACTCATCCATCCATGCTCACCCATCCATACTCATTCATCCAGCCATGCTCAGCCATCCATACTCAGCATACTCATCCATCCATACTCAGCATACTCATCCATCCATCCATCCATGCTCACCCAGCCATACTCCGCATACTCATCCATCCATCCGTGCTCAGCATACTCATCCATCCATCCATGCTCAGCCATCCATCCTCAGCAATACTCATCCATCCATCCATGCTCAGCCATCCCATCCACCCCCATCCATAATTAGCCATACTTAGCCATACCCAGCAATACTCAGCCATATACATGCCACATCAGTTATCTTCCATGCCACTACAGTGCCTCACTGTTATAGGTAGTCAAATTAGATTTGAAACTTATGCCCCTAGAACACCTGATGCTGCTCCCTGCATGTTGGTCCTCTGTATGTGGCCAGGCTGTGGAAAAGTCTCACACGTGGTATCGCCGTACTCAGGAGGAGTAGGAGAATCTATTTTGGGGTGTAATTTTTGGCATGTACATGCTATGTGTTAGAAATATTGTGTAAATGGACAACGTTGTGTAAAAAAAAATGCATTTTCATTTTCTTTACACATTTTCCAAAAACTTGTAGAAAAAAATGACATGTTCAAAAGACTCATTATGCCTCATAGATTATACATTGGGTTGTTTTCTTTCCAAAATGGGGTCATTTTTGGGGCGTTTCCATTGTCCTGGTTTTCCAGGGCCTACAAAATTACCATATATACTCGAGTATAGGCCGAGTTTTTCAGCAGATTTTTTTGTGCTAAAAATGCCCCCTCGGCTTATACTCGAGTCAAGCACTTTTCTGGTGCAAAGAATGACATTTTCCGAACCAACTTTGGGGCCCCGTATCTCTGGGCCATTTGGTGCTAGGAACCCCAAATTTGGCGTGCAAACCCAGTGGAACTAGCACTACAACATCCAAGCTTGGGTTCCTAGCACCAAGTGGCCCCGAGATACGGGGCCCCAAAGTCGGTTCGAAAAATGTCATTCTCTGCTGCATGGGGCTAGGAACTCCAGCTTTGGATATGTTGTAGTGCTAGTACCACTGGGTCCGCACATCAAATTTGGGGTTCCTAGCACTAAGTGGCCTAGAGATACAGGGCCCCAAATTCGGTCAACTGTGTCCATCTGCAGCAATGTCATTTAGGGACCCTTTGGATCCAGACACCCCAAATTTTGGCTGCAGCTAGGGGGCATCTAGGAACCCTTAAATACTGATTTTGCAGTTCGGGGGACCTATGGCTGCAAATGGGCACAGTGAGGCATGCAAATGGGCACAGTGAGGCTGCAAATGGGCATTGTTGACCCTCTTTTCCACTTACAGTAGCTGCGCATTTCTCACCCTAGGCTTATACTCGAGTCAATAAGTTTTCCCATTTTTTTGTGGTAAAATTAGGTGCCTCGGCTTATATTCGGGCCGGCTTATACTCGAGTATATACGGTATATGTGTAATTTATGCTCTATGAACGCCTGATGGCGCTCCCTGCATGTTGGGCCTCTGTATGTGGCCACGCTGTGTAAAAGTCTCACACATGTGGTATCGCCAAACTCAGGAGGAATAGTAGAATGTGTTTTGGGGTGTCATTTGTGCTATGCATATGCTGTGTGTGAGAAATAACCAGCTAATATAACAATTTTGTCAAAAAAAATCTTGATTTTGCAAAGAATTGTGGGAAAAAAATTACATTTTCAAAAAACTTACCATGCCTCTAACTAAATACCTTTGAATGTCTACTTTCCAAAAAGGGGTCATTTAGGGGGTTCAGGTGTGATCAATTTTCAGAGATTGGCATCATAGCTTGTAGACTCTATAACTTTCACAAAGACCAAATAATATCCACCGATTTGGGTTATTTTTACCAAAGATATGTAGCAGTATAAATTTTGGCCAAAATATATGAAGAAAAATTACTAATTTGCAAAATTTTATAACAGAAAAGAGGAAAAATGCATTTTTTTACAGAATTTTCTGTCTTTTTTTTCTTTTATAGCGCAAAAAATAAAAAACCCAGCGGTGATTAAATACCACCAAAAAGAAACTAAGTATAAAAGAAAAGAGATGCCCTTCTAAGTGTAGCAATATGGTTACATTTAATGAAGGCACAACATTTAGCAACTCGCATGGTTGATGATTAAAAGAGGCACATCTAAGTATGCAGGCATCCAGGATAAAGCTGTCCACATAGACCATCCCCTGCACCGTCGGCTCTCACCGCTGTCAGTCTGCAATCGTGACCGGGAAGACTACCCTGCAGTACAGAGATGTAAAAGTGTGGCTTGAAGCGCTCGTGGAGTGCAGCGTGGAAGGGATGACGTCAATGGCGGTGCGGAGGATGGTTTATTTTGACAGCTTTACCCAAGATGCCTGCATACTTAGATGTGCCTCTTTCAATCATCAACCATGTGAGTTGCTAAATGTTGTACCTTCATTAAATGTAACCATATTGCTACACTTAGAGGCGCCTCTCTTCTCTTTTATACCTAGTTGTGACATGACGCTACTTATATATCAAGACATCACTTGTATATCAAGTTAAATTTTTTTTTTAATTTTGCTTGTCTTGCAAAATGCTCTCAGACCAAGGTTTTACTGTATTTTATTGACATGGGACAAGGAATCACTGTTCCAGGGTACACTCTATCAGCTTTGAATATTTGGACACTGTTTTTTCACCATTTGCAAAACCTCTTCATAAAATTTAGTGTTTTTGGACCTTTTGAGCAGAGCAGACTAGTAAACTAACACTATTGACGTGAGTACGACAAGTTATTAATAATCTACCAGTGCTAAAAAGAGGTCATGGGTGTAAGTAGGACATGTAGCTTATCCATTGGCTATAAGTTTTAATGTCCTCCCACTGTTACTGTTTGCACAAAATTCCAGACTTGCTCATCTGGCACAAGTTATATCCAAAGTCCTTCAGAATTGTGGTATATGTCACCTTAGCATGCGGACTTCTTGCCATTTGAAAGTTCTGTTTAGAACACTAGTTGGAGGTCCTCACATCTGCTGCAGAACTCAAGCTATGAAGGCTGCTGGGAAACAGTTACCAAAGATTTATGTAACTAGAAGAATCCCCCCAGATGGAATCAAGATTCTCCGACAATCTGGAAGGTGCGTGAGCACTTGGCGTATAATATTTAAAATTTTAAATTAACAAGTTAGTTTATGCTTCAAGGCCAGCTCGGGGCACAGAGGTTTTGGTGTGTTAACAAATGTTACCTCTGCCCAAGTGCAATACATAGCCTGAATTGTTGCATTATACTTTAAAAACAATACTTTTCTTTATGCGGGATAGTACAGCTGTACTTTCAGCCTGCTAAGTACATGAGAGCTGCAAGTTTTATAGTCTGCAGCACTGGCGTCTTTTTTCCCCCATCTTTCCCCCTTGGCTATTCACAGAATACACAATGTTATGTGAATGACCAAGGGGGAAAGGGAGACAATGGGATTGATTTACCAAAGGCAAATACATTGCGCACTTTGCAAGTGAAGTTGCATTCTGCAAGGGCATTTGATTCAGAGCTTAGTAAATGAGGTGAAGCTTCACTTTGCAAAGAATATCCAATCACATGCAAGGAAAATAAAAAACAGGATTTTTGCTTGCACGTGATTGGACGATGGAAGTCAGCAGAGTTTCCCCTCACTAAGCTCTAGAGCAAATGCTCTTGTAGAGCCCAACTGCATTTGCAAAGTGCACAGTCTAACAGCTATTAGTAAACCAATTCTAATGGTACTAGCGCTGCAGACTATAAGACCCCTAGCTCTCATATCCAGGGCAGGAGGTACAACTGAAGCTACAGAACTCCATTTATCCCCTACTACTCTCTGTCTCTATTTGCATACAGTAAAACCTTGGATTGCGAGCATAATTCGTTCGGGAAACATGCTTGTAATCCAAAGCACTTGTATATCAAAGTGAATTTCCCCATAAGAAATAATGGAAACTCAAATAATTTGTTCCACAACCATTTATTCATAAGTCCTTCAGTTTATAGTCCATATAAAAAAGATTAAAGGCAATGTGACCAGGTTGGGTAACCAAAAAATGTCCATCCACAAATGGAAGCTTCCACAAGGGGATTAGATGCAAAATCCAGCAGGAGCTACAGAGTATAAAAGAGAAGAGAGGCGCCTCTAAGTGTAGCAATATGTTTCTAAATGTTGTACCTTCATTAAATGTAACCATATTGCTACACTTAGAGGTGCCTCTCTTCTCTTTTATACTCAGTTGTGACATGACGCTACTTGTATATCAAGACATCACTTGTATATCAAGTCAAAATTTATTTAAAAAATTTGCTTGTCTTGCAAAACGCTCTCAAACCAAGGTTTTACTGTATATTGATATGTAGCAAAATAATTTTGCTGTTTTGACTTCAAAGAACCCTCCCACACACTGTAGAAAAAATGCTTTTGGGAGATGTAGTTTTGGGGGTTGTTCTTTCTTCAATAGGAACTGAGCTCCCAACAGCTGTCTCTGAAAGAAATTTACAAGCCTGGTAATGATGTCACACAGAGTAATATGAGCTATAACTCACTACAAGAAGATAAAACAAAAATTATGCTGAAATGTGTTCTAACATGGGAGAGGCTGGTTTGGCGGTAAACAATAGCTTACTTAGTAGTATGTAAGTGAGCCTACATCCTCATCATTAAATATCTGCAGTGTGATATGCACTTCTGTCTGTGAATGCCAGTCTTACAAGATTTGGAGCAAGATTTGGTGATGTCAGATTTGGTGAATCTGTTCCTGAGAAGACATTTCCCTGCTTATGCTTTATTCATTCTGTGCCTCTCCTGCTACTTCCTTCTACTTGAATAGCCCCCTCCAGCCAGAGGCGTCTTTTCACAAGGGCTGTGCCCAGGGACCCCAGGTGCATGGGGGGCCCCTGCAGCCCCCCCCCCCAACAGGAGAGATCGTATATGGAGTGTATAGAGCAGGTGATCACTGCAGCAGGTGAGAGAAAAAACTGGAATCGATCTTTTGTGGCTCTCACTGCAGCAGCTGAAAGTCAACATCTCTTGCTCTAGCTGCCGCAGTGAGAGCCACAAAAGATAGGTTCCAATTAAGTTATTTCTCCCATCCGCTGCACTGATCCGGATTTCTCTCACTGCCTGGAACACCCTCCCTTCCGGCTACGCCCTCAGTGCTTCCGGATTCCCCCTCCCCTCTCCTGCTGGCAACAGCTGCAGGCACACAGGGGGATCTTCAGGATGGAGAGCGGGGGGAAGGGGGGCGGTAAATATGTCATTTCCACACTGATCACTCACTGTATTCATTTATAACTGGAGCATGTTAACTGAGTTTACTATGCTTCAGTTTGTGAATGGACAGAAGTGTCTGTCCCCTGTTCAATCATCTGCAGTGGAGCTGAGGCTACCAAGAAAGGGACTGATGCATGTTTCCTATGTTCCTTTCTCTGTCTCAAAAGTGAGACTTCAGGGGTCTTTTGACAAAAATTGAAACTTTAAAAATGTAAAAAGAAATATGAAAATAAAATGAATTACAAATTAAAATAAAAAAAAAAATGAAAAAGTATAAAAAAAATAATTACAAATCTGTAAAAAAAAAAATCAGACTAAAATGCCACGCCCATTATGTGGCATAATTTAACAACACCCACTGTGTGTCACGGCACGCTACGCACAACACAAGTCACTATCTCCCTGGTAGGGGCCCCAGTGCATTACTTTGCCCAGGGGCTTATGATGCTGTTAAGGTGGTACTGCCTCCAGCCATTCGAACAACAGTCATTAGAGGGGCAGGAACAAAGCCCTGCTCTTTTGTGAAGATAACCATCTCTACACACAGAAACACTGCAGATCAAGGCACTGTAAGTCAGGTATGGAGAAAAGATCAACTGCAGGGAGCACACAGGCGATTCTGGTAACTAGTCACTTACCCTATGCTTGCATTTTTGGGTATAGATTCCACAGTTTAGTACTTCTCTAACAAGGTCAGCATGACTGTCAAATAACTATTTGTTTTTAGAAAGAGAAGTCAGCAATGGCCCCATGTTTCTGTCATGAGGGTAGGGTTGCCACCTTTTCTTCAAGCCAAACCCGAACACTTTAGTGGTCTGGGACACCTTTGGGTGCCCCAGGGAGAGTAGGAATGCAGTGCGCATAGCATGCCACAGCAAACAGTGGGTGTGGCTAAATTGCTCTTGCTGACATCATCGCCCTGCCCCCCAGTGATGTCGAACCTGCCCCCAGACAGCCGCCCAGAGCTCCCAGACGGCAGCAGATTTGTGTGTGACTATCTTGGTTACTTGGGGAGCCCAGTCTGAATAATGTGTCCGGGATTCAGTCTGCCTGAAACCCGGACACATGATTCAAACCCCGGACTGTCCGGGTGAATCCCGGACGGATGGCAACCTTTTATTATTTATGGGACATAAGTATAAGGAGTTAAATTCTAACTCTAAGAATAAGAAGAAAAATCTAACTAGCTCCCTTGCTGCATTGAACAGCTTGGGCAGTTCAGCTTTCCCCCCTTCACTCACAATCCCACCACACCTCTAGTCCCTGAGGACCATGCTGTAGCATGCTGACTAATATTTTTTAGAAATGGATATGTTGTTAAATCTGT
The DNA here is from genome assembly GCF_042186555.1 of Aquarana catesbeiana. Lineage (NCBI taxonomy): Eukaryota > Metazoa > Chordata > Amphibia > Anura > Ranidae > Aquarana > Aquarana catesbeiana. The sequence continues at coordinate 479,953,675 of NC_133324.1, read as the reverse complement.
ATTGTGGCCAACACAAAACAACATTGAAACAGAGAGACTCATTTTCAAATGCTGCTCTGCTGGATTCTGTTTTACTTACATAGCTGTTTCTGGCAATTTGTGTGTCACTGTCAACTGCAGTTTCATGACCACAGCAAAGCTGAGGACATAGGTTTATCTGAACTGCATTATTTTGAAGAACTGTATGGTTAATTATTGACCGTTTATTTATTTTTTTGCCTGAGGTGCTTGGGCTGCTTACGCAATAGCTATTTGAAATAGCTCTGGTCTTGGTATTTATTTTAAATTTTGCATAATCTCATGTTTTTACAAGGCCACTTTTTCTGTACTGATAACACAATGAGTAATTTGATAATGCTGGAGCTTTTATGATGACCACACAAATGGCAATTTGGTGGAGTGATCAAAATGTTATGCCATTTTAGTTAAAATCACAGAGTAACAAAGACATAAAATAGTGGTTTCTAATGACTTCAAAGAGATTTCATTAAATGTGCCCCAAATTTAAGGCAGTGGATTAACTGATCTTTTAACAAGATGTAATAAAACATTCAGTAAAAGTGCTTAGTTTCTTAAAATTATGTGTATCTGCATGTTGGCTGGGCCTTCTCGCCCTACACGTGTGGGTACCTTTCCTCATATACACGCTCATCAATGCCCAAAATCAGGCGAGGCCGCGTTCCTGTAGAAATCGAACATTATGGAGGTTCCCCAACTTAGAGATGAGCTTTACACTGTGTGCAGTAGTTAATTATAGAGTCCCCCTGTAAAATGTGCTGTCCCATGTTACTACACACCTTCCTCGATGCCTGCTGCGTTTAAGAGGGACACTGCTGAGCTTTTGCCCTCTCCACCAGTTTACAGTACCTCACTCCAGGTGACAGAATGGGGACCCACCAAGTACCTATCGCAGACCTCATGTGTACACTTATTTAACTCTTTTACTTTTCCCATACCATGCGGCTAAGCTATGGGTCTTCGTAACACAAGTTTGGTCCAGACACCTTCGGGGAACTGACAGCTGGGGAGTAAGTCAGATCACCAACCCCCTCACTACCAGAGAACCCTCCGACATGTCAGGTACCACGCTTCATGACTGGCTGCTGGGCACCTAGCACTAGTCCTGGTTGCTCATAGCAACTGCATTCCTCCTCCACTTGTCTTGCTGAATTAACCCTTTGGTAGTGGCCTTGCTTCATACCCCACATGTGCCTTACTGAACCTGTTCTTCTGATACACTATGTACCACCGTACACCCCTTTAAATAACTTCAGACCAGGCTTAAAACAGTTAACAGTTTTACTGAAGATTCAGCAATACAATTCAACTGCACAGCACACATGAAACAGAGTCCAGACCTAACTAACTAATGTAGGCTGGCCAGATTCATACTTTCCAGAGAAGCAAAGTCCATTCAGTAAAAGTTCAGTAATGGTAGGTTCCTAGTCCAGGGAAAAATCCCAGCAGGGTGACCCAGAAGGGAGACACATGCTCCAGCAAGGCTACATGTTGCAGCAGTTCAACAGGTCAGTGTATTAAACAACACATACTATGAGCTTTTGCAATGGGCATATTAGCACCTATAAAAGAGTTAACAACTATGAGGCTGCTTTCACACTGTCCAGCGCAGTGCACCTGTGGCTTTTCTACAGGTTAGCTGTGCTTTGCCATAGACTTCTATTATATATTGGCGGTGTGGTGCACTGTGTGAAAGTACCCTCAAACTCATGCATTCAGTTTTGGTGTGTTTTCACGAATTGCACCACACCAGGGTAAACCCCCAGCGCATCTGTGTGAAAGGAGCCTTATAGGGGGCTCAGGACAGTAAGGGCTTGTTTTTATTTGCAGTTTGGGGGGCAGTAAAACCCCACAGTTGAGACCAACCACTGGTGTAGCGTCAGGGGTCGCACTGGCGATTCTGCCCCATGCTCCAGGGGGCCCGTGCGGCCTCCCTGTCACATTTTGTTTTATATTTGGACAGGAAGGGACGATGGGGGATGCCATATACCGGAACTGACCCTCTCCATTTTCCTCCCACAACAGCTGAAAGCCAGCTTCTCCTCCACTCCTTCCTGCCGGCATTCAGTGGCCGCAGGAGAAAATGTTAATTATGCTACTCAAAATAAAAAAAAAAAAGGAAATTCTGCACCATTCCATTGTAGCCTGTGACTGGTTACCAAATCACTTTAGTGGCCCTTGCTCTTCAAGGTTGAGCAACTCTGCCCTTGCACTGAAAAAAAATATTAATCTCTGAGAGAATACTGTTTATTAGGGTTCTCTATGCCATCAGGCACATGTGGAGAAATTTTAAAGCTAGGACCCATGCAAGGTCACTTCTTCTTTCTTAGCATACCAAAATCAAAGATGTCTGAACCAGGATCCACAAAGGTCAGGTTCATGACAACATAGGAGATTATCCATGTTATTCTATGTTAGCTGTGATGTGAGTCATCTTTATGTAGTCTGTGTTATGGGCACAGACACACACTTTCCAGGCTTTTGGAACTTGGAGGGCAACTGTTATTCCAATCTAATGAGATTAAAAGTGTTATGTCATTTACAGCGGATTTCTTTAAAGCTCATATAACTTGGTAATAACGATTTCCAGTGTAGCACTCTGTGAACAGTCCTAGTCCTTACAGCATCCTCTGGCATTAATCCCCAAAGCACATGCAGACCTGGAGTTCTAGGCCAAGATTCTACTCACAATGTTCAAGGACAGCTGTCATCCGTGCAGCTGCCATGCAACACTTTTAAGAGAGGAGGTTTTTCTCTAGCCCAGCTTCCACGGGTGATGCCCTCCAGCAAATATCTTTTAATCTAAATTCCTTCAGGCCCTCAGCCAAACACATGCTAAGGCCTAGCAATAGCTCTTTAATACATCAGCTGCTTTCCAGAGGCAGCAGCCCCAGGAGATTGACACTGCTGAACAGGCCTCCCAAACATTTATCTTCTCCCCAGCCACCTTCCGGGTACCCACCCCATGGATTGGCTGAGGTTACATAGATATTCATAACTCAGTAGGTCAGATAGACATTAGTAACTCAGTGGCTGACCCTCCTATTCTATTTGTAGAAACATCTTCCAGAGGCAGACAGGAGCAATCAACCACCATGCTTTGGGAAAACTGGCCAGACCTAGAAAATAGATTGCTGCTCCACTGAGTACACCAGAGGCAAAAACTAAAATTAGCCTGTCTAGAGTAGGGTGCTACATCTGGAATATGATAAGCCTATTCATATTGTTATATCAATTATAATACATGTTATTTAAGGGTTAGTATCTTGGATCAACAATGTATATTTCATTAAACTGTAAATTTATAGCTGAAAGTGGGGGGTGATTTATCTGTACATATGTTGTATCCTATTTTTTTGATAACTAGGTCTCAACAGCAAGTGCATGGACTGCTATGGGTATAAAAAATACTAGTGTGCTTATGCTGAGAACACTGACTAACCTTATGATTTAACATTTCAGTTGTGAAATTGAACAGTGGGATTCTGATGATCCAGTTCCACGTTCTGAACTTCTTAAGAAGGTTGCTGGAATTCAAGGCCTTTATTGCCTTTTAACAGAGAAGATTGACAAGGAATTGCTGGATGCTGCAGGTAGGATTTTTAAGAGTATTTTACCTCTTTCCAGGGCTTTTTTTCTCAGCGAAAAGGTGCAGGAACTCCTCCTTTTCTCCGCCCCCTACCCACCTCCGAGCACCGTTTCTTGGTTCCACCCCTACCCACCTCCCATACTGCCCTTTTAGAGAATACAGAACCAAGTATATTGTGCTGATCAGTAATTTGTATGGAATGTGTTAATGATAACAGAAAAAGCAGTAAAATAGGTCCACTGTAGTCGGCAACAATAGACCCCCCCAACAACAATGGGCCACCCGAAACAGAATCCCCCCAGCAGCAACAACAGATCTCCCCACAGCCAGCATCAATAGACTCTCCAGCAGCCAGCAACAATAGACCCATCCCTCAACAGTAGATCTCTCCCAGCAATAACTGATCCCCAAGTAATATAAGACCCAACCCCAGCAACAATAGGTCCCCACCAGCAACAATAGACCCCCCTGCAAAAATAGATCCCCTCCATCTAGAATAGATCCCCCAGCAACCAGCATTAATAGACCATGCAGCACACCCCAGCACCCCTTACCATTACATACAGTCAGTGCTGGAGGTGCCGGAACTGCGTTCCCCATGTTCCTGCTGAAAAAAAGCCCTGCCTCTTTCACTCCTATATGTTAATACTGTTTACTCTAGCGCTACAAGGGCAAATATTAGTTACTTAATCTTGCTACTAAAATATCATGAGATCGATCTTTTTCAGGTGGCACCTTACCGCCTCAGGAATGGAGTGGAGTCTTAGGGGGATGATGTTCCTTTGCAGCCTCTATAGGTGTCACCTGGGGAGCAGCTGTCTGACTGGATGCTGCAAACCTCATTGACCCTCTTCAGCCATCTTAGTTGGGTAGTGCTTATTAAATAGCAGTGCCCTGATGAGTTTAGCATGAATTTTCGAGTGGCTAGTGTAGGAAGAGGAACCCCATCTGACAGGGACAGAGGAGTAATGATGGGGAGAGATTCCAGTGCGAGGAGGGAAATAGGAGATACCACTGCAGGCTTCCCACAGCACCTGTATACAGAGCTGCTGTCGCTACCTGTTCCAGTCTTCCAAAGCTGTTGCCGCTACCTATCCCAAGAAGGGTATGTGAATCTTAAAAGGTATGTAAAGCTAGCGTCAATGACACTGGAGGGCCAGACAGATCAAGAACATATCAGGATAAGCAACCCTACACCATTAGCTTATGTGCATTAAACCAGATTTTATAGATTTTTGGAGACAATTTTGACCTAGGTAGGTACATTTGTAAAAAGGTAGGTTTTTTTTAAAGTTAATTTTAGACTTCCACATGTGGATGGTAGGTGGGGTAGGGATTTTCCATTTAAGAGGAATCATCTGCCTAGTGTAGAACACAGCATAAAAAATAACTAGCTACTGATAAGTAGTATTTAGGCCTCATTAACATGGGTGCATTTATAGGTACACCCGTGGAAGTGCCTTCTTTACCCACACAGGATGCACAGGTGTTCCATGCATCTGCGTGCAGGCAGTGCCACTCATGTCTTAGTGGCTGTACAGTAACAGCTGCTGGTCCAAATCTGACAGCCATTCAGGTGCAGGTGCATGTTTCTAAATGCAAACTGTGTTCAGGGACATGCACCCATACCTGCATGGCTGTCAAATTGGGACCAGCTGCTGCGCCAAAGCAGACATGAATGGGACTGCCTGCACATGGATGCAAAGTACACCTGTGCATCCTGTTTGTGCAATGACAGCCCTTTGTATGGTTGTAGGCATAAATACACTCATATGAACTAGATCTTGTAATGTCAGTGATTTTCAAAAGCATACATCCAGCGAGAGCCCTCCCACAGTGTTAATATCAGCTACCACCTCTTGGCAAAAAAACCTGCATCCATATGCATATCTCAGATTGGTATCTTTAACACATTGCACCAGAGGTTGGATAGATAGTGGAGAGATTTTGTGGGGTATAATAAACCCAGTGCAGAAATGTAAGTTGCATATCTCTGGGGAGATATTGCTTTATACCTTCGTCCCAGTCATGACCTGTCAGATATTACTGCTGTCATATTGTAAAATGATGGGAGACCCTGGAGTTACTGATAATTTGAGCAGAAATGTAATCAAGATCTACTAGTTTCATTGTTATGGTGGGATAATCTGAGTATGAAACAATTTTGTATATGATCTACCTTATACAACAAAAAATAGTTGAATGAAGTTGCGCTGGCTCCTAAAACATATCAATCACTTTGTTTATACCCCATTGCTGTTCTTAAACTTAGTATATATTATCCAGAGGTGTTTTTACTTGTTACATTCAGTAAAGATCCAGCAGTAAGGTGAGTGCACCCAGCAATTTTTAATCATGCTACTAAAACTGCCTATGATTGATCGCTATACATATGGTACAATGGACTATATCCTGTAGTAGTAATTAGTTGCAAATGATAGCACAATACTCCAAATTTGTTTGATCAATCGCTAGTACAGGTGGTCGCTAGCAATTAACTGCTGGACATAATTGCAACCAACCATCTTCTACACAACAAAGGGATAATGTGATTGGTTCATATGGAAAACTGTCCCAATATATTAGAAAAAAAAAAAAACAGGCAGAGGGAAATGCCAATTTCATGAACTCCCTACAGTATAGCAAAAGTACTATTTGTTGTAATGTCTACACAGGTCCCAGCCTTAAGGTAGTCAGCACAATGTCTGTTGGGTATGACCATTTGTCACTGGATGAAATTAAAAAACGGTAAGATATAAACACCATGTAACAGTTTAACAAGTTTCTACCTTTGAAATTAATTTACTACTTCTCATCCTGAATTAATGTTCTGCACTACAATATATAATTTATCTTGCTTCTATTCAAAGCAATAATTTTTTTTTTTTTTTTTTTTTTACAATGAGACCATTTGGTTATTTCTGTGGTTATTTTTTAAGAGGATTAAGTGAACTATACAAAATGTTTTGTTTAAAAATACATTCTTTATGCCCCTAATATAAAGTATATAAAACAGTCTACAGTTATTAAATTCAGAACAGGGCCCTGGGTTTAATAAGCCTGGAGTTTCAGACCAGGACATTGGACCTCAATAAAAATGAAGGAAGGAAAAAAATTGTCTAAGAAATCCTGTGCTATCCATAATAACCAATAATTCATTAGTGCTTTGAAACACAGACAGAGACAATTCATCCCTAAGACACTGTTACAAATGAGGTCCAATGGCTGACACATTAAAGCAGACTATACTATATTATGAGGTTCATCAATTCAATTTCACTTGGTATTTTAAACTAATTACTGTTAAATGAGGAGCTCAACTGCCTATCTTTCCTGTGGAAAACGCTGCAACTGACTCTCTGCTGATGGTCATGTGACTTATGCCAAGGAATCAGTCAAGTGTTCTATGCCAAAGGGTTCTGGGGATCTGACATTCAGGAATAGCTGGCCAATTAGTGTCTCTGCCAAGTAAGTGACCTACCGCACCAGATACTATGTGTGACCAATGCTTTGGCAATTGGCCACCTCACCAGCACCAGAGGGAGCCAGAAGCAGTGTTTTTTAGCAGGAAAAGTTAGTATTAAAGCCCTTCACATTTATTAAGCTAAATGAAGCAAATTTAGCAAGCCAAATAAACAATGCACTTTTAGCATAGGTCCACTATAAAATTGTTTTATTTTAAAATTATTTTATTGAAATATTAGTAATCTTAAATATTTTATTCATTAGCGGCATCAGAGTTGGATTTACGCCTGATGTATTAACAGAGGCTGTGGCTGAGCTCACAGTGGCATTGTTGCTGGCAACATCTCGACGACTTATTGAGGCTGTGGATGAAGCAAGAAGGTAATGGGGGAACAGTGAAAGCCTGGTCCAGCCAGGAGGTATTCAACTAAAGCTGGATATGCACAATCTGATGTTCACTTGCAATGGAGCTGCTTAAGTATTTCTGGAGATGTCAGGGTGGCATAGGCGTTAAAATATAAGTAGTAATGAGTAACCAGACAAAGATAAACTCAACGGAAAAGCTTTAGCAGAATTGAATGAGCAGTGTTTATACAGTAACTGTTATAAATGAAAGTGGTTCTGGCAGTGCAGGCGTCGGAAAAATCTGCTTGCACTGTGATGGAGATTTGTGAAGTAGGAGCTAGAAGAGAGTTGAAAGTCAAATATGTCAGTGGCATGGTGGTGGTTGTGGCATCCCTAACATATTTTTTAATGTAAAAGGGGAAAATATAGAAGAACCACTTGAACCTACATTTTTGTTATTTTCTCTACGAATACTGCTTATATCAAGTCTGGGTCTGGGGATGAAAGTGAAGTTGTAGTGTATAGAAGATGGGAACCAATTTAATCTGAATCACAAAGTATTAGCAAAGAATATAAACTTTTTTGGCGTCATGGATGCCATCAAAGAAAACATCTCACTCACTGGTAATGCTCTTTTAGTGTCTTACACTCTGGTTGTTAGGACCAGCTACTAAGTTGGAACTGCGCAAATATCAATGGCTTGAAAATGTATCTTTTACATTGTCAGACTACATATTCATTGCATTATTTAATATAAGGCTATTCAGGCACACATCTCAGAATTACTAGTTTTATGCAGACCAGTTTCATGTATTACTAGTTTCTGTGGGAAAAGCACAGTGTCCAACAACAGCAAGTCCATCCTTCCTCTTGTCCTTATGCTATTTTGATTGGTTCTGAGTCCACTTACTAGCATAATGCCCTTCACTCATTTGGCAGTCATCTATATTGGAGTGTCTGACAGGAAGCAAATATACAGTATCTCACAAAAGTGAGTATACCCCTCACATTTTTGTAAATATTTTATCATATTTTTTCATGTGACAACACTGAAGAAATGACACTTTGCTACAATGTAAATTAGTGAGTGTACAGCTTGTATAACAGTGTAAATTTTCTGTCCCCTCAAAATAACTCAACACACAGCCATTAATGATTAAACCGTTGGCAACAAAAGTGAGAGTTCTCTCTGTTCCCTCTGTTCTCAGCTGCATAAGAGCTGGGGGGAGTAGAAGCAGCAGGACACTGAGCTTCCCAGTGAAAGGCTGTGCAGGAGGGGCGTGTCAGGACATGTCTGATCATTGGAGGAGACCAGGCTAAGTTACCAGCATACCTAGAGAACTGACCACGATGTACTGCTTAGTGTGCTCAGTTTTTAATAGGAAAGCAGAGGGACTGGCAGGAACACCAGGGATTTCACACAAAGGAAGCAATACAAAGAGTCAAGGATACTTTTTCATACAAGTACATGGTACAGCAGGAATATGAAATGTTTCTCTAAAAATAAAAAAATAAATATAAAAACAAACAAAATAAAAACTTTGTAAACAATGGTAACCAAGAAAATAATCGCGCCCTCCCTGGGTTCCCACCACTGCGCTAGACAAATGTGTATATCAAAGTATATAAAAAGTGTATAATTTCCAAAGCTGCCACTTTAAAAATAAATAATGTGAATAATATTAACTTGCAAAATAAAAATTAAGAAAATTAATATAAGCGGCGCTAACAGCGACACTATAGTGTGATAAAGTGACCATGCGTTTAACCAATAAAAATTGTAGTATCACAAAACATCACAAAAATCACCCTGTGTCAGTAAGACAAAAAGCATAAAGATGAATGATGTGCAGGATTCTAAAGTATTCACCAAATCACACGTGTCAGTGATTCCTCTCCCTTCAGATTCAAAACTCACCGGACAATAATGCCTCACACTCTCGTGTTTTGGCAAATAAGCGTGATAAACCTTACACACAGGTTTAAATGAGTAATCCAATTTCCATCTGTGTATGTACCAATTCAATCCACATGTAAATGAAAAGTGCACTGATAGTGTAATAACATAAAACCAGATTTAATAATGACCGTGTGCACTTCAAACATTACACTCACATAAAATCTCTTTAAACAAGTAAACTTCACAGCAACATCACATCAAAGTACTCCTGTGTAAACGCCCAACACCAGATGCATTAATGGTCACGGTGGACCCGAGGTGTGCAGATGAAGTTCTCACCACCACTCGCTAATCCTCGCTACTCGGGCTTGGATCCCCGCTCTCTGACTCAATCCAGCGCGTCCTCCGTCACACGCTGTTTCAGATGGATGCCGTACAGCCATGCCCCGTACTGTAATTACTAGGGATCCATTGACTTCTCCCTAAGTTTGGCCTGGTTGTACTTTCCTCTTCTACCAACAGGTGGCTGGGCACTTGGAGGTATTAGATTGAGAAGGACAACTCAAGGTCAGGTTATGGGTATATGGGATATCTCAGTCCAATGGGAAGGGATTTTGTTGAATTCCTTGCCCTGTTGGGAGAGCCTATATATTCGGATGAGGTCAGGTGATCCAGGTTCTTGTGTGCCACACGGACCTCCGTTTGGGTGGACGTGTGTTGTACGGCCGGGCTGCTAGGCCGGAGATTGGGCCTATCCTGGGGGCATCTGGCTGCCAGGCTGTGTGAGGGCCTATCCAGAAGTAAGAGGGCAATGCGGCTTGCAAACCAACCAAAAGTGATGGTTCTGTAGGAGAACCTGTCAGTGGTCAGAGGTAGAAGGGAAGCTGTTGCCACGAAGGGACCAATCGCCTTTACCAGGGACCACAGTGAGTAACTGAAGCAAGTACCATAGCAATATTCAGTGTCCTGGCCCTAACCCTCTTTTCCCTACAAAATATAAAAAGGACTTTTAAAGAAAAAAAAAACCTCTTTTATATTCAAGAAGTTTCTGGCGCCCAATTACTTTTAACACCTTTGCACCCACTATGCCTCACAATCCACCACTTGTTGAAGGATGTCAACTATCTTTGGCCTTGCAGGTTCCCATTAGACTGGAAGAGGTCAGAGATTCTGCTACATGAAAAACACCATTGTGCTAGATAGCAGTGTAAAGAAAGTTCATGTTACAAATCACAAAGATTCCAATGTATAAAAAATGTGCAAAAAAATTTCATTTGAAGACAATAAAGTATATCTCCCGCCAGTAACTCCACCACAGATATTTTATATGAGGCTTACCAGAACTACATGACCTTCAGATTATAGAAAGGTCATGTATGGCATATGTTGTTATGCAGATCCACCGCAATGGCACTCTTCAAGAACCATCCACTGGTTGTATGCTGGACACAGGTTCACTTTAGGCACTCTGCTGTATACAAACATGGCCCAAAAAGCACTCCCAAATTCCTCACATGTGGCACCACATGTTGCTCCAAGTCCCCCACATGACCACGCTCAGAGAAAAAAAGAAGATCAATGCTCCACATAGTGAAAATCTGTCAGGAATTTTATAAAAAACAAAACAAAAACTTTAAATTGCACTCACATGAGCAGAAAATAAAACAGCACTGTATACACAAGGCAACCAAATTCCACCTCTGGGGACACTTCCAGTGCGTGACAACGTCAGCGTTGCTCTGCCTTAACTAGTTTTGTAAAAAAAACGTTCTCAAAGGGCAGGGAAGTGCAAACCACGACCAACATATTGAGCTGTACTTACAGTATCTCTGAGACCATTGGGTTAGTTTGTTAACTGTCAGGAATAATGCACCATAATGACAGGAACAGGAAACACTACAATAAATGTGTCATGGAATTTAGAGGCAAGACCTGCCATTCTTTTTTTTCACTGTTCTTCTTGCAGCAAAGCTCCACATCACAAGAGCAACACAACCAACTACTGCTAGTCTTTCTGTTTAATATGTATAAGCCAAAAAGCTTCCATAACATAACACCTCAATCGCCATTTACACACGCTCCCTGCGTGTCTCGTGTCATAAATTTAGTAGTGCAGAAATTCTTAAAAAAACATCTAGGGTTAGAAAAGGGTCATTGAAAAGAGAGAGAAAATTGCATTGCAAAAGAGAGGGAAAAAAGTGAGTCTTTCCTCAGATTCTGTGTTGCTAAAATGATCTCCTGGTGTAAAGCTAGATTAGTCTATTTTGTCACACCTGCAATATCCCCATGTAATAAAACTCCAACTTGTAAATCAGTGGTTCTCAACTCGTGTCCTCGGGACCCACTAACAGGCTAGATTTTAAATATTACACTGGGGAGATGCACACTAGAATACTGCAATCACTGAGCAGCTAACCTGGCCTGTTAGGCACCTTTCACACTGAGGCGTTTTTCAGGCGTTTTAGCGTTAAAATTACCGCCTAAATACCGCATGAAAAACGCCCCCCATGTATCACAGTGTAACCTTTCACATTGAGGTGTTGTGCTGGCTGTGCGTTGGAAAAAATCCTGCAAACAGCTTTTTTGGAGGGCGCATAAAATAGTGCTGTAAAAACGTCTATCCCAATTGAAATGAATGGGAAACGCTGTAAAACCGCTTTAAAACCGCCCAGAAGCTGTGGGGAAGGTCACATGACCGCATGGTCACATGGTCAGGTTTGCTGACGCTAACGCTTAAAAACTGCTATACAAACGCGATTAAAACGCATGGGCGTTATCGCTATTTTTACCGCTAACGCTGCAAAAATGCGGCAAGAACGCAGTAAAAACGCGCTAATAACGCTCATCGTTTTTACCGCGGTTTTGCAACGCCTCAGTGTGAAAGGGGCCTTAGTGGGTCCTGAGGACAGGAGTTGAGAACCACTGTTGTAAATGGTTCTGCATTGTTACGACGAGTAACCAAAAATAGGTCAACAACTACGTTATGCACCACAACAGAAAAACATATCACTTACCAAAGCCCTTCAAAGAAGGAACCAGATCTTCACAATTGAAGAAAGAGCAATATAATTTTCATTATATCTATATTAAAGAAAGCTGTGACTTTATTGCAGCAAGGAAGAAGACAAAGCTAAGTGTCTAACTTGCTTCTCCTATGAATCTGTATAAGGGGACACAATGCAGAATGAAATGGAGAGGACAAGGAAGGTTATTGCTAAGATAATTTTCAGGAGATGAGTTTGGAAGTAACATCACTGACAGATTTCCTTAGAGATTAGATTGATTCTCTGTAAAGCAGACCAGCCAGTAATGACTAGAGTGTTCTAAAACAAACTGAACAAATGTTGCGTTAGCGGGAAATTTGAACGCAGCAGAACGCCCCATAATGCACTGCGAGTTAGCAGTGCGTTGCTGTATGATGATTGGCCAAAGCATGCACCTGACCTGCATGCTTTGGCCAATCACAGCATGCTCTGCTGAGAGAGCCATAATTGGCCAAAGGCAGGGTGCCTTTGGCCAATCATGACTCAGGGGGACTAAGTCCATGCCCCACACTATATAAGGCTGCTTACATAGCGGCCGTGTATAGTGTGTGGATGGAGATAGCTTGAGCTAGATTATCGGAATCTTGAAGCCCCCTTTAACAAGGGGCCCCCCAGATCCCGCCCCCCCTATGTGAATGGGTATGGGGTACAATGTACCCCTACCCTTTCACCCAAAAAGTGTCAAAAAAGTAAAAAACTACAGCAGACAGTTTTTGACAATTCCTTTATTAAAAAAAAAAAAAGTGGCCCGCGATGTCCATCCATCTTCAATCACGGCGCCGACGGTCTTGAGGAAAAAAACGGAATAACTCCATCATAGGAGGCGCTCCGCTGACTGTAGCCTTTGTGCGGTGACAGCTGTTATATAACCAAAGGCGGGGCCACCCAGTGACGTAACCAGTTGATCCCGTCCCTTCTGACATCATGTGACATCAGATGGGGGCAAGGTCACCTGTTTACGTCCCTGGGTGGACCACCCTTGACTATATAACAACTGTCAAAGCCGTCAGAGCCGTGACTGACGATGGATTTACATCGTGGGACACTTTCTGCTGTTGTTTTTACTTTTCTGACACTTTTTTGGTGAATGGGTATGGATACAATGTACTCCATACCAATTCACATGGGGGGGGGGACTGGGATCTGGGGGCCACCTTGTTGCCGCAAGCAATTTTAAATGACATTTTTTCCTTTAGAAATGTCATTTTGCTGCGGTACTGTTAAAAACATGGGAAAGAGGCGCTACGTTACAGGCAGGCATGATATTTAAATAAATATTTAATTTTTATTCTTTCATTTTAAGCATTAATTAAAATCACTGCTCCTGAAAAAACTGCCTTTTTTTTGGCATTGATACACGTCCCCTGGGGCAGTACCCAGGTCTCCAAACACGTTTTATGGCAATAACTTGCATATAAGCCTTTAAAATGAACACTTTTGATTTTACAAGTTCGTGTCCCATAGACTTTGATGATGCTTGCATGTTCGCACAAATTTTTTGTCTGTTCGAATGTTCTGGTGCGAACTGAACTGGGGGGTATTCGGCTCATCCCTAGTGATGACCATGAGGATGACAGCTATGAATGAATTCATGGAGGCAAGAACAGTGCAAGTGGGACCTCAGATGGGTTGGCAAGCTGTGTGCTTGTAGTATGTCAAGAATATCATCCAAATTAAACAGAGACTGTTGGTTTGTTACATTGTTGAACCTTCCCTTTAGAAGAAAATGGAGGTAATTTTTTCAAGGTTTCAATGAGAAAGCCAAACCCAGACATTATAAAATAATGAACTAAATTTACCTTGCAACATTTGTATCCTTGCAGATGGCTTTGATTTCTTGCTCTTAAGATGAGACCCATCTGTAAGGTAACTCTACTATGTTTGCATCTTTTAGCACTGCAAATCTGCAAAACCATTGTCAATAGCTAGATATGATGACTTTTATTCACCCTGCTGAGGCACAAGCACAGAACCAAGTTCATAAGGAGCATCTGGAAAAGATGATAAGAGTGTATTCTTAAAGATTTACTTATCATAAAAAAGACCATGAAGTTGCTTTACATAGAATTGTGGAAAGATACATTACTTTATGTTGGCCATCTTTTTTTTTTTTTATTAATGTAAGTTGTTAGGTACACTGTAGGGCTGCTTTACAAACCTCAAGCAGAGGAAACAGAAGCATATACTATCCAGTTGCCTATAGCAACTGATCAGATTTAATATTTTTGGGTTGATCTAGAAAATCTGATTGGTTGCCATAGAGATCAGTTTTACTTTGTACATTCTATTTTTTACTTTTTTTTTTTTTTTAATCCTGTTCTGTGGATCTTTTTTGCCTTTATTAGTGGAGGATGGGGAACATGGAAACCTTTGTGGATGTGTGGAAGTGGATTGACTGGTAGTACTGTTGGAGTCCTCGGTTTGGGAAGGATAGGTGAGTAACCAAGGCAAAAAGGAAAATGGGTGATTAATTGAACCAGCATACAATATGACATGTAACCTATTGTACTTGTTTCAAATTAGGTAACAACTACAAAATATTATGGTGTCTTTGAAAGGAATATGATTCTAAAACCAATGTCCTTTTCATTAAAGGTGAAGCTATTATTAACCGTCTAAAACCATTTGGTATCAAGAAGATCCTGTACAATGATATAGCACCAAGGCATGAATTAGCAGAAAAGATTTCTGCTGAATTTGGTAAAACATGATTCTATTATATTTCCTATTTGGATAAACAGTAGATTAATATAAACTTCTGCACTACTTGGTATGATAATTATTTGAAGTAGATTTTAAAAAGTCTTATCAATGTATATGTGGGTGTTTTGATTGTTTCACATCTTTGAAATTTGTATTTCTGTAATGGTTCTGTGTTAAATATTTTATGGTCTGAAAGTATTTCTCCAGGCTCTTTCATATGCTTAAAAGGCTAGTTTTAGGTAGAACTTGCTAGTTTTAGGTAGAACCTTGTGAGTCAAGTCAGTCTCTGGCTTATTGGACACGTCTTGGGTGCTTAAACAGTTAGATCTCCCTGCTGAAATTTTTAACTCTTGTCCACTATTAGGTTTTGGGTGTTCTCACCCACCTTTGCAGGTTTTGGCACCTCTTCCTCATTCAAATATTTTATTAAAGAATATAGAATAAAGAACAAGGGGTACATGGTACAGAAGCAAAGGAGGGAGGCCGCCCCCCGTTTACAGAAGGGGATGGAAGTTACACAGCATTCTGATGAAACAGTAGGGACGCAGCCCACTTTGAAAAAACTCAAGTAACAACAATAAGACAATAAAGTATTGAGAAACAACTCGGTGTGTGTATGGCTAAAATCACTAAATTAATCAGCGGCGGGCTACAGATAGAGGGCAATTTGGGATTGACTCCTATAAGTGAGGACTAATTACAGAGAGTGCCGAGTTACAGGGTCTGGTGGAATTTTTGGCATCTCTTATTACACTCTCCTTATAAAATAACTAAAAACGCTAACAAATACAGTGGTAACCCTCACAGCAGGTGCACATACCAGGGAACAAAAGCACAGAGATCTCACTGAGAAGTATACAGAATTATCAGGTAGTTTAACTTCCTATCATGACCAGCGCCACAGGGAAACTGAAACAGTGAATGTAGTAGGAAAAGTATTTAAGCCTTGTGGATTGCTGCACAACTGAGATCTGCCACACAATTTTGTCACCAATCAAAAAGACATAACGTATTGGGTAAGACAATGGAGGAGTTCCTATAGAGTAGACTGGTGGGAAGGGGAATGGGAAGGGGGCAGGGGAGGTTAGCATCAGTCAAAAGAGTCCAACATTGGAACTTGAACCCTTCAGGCATGTATTGCTCCAGCATATGTTTTTTTTTTTTCCAGAAGAAGTACAGTATAAAGAATTGCTGGCATTTAACTTTTTCTTTATAGTGTTTGTGGGCCTGAGCATAGAGCTATAGGAGGTGGGATCTGGTCACAGAGATCGCAACTAAGGTAGCAGGCAATTGGAATGTATTGAAGTATAAAGTTTGTGCAAAAGTAGTTGAAATAGCCCTTGCGTGCTCCTTTTTAATTTTGACCCTTTTGAGAGAGAGAGAGAGAGAGAGAGGGAGAGGGAGAGGGAGAGAGAGAGAGAGAGAGAGATGTTTTCATGATTAGATATAAAGTTATAAATCACAGCGCAAAGTCCAGCGCTTATAATAGTTATAAATTAAATCACAAAAATGTACTGCTTTGCATCAAGAAATAATTAGGTTGTGCAGAGATCCAAAAGGCTAAAATACCTTTCCTAACTGTAGCGGTACCCCCGTAGGGGCTGCTGAAATGTTGGATTGTCTGTCACCCTGCCCAGCCCGGCATTCACCTATCAGACACTCAGAGACATAGAACAGTCCATATGCTTTGTTTTTTTTTTTGTTTTATTGAGGGGATTGAACTTGGATGGGGTAAGGAAAATATGGGATGCCCAGTAGAATTGGTAGCACTTGCTTGGGACAACTATATACAGTCCAGTATATACATTCCATTTCTCCTCCTGCATATCACTTCCTCTCTAAATTTTAGGTCTTTCTCCTCCAGCGCATCGCTTCCTCTCTAATCTTCAGGCACAGCTAGCACAAAGTGGTTAGGCCTGACACTGGCTCAGCCAGGCCTTTAGCAATTGCCCTTTGCAGGCAGGGACTGCAGGCCCCCATAGTGTAGAAAAATAGAAAGTCTCTGGTGCTAGCTGTCTTACACGCAGCTACTGGGCTCAGTAAGCCATCTTCAGGCCCTGCCAGCCCACCTGGCTGCAGCAACCTATCTCCACTGCTCCTTTCACCACAGTCCACTCTTCTTGTTCTGCACCCATCTCAGACTGTGCCTCACTCACCAGCCCTCCTGGCTGCGACCAGTTGTCCTCCCTGGAGTCTCTTTGCAGTGCTCTCTCCCACTGTCCTCTCTTTGCGCTCTCTTGTGCCTCTGGCCCAGGACCTCTTCATGCGTTCCTGAAGGTGGTCCCAACTGCACCCGAGCCCAGGCCCAAGGTCACATCCCCCAGACTGGGGAGCTCCCTCAAAGGCCCAGACAACCTCCACACTCTGTCACGCTTCTATCTGACTACTCCTCCCCAGCTGGGCTGACCCTAGGTATTTAAGGAAGCATGCCCCCTGCCAATCCAGGTTGGGGATTGGTCAGGGCCCCCTAAAACACCCCAGGCAGTTACACCCCTCCACTCTCTCTTTCCAGAACTTTCCAGCAAACTCTGGAAAGAAGAGAGTGGAGGTCTCAGTGATCCTGCCTGTGAGTCACCAGCTGCTACCTTGAGCCACTCCCAGCCTAGAATGAAAACAAACAGGCCTAGCAACCAGCCAGGCCTGCTTAAATTTAGCTATCCTAACAAAGAATCCTACCTCTAGCACCTACCTACCTAGAGGGTGCTACATAATAAAACCACTTTTTCATTTTTCCTGTGGTACTGGTTATGATAGGAAGTTAAACTATCTGACAATTCTGTATACTTCACAGTGTTGAACCTCTAAGGTCAGAGGACATCTTAATCAGCTCAAAACTAGTAGCAGCCAGCTCTTATCTGTAAGGTAACAGCAAAACAATCCTTTTCTTTACAAAAATCCCCCGTTACTAGTGTCCTGTCCAGGGCTTTTATGCCTCTTGGCGTTCTTCTTCCCTTCAGACATACGTAGTGTATTGGCCTGATAATGTTATGGTAGGAAACCCTGCCTTCCGCATTACATCTGTAATGGATTTCATCATAGACCGATGATAAAGTTATTTATAGTGTCAATTACTGCTTGGTTGCTGGTAAGTTCAGTGAGAAGGGTGACATTGAGATACCACATTCATTCGGACTGCACGGTCATGAGCACATCTAGGGAGAGCAAGAATGGGAAGTGGAGCGATCATATAAGAGAGCCAATGTCAACAGTAGGACTCCCCTCAAGAACATAGTGGCTAGTGAAGAAATATACAACTATAGGATCAGTAGTGGAGTAAAAGCTATAGTTTGTGTCCTGTGGATGTAGGGCCCACTACATATCTATTAGTTGGTGGGAGAAAGTTTTTTTCTTAAAAAGGGTTTATTTGAGTATATGCAACAGAAGTTGGAGGAGGTATCCAGGTAAAGTTTTAGAGTGATATAAAGTTACATCCAACCAAAATAGTGCCTTCCAAGAGCTCATGTAAGACTTAAAGGTAGTGTTTGGCTGTACTAGTCTGATTTTGTATGGGTCATACACAGGACACATAGAATAACAAGGGGCTTCAGGGCTCTCCATTAGTCAAAAGTATGCTTGGAGAGGTCAGAGAGCAGAGTAATTGAGGTACAATCAAAGCTAATGAATCTGAACTCTGGTTGTTTGCATAATTTCCTCTCTTGTACTGAAGAAGTGGACCCAGGAGATAACATCCCATGATCTGGCAGAGTCAGAATGTTTAGGACACAGGGTCATGTAGACCCTATCAATTTCAAGATCTAAAGAATCTGAGGTGCCTAGGAGTTTATTAAAAATGACCTTCACAGTTGGGAGCAGATCTGCAGTACTTGTTGCCTCAGGCAGCTTCTTCTATTTCTGTTTTTGAAATAAGATATGAAAGTGAGCTTCTTGGTCTTCTGGGCCTCTTTCGTGAGCTGCTATTGTTGCAGATAAAGCGGCACAGGTTTGCTCTAGGTTTGAGGTCCTTGAATGTAAAGTGTAGCTTGGTCATTAGAGACTACATCTTAGATTTGTAGCTGGATCCAAGCTGCTGCATATATTGTTCCATCTCCAATTTTGCTGGCAGATTTTGAATGCATTCCTTCCTATCCAAGTCCCCGTTTGAACTTGCAGAGCACTGTGATTAACAACTTAAGGACCAGCCGCCGCAGTTATACTGTGGCAGGTTGACTACCCTGGGCGAATCGCCGTAACTGTACGTCGGCCGCTTTGAGAGCTCTAGGGGGTGCATGCGCACCTGCGGCGTGACGCCGGAGCTGATGCACATGGCCGGAGGGCGCGATGCCCACCAGCCACTGGCGACCGCTCCTGACAGAAACAGAATGGAGATCTGTCAATGTAAACAGACAGATCTCTGTTCTGTCAGGGGAGGAGAGACAGATCTGTTCTTCCTACTGATTAGGAACAGCGATTGGTCTCCTCCTCCAGGCAGTCCCATCCCCCTACAGTTAGAAACACTCCCTAGGTAACACATGATCCCCCCTAGTGTTAACCCCTTCCCTGCCAGTGACATTTACTGTCACGTACCTGGTCAGAGGCCGAAGTGCTGAGAGGGCTCCCGTTGCGGCTTAGTGCAGTGAACCCCTGAAGATGGTACAGAAGGTGTAGTACCCAAAGAAGCACAGGTTGCCAGATGGGTACAGGAGAGTAGAACCTGAAGTATACCGGATAATGCAGGATACACAGCTGGGCCAAAGTCTCTAGGAATCCTCAGTAACACTGGGCACTGGTGGCCAGGAACAGGTAGCAGTAGCAAAGTCCGTGATGCAAGCCGGGATCAGACACTGGTGATAGCAACAAAGTCAGTAAAGCAAGCCAGGTGATCAAAGCAGGAAAGCAGATCAGACAGGTCGTCGGATAGTAAGGAAATGATAAACCCTACTTTCACAGACTCAAAGGAAAAAGTTCTAGGCTGAAGAGCCAGATACAACAAGCAAGCATTCTTGAAGGCCCTGAACTTTTTCCGGTCACTGAAGAACCATTCAGTTGTAGGTACCCGTGACTCAGGAGGAGGAACCATTACTGTATGGGTTGGGTTGGCACGTTCTTGAGGCAGGGAAGCTGATGCAGTGTTAGTGGAAGGTGAACTGGAATCTGCAGGGGCTGAGGCAACTGTCAAATGCTGCAGCCGACCCTCCAACTGGAAGTAGCCATCCTGGAGTCTCTGCACGGCTTGTGTAAGTGCGGTAACTTGTTGGCACAGATCCTTGAGCGGGGAAGCACCTCCGTCAGACTCGGACATGGCTGGATTGTACTGCCACGTTCCTGGTCGGAGGTCGAAGTGCTGAGAGAGCTCCCCTTGAGGCTAAGTGCAGTACACCCCTGAAGATGGTACAGAAGGTGTAGTGCCCAAAGCAGCGGTGGTTGCCAGATGGGTACAGGATAGTAGAGCCAGTGGTCACCTGAAATATACCGGATAATGCAGGATGCACAGCTGGGCCAAAGTCTCTAGGAATCCTCAGTAACACTTGGCAATGGTGTGTGCCGGAGACTGTAGTGGAAGCCAAACCAAGTAGAATATGCACAGAGGCTAAGAAACATGGGAAGGCTTAAGACAATCCAGCAATGTGATGGGCTCAGCAGCAGTCTTATATAGGCCAGTAAGTGGCCGCATCTGTCACATTGTCCGTACGTGCATTCGCCAATTATCGACGTCGCACATGCGCGTTCGCATGTTAGCACTGTTGCGGACCTGTGTACTTCTGTTCGCACTTCTTGCACTAGTGCGCATGGCAATGTGCCGGAAGCATCCATTACCAGTACTGGCACTATTGCCAGTTCTCCTACGGCCATTTCCCTGACATTTATAGTAATCAATGGCTATTTTTAGCTCTAATCATTTTATAAATGTCAATGGTTCCAAAAAATGTCAATGGTCCCAAAAAAGTGTCAAAAGTGTCTGATCTGTCCGCCGCAGTCCCGCTACAAATCGAAGATTGCCGCCATTGCTAGTAAAAAAAAAAAATAATAAAAATGCCATAAATACAGTATCTCACAAAAGTGAGTACACCCCTCACATTTTTGTAAATATTGTATTATATTTTTTAATGTGACAACACTGAAGAAATTACACTTTGCTACAATATAAAGTAGAAAGTGTACAACTTGTATAACAGTGTAAATTTGCTGTTCCCTCAAAATAACTCAACACAAAGCCATTAATGTCTAAACCGCTGGCAACAAAAGTGAGTACACCCCTAAGTTAAAATATCCAAATTGGGCCCAAAGTGTCAATGTTTTGTGTGGCCACCATTATTTTCCAGCACTGCCTTAACCCTCTTGGGCAAGGAGTTCACCAGAGCTTCGCTGGTTGCCACTGGAGTCCTCTTCCACTCCTCCATGGTGACATCATGGAGCTGGTGGATGTTAGAGATTTTGCGCTCCTCCACATTCCGTTTAAGGATGCCCCGCAGATGCTCAATAGGGTTTAGGTCTGGAGACATGCTTGGCCAGTCCTTTACCCTCAGCTTCTTTAGCAAGACAGTGGTCGTCTTGGAGTTGTGTTTGGGGTCGCTATTGTGTTGGAATACTGCCCTGCGGCCCAGTCTCCGAAGGGAGAGGATCATGCTCTGCTTCAGTATGTCACAGTACATGTTGGTATTCATGGTTCCCTCAACGAACTGTAGCTCAACAGTCAGCACTCATGCAGCCCCAGACAATGACACTTCCACCACCATGCTTGACTGTAGGCAAGACATATTTGTCTTTGTACTCCTCATCTGGTTGCCACTCCACACGCTTGACACCATCTAAACCAAATAAGTTTAACTTGGTCTCATCAGACTATGGTTCCAGTAATCCATGTCCTTAGTCTGCTTGTCTTCAGCAAACTGTTTGTGGGCTTCTTGTGCATCATCTTTAGAAGAGGCTTCCTTCTGGGTCGACAGCCATGCAGACCAATTTGATGCAGTGTGTGGTGTATGGTCTGAGCACTGACAGGCTGACCCCCATCCCTTCAACCTCTACAGCAATGCTGGCAGCACTCATACGTCTATTTCCCAATGAAAACCTCTGGATATGACGCTGAGCACGTGCAATCAACTTCTTTGGTCGATCATGGCGAGGCCTGTTCTGAGTGGAACCTGTCCTGTTAAACCGGTGTATGGTTTTGGCCACCGTGCTGCAGCTTAGTTTCAGAGTCTTGGCAATCTTTTCATAGCCTAGACCATCTTTATGTAGAGCAACAATTCTTTTTTTCAGACCCTCGGAGAGTTCTTTGCCATGAGGTGCCATGTTGAACTTCCAGGGACCAATATGAGAGAGTGAGAGCGATAACACCAAATTTAATTCACACCTGAGACCTTGTAACACTAACGAGTCACATGACACCGGAGACTGGGCCGCAGGGCAGTATTCCAACATGATAGCGACCCCCAAACACACCTCCAAGACGACCACTGTCTTGCTAAAGAAGCTGAGGGTAAAGGACTGGCCAAGCATGTCTCCAGACCTAAACCCTATTGAGCATCTGTGGGGCATCCTTAAACGGAATGTGGAGGAGCGCAAAATCTCTAACATCCACCAGCTCCATGATGTCACCATGGAGGAGTGGAAGAGGACTCCAGTGGCAACCAGTGAAGCTCTGGTGAACTCCTTGCCCAAGAGGGTTAAGGGAGTGCTGGAAAATAATGGTGGCCACACAAAACATTGACACTTTGGGCCCAAATTGGATATTTTAACTTAGGGGTGTACTCACTTTTGTTGCCAGCGGTTTAGACATTAATGGCTGTGTGTTGAGTTATTTTGAGGGAACAGCAAATTTACACTGTTATACAAGTTGTACACTTTCTACTTTACATTGTAGTAAAGTGTAATTTCTTCAGTGTTGTCACATTAAAAAATATAATACAATATTTACAAAAATGTGAGGGATGTACTCACTTTTGTGAGATACTGTATATCCCCTATTTTGTAGACGCTATAACTTTTGCGCAAACCAATCAATATACACTTATTGCGATATTTTTTACCAAAAATATGTAGAAGAAAACCTATTGGCCTAAACTGATGAAAAAATTTGTCTTTTCAAAAAAATGTTTGGATATGTATTATATCAAAAAGTAAAAAATATTGTTTTTTTTTCAAAATTGTCGCTCTTTTTTTTGTTTATAGCGCAAACAATAAAAAAACGCAGAGGTGATCAAATACTCCCAAAAGAAAGCTCTGTGGGAAAAAAAGACATCAATTTTATTTGGATACAGCATCGCACGACCGCATGAATGGCAGTTAAAGCGACGCAGTGCCGTATTGCAAAAAATGGCCTGGTCATTAAGGGGGCAAATTCTTCCGGTCCTTAAGTGGTTAAAGGGAGAAAGGAGAAACCTGTGTGTCCTGGATAGCATCTTCAACAGGAAGAGCAGGGTTGGGCATCGGTGAGTGCGAGCCCATCAGAGTCTATATGTGACAAAGACTTCCTCATCTTGTATATAGCACATGATTCTCGGGCTTGTTCTCCAGCACCAGAAAACACAGGAATGCTCTTCTGAAGAGTCACTTTTGGTGGTGCTGGGTGGGTGCCAGGAGGCAATTCTACCCCTGTGAACCATGTTGAGCAGAGAAGCAGGTGTCAGAGTGTTCTAGAATTAAATATTTTCTTGGCTACAGCAGGTACTCAACATTCACAATTCTGTCCTTACCATTTCCCCCCGACCACAAACATCTTTAATAAGCTAGAAAATGTCTGATTATGAGAACTTCCAACCTTTGAGATTTTCCCTCATAGGTTGGGAAACAACCTCTACATGGCTCTTTTTAGCTCTTTAATTGCCTCTAATGCTGTTTTGCAGTGTCTTTATTGGAACTGGCTAATCAGTCTGATGTTCTTCTTGTCTGCTGTGCACTAACACCTGATACACATGGCATTTGCAACAAACAGTTATTCTCCAACATGAAAAGCAATGCTGTGTTCATCAACACCAGCAGGTAAGAAATCTGAATATATCATTTTGTACATAGACTTTGGAACTGGAAAGTTATCACACACTGACTTAATCAGTAATGCATTAATGATGTACAAAATGTAGGTACTCATAGCAAGCAGTGAGGTGTGGTTAACTATTTTAGATCAGTGATGAATTTTGATTTGACAAGAGTTCCAAGCATTTCGAACAAACACTAAAACATAACTGAAGTCATGCTCTGTAAACTGAACTACATGCTAGTCCAGAAAAAATGTCATTTAATGAGTTATGAGTAATCAAAATAAGGCACAGTGCAGCCTCATTTGACAATTGTGTCATGCAAAAATTGACATTTTTACAGTAACAATTAAACTTGCATCGTCAAGCTGACATTTTCCACTGCAATTTTGGATTTGGATTTGTGGCTTATTGGGCAACAGATCTTTTACTTAAAGTGAACTTTACCCGATTCTAAAATTGAAAATAAATACAAAAATAAATGTCTAGTTGAAGAAAATATACCATAAAAGGTCATCTTTGATTTGTATTAGTTAGAAAATCATCTTCTTTGCCCATCTCTGATTTAGTTCCACTTTAATACTAAAGCCCTGTACACATGATCAGAATATCATACAAAAATGACTGCTTTTGATACAATCGTACGATAATCTGGTAGTTAGTACACAGCTTTCGTCCGATTTATTTACGAAAGGGTCAAACACGAAATTTTTTTCTCATACGATACCAGATCATACGATTTTCATTTAATCAATACAGTTTTTGTTCGAAAATACAATACAAATACATTACATCACTTCCTAATTTTTATTTTGTCATATGAGAATTTACATACTTTAGTAACCTATTCCTTTTCGATATGGAGACCAGCATGCAAACAAAAAATGGACGATCATTCATCCGATAATCTCATCATGTGTATGGGGCTTAAGACTTGATTTTCCTGAATTGATGGCTAAGCTCTATCAGCTGTCTGAACTGAAGTGTGTCTTTGGGTTTTAATATGTATTTTTACCACACAGGGGAGCTGTGGTAAACCAGGAAGATCTTTACCAGGCTCTGGTAGCTAAACAGATTGCAGCTGCTGGTCTTGATGTTACAGTGCCAGAACCCCTTCCTACGGATCATCCACTTTTCAAGTTGAAAAATTGTGGTAAGTGTTGCTGTACCTAAGGATTTGTGAGTTTTTTTCAAATCTCAGTAGTATTAAACCCTCAGCATGTGTCCTACTTCTTAATATAGGGGGTCAACAATGCCAAGAGTTGGTAAAATTAGGGGTCCATCATCCGGAGATAATTCCGAAAATCATCTGGATTATTCTCCTGGAGCTCCCGCAGCAAAGGCATATGACATAATTGGTCACGATTAATAAAGCAACCAATTTTTGGTCCAAGAACTCCTCCTCCTCCTCCTGTTCCTGGACTGGACTTGGGTCAAAGCAATAACTCCTAGGCTACTAATAAAAAACACATTATCTCGTTCGATTCTGCAACATGTCTGGTTGATGAACGGCCGTTCAAAAACAAACCGAAAAGCATGAAATGAAAAGCGTAAAATGAAAAGCGCGCATTAACACTCACCAAACTTCTACTAACACGAAATTAGCAGAAGGAGCCCAAAGGGTGGCGCTAAAGAGCTGAAAAACCACGTAGT
The DNA here is from genome assembly GCF_042186555.1 of Aquarana catesbeiana. Classification (NCBI taxonomy): domain Eukaryota; kingdom Metazoa; phylum Chordata; class Amphibia; order Anura; family Ranidae; genus Aquarana; species Aquarana catesbeiana. The sequence goes on along the minus strand of NC_133324.1, from coordinate 479,928,043 downwards.
ATGTCAGTACGTTCATGTTTGTTGGCCAACAATTCCTTGCCGTTTGTATGCAAGACAAAATCCAGGCACACGCCTTCGGACAAAAGTCCAAGGTTTTGTCTGCGGAAAATCCAGTCGTGTGTATGAGGCTTAAGTCTGCCACCAGTCAGAAATAACTCAAAGTAATTGTGAACCTCTAACATGACAGCTTATACTTTTACAGTGTGTACTGACCTCAGTCCAAAGCACCAAATGTCATTTCTCTCTGCTATCTGTATGAGTCACTCCTAATAGGTTAGGCCCTACCCCACTCCAGCACTAAGCAGGTGACTGACTGTTGTGTATGTTTCTCTATGAACCTTTGTAGGTGGGGGTGGGGGGGGGTGTCCATTCCCCTCACTCAGCTCTCAGATTACATAGAACTCTGTGCCCTAGCTGTGCAGTGCGTGAAATCAGATCCCTGCCCCCTGTCTTCTACTGCTGAGAAATTGCCTTTGATTATGTACAGTACTTTGACCTGATCTGGAGAAGAGATGACTGCAGATAAACAGGTACAACTTATTTGGAAGATTTGTTTCATCCCTGTCTATCACCCGAGGATAGTCACTTCCCTGGGTAGTATGTAAGGGTTTACAACCGCTGTAAGGTGGCCATACAATGTTCAAGTTTCTTGAAGCAAAAATTTGCTAATTAGGTGTCCCTGACATCCTTCAACTAAAAGAATCGAATGAGCCAAGCTAAAAATTATCACATAAACAGCGCTGAATCCAATAAGATGCAGTTGCTGATCGAGTATTCTTACAGTCACTAGTGTTGGCTGTCAGAATATAATAGCCTAACAGGGGAGATTTGTCCATCCACACTGTTAGCCTGGATGAAGCAATCTGTTGACTGCAGACTGGCGAAAAAAAATCTATCATTGTATGGCTAGCTTTAGTCACCCCGGTTGCAATTTTCTGACTTTATGTTGTATTTGAAAAAAAGTCTTTGCATCTTTTAAAAGATGTTATCAGCAGTCTTTAACATGAGAAACCTTGTCTGGCAGCCAATAAGAGGGCATACACCACAGGGAAATTTTAGGGGGAAAAAAAGCCTCCCCCTTTTTTTTTTTTACTTAAGATGTTTAGTTTTCCCTGGACTGATGTGTACTTATTAGCCAATTTGGAGGGGACTGGAATCAAAGCACTAAAGAGGAAGTCATATTTTTGATACAATTTAATAAATATGCTATTTTAAATTACGCAAGTATAAAATATATTACAAATTTATTTTATTATATAATATATTTTAGAAATTTTTTTTTTCTTTATTGCAGTCATTCTTCCCCACATTGCCAGTGCCACTGTGGAAACCCGGAATGCCATGGCTGCACTTGCAGCAAATAATCTTTTAGCAGGATTGAAAGGTGATCCAATGCCCAAAGAAGTGCCATTGAGCTAGTAGAAACTTGAACATTACATCCACTATATTTACCAGTTAATAATTAACAGCAGCAATGAGGCTGACTGGTGATGTAGCCTGAAACTGCCACAAATTGAATGCTGCTCACACATTTTCTATAGACTAAAAGGAAAATATTTAGGAAGTCATTCTTATATCCTTCCCTCTATGTGGGTTACAGTATATTACTACTCTGTATAACTGTGCAAAATGTATTTTTCTAACCTAATGTAGTTCTTAAAACATGTTGGTTACTCAGCTAAGGTGGAACACTAGAAATGTATATACATATATTGAAATTACATATTTAAAATCAAGTTATGTAATAGCTGTTGAGGTTTACCCTCTTTATTTGTGGAAAGGGGATGGGAAATCCAAAATATTACATTTGTCACCAGAACAGGACTAGAGGGAAATTCTTCAATTGTGATGTTTCCTCAACAATTGTATAAGAGGAGATTTCCCTTGGGCCCCTTTTCACACTTGTGCGACTTGTCCTGCGATTTGGGACTGCAAAGTTGCATGACAAGTCGTACCCCATGATTTCCAATGAGTACCATTCATATCTGTGCAACTTCAAAGTAGTCCCTGTACTACTGTGGTCTGACTTTGATGAAAGTTACACAGGCATTCCCTGAAATCACGTCAAAATCGCGGCCACAAAATCGCGCAACTTTGATGTCGCGGTAGTGTGAAAGGGGCCTAACTTCCTGTCTTCAGGACAGGAAGTGAGGGAAAATCTCCCAAAAGAGCCACAGTCAGATAGCACACTGTATTAAAAAAAATACAGGGCATTTGGTAAATAGCGGTGGTGCCAAATGTACAACCCCCTGTGGTCGCTATGCAGAAGGGAAGCTGTACAGCACCCAAAGGGTTCTGGTAATCACTTTATTAGCAGTGACTACTATACTACAGTGATTGTCACCTTCCACAGGTATGAGATGTATATTTGTATTGTGCCAAGCTGGATCATTATAGACCTAAACTTCAGCTTTAATCCAACCCTAACTATTTACACTCATCTCCTAACCCAATGTTTCTCAACCTTTTTTCAGCCAATACAACCTTTAAAAAATGATAGAAAATCTCGAGGGAATGTTTAAAAATTATGGAGAGTCTCGAGGCATTCCATTCTAAAATATAAAAACTATTCTGATAGTTTTACATAATTCAGCAACATCCACACATGTAGGACAACCAACGTTATAGAGGTGATTTATTCTTCCGAAGCAACTACACTCTTGCAAACGGGTACTGACTAATATTCCATTATTTCTCCATCACTCAGCTAATGAGACCCCAATGCTGATGGAGAGGGGCGGGGGGGGGGTCAAACAAGAATGCTATGCAGGAAACTGACATCCTCCTTATCAACTGATGAAGCCATTGGTCGTTAGGACACCAGCAGCTAGAAGGTTGTAATGGTGCACAATGAAAACTTGTGGCTTTGTGTAACTAAAAGGCAGGCTTCATCCACACACCGGCTTGTATATAATATTTGGGCAATTTTTAGGCATTTTGCCAAGGCACCCCTGAAGAAGGCTCAAGGCGCCCCAGCCTGGTTGAAAAAGGCTGTCCTAACCTATGAGACATCACCCTTAAGGCTCCCTTAAGGCTCGGTTCACTCTGCTGTGACATGGGATCCAACTTGTGAGACCCCAAGTCGCATGAAATCTCAAATGCAATGTTTCCCTATGAGAGCCGTCTTAACTGATGCTACACAAGTCGCGCCCATCTTTAGAAGAGGTTCCTGCACTATTTTGGTCTGACTTGGGTGCGATTTCAGCCCTTGTACAGGCTCCCTAATAGCATCCAAGTCGGTAGGAAGTCGCAGGGCAAAGTCGTATGACTTTGCCATCGTAGCAGTGTGAACTGAGCCTAATGCTTAAGCATACCCCAGTGCCTTATACATTGCTTTTTTACCAAAAACTAACTGTGAAAATGAACCCCTAATACGTAATCTGAGCATTAAAGGCTGGGTTCACACTATTGTGAACTGGATGCGGGTTTCCAATTTGCAATAGCAGAAGATTTCGACCGGCTCTCAATGGAGCTGGTTCACATATCTCCGCTGCGTCTTTTGGTCCATTTCAGATCCGAATTCAGCCCAACATTTGGTCTGAAATTGGACTTGAAACAGTGAATAGGGACACACCGGACCCCTGATAGGAGCCGCATGCGAAGATAGTGTGAACCAGGGCTTTTTTTCAGGGGGAACTTGGTGGAACTCAGTTCCACCACCTCTGGCTCAGACCCTTTGGTGCCTGCTCACCACAATCACTTGTAAACACAGAAGTCTGGTTTCTGTGTTTACAAGTGACAGCTCTGCACTCTGTATGTAATGCAATCCTGGTATTTAATGCCCCTTTAAGACCCTCCTACTGTTTTCGTGAAATTTGACTGAACACACCCACTATTTGATGTAATTTGCAGGGTCTGTGTAAGGGGAGGGGTTTTGTGGGGCCATGGTTAAGTTCCAGCACCTATTGTTTGAGAAAAAAAGCCCTGGTGTGAACCCAGTCTGAAGATGAACCTGGAATTTAGCTCCTTAAACCCTAAATTAAAACTAAATTCTATTAACCCAAACATAAGCTCATTAATAAAGTATCAGGGCCAAATGCTCCCAGTCCTGCTTCATATGCCCCTGCTGCTGAATCTAACCCTGGGGATTTGTCAGCACTGAAATTAACAGCACCAAATCCTCCTATTCTTCCACCATGCACTATTGCGTATAACTCTCAAAAACAAATCCACCTGCTTTGGAAAGGAGTGTGATTCACGTGTACATGAAATGTTCAGGTTTAGCAACCAACTGTACTGTCAATGTTATCATTATATGAGGTAAAGGTCTACAGTTTGACAGCTATGACTTTAAAGTATTCTGAAGTCTTTCCTGTGCATGTATATCGTCTTGCTGCTTTTTTCATTTATTACATTTTATTTCATGCAATAAAACAATGAATTAATCTTAAGTTTGTTGTTCTGTTTTGTTGCTAATTATGCATATATACAATATTTACTAATAATAATGTAAAAGGGAAAAGTATGTGTGCATTGAACTACATTATACTGTATGTACTCCAGTGATAACTCCTTCATAACTTTGTGAAACATTAGAGGAAATGTGTGGGATAGCAAAAAAAATAGAATAAACACACATACTCACCTCTATGCTGTAGCATGCTGCAGCTGTCTCCCACCACCTCTAAAACCTGAGAACTGAGCAATCACATGACCTTCGATCGCTCAGTTCTTGGGTCCGCTCTGAGCACAGAGTGGTGACTATCAGTCACTGCTCTGTGTTCTGCCCCTCCGGTACTTACTGCAGCGTTGTGCTGTAAAGAGGGTGAGAGCAGCTGGCTCAGGCTGTCAGTGGTTCGCTGGGAGGCTGGGCCAACTGTCGGTCAGGATCCCTGGAGAATTAAAATCAACAAGAGGGAGAAGGCGCTGTTCTATGCATCCATACTATCATGAATGTAAAATTCTCATGGGTGATGAGTAGAGAGTATAAAAATGTGTGACACAAGGGAATTACTTCCCAAACACAGGTGAGAAGCTGTGTAAACTGTCTGAGAAAACAGTGTGAAGGCTAATATAATGTATCCAGCAAAAAATTATGAATTGAATTAATACATATATTGCAAAATATATGGTAATAAAAAAAGAAAAAGAGATGTGTAAGTGCAAAACCCAATTGATGTGCAAAAGACGTATTTAGGATGCAAAGGGCATATTAATATAAATCGGCAAGTCAAATAAATGTGCAATAATATATAATGCCATATATCAAAAATGAAAAGTAGAATAAAAATAAAGAATAAATTCCCAAAGTGACTGGTGTAAACTCAAAAAAAAATATATATATAGGTGACAGTCTATTTTCCAGTGCCAAAAAAATATATATAGGTGACTTTTCCGTGCTCCCCTCTCGTATTTGCACTCACCAGAGTGCCTTACCCCTGTAGGTGTGAAAGGCGTGTATTTGGGATATACTCCTATCCCTGGTGACCTGATCCCGGAGTGTATCCTCCTCCGCTCCCTGATAAAAACGATCAAATCTTTACCTGGAATCTTGGTCCCTCCTGGGGTGAGTGGTATATCGTGGGGTATGGACCAGTGGCGGCTGGTGAAGTTTTAGGATCAGGTGGCGCCAGACCCCGCCCTTCCTTTTTGACCACTCCCAATTGGTGACAATGGGCGTGGTTTCAGCGAAATAGTGTGCGTGGCTCTAAGGTGGTGTGGTTAGCATCTGAGATGAACGAGGGATGGAGGGACAGGGAGAGAGGGATGGAGGGACAGAAGGCCTAGATCCTACACAACAATAGAAATATGTGTATTCTAAAAAGTTTAACAATCAGCAGATAAAGATACTCCAAACACCTGGTGTTAGCACTTCAATCATCCCGGCACCATGGTTGCTATGGTGTCAGGATGATTGAAGCGCATTATTTCTATTATTACATTGTAATATAAAATGAAATCATTCAACTCACCATAATGCAGAAGTCTATGGGTGAAATCAAAAGTGCTAATTTTAAAGGTTAATATGCAGGTTATTGTCATAAAAAGTGTTTGGGGACCCGGGTCCTGCCCCAGGGGACATGTATCAATGCAAAAAAAAGTTTTAAAAACGGCCTTTTTTTGGGAGCAGTGATTTTAATAATGCTTAAAGTGAAACAATAAAAGCGAAATATTCCTTTAAATTTCGTACCTGGGGGGTGTCTATATTATGCCTGTAAAGTGGTGCATGTTTCCCATGTTTAGAACAGTCTAATGCCCGTACACACGGTCGGACATTGATCGGACATTCCGACAACAAAATCCTAGGATTTTTTCCGACGGATGTTGGCTCAAACTTGTCTTGCATACACACGTTGTCGGAAAATCCGATCGTTCTGAACGCGGTGACGTAAAACACGTACGTTGGTACTATAAACGGGGCAGTGGCCAATAGCTTTCATCTCTTTATTTATTCTGAGCATGCGTGGCACTTTGTCCGTCGGATTTGTGTACACACGATCGGAATTTCCGACAACGGATTTTGTTGTCGGAAAATTTTATATCCTGCTCTCAAACTTTGTGTGTCGGAAATTCCTATGGAAAATGTGTAATGGAGCCCACACACGGTCGGAATTTCTGACAACAAGGTCCTATCACACATTTTCCGTCGGAAAATCCGACCGTGTGTACGGGGCATTAGAGCAAAATGACATTTCAAAAGGAAAATTTTCTTTTTAATTTTGGTGCGGGGTTCCCCTTAATATCCATACCAGACCTGAAGGGCCTGGTATGGAATTTGGGGGGACCCTTACGCATTTTTTTTTTTTTTAATTTTGGTTCTGGGGTTCCCCTTAATATTCATACCAGACCCAAAGGGCCTGGTAATGGACTGTGGGGGAATCCCATGCCGTTTTTTTCAATGACTTTTATGTGTATTGCAGAGACTCGACAATTCATTAATAGCCACGAGTACTTTTAAATGACTTTTTTTCCTTTAGAAATGTCATTTTGCTCTCAGACCGTTGTAAACACGGGAAACACGTGCCACTTTACAGGCATACTATAGACACCCCCCAGGTACGAGATTTAAAGTAATATTTCACTTTTATTGTTTCACTTTAAGCATTGTTAAAATCACTGCTCTCAAAAAAACGGCCGTTTTTAAAACTTTTTTTTGCATTGATACATGTCCCCTGGGGCAGGACCCAGGTCCCCAAACACTTTTTATGACAATAACTTGCATATGAGCCTTTAAAATTAGCACTGTTGATTATTCGTGTTCGTGTCCCATAGACTTTAACGGTGTTCGCGAACAAATTTTTTGCCTGTTCGCATGTTCTGCTGCGAACCGAACAGGGGGGTGTTTGGCTCATCCCTACTAGCCATGTCACCTGCCACCAGATGCCATCAGGTGTCCCCAGTGGAGTCCATCCTTACATGCAGCCTGTGTCCCATCAAATGCAGCCTGTGTCCCATCAAATGCAGCCTGTGTCCCATTAAATACAGCCTGTGTCTCATTAAATACAGCCTGTGTCCCATAAAATGCAGCCTGTGTCCCATTAAATACAGCCTGTGTCACATCAAACCCCCCTCCCCCCCATTCTCTGCAGAAGCACAGCGGTACTTACCTTGCTGTGTTGTCCTCTCCTGCGGTGTCTCCTTCCACTGGCAACGGCGATGGAGGAGTCCGCTCCTCATACTTCCGGTTTTCTCTCTCTCAGGCGCAATGGGAGAGAGAAAACAGGAAGTGACATCTAACTCAGATGTCAATCAAACTGCCCGGCCGTAGTAATAACTACTACGAGCGCCGGGCGGAAGCTACTCGGCGCTTTGGAAAGTGCTGCAAGGTGGGACAAAAGCCCGCAAATGAAGCGCTGTGTCTGCAATCTTGTGATTGCATAGACGTGGCGCTTCCCATAGTGCACTGTGTCCGGTATCCGAACATAGTGCACTGTGTCCGGTATCCAAACACAGTGCACTTAAGGACCTTTTTTTGTATTTTTTTTTTTTTTTAAAGGGCCAGTTTTAATTTTTTTCTCCTCTCTCCACTATGAACCTCTGCGCTGCACTCTTGTATATATCCAAGATAGAGATAGATATAGATATAAACAAGAGTGCAGCACAGAGGTTCATAGTTCATGCCGTTTTGCAGTCTTGTATATATCCAAGATAGAGATAGATATAGATATTTACAAGAGTGCAGCTCAGAGGTTCATAGTGGAGAGAGGACTTTTTTGGTGAGGTTTTCATGAAGTAGCGCTCGCTTACACTAGATGGCGCTGTGGTCTTATGTAGAGTGTCTGGAACCGCTCTGATCTTGAGGCTCGGGAAAGAAATGCATTTGACTTGTTTGCAGTCACAAGAGCTCCTCCTCCTCCAGCTCTCTCCGGCTTTCTCCTTCCTAGTCCTAGCAGGCAATGAAAGCAGCACAGCAGCTCATGAAGGTGTTTGTGACTAGAAGACTACCCCCGGAGGGGCAGAAACTTTTATCTCAAGCTGAAAAGTGAGTGTCCTTCGAGGCTGCGTTGCTATTTACTGTATGCAGTCGGTGTTCGTTTATTATCCCCAACCAGGTTCAGGGGGAAATGGTATATAGAGGGGGTTTAATAAAACTGGAGCACAGCTGTGCAACCAATCAATTGCTATCTTCAGTCTGTTCAGAGAATGAAAGAAAGAAGCTGATTGGTTACTGTGCTCCATTCTTTCTAGGAAATTACAGCTGCCTGGGGTTCTGCGATTGATAAACAGTTAAAGTGGACTTTTACTGCATGCCCATCAAAAAATGTCATAGAACAGTCACTGTGAAAATCAAATAGTGTTTTTTTTTTTTTATAAGCTTATATGTTTCTTCTTCCACTTCCTGGTTTCCGTGAGGCACTGGGAACGTAGCCAGGACCTCATGGGTGCACGTCACCAATGTTGCAGTGAACTGTCATCTGATCTTGCACATGCACCATGCAGTATTTTGGGTGGCTTGTTGTTGAAGTATAAGAGGCCATATACAGATCTCGTACAATCTGTATGAGACCTGGCACAAGTGATCTGGGGCAGGCTGCTGTTAAGGATAGGTTCAGACATATCCCGTGCGATCAGTGGTTCAGCTGCCATTTCCAGATATGGTTCAGAGGCAAATTTTTTGAGCCAGCGAGGAACGTAAAAAAAAAAAAGAATTGCCAGCAATAAAAAAATTAAGAAAAAAAAAAAGCGGCGTGGGGTCCGTCCATCCCCCCTAATCCATACCCGAAGGACCTGGTATGGATTGGAGGGGGACCCCCATGCAGTTTTTTTTTTTTTTCCCCCAATTAGTGTTTAAAACTAAGGACACGTGCGATTCAGATGTGTTCCCATGAAAGGCAATGAGACTGGAATTCACAGCTGAATCGCACTGCAGTGCTCAGAAAATGCACAGGACTCTTTTTAACTGCTTGCTGTATATATACGGCGGCAAGGCGGCTCTCATACGCAGGGTCGCGTACGTAGTACATGATCCTGCATTTACAGGTCTGGGGCATGCACCCCCCCCAACCTGCTCCTACTGTGATTGGACACAGCGGGGGCCAATCAGCAGGTCTTGATGTCCACCAGAACCCACCAATTGTTCGGGACACAAGCAGAACGGCGGTCTGCCTATGTAAACAAGGCAGACTGCCATTCTGTCAGTAGGGAAGGTATTGATCCTGTGTTTCTGCCTTCCCATAGTACAAGCACCTCCCCCACAGTAACCAAGCACATTTAACTGCTTGTCGACCATATACAGTACATATACGGCGGCAAGGCGGCTCCCCTGTGCAGAGTCGCGTACCTGTTCCTGCATTTCCGGGTCTGGAGCGCACCGCCGGCCAATCAGCGGGTCCAGCAGACATGACAACCACTGGGACGAGCCGATTGTTCCCAGAGAGAAGCAGAACAGCTGTCTGACTAGGTAAGGAAGGCAGATCGCCGTTCTGTGAGAAGGGAAGTTAGTGATCCTGTGTTTCTGCTAAGCAGGAACACGGATCTCTGCCTTCCCACAGTACAAGCACCACCCACATAGTTGCAAAGCCTAGGAACACTTTTATCCTGTTGATCGCCCCTGATGTTAACCCCTTCCCTGCCAGTGTCATTAGTACAGTGAGAGTGTATATTTTTAGCGCTGATCACTGTATTAGTGTCACTGGTCCCCCAAAAAATGTCACTTAGTATCCGATCGATCTGCCGCAATCCTGCTATAAGTCGCTGATCACCACCATTACTATTAAGATAAATAAAAATTCCATAAATATATCCCTTAGTTTGTAGACGCTATAACTTTTGCGCAAACCACTTAATATACGCTTGTTGGGATTTTTATTTTTTACCAAAAATATGTAGCAGAATACATATCGGCCCTAAATTGATGAAGAAATTTGATTTTTTTACTAGATGCGTTTTATAGCAGAAAGTAAAAAAATGTTGTTTTTTGTTTTTTTTCAAAATTGTCTGTGTTTTTTTTTTTTTTTTTTTTTATTGGCGTTATATATATAAAAAAAAAAAAGAGGTGATCAAATACCACTAAGACCCCTTTCACACCGAGCCACCCACAGCGTATTTTTATTTTTAGCAGCGTTTTACCGTCAGATTAGCGGCGCATTTCGGACGCTAGCGGAGCGCTTTTACCCCCCCAGCGGCCGAGAAAGGGTCAAAACCACCCGCAGTACGCCGCAATAGAGGCGTTTTACCGGCGGTATCCCAGCGCTGCCCCATTGATTTCAATGGGGAGCAGCGGTGGAGGAGCGGTAAACACACCGCTCCAAAGAAGCTTCTGACAGGACTTTTCCTGACGTCCTGCCAGCGCAGCGCTCCGGTGTGAAAGCCCTCGGGCTTTCACACTGGAGACAATGCTGCAGCTGTTTGAGGGCAGATTGCAGGCGCTATTTTTAACGCTATAGTGCCTGCAAAACGCCCTCGGTGTGAAAGGGGTCTAAAAGAAAGCTCTATTTTGGGAAAAAAAGACATACATTATACATGGGTACAGTGTTGCACAACTGTGCAATTCTCAGTTAAAGTAACACAGTGCTTTATCACAAAAAATGGCCTGGTCATGAAGGGGGTAAGCCTTCCGGAGCTGAAGTGGTTAAATTCGCACTGCTGCTGCACCGCAGATATGTGAGCCAGTTTGGTTCACGTGTCATGCGAATCGGATGTGGTTCAAAACGCACCAAATTTGCATGTATGTGAACGGAGCCTAAAGGGTAACTTCACTGTTGTGGGAAAAGAAAATTTGCAAAGAAAAAAAATTTAAATGGTATATACAATTGTGACACAAGTCATATTGTAAAGGGAAATCACATGTAAAGAGATACAGACCCTGACACGTTCCTCATTAGAGCCCAGCAGGTGATTGATAATTATTAAACCGCTCCCATACCGATTCACTCTGAACACAGACCAACAAAACGCTATTTCTTCAGAATAACAAATGGTAGGAGTCTGCAACAATGTTTGTTAAAATCCTTGTACATAGATCACCCAGAGGGGAGTGTTTTTTGTTTTTTTTCTCAACAAAAGGGAAGTTACTCTTTAAAGTATAACAGGCTGTGTCAGATCTCTTATGGCTTTTACAATGTATGAGATCTGGCCAGTGTTGCCAACCTAACAGATTGAAATTTACTGACACAACACCCAAAATTTACTGCCACAGCAAAGTTTTTACTGCCATTTACAAAATTACAGTTTTAGGTGCAAATTTCAGTATTTAGGCTACAAACAAGTACAATATGCAATTAGCATTGTGATTTAAGGTAGATATTAAGGCAAAAAACATATTTCTTTTTTTATTTTTAATATAATAAGTAGCTCAGGTACAGGACTCAGGAGGGCAAGACATTAGACTAGGCATGCACACACACACAAAACTGACTCTCACAGTGACACTGACAGCAGTGTGCAGCAGCACAGATGATGATGACACCTCACTGACATGACACGTCCCCTCCTGAGTCCCAGTGATATTCTCTCTCCATGCTAGGTGGTCCCGTCAGTCCACTCCAATCCAAACAGCACTGACAGTCCCGCTCCCGGCTTGCCTTGCTTCTGTCCCACAGACCCACACATGAGGCTCCTGCCGCTCTGCTCGGCTCCCTTGCACCATGACATCAAACAACACACACAAGCACCACCTCTGCCAGATCTGCTCCACCCCAGCGCCGCCCGAACACACTGTAGCAGGCACTCAGATGGTCTCATCCGGCTCTTGACCAAGCCGAGTGGAACAGACAAATTTTTAACTGGCAACCTTTTCCTGTCACTGGCATTTACTGGCAGGAGAAAAGTGCTAGTTTTTTAATGGCTACCAGTAAAAATACTGACGGTTGGCAACACTGGATCTGGCACATGTGCCAAACATAATCTGGGGCGACCTCAGTTATCGGCTGCCACAGATGACATATGGTACATGCACCAGATGTGTCATTACATCATTGGTGGGCCAGCAAGGTTGTTAGGAAGAAGACAGCAACCAGCCAGCAACTGCTTACATTGTTTTTGAAACTAGCGGAGTGGGTGCCAGGCACAGGGATTCATACGTATGACTGTTGTGGAAAGGTAGGTGGAAAAAGAACTGGACATATATAATCCAGTGGTTTCCACTGCAAACATATCGTAGTGAAAATGGGTACATCAAATCCAAAAGAGAGAGCAGCACCCACGTGTCTTAAGAGGTGAACGCACCAGTGAAGATTTTGTTTCAACAAGGCATAAGCTCATCTTCCTCAGGACAACAAACAAGTGAAGCAACACAACATACTGTATATATCCTTAAACCCCTCCCATCATTACCATCCACATGTGATGACATCAACAAGTGTGTGTGTGTGTGTGTGTGTGTGTGTGTGTATATATATATATATATACACTGGGCAAAATTATAAACGCAACACTTTTGTGCTTGCCCCTATTTATCATGAGCTGAACGCAAAGATCTATGACTTTTTCTATGTACACAAAAGGCCTATTTCTCTCAAATCTGTCTAAATCTGTGTTAGGCTGGCCATACACTATACAATTTTCTTATTCAATTTCCTTTAGATTTACCTTCAACTATGTGGTGAAAGGGCCTGCCTGATTGCATACAAAGTGAAATGGTTTAGGTTTGACCTCATATTATATGGTTTTGGTAAATCTAAAGGAAAGTTGAACAAGAAAATTGTATAATGCATGGCCAGCCTTAGTGAGCACTTCTCCTTTGCCGAGATAATCCATCCACCTCACAGGTGTGGCATATCCAGATGCTGATTAGATAGCATGATTATTGCGCAGGTGTGCTTTAGGCTGGCCACTCTAAAATTTGCAGCTTTACTGTATTGTAAAGGTCCAAAAACCAGTAAGTATCTATCTGGTGTGACAACCATTTGCCTCACGCAGTGCAGCACATCTCCTTCGCATAGAACTGATCAGGTTGTCAATTGTGGGCTGTGGAATGTTGGTCCATTCCTCTTTAATGGCTGTGCAAAGTTGCTGGATATTGGCAGGAACTGGAACACGCTGTCGTATACTCCAATATAGAGCAACCCAAACATGCTCAATGGGTGACATATCTGGTGAGTATGCTGGCCATGCAAGAACTGGTATGTTTTCAGCTTCCAGGAATTGTGTACAGATCCTTGCAACATGGGGCTGTGCATTATCATGCTGCAACATAAGGTGATGGTCGTGGATGAATGGCACAACAATGGGCCTCAGGATCTTGTCATGGTATTTCTGTGCATTCAAAATGCCAACAATGAAATCACCTGTGTTCGTTGTCCATAGCATATGCCTGCCCATACCATAACCCCACCGCCACAATTGACCACTCGATCCACAACGTTGACATCACCAAACCGTTCACCCACACGATGCCATACATGCTGTCTACCATCTGCCCTGTACAGTGAAAACCGGGATTTATCCGTGTAGAGATCACCTCTCCAAAGTGCCAGAAGCCATCGAATGTTAGCATTTGCCCACTCACGTCCGTTACGACGATGAACTGCAGTCAGGTCGAGACCCCGATAAGGACAACGAGCATGCAGATGAGCTTCCCTGAGACGGTTTCTGACAGTTTTTGCAGAAATTCTTTGGTTATGCAAACCGATCGTACCAGCAGCTGTCCGGGTGGCTGGTCTCAGACGATCTTGGAGGTGAAGATGCTGAATGTGGAGGTCCTGGGCTGGTGTGGTTACACGTGGTCTGTGGTTGTGAGGCCGGTTGGATGTACTGCCAAATTCTCTGAAACGCCTTTGGAGATGGCTTATGGTAGAGAAATGAGAAATGAACATTCAGTTCGAGGGCTACAGCTCTGTTGAAGCTCTTCAAATTCTTCAATGATGTCCCAGTGAGGATGTTATAATCGGATCCATTTGGATGGCAAGAAAGCCAAAGTGGATGGTACCCAAGCCTCGGTTCAAGAACGAGGTTTTGCCTGTAATGTGTCCTTTATGGCGCTGGACCCTTGTTATATGGTATTCCTGGTCTATTACTTGCCCAAGGGAACCAGAAGGTTGCCTTACAGGTCCAAGGGTGTGGACCCCAAGCAAAGGGGGACCCGGTCCTTGAAGGTCTTCAGAGGCGCTACCTGCCCTGATGGTTGTTGTTCCCTATGTCATGTTTTTAGATCCCAAATTTGCGGTGCCTTGTGTACCACTGTGTCTGAGGTTACAGAAGACAGCCGGCAGGTGCACACATGTGTGTGTTTCCCACACGTGTGCCTCGTGCCTGTGCGCGTGTGCGCCATCCGCGTGCGCCACGGGTGTGCGCGTGTGGCGAGCGCCACGTGCATCGCGGGCATACCTGTGCGCCACGTGTTCCGTGTGCGTCGCGGGTGTGCGCATGCGCCGTGGGGGTTCCCGGGATTGCATGCCGTGAGTCGCGTGGCGGCGCGCATTTGCACGCGCCCGTGCGCGGCGATGCCGCTTGTCAGTATCAGTTAATGGGCTCATAAGAGCCAGGATCCTGGAGCGCTCAGTTGGGACACAGAGGACTGGGCACGTGAGTTGGGCAGTTGCAACAAGTTTGAAGGGTCTTTGTATAAGGCTGTGATAGCTGCTATACGCTGGATTTCAGCCATATAGCTCAGAGGTAGTACTTTTATTCCTCAACTCTTGTAAGCAATGTCTTCCAGAACACGAGGTACAGGGAGCAGGGCAAGTCCAGGGGTTAAAGTGCCACCTTCAAAAACAGGAGATCAACCTCAGGTTGCTGCTGCCTCAGTCTCCCCTGAAGGACCTGTGGCATTTGGCCTGACTGAGCAATTGCATTTGTCAGGCGTAGTGGCCACTACCAATATCCCTGCCTCGGCTTATGCTACTAAGGATGACTTAGCATCAGCCCTAGCTGGCCTTGAGGGCAAGATAGCGAGTATGATTGCCACAGTAACGCAGGGAGGGAAGAAGCGTCATAGATCTCCCTCTCCTGAGCCTGGTACCAGTGGAGAGTCACTTGAGCACCAGGACTCTCTTAGCCAGATGGGTCTATGTGATCTGGATCCAGAAGGGGCAGAGGATTTGGAGGAGGTGGCCGTAAAGGATAAAGAGGAAGGAGAGGCTGAAGAGTCCTCGGCGGAGGATTCAGGTTCTAAGGAACCAATTTTGGCTTCCCAATCCCAGAAATTGTTTATCCAGTCTCTGGCTAAAATGGTGAGAGCTGGGTTTAAGTTACCCCCGGTGCAGGGGCCTGGACTCTCCTGTTCTACGTTAGGATCCTTGCGACCTCAGCAAGGTTCTCAGGCGTTCCCTTTGCATCCATTATTGGAGCAGGTGATTTACGCTGACTGGGACCACCCGGACAGAATAGATTTGCCTCCGAAAAGGTTTTCTTTGTTATATTCTATGGAGGAAAAATTCAGGAAGAAGTGGGATACACCTTTGGTTGATGCTGCCATTTCTTTAGTGAATAAAAGCCTAACCTGTCCAGTGGATAATGCCTAAGTGTTTAAGGACCCGGCAGATAAAAAACTGGAATCCTTACTAAAATCTTCCTTTGCGGTGGCTGGGTCAGCAGTACAGCCGGCAGTTGTGGCTATCGGTATTTGCCAGTCCCTGAAGGACTGTTTTTTTTTTTTTTAACACAGAAAATGTTTATTGAATAATCTGCATATTACATTTGAGTTTGAAGATCATAACAAGTTTACATGAGCAATTGCAATCAGTTGCCACATTTCAATATAATACAAAAAGCAACACATACATATTTTGAGCAGGGCCTAGATCTATCAATTTATATTATTTGGTAGTAGACTTTGCTAGAAACATCAAAGTGAGTCTCATTCTCATCTGCTTTGATTTTAACATCATCCTTTTATGTATTATATCATTGCCTATATTAAGTCTAATCCCGTAGAATTTTATTTGTCCCAGGAGTATCTCGTAAGGAAGAGGGGGAGGGGGGGGGGGGAACCAGGAGGAAAAGTCTGGAAGAGAAGGAAGGTTTAAAGGGTTGAGGAAGATGTAGAGGAAATCATCTGCAGGGACAGAGGAAGGATTAAGAGAAGAAAATAGGGAACGAAAGGAGTAGGATATCAAGAGGAGCCTCCACACAAACAGACCAGTGTCTGTTAAGGAATGTCTGCACTGTAGAAGGAGAGAGGAGGAGAGGGTAGGGGTGAGTAGGATCACATAATCTCCCTTTGTAAATTAGGGGTTTCACAACCCATTTCCAGCCAGTCAGCCTCCCAGGATCCGAGCCACCAGTGAACCTACACCACCAGTTGTCGAGCTTCAACCCAGGTCGCCCAAATTTTGTCGAATTTCTTTGGACAGTTCCTGCCCATATACGTAAGCTTATATATCGGGAGTACTGTATTTATTTGTATCCTCCATGCCCCAACAGTGGGGGGGTTCCGATTAACTTCCAGCGCAGCAAAATCATTTTCCTGGCATAGTAAGCCGCATAAAACACAAAGAGTTTGGTATGTTTGGCTGCATTCAGATTATCTGTGATGCCCAAGAGGAACACCATCGGGTCAACTTTTAATTGTAATCCTGTTACTCCATTTATATCTGTCACTATGTCATGCCAGTAGCTCTGGAGAACAGGACACGACCATACTACATGAAAGAAGGTCCCCACCGACTGTCTGCATTTAGGACACCTATCATCAAGTCCTGGGTAGATCCCAGATAATCGTTGTGGGGTATAGTATACCCTATGAAGGAACTTCAGTTGCACAAATCTATCCCTTGCTGAGATCATAAACGGGATGCATTGTTGTAGTCCTTCTGACCAGTCCTCTTCGGTCAGAGCCGGGATGTCCGACTGCCATTTATAAAAAAAGGGGGAGCATTTTGGAGGTATCTTTGCATGTGAGTCTGAGATATATAGAAGACAGTGTTCGGTCTAGGTGATCGATCAACAGTAGGGACTCAACTGAGTGGGTAGACAACTCCACCCCACGCGGAAACTGCGCATTAACCGCATGTCGTAATTGCATAAAGCGGAAGAACATCCACGGGGGTAGGTTATATCTAGCTCTCAGTTCCGCAAAGGTGAAAAGCCGCCCCCCCCTAAATATGTATATGTATATATCTATATATTTATATGAGGAGACCTGCTGCCACACCCTTACCGTCGTTTTCATGGGCGTAGTAACCTGAGGGCTGTATCTCGGGCCTCTATAGACCAGGTTACTAAGTTCAGAATATGAGCCTAAAATTGCAGCCTCCAGATTGACCGCCGGGTTACTTTGGTCCTGAGCAAACCACCAACGCACGGTGACCAGTAGCGCCGCCCAGTAATATTTTTTGAAATTTGGCAGGGATAAGCCTCCCTCTGTAAGCGATAACTGCAATGTTTGTTTGGCTACCCTGGGTGTTGTCCCAGCCCATACAAAGGAGGTGATGGCTTGATCTAATTTGAGGAAGAATGAGTTTGGAATGGGAACCGGGGTATGGCAAAAAACATATAAAAATTTTGGGAGGAAGGACATCTTGAGCAAATCCACCCTCCCCACCGGGGTTAATGGCAATTTTTTCCACACCGCACAACGTTGAATGAGCTGATTTAGGATGGGAAAGACTATCAACTAGGTAACCTTGCAGGTTAGACTGGATCTGAATGCCTAGATATTTAAATTTAGAAACTTTTTTAAGGGGAAGGGGTGGGTCCAGCATCGGTTGGGTGTCTGTCAGGGGGAACAGGAGAGACTTCTCCCAGTTCACCCTGATCCCCGAGAAAGCACCAAATCTGTCAATAATGGATAAGGCTGCTCTAAGCGATTGCTGGGAGTCACGAAGATACAATAGCATATCATCCGCGTAGAGGGAAATCTTTTCTACCAGGGGCGGGAACGAGATGCCCCCCACCTCGTGTGATGTCCTAAGGAGTTCCGCTAGCGGCTCGATCGCAAGAGCAAAGAGGGCCGGCGATAGCGGACACCCCTGCCTAGTGCCTCGGTGAAGGGGAATAGAAGCCGACAGAACCCCACCCGTACGAACCCTAGCCGATGGACCGGAGTACAACAGCCGGATCCATTGTATGAATTTGGGTCCTATCCCGAACTTGTGCAGGATTAGCCATAAGTATTCCCACTCCACCGAGTCAAAGGCTTTCTCTGCGTCCAGGGAAGCCACCACACCGGCCCCCCTCTCAGAAGTTGGGCTTGCCAAGATAGTATAGAGTCTTCGCAAGTTAATGTCTGTTCCTTTGCCCGGCATAAAGCCAGTTTGGTCTCCATGGATTAGTGATAAGATAACCGTGTTGAGTCTGGTGGCCAAAATCTTTGCTAGTATTTTTGCGTCGACGTTTAACAGGGAAATAGGCCTGTACTAGGAGCAGAGCTCAGGGTCCTTGCCAGACTTGGGTATCACGACTATCACAGCTCTGGACATAGAGGGGGGCAAAGAATTTAATTCGAATGAGGCAGATAGGATCTCCAGTAGTCTTACAGCTATAGTCTCCATATGTGACTTATAGAATTCCACTGGAAGTCCATCGTCCCCCGGAGTTTTCCCAGATTGTAGGGAGCTAATAGCGTTTTGTAGTTCTTTGAGGGTGAGCGGAGCGTCAAGTCTCCCACGGGCCTCCTCCGACAGGGAGGGCAGTGTAATAGTCTCCACATACACATGGAGATCTGCATTGGAGTATCTCACCTTGGATGTATATAAATCCTCATAATATGAGGCAAAACGGGTCTTTATATCTCTGGGGTTAGACAACAGTCGCCCCGACCCATCTTTGATATTAGCCACTGTAGTAGTCACCGTTTGCTCCCTGGAAAGCCACGCCAGGAGCCTCCCGGTCCGCTCACCTTGCTCAAAGATACGTTGTGACTGATGTAATAGGTGTGTTTTCGTGGCCGCTACCCTGAGGAGCGCCACTTCACGCACTGCACGTTGCAAATCTGCTCTGAGCACCTCATCTCTGGTGTTAGTGTATTGAGTTTCCAAATCAGCCGCCCTGCGCTCAGCCTGGAGCAGAGCTGCCCCAGTCCGGCGCCGGATACGTGTAATCGCTGTCTGATAATGATCCCGAGCGTGAAATTTAAAAGATTCCCAACCGGAGGCAGGTGTCGTTAAAGGGGGATTGTCAACCCAGAAGTCCCTCATTGCAACTTCAGCATCCTGCTCTATACGATCATCTGAAATCCAAAAATGTGATAGGCCCCAAAGACAGTAGGTGGGGACAGGACTCATATTCAAGCTAAGTAAAAGAGGAGAATGATCCGATATACCTCTAGGCAAGTGGGTAATTTCTTGAACCAAGTTAAGAATACTGGTGGTGGCAAACACTAGATCAATACGGGACATAGCCCTGTAGGAGGCTGACTGGCAGGTGTAGGATCTCAGCAGGGGATTTTTCCAACGCCAGATATCTGTGAGGGCAAACGTAGAGGTCCATCTGGACAATGGGGATTCCATAGCCGGATCAGGCGTCAGTTTATCTAGGTTCGGGCATGGTGGCATGTTGAAATCCCCCGCCAAGATCACATTTTCAGTGGGGTATCCTGCAATGAGAGTGGTAATCTTGTGGAGAACTGCCAATGATGCTGGTGGAGATATATAGAGTCCCACAATTATCATACTTATATTGGCAATAACCGCATGTAGAACTATGAATCTACCCTCGGGGTCCAGGTGCAGGTCCAGCAATGTAAAGGGCAAGGTCTTACGTATTAGTATACTGACTCCCCTGGCGTATGAGGACAATGTGGCGTGATAATAGTGGCCCACCCATGGCTTTTTAAGACTCAGAACCCGACCTCCAGTGAGGTGGGTTTCCTGTAATATACAAACATCCGGGGAGTATGATTTGAGAAAGTTAAAGATCAGTGAACGCTTTATTCGGGAATTCATACCCCGAACGTTCCAAGAAAGTAGCTTTATGGGGGCTATAGGGAGTCAGAACACATTGCGGCATCATGTAAATTGAGGGGTGAACCCGGACCCTTAGAGGGGAAACTCAGGCCCACCTCCCATAGTACATCTTGAGACATTACATATATTGGCATCAAGCATCGTACGTCTGTGTAGCTTACCGTAAGACATTTCTGTGTATAACATGTATAACCCCCTTCCCCCAAACAAACATCCCCCCCCCCACCCCGCACACCCCCCAAACTTGGGTATGCTTGTTCCCTGAAACCAAAAAAGGTCATGGACCTCACGGGGTCATGTACCAGATGAGAAGAAGTAGATAACGTCTACTCAAAGAACAGAGTTTCCAGTCTAAGGAAGATGCCGCCGTCAGCGGGAATAAATGTGTACTTCACCTGGCCAGTGCCAGGGGCTCAGACTTAACGTAAACAAAATTATTAAGAATTCCCCCCCCCCCCCCCCCCCCCCCCAGAAGCACATCCAACCAGAGCAAAATAGTAGTTTCTACCCACGATCTCCAGGGCAAAGGGTGATCAGCCAGGTGACGTTGTAGTCAAGTGGTAGCGGCTCATTTGCGGGTGTTTACATCGATCCAGTCCCGCCCGGCTATATCTAAACAAAGTGGGGAAATATGCAGGTGTCCAGGAGCTAGGGCAGGCTTTATCCTCCCATATCAAACATGGGGTAATCACAACTCGATTAGTGGACGTCCAGCACATTTTGCAAAGACTAGGTTGTAGTCAGGATGAGGGGTGCAATACTTTTAGTGTTTTTCCGTGTCTAGCATTCGAGTTACCCCCTTTGCAGCGCCAACAGGGCAAAAGAGTAAGTCAGGGAACATATGCACAGACATTCCAAATCAGCAAAAAGCTCCACGTCACCATGTCGCCAGCTCAGTCAATAGGTTAGGGTTATAAAGCAACTTGTATGAAGAAGGGATGTCCACATACCTAATGTCTGGGCAATGTGTTCAGCCAACGTGAGCCCCCCTCTGGGGACGTAAAAAATCGGACACTTTCGCCATCTTGCACACGGAGTACGGCGGGAAACAGCATGCTGTAGCGGATTCCCTGCGCTCTCATGGTCTGCTTCACCTGGTCAAATGACTTTCTCTGCTTCTGGGTGTTCACAGAAAAATCTGGGAAAAACATCAGACGGGCCGCCTCATGGCGGATGTCAGCCATTTTCCGGGCCTCACGTAATACCAGATCCCGATCCCTGTAGTTAAGCAGTCGGAATATAAATGTGCGAGGAGGGGTTCCAGGCGGCCCTCGGTTTGGTGGCATCCGATGGGCCCTCTCAATGACAAATTGAGGTGAGAAGCTTGCCTGAGGGAACAGCGTGCGGAGGAGTTTCTCTGTGTAGGCAGTGGTATCAGAGCCCTCCGATCCCTCAGGGAGTCCTATGATTCTCAAATTATTGCGGCGATTACGATTTTCAGAATCCTCGGCTCTCATTTCTAGGTGTTTGATCCTTACTTGCAGCGTGTGTAGAGAAGCCGAGTGATCCCTGATCGTGTCTTCAGCCTCCCCCACCCGACATTCAACTTCTGTCACTCGCTTCCTCACCTTTTCAAAATCTTGTCTGATGCGCCCAATGTCCAACTGCACAGTATCGATCTTAGTTGTAAGTGAGGACAGGGAGGATTGTTATCCCGTTATAGCTTGCATCAGAGCCGCAAAATTGCTCTGTTCAGTGAGAGCAGGGTCCGGGTCTTCCGTCTGTGTCGCCATATTACTCACTGCCTCCACGTGTGCGGCCGCTCCGGCTGAGTTGTTCCGGCTATTTCTCTGGCTGAGTTGATCCAGGCGGCGCCGATTCCGTGTCCGCATCAGCGGGGGGGAGCGGGAAGCACCTCAGGCGGGTTTGGAGAAGTACAGGGTGGGTTAGAAGGATTAATTCCCTGCGATGGCTGCAGAGCTCCCTGACTAGACGTCCTGCACCATCGCCACCTTGGACACGCCCCCCCCTGAAGGACTGTTTTAAGAGGTTGGTCAGGAACCTACCTTTTTCAGGAGGAATCTTCCAACAAATTGTCGGAACTTCCTCGCGCTTTATGTTTTGCTGTAGACGCATTAAAGGACTCGATCCAGCAGATGTCTCGTTTTGCACTACTTTCAATTCATATGCGCAGAGTGTTGTGGTTAAAGAACTGGTCCCCCGAGACGCCATGCAAAAGGCTGCTCGCGGCTTTTCCTTTTCATGGTGAGCGTCTATTTGAAGAGGATCTGGATAAATATATCCAAAAGATCTCAGGAGGAAAGAGCTCCTTGCTTCCTGTTAAAAGAAGGAATAAGCAGCCTTCCTTTAAGATTCCTAACGCTCCAGGGCCAAGTGCTTCTTCACCCCAAGCGGTATCGACAGCCTCAGCTGCCTAATTTTAAAAAACCTCAGGGTCAAAAAAGACCCTGGACCCAAAAACCAGCCAAGTCCAATTCCAAGTCTACCTTGTGAAGGGGCGCCCCCACTCTTACGGGTGGGGGGCAGACTTCGGCTGTTCTCAGATGCTTGGGGGAAACTGGTTCAGGACAGGTGGGTCATTTCCACTATAACACAAGGTTACAAAATAGAGTTCCGGGAATTTCCCCCAACTCGGTTTCTGGTATCCAGAATTCCGTCAGATCCAGAGAAAAAAGTGCCTGTTCCTGGCTTTAGAGCAGCTGGAAAAGCAGGAGGTAATTGCTAAGGTTCCGCACAGAGAAAGATTCGAGGGGTTTTACTCGAACCTTTTCACAGTGCCGAGGCTGAACGGGGAGGTAAGGACCATTCTGGACCTCAAGTCTCTCAACTGCTTTCTAAACGTCCGATCCTTCCGTATGGAGTCGGTCCGTTCGGTAATCGCATCCTTGAGAAAAGGGGATTTCTTAGCATCCATAGACATCAAGGACGCGTACCTGCATGTACCAATCTTCGGTCCACATCAAAGATTTCTGCGCTTCGCAGTAGAGGGGTGTCATTTCCAATTTGTGGCATTGCCATTCGGTCTAGCCACGGCCCCTCGGGTCTTCACAAAGATTCTGGCTCTGGTATTGGCATTCCTAAGGTCCCAAAAGATCTCAGTGATAGGATATCTGGATGATCTTCTGTTAAAGGACCAATCTTGCTCCATCCTAGTAGAAAACGTTACAACATTTCATTTTCTGAGGTTCCTAGGCTGGATTCTGAATGTGGACAAATCGGCCCTCCGTCCGGCTCAGGTCTTGACATATCTGGGCCTGATCCTGGACACCGCCCAAGAAAAGGTATTTTTACCTCCCTTAAAGGTCAACTCAATAGTGGGGCTGTTCCAAAAAGTCAAAGGGGTAGAGAGGCCTTCGATTCGACTGTGCATGAGGTTGCTGGGCAAGATGGTGTCATCTTTCAGCGCAAAATGGATATGGAAATATTTGCCAGCACACCATGGAACAGCGTAGATAGCGTCCAAACGTGTAGTTTATTGCATGATCACAACACACAGAGAGTGCAGCGCAGTCCCCTATGCGCAGTTTCACTCCAGATTGTTCCAGAAAAATATTCTGGAGGCCTGGGACAAGACTATTCAAGCCTTGGATCGTCCCATGTCTCTATCCCTACAGGTACAACGGGACCTCTCTCGGTCGAAAACCAGCAACTTGAGGGGCGGAAAATCCTTTCCACCTGTAACCTGGAAGGTGGTAACTACGGATGCCAGTCATCTCGGCTGGGGGACAGTCCTGGAAGAGGCATCCGTCCAGGGAATATGGTCCCAAGCGGAAAAGACCTTGCCCATCAATCTGCTGGAAATTCTGGCAGCTCGCTTGGCTCTCCTATTCTGGACATCCAGATTGCAGGGTCTTCTTGTCCGAGTCCAGTCTGACAACTCCACGGTGGTGGCATACATCAACCACCAAGGGGGCACCCGGAGCCAGGCGGCCCAAAAGGAGGTAAATCACATATTAACTTGGGCAGAGAGGCATGTGCCGTTTTTTTCAGCAGTCTTTATTCCGGGTGTGGACAATTGGCGGGCAGACTACCTAAGTCACCAGCAATTGTTACCGGGGGAGTGGTCCCTTCATCCCGAAGTTTTTCTTCAAATCTGCCAGCACTGGGGGATCCCAGATGTGGATCTTCCGGCATCCAGATTCAATGCCAAGGTGGACAGGTTTGTATCCAGGACCAAGGATCCGCTTGCTGTTGGGACGGATGCATTGGTGGTTCCCTGGGATCGGTATTCCCTAATCTATGCTTTTCCTCCAATCCAGATTCTTTACGGTCGCTAAATTTGATGGCATGGCTATTGAGAGCAGGGTACTGAAAGACCGTGGCATTAGAGGTTCCGTCTTGTCTACTCTGATAAATGCTAGGAAACCAGTTTCTAGAAGTATTTATCATAGGGTCTGGAAATAATACATTTCCTGGTGCGAGAGGAGAAGATGGCACCCTCGCAAGTATTCGATTGGGAGGGTCCTTGCCTTTCTTCAAACAGGAATTGATTTAAATCTATCTTTGGGGACCATTAAAGGACAAATTTCGGCCTTATCGTTTTTTTTCCAGAGACCAATTGCATCTCATTCTTTAGTGCGAACCTTCATCAAGGGGGTATTGCACTTAAGGCCGCCGGTTAAGCCACCCTTAATGCCCCTGGGACTTGAATTTGGTGCTATCAGCTCTACAGTGTCAACCTTTTGAACCTGTTAGGCATATTCCTTTGATCCTATTGACTAGGAAATTGGTCTTTTTGGTGGCCATAACCTCGGCTAGAAGGGTGTCAGAGTTGGCCGCCCTTTCTTGTGAAAAACCTTTTTTATTTTTACATCAGGACAAGGTGGTCATGCGCCCCCGTCTGGATTTTTTACCTAAGGTGGTTTCCAATTTTCATTTGAATCAGGATATCATTTTACCTTCCTTTTTTTTCCCAACCCTAAGTCTAGGGAAGAAAGGTCGCTTCACTCGCTGGATGTGGTGAGAGCGGTCAAGGTTTACTTAAGCATATCAGCTCCTTTTCGGAAAACTGACTCCCTTTTTTGTCCTGCCAGAGGGTCCTAAAAAGGGACAGGCAGCAACTAGTTCAACTATCTCTAGGTGGATTCGCCAGGTCATTATCCAGGCTTATGAGTTGAAACACAAGGTTCCACCTCGGTATCTGAAAGCTCACTCCACTAGAGGAGTTAGTGCATCATGGGCAGTGCGCCAACAGGTGTCTATGGCTCAGGTTTGCAAAGAGGCCGATTGGTCTTCGGTTCATACATTCGCCAGGTTTTACCAGGTGGATGTTAGATCTCAAAGGGAGACCCTGGGCCTGAATGGGGTCTAGGAATATTGTTCCCTCCCCTCAAATGCATTGCTTTAGGACATCCCAGGTAGTCATTATTATGGTGCTCTGTGTCCCGTGATGTACGATAAAGAAAAATGGATTTTTAAAATGGCTTACCTGTAAAATCCTTTTCTTGGAGTACATCACGGGAAACAGAGGTCCGCCCCTTATTTTCTGGGATCTTCATTGCTTGCTACAAAACTACAGGTACTTCCCGTGTGGGAGGGGTTATATGGGAGGAACCTTCTTACTATTGGTTGTCAGTGTCCAATCACCTAAAGGTAGCATATAACCCAGATAGTCATTATTATGGTGCTCTGTGTCCCGTGATGTACTCCAAGAAAAGGATTTTACAGGTAAGCTGTTTTAAAACACCTGTGCAATAATCATGCTGTCTAATCAGCATCTGTGCTGATATACATGTGCTCTATAATGAGCTTTTTTTTTCTTCTTTACGCGTGAGGGGGAGAAGCTTCGTTTTCAAATTTTCATTTTTGAAATGCATTAGGCTTTCACATTGCTGCTTACATACCTATAAATTAGAGCTGCACGAAAATGAGAATCACAATCTTTTTGCTTAGATTAAAGATCACGATTCTCGCGGCGTAACATCTTTCACATTATACAAAAAAAATTGGGCTAACTTTACTGTTTTAGTTTTTTTTTTAAATTAATTAAAGTGTATTTTTTTCCAAAAAAATTGCATTTGAAAGACTGCTGCGCAAATACAGTGTGACATAAAATATTGCAATAACCACCATTTTATTCCCTAGGGTCTCTGCTAAAAAAATATATAATGTTTGGGGTTCTAAGTAAATTTCTAGCAAAAAATACTGATTTTTAACTTGAAACCAGCAAATGTAAGAAAAAGGTTTAGTATTTAACCACTTAAAAAACGCGCTATAGCCAAATGACCGTTACAGTGCGGCTCGATAATTCTGGGAGGGCATACTATGACGTTCTCCCAGAATCACGCTCCCGCGCGCTCCCTGGGGCACGCACACGGGAGTATCCGTGACCGCCGGGTCCCGAGGACCTGGCACATCACGGATCACGGTAAATGGCTGCTGGAATGAATGACGGAGCGATCACTTGTAAACAAACCCGCCGTCATGTCCAGTTCCTCTCTGTACTGATCAGTACAGTGAGAGGGGAGAGATCGGGTGCAACAGTGCTGTGGGCTGGATCTGTAGTGCCCACGGCGCTGCTCTGTGCCCATTGCAGCCTCAGCCATCCCTCTGTCATGCTCGGTCATCCCTCCTGTCATGCTCGGTCATCCCTCCTGTCATGCTCGGCCATCCCTCCTGTCATGGTCGGCCATCCCTCCTGTCATGCTCGGTCATCAATCCTGTCATGCTCGGCCATCCCTCCTGTCATGCTCGGCCATCCCTCCTGTCATGCTCGGCCATCCCTCCTGTCATGCTCGGCCTTTCACACAGACCAAATAATATACACCAATTTGGGTTATTTTTACCAAAGATATGTAGCAGTATAAATTTTGGCCAAAATTTATGAAGAAAAATTATTAATTTGAAAAATTTTATAACAGAAACAAAGAAAAATGTATTTTTTTACAGAATTTTTGGTCTTTTTTTTTTTTTTTTCTTTTATAGCGCAAAAATTAAAAAACCCAGCGGTGAATAAATACCAGAAAAAAAAGAAATACTTTGTCAAGATCGCAAGGGGGAAAAAATCGTGATAATGATTCTTAACGATTAATATTATATAGTTCTACTATAAATGTGGATTTTAATAGAGACATCTTGTGGGTATGATAAATGGCTAACCATTAGGTCTCGTGCACATGGCATACACCAGTGTGAGGGCTGTCTTTGCCTGCACAGGGATGCACAGTGTCCCATGCATCCCCATGCAAGCAGTTTCATTCATGTAAATTGGGACGCCTCAACTGCACAGACACGGCCGCTGCTTCCAATCTGACATGTATGTGGTTGCATGTCCTAAACACAGACAGTGTGAGTTCAGGGACTTTTGTATACAGCTCCTCTGGATTAAATAGGTCAATGGCCTGAAACAAGTGCACAAATTTCCTAATTTGCATATTTGTTGCAGTTTAGCAAGTCATAAAGCAGGTGTAGGCAACCTTGGCCCTCCAGCTGTGGTGAAACTACAAATCCCATCATGCCTCCGCCTCTAGGAGTCATGCCTGTGATTGTCAGGGTCTTGCAATGTCTCATGGGTGTTGTAGTTTCAAAACAGCTGGAGGGCCGAGGTTGCCCACACCTGCCATAAAGTATTGAATCCAGTGGCTCAGCATAGCAGCCAAGCAGCTAGCAATTTCAGAAGGTGGTCACCAGTGGCAACCCCATATGTCATGGCAAGACTTGTGGGCACAGACCATAGTTGTGATGAACCCAGGTGTGTAACCAGTAAAGTAGAACTGAAGCCATAGCTATTTTTTTCATTTTGGATAAAGTAGGGAAGGGTTTTAACCTGATGGCAGTAAACATTTGTCTGGTTTGCTTGCTGGGTGTGCTAACTGTATTAGCTGTATGTAGTCTTAGCTACACAAAAACACAAGCTGACAACACAGGCGAGGTACAACACTAGACTCTCTTCAACAAGTGTAGTAGCTGGGGTATGCTGTTGTCAGCTTGTGTTTTATGTGAATGAAAGCCCTTCTCTCCAGCTTTATTCATTCACGGTGCAAGTTTACAGTTTTCACACTCCCTGTTCCCCTCAAAATCAGACTCTGTATGTTATGATGAGGGGACATGGCATTGCAGAATGGAGAGGGGCAGGGCCCAGTGCTGGCAGTGACTCACATTTTGTGTGGGGCGTTAATGCATGCGTGTTAACACGTATTATATTACACCTTGCATTAAGGCAGCCCATTGAAATCAATAGGCTTCTGATACATTAAAGTGGTTGTAAACTCAGATAAAAAAAAACAAAACTTGCAGGACAAAGGCATAATGAGCTAGATCCAAGCTGTTGCAGCCGTTTCTTCAGTGCGCATGCGCCGATGATGTTGGCGCAAGCACATATGGTAAATATCTCCTAAACTTATTATAGGCTTACCTGTAGGTACAAGTGGCATAACTAGGTTTACAACCACTTTAAAAATGTCCCAAATTTTGGGCATATCACAAACTTTTGCTGCCACGCACCCAATTGACAACACTGCATTGGATTGCTATGCAAAATGAATGGCAATCAATGTGTCAACGCATGAATGTGTGTTGCCGTAACAAATGTTCTTGAATTAAGCCTTAAGGTTCAGTTAATAAATGTTTTAAAACAAAGATAAGCGGCATTTACATGGTCTGTACACTGTAAAAAAAAAAAATCTTATTTCTGCACCTGGAGTCACGTGTTGCATAAAGCTAGCTGCTCAAATCAATGACAGTCTGCGGCTGTACACAGGTAACTACACATCATAGCGTTTACTTGTATACAGGGACAGATAAATAGTTGCATCCATGGGCGCAAGCCAGTTCCTGAATGCATGTAAACACTTTGATTCGCCGTTACCAGCGTGCAGCGGCAGCCTATCACTGCTTTATGTACACAACATCTGTAACTCCCGGGCACAGAAAGACACTTATGTTTTACAGTATACATACCTCTGTGCTCTTGTGAATGCATGCTAAAGATCTTTATCTTAGCCATATGATTGAAATTTTCAACTCTCATTGAACACAGAAGAAAATAACTGCCAGTGCTTTGAACACAGATTCTGGTGTGTTCGTTCTTGAGTTGAGCCTCATGTTAAAATGAAACAAAGAATCCAACTGATTGCCATGCAGGCCATAAATGGGTCGAATTCCAAACTATTTTTTTTTTTTCGAAAATCAGAAAGTTCATGCATTTTGTGATCTGATGGTGCCACCATTGATTTAGAAATTCGACCAACAAAGCCTTCAATTTCACCTCATATTGCTGCAGAAAAGAAATTTTGTGGCTGAGAATCTTCTTTTCGTTTCAGGTCACAGCTCATGCGTAATTCTTTTTTGATTATATTTCTTGCACGATTCTCCCATCATTGATTAGAAATGTTGTTTTGTTTTTCAAAAAATTTCCAACCTGCCCAATCACTCAAATTCGATGGCCGTTGCTGCGGCCCACTAATCATGCAAAATTTGAACAAAATTTCTTAATTACGATCTCCAAAAGAAAATTATTTCGGAATTTGACCCATGTATGGTCGGCCTTGGACAACAATGGCAATGAAAAACTTCTGTCAGCACAGTCTTTATAATTCAACTATTAATATCGTAGTCTTCAGGAACCAGCTGGTAGTCGCCAGCAAAGCCTTTAGGGCCCATTCACATTTTCTTTGGTAAAATGAAATTCAATGTTTCTACTGTAGATTCATTTATTTCCTTTTTGAATTTCTTAGTAATAAAAACATACATTTTTCTGTTTTTTTCTTTATTGTTTTGTAATTCCTTTATTACCAATGAAAGTTACAGTCCACAGTCAAAATATGCAATCGCAATAAATAGTAAAAAAAAATTAAAAAAAAAAACACACAGATAAGGGTCACATCAGCAGAAAAATGGTACATCATGCCCAGTGTAGCACATTATGGGTGGTCATATAAAGCTATTACGGATGTATGGATAGTGGTTAGTGCATCGCACTGGGGAGCCCAACAAACAATTGTATGAGAGACCCAAAACCTATATATTTGAATGTTACAGATACAATAGAGTGGGGTAACTTGGGTTAGGATCTTTTTAACATAACAGGAAATAATGCCTCCCTAGGGCCTGTCTTGCCCAGTAATGGAATAACGTAAAAGGTGAAATGAAGACAGGGATATGCATCATGATAGAACAACAGAACCCATTACTGAGTCAGGAAGATGGAGGATGGAAGGCAGCCAGAAGGGGAAGAGATTATGGGATTGAGTATCCCTACAGCGGGTAGGAAAGGGGAAAAAGAGGGGAGATAAAGGGGGAATGCAGAGAGGGCATCTCGCCCAGTGAGTGAAGTAGAATCCAAGAGGTCAGTGCAGTTGTGCCATCTCTTGAAGATAGGCGTCAGTGTACATGAAATAATTCCAAGGACGCCAGGTCTCTTGGAAGGTCTCCTCCCAGCTGTGCAAAGTAGCGGTGAGGTCCTCCATGTCTCTTAATTCGTTCACTTTAGAGAACCACAGAGATTTTGATGGGGGGGTTCTCTGATCTCCAACAGAGGGAGTGCATGCCTTGACCGCATTCAGCAGCTGGATTGTAAGGGGGGCCTTACACTTCTTGATCGGCCTCTCTGAGAGGTGAAGTAAACAGGCCGCAGGGTTCCCTTCCAGGTCAGCATTTGTCAGGTGTTTGACAGTGTAGATCACCTCATGCCAGAAGGACCCAAGATTAGGACAATTCCAAAAGATATGGAGCATTGTTCCTTCAACATTTCCGCACTGCCAGCATACACTGGGGACCTAAGGGAAGAAACAATGCAAGGTTGTAGGGACTCTGTACCATCTGGTCAAGATCTTGTAACCTGGATCCTGGTAGCTATAGAAGACCTTTGGGCAAAATGAGAGGGACTTCTCTTTCTGAGAGTCACTGAACTGGGTGCCTAGATCTGACTCCCACTTGG